>NC_071339.1:9022500-9737500 GCF_027744825.2 Synchiropus splendidus
AAGAAACATGTGACTATTCCAGCCTTGAAGTGGAAAAGGAAAAAGTAGGGGGCCCAGATATAAACAGCCAAGGAACATGAGCTGTTACAGGTGTGTTAGCAATTATGAACACCTTTAAACTTTTATGACTCCAGGAAAAGATCCAGTCCCCAGAGAATGTTTTCACTGTCACTAATTTTCTATAAGGGTGTGTTTGGGTGGGTTTGTTGGTGATCTGCTGTATAATGAAGCGAGTCATTTGGAGGATCCCATCCGCAACAATGAATTTGGAAGGAATTTGAAAGTCTTGTGTGGACATGGGAGGCACATAGATGGTTAAATTAGGGGCTTTCTAATCTATAGTCTTGTGGTGTAGTTAGCAAGCATTTGCTGACCCTTTTCTGTTGGATTATGCACATGTGGCCACTAGATAGATAGATAGATATGGATCTTTAGTTTTCTGTCACCAAACTTTCCCCTCCCCTGAGGGTTGTTCTAGTCTCCTTCGAGGCTTTTCACAATCGCATGGCTTTCTGATGGTTCTGGTTCCTGACTATAATTTCGAACCCGGAGTGTTATGAAAAAACTGGTTTGTAAACTGAAATTTGGTTCATGGCTTGGGAAGATTGCGAACTGTGTGATGATTGGTGGGTGTGTTTTTCCTTGCTTGGTGCCTACCTATTATCGTCTATGTGTCATCATCATCAAAGTAAAGCAACAAAAGCTTCCAGAATATAAATGTGTTGTTTACTTCCGCTTGAGTAACACTTTACTTTCACGTGTATCCTCCAACCATAGTTCTACTTAAGCTTGTCTGATCGAGGAGGGGTTCAATAGAAAGTGTCATGGTTCTAAGATTCCTACACGGCACCAGTACTAGAACCATGCCTGTCAACAGGTCTCATGGGGAATACTTCTCGGAAGGCCATTTCTCCTAACTCCCAGGTAGCCATCATTTGACGCTGATCATGTGTGAGAGAGGCCTGGGTGTCTACACGGAGGGCGATGCTGTCATCAAGAGTTCCCAATCTGCATTGATGGGAATGGTCATGATGCCAGTCTGGTGTGTAGGATAATGCTCAAACACTAAACAGTACTGTCATTACCATTTTCATGTAAACAGAGCTTCAAAAAATTCTTTCCAACCATGGTGGAAATCATTAAAACTGTCATATCAACCCCACTGTCGAGGAGTTTGGTGACTATTTGGGTAACATTTAGGGCCTTGACCATGTGAGAGGCTATGACTCCAGATCACCCCGTATATCGAGAGGTTTGCTTTTGGCTTAGCTCTGTCTTCACCACACCAGAACGTTTATCAGCGTCCATACTCGTGCAGATGTACTGTATTGAGAGCAACCTTTTAGATGCTCCGACACTCCACTCAACCGATAGCAAATCCTTTGATGGTTGTATGTCTGACTCCTCTTACTCTTGATGTACCTTTTGTGAAAACTGGAAAAAAAAGTTCCCCTTCTGGAGTTATAAACAAACACGAAGAGACAAAAGTATGGAACAATCTAAATGCAGTCTAGACAAAACAACACACACAAGGAATCCATTCCCTCACCAACTTGCTTGACCACACAAACACTTTCACCACATGGACCACCTGGCTTGCCCAAAGGTTCCTCAGTCCGCATGGGTCTGGCTGACAACTTGCATGATGTATTAAGACCCGGCTGGGAGCTGTGTTTTTGGTCATGACTTTACTCAACGCTCAGCTGCAGACCTGTCAGTAAAGTGTTATGTCAACTTTGTGACTTGTTATATAACGGGTTGTATATCTTTTTCTCTTTTTTTCAATTTGCACACACAAACCCACCTTCAGGGCATCTTGTAACACATGAATGACTAACAGACACCTGTTTTTAAACATTTATGAAGCTTTATCGCTGTTGGACTGTTTTCGTTCTTCATGTTTTCATTTAACTGCACAATCGCAAGTGCTTAATGAGAGCTGGCAATTTTATTGTGAGCGCACTTGTGACCGATGTGATGTACGTACTTAACTAACATGGGAATCTTTGAGTTTGGTTTTAGATAGCAAACATGAAAAAAATAGATCTAAGTTTAAGTGAAATTACTGAATATAATGAAAAACAGATCTGTTTCTAGGTCCTTTCATTGATTTGGCTTTTTCTAAATATTGGCTTGATATTTTATTGAGTTCTTTCTTAAACAATATTGAAACTAGGCAAAAATGTGCTACTTTATTCATAGACAGGTGATCCTTATTTCCCCACAGTTCTATTACTGTGTTTTCGCACCCAAAACAGTGTTTCAACTACCTCGTATATTCTAGTCTAACAGGAACCTGTTTTGTCGATTACAAATCCCCTCTTTTCCTTGTAAGCTCATGAACCAGCAGACATGCTGCTGCCTTTTTTTTCCTACAAAAGGAATTTCAGGTATAACAGCAAACAACATAATTTTGAGAAATAGTTTTATAGAACTACAGTATTCTTTGAGTTTCATGGCCACAGAGAATCTAAAAAGCCCCAAATCTTAACACTCCACTCCCAGAGGTATTCCCCAATATCTTTGCAGATTTTTTTTTTCACACATGATCTGTTGCTTCTGTTCCTAGAGCAGTTGCAGTATTTTCATGTAGGGTAAAATGACCCCGCAAGTACAACATATTCTTGTCATTGTACTATAAAGATAAAAGTACATATTTTCATATGCAGTTGAAAACACCAGAATCTATTGACTCGCTTGGACAGAATTATTTCAGTTAATGCACAAAGTTTTGGACCAGGGGAAGTCCTCAGTCTGAGTGAATTTATGGCAAAACTGTGTAAGGTGGTTGTGCTCTTCTTTAGATGAGTAACCTACATGATCACTCAACTTGTCTGCTGCACAGCAAATAGATACGCAATGAAACATATGTTTGGCAGCCTTAAAATACGCTTAAATTTGACTATTTTCAAAAATAATTCTTTAATAATTGAGATTGTCAGTGGAAGTGACAAAATTTGAAATTAGTATCTCAGAGGGACAGTTCAAGATGGGTTAAGGCAAGTCACCTGATTTGCTGTGCTTGCCACAAATGGGAAAAGAGAGGTTATTATTTTTATTTCACTGCGCTCAAACTGATTCCATGTTGAGTCAGTTCTATATGCCTGCATTCTTCACATGCTATAGAACATTCGGTACAACATTTTGGTGCAAGTATCCTGCCATAAACAAAAACTATTTTCAAAATGACATGTTGTCCAATGCTATGGAAAGTAAATGGCTATTTTGTTTTTCATCTTCACCTATTTGCCCCACTCTGTGCCGGCATTGTGTGTGTTTGATGTCTGCTTGCACGGAAGAGGAGCTGATCCAGTGAAACATTTAACTGACTGAGACATGTTGGTTTGGACTTAAGCGAAATGAGACATATGGACAGTATTATTGAAAGTGATCCATGGTGCAGTGCCCTTGGACTCTCCTGAATTTAGCTCACTGGATGTCTTTTTTTTTTCCGCTACACACTACACTCCGGACACTTCATATGCATTCATACAGATCTTATCAGATCAGGTAATACCTGCTGTTGTTTATTGGTTTTACATTGGGCGCTTCCATTTGCTTCACTGTAGAGTTCGTGGGGGTTGTGTGTGCTTTGTCGTTGTACAGAACGTGACTGTCTGTGGTGGGGTTTAATGTGACCTGTAAATGACTAACAATAGTGGTGAATCCCAGCCAGCCAAGTATCGAACATTTACAGTGCAGTCAAATTTAGCAGATCGATCATGGTATCCACTTACACTGATTGTATCCTTCACCCGAAATAAATAAAATCACACAGTACAATTCCATTAAAACCTGATAGGATCTACATAACCAAAAGATGACTAGAAATCATTTTATTAACTTAAGTTGAGCACGTTTTCACCCAACTTTGGGTGTTGACTACATGGTGGATTATTGAGTCGGGTGAAATTACAGTTTAATAGATTCCGTGTGTTTTTGTATCCCAGATTGAAACTGGGGGAAAGGAAACCATTTGTGTCTCTCATCATGGATATACTGCACATGGTCTGGTCGTATAACTTCATGCTGTTATCTTCCCCTGTAAATCGTGGCAGTACAGTGAAAAGGTAGTGCAGGCTTCTCTGATTTCCAACAGCCCCCTGTGTTCGTATATGTTTTGGTATGTGTAAATCTATCATCCATGTGTATGGTATCAGGGGACTTCTGGGAAGTACCCATGTCAATGCAGTTACTTTGCCTTATAAGGGCATTGTGGTCTTAAATATTTCCCACACGCTAATTGTGATGAGGCAAACACAAGTCTTCTCAGCTGTGGACTTCATCTGGACAGCATCTATTTTTATTGGACAGCTCTTCAAAAGATTTGGCTTCAAGTTGCTACTGGCTTGCTTTTCCCAGTGGTAGTTTGTAATGCTGCAAATGACACCACCTTGGATTCCTGGCTCATAATATGATTTAAGTATTGAAGTTCATCTTGTGCATTGCAGCTATGTTTGAGCCTCTCCAACCAGATTGCCTCTACTGAGAAGACTGTGCTTTCTCTGAGTAACAGGGATGTAGCGCATTAAGTTTTCTCACCATCTTCCAAAGTGACAATACTCATTCCCACCCAGTCCCATTCCCAATGTTCTGTTTTCATCCATTCACAAGCCTGCACTTGGATTGAAAGTTAGTTGTTTTATTTTTGCAACCAATTTCTACATCTTGAATCATTCTTCTGTTATCTGTGAGATAAACTCCAAATCATACTATGTACTTTATCACCCCTAACATTGTACTTGTATGTCCTGTGGTTGATTTTACTCAAAGTTTAATTTGGCCATTGTCAATGTAGGATACACAGTCGTGATCCAACATCTTGTATCAAATTGTTCACTGGTTAAAATATCTGTTATATATCTGTATTTTCAAAACGATTTTCAGTTATGTCTGACTCTTCGGTGTTTAGTCTTCACTTGCTCTCTCTGGCTCTTCGTCTGCATTATACAGTGTTTGCCAGATCAAATATTTGGACTTATTTGGAATATTTGGAAGGATGAAGGCCATATGAGGTGCAATGAAAGATGGATTTGCTCATCATGTTTTGAACACAGTCCACTCTTGGACTGTTTCAGAGTTGCTGGAGATCTTACTTTAAAGTCAAACATAGCAAAATTGATCACAAAATGCCGTCCAACGTACAAATGTAAATCTTGGGAACCAACTCTGCCAATTGGCTTTCTGCTCCCTAGCTTGCGTGCATCACTCAGCATGTTCACAACTGTTAGTTGTTTTCACACCCAAATTGTGAAAACGGTTTGATTTGGGAATTTAGTCATAGTCTAAACTATGTACTATTTACAATACACGTTGACAAGCGTGACGAGCTCTGACATGCTTTAATATATTGGATTTACTGTAGGAGTATGATTTCAGAGGTATTGCTTTATAACACTGGCCAATGGCATCAACAAAATATTCTGTTGGATCATGTCAAATGCTGGATAACCCAACTTAGGTTGCGTAAATTGTTTGAAGGGAAATGGTGACAAGGATAAAATTACATCTTTGTGCATTGATTTTACAGTTTAAATTTGCAATGCTATGGTCATTCTGTGAGCTTTATCCGCCTGGGCTGACATATAGTGATGGTGCTGCAGATTTACTCAGGGATCCTGACAGTCAGTAATGGGTGTAAGGAATGGAATCCCTCGCAGCAACTTGGCGCCAGCACAAATTGAGCTCCAATGTCTTGGAGCAAGCGCCGTTATTTGATGTCAGAAGAACTTTTTCTCATTTGGCCCAAGCATTATGCTAAATTTTAAAACCTAAAACCAAGTATTTACCATGACCTTGACCTGACATTTGTTCTTATAGTTTACATTTACATACATTTTGTAACTATTTGTTTTTCTCAAGATATTATCATTCTGATTTTTGACTACTTTTATTTTTTTAAGGCATGGCAAACACACTGTTGGTCACACACATCCATCATAGACTAGTTCTTTCCACTCCAGAACCAGAAAACTTTGCTCGTCCTCATTGCTCATTTTTCATGCCACGTTCTCTTTGCAGTGAGCAGCACTGCTGGGATTCTGTCACATGAACAAACAAGCCTTTTAGGACTCTAACCATTTCAATATTGATGGTCTAATTTAGACTTGGATGAAGTGTGGAATAAATGAGAGCCTTCAGACCAGAATGTGCATTCTTTCCAACCACCTCTGTTTAGTGGCTCTTTATTCCTCGGGTTCCATGTTTTCAGCTCTGCCAAACTACATTGTGGAGAAGATTTCCTGTCATTCCAATTATTCAACACGTTTGGTGGTTTATTGCGGGTTGGTCGGATGTATTCACAATCAATATACATGCAGCGCGACAGTTGGTGAGATTTACTTGAGCTGTCAGTGCCCCCCATCACGTGCTCTTTTCACTCTGTGCACACTGTAGTGTTGTTCGGGCTTGCATGTAATTGATTAAAACTTGCTGATTTGGAGAAAATTGTATTTTTGACTCCGCTGACGTAAACAAAGAACGCTTCAAATTGGAACAGCATTTGTTGCATATTTATTGCATCTGTCATGAATGATCTTTTTATATTAAAAGGCACACGATTTGTAAGACATTGACAGATCAATTCAATATGGAATCCCTGGATATCAGAGGTGTGCCTGGAGATTACTTGGAAAGGTTATGAAGATCTAAAGGTGGGTGAGATTATGGTGGTTTGGACAGCACCTGCCATTTGTATGCTACTTGTATTGAGAAGCATAGCGTGTTTCATGACCCATTTTATCAATATTAAATTTTGTGGTCCAAGTCTTCACAGCATTTTGCATGTTTCCCTCTTAAATAATTTGTCGACTGTTGCCATTTAGTTGACCATCTGTTAAGTCATGTGGTTTGTATCATCCTTAAAAAGATGACTTCATTGACTATATGTGTTTGTTCTTGTGTGAAGTCATGGCACAGCCTCTTAAAAATTGAACACTCTCAGTTAATGTTTTGTTCTTGCAATCCTGTCCAGAGCAAAGATGGTAAGGCTGCAATAGCCTTTGCAAAAGGTCTATACTATATTGTGATCCCTCCAAATGTCTTTGCACTGAGGTGTAAGTCAAAGGACACAGTCAGAGACTCAGAAGGAGATTTCGAGTGAAGGAAAAAAGATTGAACTGAAAATAATTGATGCAGAGACGGTAGAGAAGCAAAACTTGAGTGTGAGTGTTTGTGCACATGCCTTGAGACGTGGCAGCCCAAGGTCTGGCCAAGTGGTAGATCTATTCCATATGTTTTCCTGAAGAATGAGAAGGAGAGACAGACAGACCCCCACCCACCAGCACACCCAAATCTTCATTTTTAAAAGCCCAGACAATTGAGCAGCAAGTATCCAGAGCTTAATGTCATGGAACTAGACTACCGCTTAGTCTAATTTTCTCTGAACTGTAAGGTATCAGTTTCTGGTGGACATGGAAGCTATTGAGGCAGATTAGCAGGTGGTGGTTTTCTGGGAGTCTGCAGGAAGCTCACTGCTGTTTGACAGGGGCCTCCTAGAGAGGTTGGAAGGGCAAAGAAAAACACACAGTCTGTCATTTTTTCACATGGTTTCACCACATTCATCATTACAGTGTGCACCGTTGTAGGAGCAGAAGCATGTGCCCTTGTCTTGTGCACTTACTTATAGTCCAAAGGTAAAGGCCCTGGCATTATTTGTACTACTTAGTTTGGTCAGTGCTTTTTGTACCAATTACTTGCAAAGTTGTTTTTTTCCATAGTTTAATTCTATGGAGTTTCGACTAACACATTTGTGTTTATCTTTTGATGTAGCCCCTACTGTTTGATGTACACTCCTTTACAAATATTAGGACTTCTCAAAGAGGAAACAAACGTTTCCCCTCATGTTACCTCTATCCGTGCCTGATTCAGAGTCAATTCTTTCTAATACTTGCCACTTAAAATGAAGGATCGAGCAATGCTTCGTTTGCCTTACCATGCCCACCGGGCTGTGAGGTGGTTTGATTATTACAGGTCTCTTGTAAGTGTGCAGCCTTTCATTTTTAATTTAACAGTGACATCTGGTGGTTAAAATGGGAAATGGGAAAATAGTAGTTGCCTCAGCAAACTATGTGCTTTCCCCCCAACTCACACCACTCCATGTTCTTGTTTTTCATGCATTCTTGGTCCAACCTGTCCCCTGTCTCTCCCCTCCAATATGTCCAAACCAAGTCTGGGCTCCTTAACTTTATCTCCAAGCCGTTTACTGGAGCTATCCCTCTAACGTTAATGTTTGTAATTCTCCTTCCTAGTCTCCCATCCATGATAACCTGAGCATCTTGAACTCTGCCACTTGTCACTACAGTCTCCAAACTATACATCATGGATCATGTGTATCTATATGCATGTCAATATGTATATGAGTCCCTGACCGCTGCTCCTCCCCAGCACCAGTCTCCTGTAGCTTCCGGCTGCACACCTCAGTGTTCAGGGAGTTTGCAAAGTTGTTTTTGAACAATGTTGTCTGCCAGACAGCGATTAGATCAAGTCGGTGGCCAAAACCTGTCTCGCTTGTGTTCACGTCGGACTTATGAGTCGAACACACCGACAGAGTGCACAGTGTGAAACCGCCCTTATTTTCCCAAGCCAGGCAGAGCCCGAGCATAAGGATGAAAGAGCCATGAGTTGACAACCCGTGCCTTGCCCAATGGTAGGCTGAGTAATAAGCAGGTGCACAGCAACTGCTCTGCTTATCCTTTTGTTTTTCAGTATATTCTACTCCCAATATTGATGCTGCCACGTATTATTCCATTATGGATGTTCACTTACCGATTGAAAAAGAGACCATGTTTCTCAACAGGAAACCATTCTCAACAGGAGTCTGTATACTGACTGCTCGCAAAGGAAAATATTCTGATAGTACATAAGTGAATGTATGTGGGCAGTTCATCTGAACTATTATATTAAAATAGATGTATATATATCTTGTCATTGTGAGGAATTCTTCCAAATCCCTCCCAAAATCTTTATCTTCGTTCATTGTCGTTCACTTATACAAAAAGTTTTGTTGCCATGGCTCAGTATCAATTGTACAAATGTCCATGTGTGTCTAACTGGTGAGAGTCCAACGGTGAACACCATAAATAATCAGTGAAATGTCACACATGCCTCAGAAATGTATTGAACTGTTTTCTTAACCATCAGTGCGACTGTGTGTGTGAATTGATGACTTTGATGTTTAGACAAGACTCTTAAACATCTGAGTATAAAGGTTAAATGAGGCTACAGACACTGATTGGGTAGAGGTTTATTCATCAGAGTTAATTTTATTCAAAGCAAATAAATATAGCACCATTCCAAAGCAAGGTTAAGAGAAAAGGTGTATTTTTGAGTATAATCACTGTGCTTGATCTCCATAACGCCTGTCAAATTTTTTATGGCATAAAAGAAAATTCAAATTGTGAGACACTTGCGATCCTCAGCCCTGCAGAGGAATTCTTGTATTTAAAACTATACAATGGTTTTTGTTTGTTTTGTTTTACTTTACAAAAACATATATATATTGCTGAGGAAGGTTTTTGGGGGGAAAAGCTGTTCAATTTGGTCGACTATTTCCTGTCATGCAGGCTGATCGTTTGGTGATGTACCCTACATGACCAGGGGGAGGCACATGGTAGCTTGAAAATCGGTCCACAGTGTTTTCCCCTAACTGCGCCTTAACTTCTGATGTACAAATCCAGACAACCATCATACCGTACTTCCTAAAGAAAGGACCAAATATAACAGTTTTTCATAAACCTTGTAATTTTATGAACACTCTTGTTTACCCTGACAATGACATTTTTGTTCTATTTATCTCCTGCACTGCGTTGTAGGTAAGACAAAGACGATAAATATTTGTCAGTCTATCTCTTTCTGAAGTTGCCAAGTTGCACGCCCCGGCGTCCACTCACACAACGGAATGTAGCTGGTTGTATCTCCCAGTACTTAACAGGGTTAGCAAATAGACTGATCCCACTGTACAGGTTTTTCTTGACACCAGGCTTGGAGGGGCAAAAGTCGTTGACACCAACACTGCTGATTTTGTTTCCATGGAGGAAAATCACCTTAACAGACATAAAAAAAAAGAATCAATGATCGGTTACATGGCAAAATTCACTCCAGTGTAATTTCTCACGCACAACCCTTGCTATTCTTCTGTTAGACTAGTGATGTGGGGTTCCCAAATCTATTACTGACTCTAAAGTGAAATAAAAGTTTTATGTTGGAGTAAGTGGTCTAATAGCACTTTCATGGAACAGCAAAATTAGTAACAGATGTGATTTAGATGTTTTAATGTGGTGCTTAAAAGTGCCATTAGGATAGGGTCAAACTGACCAGGTTAGAAAAGTAGTCTTGATGTGTTTGTATGCTTGTTCAGGTGGGCAGCATGAGTAAGATATAGACATATATTCAGGCTCACAGTGTGCTGTGGCCTATCACAGGCACTAGAGTGAGAGCCATTGATGCTCAAAGGAAGGTTTTTTCCTTCAACAATGTCAATCTCACCTGTAGATAGCGCAGTGAGCTGAGACCCGGTGGGACCTTCTTCAGACGGTTGTTGTCGAGGTGAACCTCTCGAATATTGGGTGTGCTGATAAAGCTGCCATTTTCTACAAACTTAATCTGGTTGAAGCCAAGACCCAGCCTTAAAGAGATGTTTTAGGAAATGTGGTTTGACTTGTGAAAAGACTATTTATTGTGCAATGAAACATGGATAATTTTCACCTCTGCAGATTTTTATATCTGATGAAGTCCTCAACTTCCACCTTTGCGATCTTGTTGTAGTCCAAGTTCAGGTCCGTGATTGAAGATGGGAAGTCTGAAAAAGCAAAAACGCCGCATGTTAATCGTTCTTAATTTGAAAGTTTTCAAGGCTGAATGGTGCCTTATTAAGGCTCTCTTTGGACCCCATTTACTGGACTTTCCTGTAGCTTACTCATGTGTAATTGTCTTAAACAAAATGAGTTGGATACCTTTGGGCACAGCTGTTAGTTTGGTCTCCGACATGCCGATGTAGAGCGTTGACAAGCCGTTAAATGCCCCCAGCTCAAGGCCGCTGTTAGGCAGAGGGTTTGCACCCAGTTCTGTATAGAGACACTTGGTTTATGTTGTGAACTGTCATGAAATCTGTTTCCATCTGTTTAACATCAAGATAAGGTGTTTTACAGTCATACCCAAGACATGAAGTTTCCTCAGGCCCTTGAACGCGTCCTTCTGAATTCTGTCAATCTTGTTTTCATGGAATCTAAGCTCAACAACATTAGGAGGCAGATTTGTGGGGATTCCAGTGAGAAGGTTGTAGGACAAGTACAGCAGTCTTAGGTGATCCATGTTTTTGAAGGCCTTGGGGTGAATCTTTGATATCTTGTTGTTGATCAGGAAAAGGCCCTGTTTGGGACACCAATGCAAGTTACTGTCAAACGATGCCACAGTGATGTCTGATGCAGTGACATTGAAATTTGTCTGAGCTTATATTCCGATTTCAATAATTATGTTAAGATTGGAAAATCTCTTAAGTATGCTGTCTGTTTTTTTATTTAATAGCCATATCTGATGAAAAATAAAATGACTTGCTATTTACTGGAAATAGACTTATGGGCGCTGTTATTGCCATTTGAAATGCCACCGTCAGCGCTTAGAATACCTGTACCTCAGTGCATGAGAGAGGGAAGGGAAACTTATCACCCACCAAAATCATAAGCATTTTTTACTGAGTATTTATGTTCAAAGTAACTCTACAGTATCAACCTGGTTTCTTTCAAAGTCATCTGTTCTTTGCAAAAAAAAATGTCTGGAACTGGCAAGAGTTAGTAGCAAGCTGCGCAATGTTGAAATAGTTGGACAGAAAAAAAACAGTTGTTCGAAGCCTATAGATGTGGTTCCTCTGAAATGGTCTGCTACTCCTCCAGGGATAAAAGAATTGCTGTCGCAGAGCCTCCTCGCAGATGGAGATGATTTAAAACAGCTTCAAACCAGCTTGTATTACAGAGATGGTTTTATGGCATCTATGAGCATATCCCTAAGTTATTGGCCGATTGAAAGAAAAACATTATTCTTGATATATGAATAAAATATATGCCTTGGCATATCTTGAAAGCTGCGTGTTTTTTAGGGTTACCATGTCTATCAGACTTAAATCTGTGAAATGCATGACAAGGTTTACCAGAACAGAGTGTAAATGTTTGTGGTGCACAAATCTCTTACATAAAGTTTGTGCAACCCCTTAAAGTCATTCTCCTTGATCTCAGTTATGTCGTTATTTTGGAGGTCCAGGATGACAGTGTCTTCTGGAATCTTGTCAGGCACGGAGATCAGACCTGTTGGGAGATGTCAAAGCCAGTGGTTAAAACTTAACTTAAAACTATTTGTAGCAGAAGGTAAGATGAGCAGAAAAGAACAGATATATCCAGCATTTACAAGGACCTTGTGGCAAAACATTCATTATCATTCTTACTGTAATACTACAAAACAATGACTTTTCTACGTGGTCAAAGAAAAGAGATCAGCATTGACTCTGTCATCACCTTGGTCGGAGCACTGAACCAGCCTTGGTGAACAATGGCAGCCCTTAGGACAGTTCTCATCGTCGTCATCGAAATCGTCATCCTCATCACTGTTGTCATCGCTGTCTCCCTTGGAGTCAGCCATCATGATGTCATAGTTTCTCATGAAGTCCAAAGTCTTGATTGGCTGGTAGGGTTTGGCATTTCCCAGCGCCAGCAGACAAAGTAGAAGGAAGATCCTCATTTTTGAGTTGATGACTGGGAAGTCTAGGGAAGCTGGGAAATCAGAAAAGAGTGTGTGATTGTGTCTTTCTCAGACGAAGAGGGACAATTTGTTGTGCCATTATAACACTTTATTTCCATCATATACATCTTCTGAAAGGCTTAGTTCAGTGAAGTCCTTATTTTATATTAATTTATATTCATAATTATTTATTTATTATTTATAGTTTTTCTGACTGTGAACATGAGATCATTAATCATTGTGCCTTAGTTTTTTTCTGTTTCAAAATAGTGTTCAAATCTTAGTATTAAACATTCAAGCATGTTACTGGAGTTTTTGTTGTTGTTGTTGTTGTTGTTGTTGTTGTTGTTGTTGTTGTTGTTGTTGTTTTCAAAACGGTTACTAATTGTTGCACCTTTCTTTTTGAAAACATTGAGCTCCCAATCTAAATAAAGAGCCACTCATTTTGAACAGGGGAAGCCAGCAGCTAACTACGAGTGGAGCTAATGGCGACATTATAAAATACCTGTTATACTTGTGTTGCAATGTGTAGCATCATGTTTTTGTTAAGGCATTGTGAGATATTATTTCAAATTCAAAATGCAAATGACAAGATGCCAGGTAACGATGTTAGGTAAGGACGTCGCATCATGGTGTCCCCCTAGTGGATTTAACTGGTACATGCCATAGGTCCCTAAGCTACAAGGGTGAGGAGGTGTGATTAACTTGAGAGAGCCTAGGTAAAGCTGATTTCTTTGGTGGTTTTATCCCTTATTTTGGCCACTTTGAGTCATAAAAAGCACCATCTGAGAGCACAGTTGTGTCATATTGGAATATATTTGCTGGGGATGTTTTTTGTGACTTGATGGATGTAACGTTTTGCTTATGTATTTCAGCAAAATAAAGTTTTTGCTTATTTAAATTCAGTTTAAATCATTAGATTCCTCACAGGTCCTATATCAAGGGGTTAGATGTGAATAAATATGAAATTGCCTTTTTATCGAAAACAAAATACCCTCATGTCTGTGGAGATATTTCATGGAGCATTGTTTTTGCTCCAGATTGAGTTGAGAGACACTTTGAAGTCCTTTGTCCTGTATTTTGATTGACAACTTTCGGTTTTATAAAACAAACAGAATGAATCAGTTTGTGTTGCGGTGACATGTTGCTATGACAACATGGCATCTTGACTTTGTTTTTCCTGCCTTGCTTCTCGAGACTAAATCAACCAGCAGGGGAGACTATTGGGTATAATGTTTGCTTCCACTAATTTACACTCTTTCACTGTTGTTATTCAATTCAGATTTTTGGCCCCAGATTCATGCGATCAGTGCTGCACGCAGTATCTTAGGTTTCATGAGAGTTCAATTTCAGCAAAGACTGGTCTTTGTCTTTAATGGTGTTTCCATGAATCCGTGAAAGCTCCTGTTTGGAAATGAGACTTTCCAGCCAACAAAAATGTTTCTTTGACTCATACCTTTTCACCATCTGTGGGGATTCACTAGGTTTAAATGTCACCTCACAGTGAGCCTTGAAATAGTCTGAGCACGTCTGGTGCCGTTAATAATCTTGAAGTATTCTGAACCCCTCGGCTGGGTTCTTCGTCCACCCACAGCTATGTGGTAGCGGATCATCCTGCTGTGGCAGCAAATACTTTCCAGCACAGATCACCACGTAGTTTGCCCAAACATTCATTGACTCTTTAGGACTTTTAATGATTTTTGAAAGATGTGGCAGTCAAGAACAACATTTTGTTATTTTTTGCGTTTAGTCTTTTAATGCACACATTTTGTGTCAGTAAACCAAGGATGGTAATTGTCCCAGGCTAGATGGTGATGATGTGGTTGTAATTTCAAATGTTTCCATTATGTTTCTGAGTGTAAATTAAATTAGACTAAGTAGACAGACACGCAGATACACACATAAACATGACTCCATATTAATGTCTCTAATTATTATTGTAATATACTATGTTGGATATTTGTTTTATCCCAATAACCCTAATATTTTTTCAGAGTGCATGGACAACATCCTGTTTTTGATCTATATTCCAATAAATTAAATTCTCATCAACACAAATTTAGCTACAAAATGTAAAAATTTGCTGGTAGGACTTTCTTTTTTATACATTTGCAAAATGTGTTATTATTTCAGGCACTACTAAATTATAAAGCACAGTCTAAAAGCGCAGTTTTTCTATCGGCATATTTCTGAATTTTTGTTTTAACTTTCTCACTTTTAACAACAAAAAGATCTTAAGCATTCTATGAAGCACATATACATATCTCTACCTCCTTGCAGATGTTGAGTGTCCCATCCAAAAAAAAAAAAAAGATCCAGTGCTGTCAATAAGACCCATCCAATTTATGCATTTGCCAAAAGCAATTCTGTCTGTTTGTTTTGTAAATCCTGTAGATTTCCTACCTCAGTCGTCCTGGTTTAAACCCCACACAGAGAAGCAGCAGCACAGTCCAGTTTGGAGACTGAGAGTTGGTGTCATTCAACACATTCCCAAAGAACAGAGAACAGCATCAACCAGTCTCACAGGCTGAAAAAAAGGCCCCTGAACACCCCCTCCGAAAGAAAACCTCCACTATAAGGGTGAGAAGTTCAGTCTAAGAAATGAGCGCTAGAGTCTTTCAGTCATGACAACATCTGTATTTCTCAGGGACTAGATTTAAAAAGGCATTGTGAGGACTAGTCATGTGCTTTTCATCATGAGCTTTGAAGTGATGCCAAACTAGTTAGCTCCAACTCTTAAATTCTCAAGTATCCATAGAAAACACACTTGCAGGTTTGTCCCATCCCCTCCTTCCATGGCTCATTGCCATGGTACACAGTTTACATCAACACACTGGAGCGTGTTGGTACAGGCTTTTACATGAACAGCAGACTGTAGCTGCAGCTGTCGGCATTGTCTAAGAGAATAGAAAGGTGTGCCCTGCTGTCTGGGATTCCCACTACTGGCATTCACTCATTTGTTTGAGCTAACTTTTAACAACTGAAAATAAATAACTTTTAAACGGAATGGACTTTTCTTACATATAATAATAGCTTTTCAGCTTATTTTCAATCATGCGTGCTGCACACTACTCAATAGAGACATTACTAATGACGTGACAGCATAAACATACTTGTTTTTCCATTTCCTAGATGCTATAGGATATAGGAAGACTTCTTATCAAAAATCACAGAAAAATTCCCATAAACATGCACTGGTTGAAAAGTTTTATCTTGAACTGCTAGAGGCACAGTTAACTGAATTCTTGACTGAAGTTTCATTGCCACCATATTTTGAATGTCTGTAGTGTTTTATGTGTTCTCCCATTGTTCTGTGTGCACTTTTCAACATCCAGAAATTCCCATTCTAGTGTCATTTTAGACATCCAGTCAGCATATGTATATTCATATATTCAAGCGAGACTGTGAAGTTCCCATACTCCAACCTGCAGTATATATGATAAATGCCTGTTTAAGTTGTAACGTGGATGCCCTCATACGACATTTTAGGCACGAAAACAGGCACTAACCCGGCATGAAATTATTTAATCACTGGTAAAGTGGCAAAGTCCTGGGGATTTATCATCTGGCATAAGCAGATGTTAACAGCTGCTTTTTGTCTTTATGTTTGGCTCAATCGAATTAAGATCAGTCTTGCTGATGTTTGCTCTTTCTTTCATTGTTTAATTTAATGAAATGTAGTTGACCATGAGTCACTTCCCAACTATATGAATATCTTTATTTTGATTGGACGAATAATTAGAATTATATCAGCAAGCCAATGTTTGTCTGACAAAAATGCTTTGTGCTTCAATTGATGTGGATCAACAGGACGGCTGAAACTCTACATTTGCGCCAGAAATTGTTGTACCTCCCAAGAATGGAAAAGTTTACGGAGCCTTACGCTCCTCAGGGGTTTTACATGTTAAATTCCAGTAACAGCATTTTCTGCTGATCCCAGCTTAAAGAGCACAGAAGCACATCAACTTAAAGCTGTGCATGACTGCTCACATGTGCCATGCTCTGGCAATTGGAAACTGAAAAATGGCTGCAAGTCTGTGATCTTGCTGGTGGCAAATCATTTTTTCCAAACCACCAAAGGTCTGGCAAAATAATCATCTCATCAACTCGATGATCTTGCTGATGTTCAACTCTCTTTTCAACGCTAAATGTCCTTTCTATTTTACAATTTAGAATATTTTAGAATGCATGTGTTTATTGTCACCAAAATCTGTTTTATGGGGGTATCTGATTAGATACTGCAGTCTCTGCACACACTCAAACTTAAGTGGTTCATCACCCCGCTTCCAAAATAGGGGAGGGAAAGTTGATTCTCAATTATATCATCATTTTTAGTGATAATATTAAATGTCAATATTTCTCCCCGTAGCTGACGCACTGTCATTGGATAAACAGAGGGTGGGCCATGCGTCTCATTCTCAACGTGATTTCAGATGAAAAAACACAAGTTAAATACTTCTGACAAAATTTTATTTTCTAACACCAACTGAAACTGAAATGTATACGAAGGACTTGATGGATTCACATAGCTACTAATTGTCACTCCACTTTCACTGAGCGCACATGGACTGCATTCATAATATTGATATATATATACACTCCACTGCCTTTTTAGACTGCTGTTATTCATATAAAGTCACTTGGCTAGAAAGGCGAAACAAATGGCAAGTGTGGCCTGATAAATAATGAGTTTCACAGCAGCTGTCAGCTTGTCAGCCCTGTGCTAACACGTTAGCACAATATATCTCCTGGAGGAAGGCGTATAATGGAATAACATGAGATATGAGATTGATGGTCGTCCTTCTCTGAAGACTGAGGTCACAGTACTTTGAAATTTGGTGAATTAATCCAGTTCCCATGGCATACCCTGTTGTTGCACATAAACTGCTTTGTATACTTAGTGAATAATACTAGCAAATACACAAATACACCCACTGTAACCATTTGATGAAATCTCTGCGGGAAACCATAATCTGCATTTTGGTCTTATTAAAAATCGTATTATATCATAAGTATAAGACAAAAATTGAATCGGCACAAAAGTATGTTGTCCCATCCCTACTCTGAAATACACTCTGTGGAGCTTCTATCGATCAGTTATTCCTTTTCTTTAAATGGCTGCTCATACTTTATCTTCACCAAAACATATGTTTGATACTTGTTGAATGATTTGGCATTGAACTTCTGAGTTACTGACATTTTTTTGTGAATTTTTTTTTGACTCCGTCACTTAAGGACTGTCTAGCAAGCTTTCTTCTTTTCGGTTCTCCCCTATGATAGGTACATAGACTGACTAAATCACCATGGGAATAGGACAAGTCTTTCTTTTTTGCAGACATACTTTCAAATATTTTTCTTTTTTATCAACAAGAACCTAATTCTTTCCCCCATTCCTTACCCCTTCCTGTCTACAACAACTAAACATCTGTCAAAATGTGTGAGTCAATTGTTAAGCAATAATGAAATTGGCAAAAATACAAGCGAGAGAAGAATACAGAAACAAATTAAAACAGCAAGTAATACTATCAATCAGACAAGAAGAATTGGCCCAGTAGGGTAAATAAATCAACCTCCTGCATGTAATACTATTTTGATTGGAGTTTCCATCTTGGATGCCAACAGTGATTGATGAGTTCGACTGCTTCGAGCACATGGAATTGTCCTGAGTCGTGTTTTCCGGCAGATATCTTGGTTTCAATTGTCTGAAAAGACCATGCATGCTGCTCACTTTATATCTGCTTGTCAGCCTCAAGTATTCAGGAGTTGTCATGAATACACAAACAGACTTCTGATGTCCTATGGTTGAGCAAGTCTTTGTTTATGGTTCTGCTGTTGGAGCCTCAGTCTTTGTTTCCAGCTCGGGAGGAATACCCAAGTACTTGCCAGATGTCCTAATTGGACTTTTCATGAATGCCTCTGTATCCTGGGGAACAATGCCTGTATTTTCATAACATTTTTCAGCATGTATTCTGTATGAATGCACTGGTTCCAAAAGATTTTTTTAGTCATCAGTAAAATACTCAGAAAATAGTAAGTAGTGTTTTTTTGGTAATTTGAATAAAGCTTTTTAATAATTTTAAGATAATGGAAAAATCATGAATAAAACCATTACATAAAGAGACATGGATCAATGACATGATATACAATATTAACGGAATATTAGCCGTACAACATTTAAGAAGGAAGTCTAGATCTTGTTCATACAAGATATAAGACTGACAAATGAAACATACTCTGCAATGTTTTGGACTTGAATTATGAACTCATCATAGTTCGTTTGCATCACAGCACTGAAAATGCACTGTTCTTGGCCTCGTGTCGACACCACAGCCAGTCTCAGCTGCTGCTTCGTGGTCCCCCAGGAGATTGGCTCTGTTGACTGAATGTCTGTGATGTCATCGGTTTTATGTAATGAATGTTTTTCAGCATGACGCACTTTAGCCTAAAAGTAGCGACTTTAGTCCAGAAGATTTTGTCATACATCCTCCTGTCCCTCAAATAAGGTCATAAAATTCTCACACAAGGCACAGTCTTTCTTGGGTTATCACAGTTGGGAAGGGCTGTCGAGCACCAATTCTCATCCATCAGTTCCTGATACTAAATCAACTCAGTACACACAAACAAAATACATATAGGCTGCATATTAAATATAGAGAATATTGTCTAAGTTCCACAAGTAGTTAGACCTTTTAGTTAAAAGGTATTGTACTTCTGGTTTGACTGACACAAACGTTTGGGTTGAATGAGTCCCTGATGATGGTGAACAGTGAAGCTTACATTTAAATTAGTTTTTCATTTATCAGGTCGGAATTCCTCCCCAGACAGTGTTTATGCGATTACATAAGATCCTGCGGATGATGAAAATTGTACCTTTGCGAGTGATTTGTGATCTTAATGAGTGCAGCAGCTGCTCTCGCTGGCAGACCTGATGAATTCCCCTCTTTGACTTGAAATCTTAGATCTTTGAGCTCAGAGTGGCTGGAAGCAGCGTTTCCAGCTGAGGCATGATGTGATGTTGACCGTCGACATCTCCTCACCGACCGCAGTCAACTTCCCATTTGTCATTCCACAGTTTCTTTTTCCCCCGTCACATGTAACCATTCCTTTCCAGTGCTTCTTTATCTACTTTCCGCTGTCATAAATGACTCAAAACCTCAGGCTGTTGGTGGAAAATGTGATACAGTCAGCTTTTATGGTTATTATAATGACAGCTATTGCTTTTACTGTATTGCAGAATGGTAGACACCACGCAGTGCCATGATTACCACATTTATAATGACTCAAGTTTGAATCAACAGCATGACTCGGGCATCCTGACAAAATGTGTTGTCATTTGTTAGTGCTCATGCTTTTGACTTTTGGAGAGATAAAAGCTGCAGAACTAGTGTCACAGGTGGCGCGTTAGTTAAGCCCCCAAGAATTCAACTTCAAGACTGTGAGTTTGAGTCTCAGCTGGTGAGGACATTTTCTCATGAGAAAACACAATTATTGAATGATGTAAGTTGTTTTATTACTGTGACTGTATGTTGTGTTTTTATTACATAAGGTGAAAATATCTCCTTAACAGAGGTTTCACTGGCTCAGTTCCAAATTGAAATAGCATTTCCTTCCTACAAAATCCATTCACAAACTTTTTACTTTGTGGTAACACTGAAATACAACAGAGACGCTTTGATGTTGATGAATGAGTCTCAGAATAGAAGGTAGTTGCAGAGTAGACAGCATCTCTAGCTATATTCTTCTTCTTTCCCACCAGGAGTTGCTCAGCAACTCCACCTCCTGCCTCTTAATCTATCTTGATCATTCACCTGAGTCAGCCCTGTCCCCATTTACCACATCCATGAATCCCAATGGTTAGCTTCCTCATGTCTCCTGTCACTCCCTTGCATCCCATTTGTCTCCACATTTCTCTGCATGAGCATGAGCTGCTCAGTCTGTCATATCTTTGGTGACGCTTAATGGAGGTTGTCATGTCATTTAAGTAAACATATGAATATAGTTTGTATCCAACAAAGTGATCTTCTCTCACAATATTTTACAGAATCTGTATGCCACATATGTTTTTGGGGGCTTGTGGATGCAATTCATCATTCTCATTTTCATGGTTGAAAATCAGATCCTCTTATTTGGCAGCGTATATGGATGTGTTAATAGCGAGTATGTAATTGTTGCCAATTGTAAATAAAAAAAACACTTATTAAAAAAAACAAAACACACAAATCCAACAATATTTTGTTTTATTGGATGTGATGACATTGTCTGAATTTGTAGTGGTCAGACTGTGATATCATAAATCGATGTAAAGCTCTTCATCTATAGTTTATTGTCTTTGTTTTGCTGGGGTTTTTTTATGCGCTGGGAGGGACAGATCCATTGAGCTGTACTTTTGTAGTTACTATGATTCATTTAGCACAGCATTTGATGAGCTCTTGTGAAATATATAAACTGCCTGACGGAAAGAAGCCTGTGAATAATCTATCCTTCGAGTGGTGGGGCCTGCAATGTGTATTTGCTATGCCTACTCTACTTTAAAAAAATGATGTTATGAAGCATTTAAATATTCTCCTGCATTCTTTTGTGATTCATTGATGTAAATGCCTTTTTTGCAATATACGTTCTGTCATCTCAATTTCCTAAAAAGTTAAATTTGTACTTCAAGGCGTATTTTCCTTTATAGTCAACAGAAAGCACCAAAATATTGAATTATCTTCACTAACACAGTTCAAATATGGTTTCCTTCTCAGCATAAATATATACACATCAAATAAACAGGGCAATGATCAGCAAGAACTTTGTCTCCAAGTTCAGGATGTGAAAGACATGTGGTAAGGTTCATAAAAAGGCAATATTGTTATTACTATTTTAAGGAGTGATTGTTTTCTATGCACATGGACTATCATACTTCGGGTGATTTTGTTTCATTATTTTGTGTGTCGTGCCTTTTTCATCAAGGTTTCAAAGCATCTTATGTGGGTCACTTTGTTTTCTGGGGTTTTAAGACAACACTTGAAGAAGAGCGAACACATGAGAAAGCTGTGGGCGAAATCTTCAGTGGATCGATGTAGTTGTAGTCCAGATGCACAGCCGCCAGAGTGGAGTCTCCGCTGTGGCCGGGGTCGCAGATGCTTTCGTCAGGAATGCTCCTTGAGAGTAAAAGAACAGTATTCAGTTTCTATCAAGTGCAAGAAAGAACCTCGTTGAAAAGTAAAGAGGATTTAAAAATATATATTATTCGACTTCTTGAAGTTACTTTGGTGATCTGTCAGAATTCTTTTTTTTTTTTCAAGCAGATGTTTTTATGGTTCATACTGTAGGCCCTGTTCCATATTTCTTCATTCTTGTCAGAGTAAACAGAAGAGATTCTCAGAATATATATATCAATGGTAGACTTTATAGAACAGATGTGCTTGCAGATGCACAACGTCAAAGATGTTTTTATTATATGCTGTTAATCTTTTTAAAATATGAAAGTGAGTAATGAGAGTTGAGTTGAGAAATTGTAATGTCTTGTTTGGTTTCTTGTCGTCATGGGAACAGCGCAGTGTGAATATTCTTCAGCTAGTTATTCTGAATTAGGTGGTCAGCTGGTAAAACGCTGCTGTGATGTGGGACTTTCTTTGGCTAAATGTTTTTCCTTTGTGTTGAAAACATTGTTCAATTGTATGCTGTTGTTTAGCCCTGGAGTTTATCACCGAGACACACAGTTCTGGGATATGTTCAAGTCCCTGTCTATGTTATTCATGATGGAAATAGATGTGTCATTTCTAGGAAATGCATAATTGCAAATATTACAGCGGGTGGAAAAGTTCATTTTTCATGTGAGAGACAGAAGTTGGACACTTACATAATGGAAATTCCTCTCTCCTCTGCTGTCATGATTTACTGTCATCAACATTTTAATTCTAGGGGAAAACTTAATATGTGGTTGAATTCAGCAACAGCGGCAGATGAACAATGTTTAGAAATTTCTTTCCGGGTGCTCTGTCCTGCTTTTACATTTTGAGAAAACTTACCATTTAGATACAATTGTGCCACACTTATTTGTGATTTCAGTGTTGCACCCGGCATGAAAATGCATGAGGATCACTTCTAAACTAGTTTTGAAAACAGCATCCAGCATGGCAATGTTCTGAAGTTGAATCATGAACTCTTCACAGCTTTTATTGACATTAAAGCGCTCAAAGCACTTTAAGGTAAATATGACGTAGCTCAATATTTTTGCCTTATGACACTGTAGCCTGTAAAAATCTGTATTTTAGCCAGTTGTTGGTTTTAAGCCGCAACAAAAAATAGTGGCTTATAGTCTGGAAATTACAGTAATTTGTTTTTATTCGAATTCCATATTTTGTTGATGTCTGCTGTTACATATCACAGGATAAAAACAAAAGGCCATTCGTGTTGGACAAGCATTTTGGCTCAATGACCTGACCAATGCTGTTTCATGGTTCTGATCATGTTCATTCACTTTTATGGACTCAGGTTGCGGTGTTCAATATCTTCATTCCTGGTAAGCAATTCCCAAAATGTCCTTTCCATTGGCATAGAAATAGTATGGAACACCCAATGTTGTTAATACGTTTGAATTTCAGTGATTCTCCACTCACACTATTTAACGCTTATGTTTTGTGTCATACCGTATTTTGTTGTTGTTGAGTCTGAGGAAGTGTAAGTTGGTCATCTCGTTGATGCCCGATGGAACAGACTCCAGCTGGTTGTGGTCGAGACAAAGCTCTACCATGGAGTGGTAGGCCCCAAAAAAGGACTCCGGTTCAATTCCCTCCCCATCAAGTTTGTTGAAGGAGAGATAGAGGTACTCCAGTCCAGGGTCCATGTGGGCGAAGACATAACCTATGTATGAGTTGACAAAAGACATCATGGTTAAGGATGTTCTAGACCTGACCCAATTGAATTCAGCTCATAGTTTTTTTTATTGGAAGTTTTTAAGATGCCGCTTGAGCTTGGCACCTACCAGGTATCCTCTCAATGTTATTTCTCACCAGCACTAGGTGCACCAGAGATTTGGGTAGATAGGATGGAACCAGGTAAAAGTCATTGTGAGATAGGTCAATGGATTCAATATTTCTGTCCAAAAGAAAAAAAAAAGTCAGTGAAGTTGTGGTGTTAAGATAAAAATAAAATAATCAAAATGGGGTGCATTATGCATATGTCATTATTCTTTTACGAGCTTGGTGCTCTGGCTTGCTCCTATTATTCCAAATGCCCATTTAACTGTTCTATTAGTTGTTGAAAATAACATAATTGTGTGCTTGTACAATTGATCAACACAATGTGCATTGACAATGACAATAATTGAGTTTGAGGAAACAAATACATAGCAACGTCATTATCCAGACCTGTGCTGGATCCAGGCCAGCGGGGCGATCTTGGTCTCATCCAGCCTGTTGTGTCTCAGAGAAATGACATTCAGCATGTGGGTTTGATTGAAGACTGTTTCTGAGATTTCCTCTATGAGGTTGTTCTCCAGATAAAGCTCCTGAAAGACACATTTTTATATATATGAGGGTTTCTTTGTCTCTCTCAGTCAAAAAGGTTCCCGACCCCTGCACTAGCTGGTGAATTCATACTTCTTTTTTTTTAATGGAGGAATTTTAATTAAATCTTTTCTGAGCATTGATACGGTCTCTACGGATTATCAGAATCAGAATGCGTTTCTGAGTGTTTCTGCCATGAGGCCCTCAATTTATATTACCGCTCAGTGCTTGAAGGCATTGCCTGAAAGAAAGAAAATATCCTTGACTCAAATTTAGGATGGTTTCACACTGCGGGTTCTGTCTCTGGTGGCCTCAGGCGATGCCTCTTTTTTTCCTGCTCAGCTGAGGGCATTCTGTGCAAAACAACTTGTTTGTGACCCACAACGAAGCGCGTCTCAAGGAAGTCGTCATGCACAACCTATTTGCCACCACCGTCTTCACCTCCTTATTTCTGTCAATTCTTAGTACTACGAGTCGTCCTCACCTCAGATATGAACTGAGGACGGAGTTCCGCCACAGCTGTAACAAGAATGTGGCATCGCACAGCCAAAACTAAACAAGGAATAATGTTGTCATGTTTATTTTATAAGGAAATAGTGGAAACAAGCTGCATACTACAGAGCGTCTTGATTGATCCATGCTGCCGTCACAATATGTTGAACGTGGTTAGACAGATCTAGACATCAGAAATAATCAATGAATAGTCTGGTAATCTTCAGTAACTTGGGGAAAATCAGCGTTTTTCCTCTTCGCTGTCCTCCTCATGCAGACAGCTGCAAGATCACAGCAGTGAAAACAGTTACTGTAGAGCTCAGCATTATTCATTTAAACAAATCTGTCCCAGATATTTATCAGCCCAATAAAGGGTCTGGGACTCAAACACATCGCGAGTCCCGGACCGCTACGCTTCCGTTCCCCGGCTCCATTTTCCTAGCCTCCTGCCGAGGCTACACAACTCAGTTTTCAGGGAGTTTGCGAATTTGTTTTTGAACGATGTTGAGCGCCAGATCAGACCCTTTACTGCCTGGCATTTATCATGTTTGTGTGGAGTTGCATTGTACAAGTAGTTTCCGGCATCGAGCTGCCTGAGTTGAGAAGCTCACCACCCTTAGAGTTACCCGAGACAAAGTGCAGCTGTGCTGCCGGGATCAAGTCCACGGCCAAAACCTGACTCACTTGTGTTCACGTCGGATTTTTGAGCCTAACGCGCTTTGTCTCGAGACAGCGCTCGCAGTGTGGAACTGCCATTAAATGCTTAAATCGCATGCCAACGGGCAGGATGGACTTCAAGATCAGAGTTTTAATCAGTGACTACAAACCCAACCACAATTCAGTCAAGTTCCAACAGTCAGCGGAATTTTCTGATAATGCTTTCAAGGTGACGGCTAACCAGTTTGAGTATCTGTCCTCATGCCATTCTCTGGAAAGAAGGAGATTGCCATGACCCAACTTTCACTGAAAGTATTTG
The DNA here is from genome assembly GCF_027744825.2 of Synchiropus splendidus. Taxonomy (NCBI): domain Eukaryota; kingdom Metazoa; phylum Chordata; class Actinopteri; order Syngnathiformes; family Callionymidae; genus Synchiropus; species Synchiropus splendidus. Next base: position 9,048,187 of record NC_071339.1, read on the forward strand.
AAGAGTGAAAACTTCAAATCCAATTACATGTTAAAGTATCTTCTCATTTAGATTGCAGAAGAGCAAGCTCGAACCGCCGTAGAGAAGGCAATGTAAACTCATTGTCAGATCTGATTTTCAACGCCGCAAGTTCCATGCTGACTGAGGCTGCAGCGCACCCACAGAGTCTGTGCCTGTGGTCCACTGTTCTCTGAATTGTTTGTGGTCAACCGAAAACCACAATTGCACGTTTACACGACTAGTTTCTCAAGTCTAGCTCGAGTTTATTCTGTAAAACCGGGGTTCGCAATAAGGAAAACATTATCAAAGTAAGGTTTAACTCTTTCTACCCCGAGTGTATGTCTTCAGAAGAGTGTCATCTATTCAGGGTTTCCACTACATGCAACTGAGCGTGGCGCACCGCTATGGCCGAAATGATCAAAAGTATAAAACAAAGTGGAAACATTGAAACAAGCGGATAACACATCATGGAGATGGACATGAACATGACAATTTTCAGCATGTTTTTCATGAAAAAAATCCCAAAAGAAATATCATAATGACTGAAGTCTGTTGCTCACAGATCTGGCCGGACATATGAAGAGATGGGCCGTTTTTCTTTTAGCAGGGAAATCCAGCTATTGATGATATTTATTCGATATGTGCAGTAATTGAATTGTGATGAAAAAAAATAAAAATCATATTGGTTTTTCATGTGTTCATCTGGACGAGAACATTCTTCCTTCATTTCAAAGCAGATGGCCATTTCAGCAATTCTGTGTAGTCGACTCTGGTAAGCTGATGACTTAGTCCCCCTCTATTTCAACAATTTAAAGTAGATTGACAGCTACTGTTTGAAGCACTTGCTTCCTCACAAGATCAAGAGCCTCATGTGACTGAAAGTTGATCAGTATAAGTTTGGTGGGAGTCAAAATGACAGGTAATGCAACATGGCAGGCCTTTTCAAGCTTTTGAAAAGAGGTTCCAGCGGTTCCAGGACTGACATTAATCTGAGTTTTGAGGCGTGATTCAGTTTTCAGTGAATTCTTGCCACTAGATGACACAGCCCGAGGACGTTGTTGTCAGAACGCTTGATAAACTTTACTGCATTCCATGGTTTGGGCTGAGTTTGGGATGGTTGCCAAGATTTTTTGGAAAGAGTTGCAAACATCTGGGCTGAAAGTGAAAGACAGGCTGGCTGTTGGTCATGATCAGCAGTGTTGATCACAGGCTGCCCTCATTACTTAAACTGTCAGTGTTCTTCTTATGCGCACCTCATGTTTTCTGAAGAAAAGCAGAACAATATAGGTTTTGTTCATCTGCAAAAGAATTCAGCCACTGCATCTGGTTGGCATTTTCCCTGAGGCTTATTCACATTTTCTGCTTTTTTTCTTTATTGTAAATTAAACAAGAAGCAGTCATTCTGGAGACGTAGCGCTCACAGAGAAAAAAAAAAACAACTTGCGAGAGGTAAAGAGGTAGACAGATAATTGTTGGAAGGAAAGTATGGCTCCATACCAGCAGTGAACCAGGAAGCCCCTGTGGTACTGTGCGGAAGTGGTTTCGTCCCAATCTGAGGTAGGAGAGTTGGGTGAGTGGAGAGAAGCCCTGAGGATCAACATTACTCTCGCTCAGCAGATTTCCTTCCAGCTCCAGAATTACAAGATCGCCCAAATCTTTAAGACAGAAGGGAAAAAGGAGTCTTAAAACCAGTGCAAGAAGTAGTGGAGCAACAGCCCTCATTCCAAGCAAATAAGATTGTGGGAACCAAAATGATGAATGGAGCATTTCTAACTGGGATTATCATGCTCTCGTCCGAGTATTATAGTGTTATGCAGGAGAGAAGTGAGCCATGCTGTCTCGCTGCTACTCGTCAGTTCAGCATCTCCTCTGTTCAGTTCTGACTCAATCACAGTTTTGGGTATCGTCTCCTTTGTCGTTCAACATTTCCTATCACCAGAGGCTTAAATCTGAGGTCGGTGGCCCCTTGCAGGACTATGAGATCATCCTGCAACTACACAATGCCTCATCAATTTAATCTCTGATCTCACAATGGTTTTCTTGATCAACATGGCTTCGTCAAAACGGTAACTATACGAAGTATAAAAAGGTTTGTTTTGCCCCCCCCAAAAGAAAATTCTTCTAACTCGGTAAGGTCTTGTATGCGCAAGCACCTAAGGATATTCAAGAGGAAACAAAATGCAAAATAACTGCAAGACATATCAGAACTGCATGTATACTGAAATAACATTTTACTGGGCAGAAGTACCTCGAAAGTCATTTTTATGAATCCTCTGCAGTCTGTTTTCACTGATCTTCAGCTCTTGCAGGGTGGAAGGAAGATTTGAGGGGACAGTCTCTAGAAGGTTTCCATCCAGATAAAGGCGCCTCAGCGTCTTCAATCCCTGGTGCAGAAACAAATGCATGTAGGCTCATTTAGATTTTTTTGTCGCCTTACGTTTTTAAACCAACACATCCTCACTCCCATGGTGTAATTTATTGACATTGAGAAAGTTGCCTTTTGTGTCCTTTATTGACGAAAAAGGCAGCCTTCAGTGTCGCATATCGATGCATTGGTTAGGCTAAGCCATGGGATGCTGCTCCTTTCATTCTATGTTTAATAACGTGTCCAGTTGCTATTTCAAGGCCATCAAACGGCCGTGCGTTTTATTCATGATGACTCGCACCTTCGCATGTGCTCGTCTCGCACATGTGGTGCTCCGCCACTCACACCCTGTTGTGGAAATTTTCAATGAAGAACATCGAATATGACTTCTAGGTCCTGAGCAGCACACACACAGCACATGTGCTACCATTAAATACACAAGACAAAGGTTTTCCATTCCCTTTATACCTGCCGCACCCCCATTCTCAAGAAAAGTCACATGTCCCACATGCAACGTCACATGTCGCATCTTCACTTCAAAGCCTCACCTATTTCACACCACTAAAGCCGACGTTATCTTTTGAGGTTGTCCCACCTTCAAAGGGCACACAATACGCATTCCTAACCTTTATGGCCCACACCCATGGCCAGTTACTTGAGTAAGAGAGGATCAAACAAAGAATGACATCCTTAATACCTTTCTTATATAACATCCTCACATGTTCAACACAATAATTTTCCACTTCAACCCGTGCCTGGAGCTATATGGAAGTAAAACGTATTATTTTTCTCTCCCCCCCTGTGCATGATACACCATGCAGTCCCGCATAACAGACAATCAACAACACCCACCTGGAACACTACGGAAGGATCTTTCACGTCATGGGAGTGAGCATGGGTTGTTTTTAACGGAGTTATGTCAATTTAAAAAAATACAAATCAGTTCATCTTCTGTGGTGGACTACAAATACAATGCCCCAGATGTATTATATGCACTCGACATAAAGAGTTTTTATAATTCTAAAGTCATGTATAACATATCATTATTATACATCATTATACATTATATTACATCATATCATTATCTTGGTTTGGATTCTTGTTCTGTACAATTTCAGTCCCACTTACCTTAAAGGCGTTGGCATCAATTCCTGCAGATGTGAGTTTGTTTTTCTTAAGGTTAATCCATTCCAAGTTGGGGATGCCATTGAAGGCTTCTGCTGGAATATTGGTAATGTTGTTTCCTGAAGGAAAGTTTGAGTGGGTTTACAATTGTTCTGACAGCATTTCGTCAACTGTCTGTGTTTGGGTTCTGTTTTCACTTTATTGTTCTGTTTCTCGCTCTGCTTATATTCACTTGTGGAGGCAAACTTTGGTGGCTTTTACAAATGTTCTCCCCCCCTTTGCATTTCAACCTCTCTCTGCCAGAAGGCCCAAACGAAAGGCTATTTATTGTTGTCCCTGCGACAGGCCTAGTTCTGGGGCCGTTCGACTTGGGGGTCAGCAATAATGATTATCAGCAATGTCTCTCCCCCATGTCACTTCCAACTGAAAGTTCCGTGTGACTTCGTTTTTCCATTCTCTTGTTGACATGATTTCAGCTTTCTCAACCGTGGCTGAGTTTAGGTTACTTCAGTCTGTGGTGAAATCAGACACTGGAAAACAGTAGCTTGTCTTATCTGGAAAAACGATTAGACGAACACGTCTGTTTCAGGGGTACAACGTGATATTTCCACTTTTGTTATTCACCATTGCAAACAGCCTGGCGCCGTCACCCAGTTCTACTAGTTTGAGGCAAACTTAAGCCACCTTTGTATCCAAATCAAGTCTATTCCATTGATTAATATTGTCTCCCCTGGAGGAAATGCACCTCCCAGGTGTAGGAGTTCTCTTGTACTCATTGGTCTGGGACTTTCTGTTCGAGATGGAGCTGTTTATGAATTGGGTAAGGCAAGGGCTAGAAAAAGACCAAGGTCGCGGTTCTCGGCAGAAAACAAATGTGACGCCTTGTGGCTAGTGTATGTTCATCCGGGGTGGAACAGGATCACAAAATCAGAAATGGCTTTCTCGCAAGCCCTCGGCGGCTCCATCGTCTGTCAGTCACTTGGAGTAGAACTGTGGCTGCTCTGAATGTTAATGCAAGTGTACATAAGTTGTCTCCGTGTAGCCTTTATTTTTGAAGCTAAACACGACACGAGTGTGTTTCCAGTAGAAGATAGAAGCTATGATCTGCTAAACACATCAGAATTGTTGAATGGAGATCATTCTGGATTAACTGGATCACAATGTTCTCAGATTAAAAACATTATCGACGATCTTGTGAGGACCGACTCCAAATCTGTTACTCACCTTCCAGACTGAGAGATTTGAGCTCCAGAATGGAAAGAGGAGGGAAGTAGGTGAGTTTCACGTTGTCACACGTCACCATGACGTCAGAGATGTCGCATCCCGGAGGAAGACCACCTCTGTTCTCAAAAACCACTTCCCTCTCTTCCTCTTCATCTCCCTCCTCTTCTGCATCCACTTCCATCTCCTTCATCTCCTCCCCTGTGACCTCTGGAGGTCCTGGTATGGGAACTGGCTCTGTTGGCTCTTCATCGTCCTTTGTAGGCATCTGAAAGACGTCACCCCTCAGCCAGACCTCTTCTTCCTCTTCCTGTTTATCATCTTCCTCCTCCACTAGTGCCAGCAGCTCCTCTCTTAAATTTTCTTCTTGTCTTCTCTCTTCCTCTAGCTTGAGTTCTTTTTCCTTTGCTTCCTCTTGTCTTCTTCTTTCCTCTTCCTGCCTTCTCCTCTCATCTTCCTCCTGTTTCCTCCTCCACTCTTCCTCCTCTTTCTCTAGCTGCCTCCTCAATTCCTCCTCCTCCATCCTCCTCTGCTCTTCCACGATCTTCCTCTGTTTTTCCTCCTGCTCTTTCCTCTCCTTTTTCCTCTTCTTCCTGGCCTCATCCCGTTTCCTCAGGCGCTCCTCTAGCTCCCGGTGCTCCTCTTCCTCCCTCCACAGGATGCGCTGTATCTCCTCTGGCGTCAGTGGCTTGACAGGCTCACTTGGGTCGTTGGGCACTGGGGAGTCACCAGAGAGGTCTAGGCTGAGGTTGGAGTCTGGGATGGGGACACCAGGGTGCAGGGCAGCCAATCAGGAATAGAAAAAGAAACAGACAGTTGGAAGGACATGTGGAGGGAAAAGAAAGGCGAGAGAAGAGAAACTAAGAATGAAGTGGTTTGAAGATGGTGAGCAGACAGAAAGACAGGACGAAGGCAGAAAGACGGTTGTGTTAGTGTCCAGCTCCCTCATTTCTTCAGACAGATGACAAGACAAATGTTGTCTTCTATAATGTTGAATTTCACATAGAAGCTTTTACCCTGTCATTTAAATAACTTTAAAGTTACGCTGTTCACATGGTTCAGTGAAAAAAATGGTGGCACATGGTTTCACATGAGCATTTTTCACCACAGTCAAGCAGCACAACACGCAACATGTTTGACAGTTTTGTCTGGAGTTTGTCGACAAGCTTCTGTGCAGCTGGCAGCATTTGTAATCACAGGCATGATGTTCATGGTTTTTGGAAAATAAGCTAAATAGTCTTGTCTGACTTCCATTTTGAACGGCAAGGATGTTCTATTTTGGATAACTTAAATGAAGTATATGCTTTTTAAAAATAAATTCTGTATGTTTGTTTCAAGATTAATCGTATTGGCTCTGAGTTTAGCTTCCACCAGATTATTTTTTTATACATATGTTGCATTTTTATCACTTTACAAAAATAATGCTCTTACTAACTTAACTAACTTACTAACTAACTAACTTAAATAATCGCACTTTAAATAACTTTCTTGTTTTAGTTGGAATCTTTTGACATGCAAAAGCCTGTCCTTGTGAACATAGTTCAGCTTCATCGGTTTATTAATATCAGTTGCAGCTGTGGAGTCAAATTGATATCGATTCCACACAGTTATTGGATCTGCTTCCTCCAGAAACGGTCTGCACGGTTGAACTTGAATTTCCATCTGGTCTGGGATTTGAAATGGAGCCCTTGGCAAAAGGCTTTAGCTCTCTCACAATGCGTATTTTGAAGTTATGTTTGCACACCTCAAAGCAATAATGTCCGTCAGCACACTTGCGTGTGGAGACAGGCCCAAAACATATTTGCTTGCCATGATGTAATTACAGCGTAGATGAGCCTGTAAAACATTTTACACAATATATTGTCTTTTAATGAGTGTGATGAAAGTAGAAGCTTTATCTCAGAGCTTACATTTTTGTGTTCTTACTCATTTGATTATGTAACAAACACAAGTTGATTCTATATTTGCATGTGTGCTTTTTTTTTTGACCATGTGAGAAAGCTATAAAGGAAAATGAAAATGGACCTGATTGCTGAGAAGAGCTCGATATGACAGAGTTAACATGTGGTATTTCCAAACACACAGTCTGGTTAGCGTGTCGACATTGTGTGTTGAATTTCACAAAAATGTGTTGGTCACATTTTTCAAAGCCATGGCAGCAATAAAGAGGCAACATCAAGAGGCAATCGGAGTTTTCAATTATGGTCAACATCACTGTGTTGTAAAGCCATAATAGTGAGTGTCAGACTCGGATCGATCTTTTTGTGCCCTGATGTTGCACCATGGCGTCGCCACATGTGTTTCTACCTGGCTCCATGCAGACGGGGCAGCACTCCCCGACAGGCGTGAAGGATGCCTGGCAGCGCAGACTTGGACAGGAGACCTGGTCACAAACCACTCGCCCGCCGGTGCACAGACAGGTCAGACAGGGCTTGGGAGACCAGACGGCCTGGTTGAACATGGTCAGACCCTGGTACACACATTGGCCCTGCTTACCTGGAACACACAGTAGTTACATTCAGCATGATTCCTGTATAGAACTTGAATGAAGAATTGTTAACCCATGATCTTGTTGAACATTTATAGTGATGGGTAAATATCATAAAGCATTGGACACAATGACACACTGTGCTGATACTGTGTTGAGACTGTGTCACTGAATACAGACACCTGCTGGCCAAAAAAATCCCTGCAGGCACCAACTTGACAGACTGAATTGACACTGATTTGATGACCTACTGTATACAATAGTATCAGTCTTTACATTCATTATTGTTCCATATCTTTAAATAATGTGAAAAACGTGAAAACAATGTGACTTTTTTTAATTAAAAAAAAAAAGTTTATTTTTTTCCCAATATTGTTCAGTTTTATATATTGAATTATACCTTGAAATTAATTTGAATAAGAATGGAACAAGTCTAGTTGAAAATCTGAGACAAACTAAAAGGGTAAAGATTGAAATAAACACATTATTCTCCGATAGGAGATCAAAATGGTCCCACACGGCAGACAACTTGCGTTTCCCTTGGAGCTGCAGTTAGTGTCTAAACTTAGTGTGATAGAAGTTTCCAAATGAATGGTTGACATTCATGAAATCCACAGCCTGTCAAAAGGCAGGGTTTGAAACACTTATCTCAGGGGTCGCAACGATGACAAGCGCTGGAGGTGATCCAGCTTAATAGATGACATTTATAAGCTCAGCCTGTCAAACGGCAAGGTTTAAATCACTGTACTCTCAGGAGCCACAACGTTGACAAGTGTTGGAGGTGATCCAGTTTTGTATTGAGTTCCGTTTTGAGCCCAGCGTGATTTGGCCCCAGGCCTTTGATTTTGATGGATGTCAGGAAAGTATGGGCACATCATCACGCAAGTGACAAGACGAGAATGACTTTTCGGTGTCAGAACAGGGGATGTATATTGATACTGTCAACTTGACATTCTTGAACTTGGGCCAGACGTATTCGTGAGTTGGAGGGGAGACTTTGGACACCAGTCCGACAGTCAACACTCTTCAGACGGCTTATCGGTGTGTGGGCATCCTCCTGATATGCTGGGAACAAAAACACACTGTGGCCCTCTTGTGGATCAGTGTCAAAGCCCTGAGAAATATCAATGGAAAAAAAAAAACAAAAAAACAATCGTTCTTTTACCAACTATGACAGCTTTCTCTAATGGTCTGGGTCGGTCCTGAATAGAAATCCCGAGTCTGACCGGGTAAAAATACAATTGAGACTGAGACAAGACAGAGACCCTAAAAAGAGGTCTTCAGGCCTTATTACAGAGTCAGAATGGTTTCATTTGTTCCAGTCCGAGATATGATGGTCATTGTTTTAGATCCATTTGGCAACGGTAGTCTGCCTTTTCATCTGGTCATTTTTCTAATGGCTAAATGTAACACGTATTTTCTAAGTGTGGTGTCAAAATTGGACTCTCTTTACTTTAAAGACTTTTATTTTATTGATTTTTTTTCTTCCTTTCTGCTTCCCTGAGTTGACGTTTTGGGCCCCTTGCCAGGTCTGGGTCAGTCTTGTGACATGACCTTGTGGTCGCCCTGGGTTCGCTGTGTTTTTTTTCCTCAGAACTTGCGATGCAGGAAGTTTTATATCTTGAAGAAGCTGTTTCCTTGTGTGGTCTTAGTGCCAAAGGGTGCTGAATCCCCACTTGTCACAGAGAGATCTCTTAAACAAAACGATTCGACACTCCTGACCTTCAACACATGGACTCTTAAAGCCCAAAAGCAAGTGCTCCTGTGTTGTCCTTCTTTATAACTGCCCTCTCCATAACTTCTTTTTAGCCAATAGTTTGGTATTATTTAACGGTGGCCCTCTTTTATGGAGCTGTGTCCCGCATGGAAAGGTTTCCACCGGCAGCTGGAAACACAAACATGGGCAGCAGATTAGAATCACTTCCTGATTTCCGAGACGTGTTTACTCAGAGGTCTGGTCTGGGGCTAATTTGAAGAAGCTCTGGAGGTGTGGGTGACACGGCAGCGGGAGGCCCAGCTGCTGTAATTGCTGTGTGTCTGCCGCACAGCCTGTGTTTTACCATCAAAACCAGACAAAGCAATGATTTGTCCCGCTCCCTCCGCATTAACTTCACCTTTCAATACACATCTGAGACAGGAGCGGGTCAGGGATGCGCATGAGTCAGGCGGATAGGTGCCCCAGGAAGAGGCTCTTTGTGCCTGTCATCTCTCCTCCTAATGGCATGCTCTTTGTCACCGTCAGGAGAACACAGGTAGTTAAGAGGCTTTGGTTCTTTCTCCTAAACACCGCCTCTCTCCATTTTGTCCATCTTTCAGCAACACAGACTGACAACCCTGTCATCTGGAGCTTTTCTTTTCCCTCAAGATATTGTCCCAGTGGCTCATGTTCACGTGACCCTTGAGACGTGGAGCATTCACACAATCATTCTGGTCACTGCATCACTTCGCTCGGTCAGTATTGGTACAGCAGACTGTTACATTTGTGATCTGCCTTTGTTGTTTGTGGGTTATTTTTATTTTTATTTATTAGCAGCACTTTATTTCGAAGCACTTTCCTAGTTGGTGGGGCCCCCACTGACCATGGTAATAAATTCTATTCTGATTCTGATTCAGTAGGAATACAGCTACTCACTTGGATCACAGACGGAGTGTTTAGTATTCATTCCAAGTCGGTTCATTTTCTGTATGAAGTAGTGTGTCATTGACAAGACACCTTCTCTCCATTTGGGATTTCAGAAGATACATTTCAATCAGCCCAGATAATGTAAATATGAGATCAGGAAAATAATTGAATGAAGATCTGGAAACGTCGGAAGCTTTTTCCAACAATTACCTATGGTTGTGTTCCCATTTCTCACCCTAACACTAACACTCAACACTACTCAACACTTGGTTCGGAGTCCTCTCCACTATCTATACCAGTTTTGTTTTGTTTCCTGCATATCCAGTGTTGGAGACGTTCTGGAAATGGCAGCTCCAACGTTTTTGCAACCTCTCACTTGGTTTGGTGGACCACCGGAGAAGAAATGGGCGGAGCCGAAGCCGGCTTTGCTGCCATGTTGCAGTGATAGATCAGATCTGTTAGAGGTATGTTAGAGGTTAGCCTGGATGCTAGACCAATGTTGCTTGTTAAGCAATAAAAACATACTGTTGTCCATGTTGTCGGACACGGTAGACCATCAGGGTCGCTAACGTGTGATACGCGAGAAAGTAGTCAAACGGAAGTGTAGTCCTCGCTGCTGTTGTCCTATCCAACATTGTTTTTAAATAGAGTAGTTTGGTATCCTGGAAATCTATCCACACTTCATATTCCCACTTGGTTTCGAGTATTGGGACACACTGCATTTACATGTGATGTGCAAAAGCCAGTGTTAGGGTCATAACCCAGTGTTAGTGGAAGAAATGGGGCACAGCCCTCCTCTTGTATCTGACCTGGAATGACGTTGTAGCTGAAGCGCTCGTCTTGGAAGTTCTTGTAGGATTCCAGGAACAAAGTGTCTGCTTGCATGTCTCCAGTCTGCAGTGGAATCCTGGCCCCATGAACTCGTCTGACTTTGTGGGACTTGGAGTGGCCAGATCTGGATCGTCCACGACCTGTATGGGAGTTGCAATGTCATGTCGCATTTAGTCGCAGCATTATGACCACTGTCTATTAGCATTCATCCTACTGTCAAAGCTCCTTCTCAAGTTTGTTCTGCTGTGACCATCAGAACATAGAGAGCGTAGAGAGATGTGCTCTGATCATGTGACACTGCCCCCCATTACTCTGTACCAAACCAAAATGCACTTTGTGTTCTTGTCACTCGTTCGAAACCCGTCAGGTCAACATTCACTCGGACGAACGTGACAAGAATAGACTTGTCTTCATGCACATCATATAGTACTGCATGATCTGATTTTCCCCCTTAAAATGTTGGTTCTTATCACAATATAATAGTATTGCAACATATCATAATGTATTGTATCACCACTCCTGCATCAGGACACGTATTGTATAGCAAGATACCTGCCAAAACACAGCCCTGCTCAGGACTTATTCCAACATAGTATTCACTACGTCACTATGTAGCACCTTTTTAAGGGACTAAGCGAAAAACAATGAATGAGTGAATATACAAATGAGAGAATGAATTACTGAACTGCACAATACCGGGAACAACAAAGTCAGGAAGTTGGAGCTCTCACCGTCTGCAGCGTTCTTCCTCTTGTGGCGATGTCTTGTCTTGGTCTGAGCCTCCGTGACCACGAGGACGACGGTCAGCCACAGACAGGCCACCACCAGCCACCACCTCATCACTGCAGGACAACACAGCGGCTCTGCTTGTAAAAGTCCCAACTGTCATCTCGTAGTTGCAGGTTGTTATTCAGAGGCGACGTTTTCCTGCATCTGAAACTGGTTTGCTGCTCTTACCTGAATCAGTTGCAGGTGCACTAGAGAGTGAGGAATAGATCAATCCTAAGGTCTTTATCTGACACTCCGTCTTGGACAAAAAGACCTGCGAGTTCTTCATCTGGTCCTCATATAGGTCGCTAATGGCCAGTTACCTCCCTGTGTGAGTGAGTGTGTGTGTGTGCGTGTGTGTGTGCGTGTGCGTGTGTGCGTGTGTGTGTGTGTAATGAGAAGTCTACCAACAGCAGTCCTGTCATTATTTAAGTGGTAATCTGACATTAACACACACCTGTCTCCTGTGATCTCACCTGAACTGAGCAGATTTCCCTCCAGCACTGAATAAAACACTGCACTACGTTGACAAAGTGACTGACAAATTTTTGAATCAGTCTGTGACCTCTGATCTTGCTGGCACGGCTCTGTCGCTAGTGCATTTTTTGTAGTTTTTGTGGTGAAATGGTGAACGTACATTTCGAGAGAGATATATATATATATATATATATATATATATATATATATATATATATATATATATATATATATATGTGTGTGTGTGTGTGTGTGTGTGTGTGTGTGTGTGTGTGTGTGTGTGTGTGTGTGTGTGTGTGTACACTCTCACAACTTTGACCCAGACGCATCACTGCTCACTTTTTCCTTCCGAGTGGAAACAACTGAGCTTCCCCTCCCTCACCCTCCCTCACCGTTCCCCACCCACCTTCTCAGCCTCCGCAAATCACAATACCCCTTGCAAAACCAATAACAGAGTTCCATGTGTTTGGAAAGAAGTGAGAGAGAAGGAGGGGAGATGGAAACTATTCACGTTCTGGATGACCAGGCTCAGATGGTGAGACCTCTAGCACCGACAGGGGAGTTAAAAAGAACAGCTTTGCACTTCCCGGCGTAGTTTTAACAAGGATTTGCATTGAATATAGTGCTTGTGACTTTCCTCCTGCTGCTGTGTCAGGTATAAGTATATGAGAGGGAAGTCGAGGATTCACTCCTCTGTTCACTCGTCATGATCAACTTCCCCCGGATGGTCTGTCACTGGACAGTGGAACATTCCCAATGAAGAGCTGAGGCGATGGATGAATGTTTTCTGGTCTCAAGAAAAGGTGTTGGTTGTCATTTCTTCTTGCCTCAAACAGACTCTACTGAGGTAATGGATGAGTTGATGGGGTGTATTAAGGGTCGAGGTGTAACTGAGTGAGAAGCCGCCTCCGCCTCTCCTGCTGTTCGTGTTCAAACCTGTATGTGTTGGGTTTGATCCACTAAGCTGGTGCTCCATCACCAGCAGAAGTGAGGAGTTCTCTCCACAGAGGAAAAACTGACTTTCCACTGTCGTGACTGAAATAAGCCTTAAAGGTTATGGCCAAGCCTTTTTGTCCCGTGTGTCAGAGAGGAGGAAGAGAGCTCAGAACAGTCAGACTGGACTTGTTTGTGACTTTACAGTTCAGGATCCAGACTAGAAGCGGGATGACCTGAGCGAAGGAGTCATTCACCAGAGGTTCGGAGTAGCGGCTTGCAGTGATCTGTGAGACACCTGGAGTCGTGTCTGGCAACTCTTCAAGGTTTACAGCAGATGAGAGACGTGAACCTAGATGAGTCCACAAACATGGCCGCTCTGAGCTCCAGATCTAGTGTCAGGATCAGACGATCTTGAAGTGGTTCTATCACAGGACCCATGAAGCAGCCCTGTGACATCACCGACCCAAGTTTCCTGGCGAAACTTTCCTTTGTTTGGACCTCTGCGGAAAGTTCTTCACCAGAAAACATCCAAACAAGCCTGCACTTGATCAGACCCAGGTCTGCGACACGTCGACTCGGTGTGATGGAGATGTTGTGAAAGTCATGAATCACGAGTCCTGGTTCCCATCCAGGAACTCTATCAGACTGTGCGAGTGGAAGTGTATATTTAAAGCATGTGGCAACAGCTGACAATAATAACAGCAGTTTACAGATGACGGACAGCTCAAGGGGGCGGGGCTAAGACAGACAGACAGACATGAACTCTACTTTACCAGCAGTTCGATGGCGCCACAAACGTCCCGACTCAGATTGTTCCTCGATCCTCCTCCTCTGGTTCCTCAGGAGCTCCAGGAGAGTGCGATGGCTGCGTGTGTGTCTTCAAGATTGCGTGTCAGAGCATAGAGAAGTTGTGTGGAGTCGCGCAGACTAATAGAAATGCAAAAGCAAATCCAGAACTTGTACCACTGCCAGGACAAGAACGGGCGAGTGAGAGAGGAAACAGACCGAGAAGAGAGGGAGCGAGAGAGAGGACAGTCTTCAGTGCCGCTGCAGGACGTCAGTGGTGTTTCATCAAAATAGAACCCTGACCAGGAGACCTCAGAGGGGACAGAGGTCAGACATCCCACTGGAGAAATGAGCACGTGGCTAACAGATGTCTCCTGGCCTCGGGACATTGAGAGGACAGTGAGCCCTGAAACACTGCAGGGTCATAGTCACCATGGAGGGTTTTACAGAAGGTCTCCATGTTCTGTGTCATAAGCCAGCATAGATACTGGACACAGAGAACCCCAATGTTCTTTGTTCTGTCGCCTGAATATGAGGAGCGTCTGAGAAACAACATTAGTTTGAATGTTGAATCTACTTGCTCTTTCAGGAGAAGTATCCGTCGGTCGTCACTCTGCCAGAAGGCAGGCGGTCCCAGGTCATGTCCCTGCAGCACCCGGAAGTACCAAGGTGAGAAGGCCAGCTGCAGTGAGAGCCCAGATCCATGCAGTTCTCACTCCATTTTTGGTGTGTTGCAGCTTGGTGTTTTCTATTCACTGGTCAGTTGAAGTTTCTGAAGACGGAGTCGTCCTCCCAAAGGTGGACTTGCTGACTAAGACCCCAGAGGAAGGTGAGATGTTACAACACATCGCTTTATTCATCCATGTTGTATGGATTATCTGACTGGTTTGGACTTTTCATCAACATATCACTTGGCTGAGAAACCTTAAAAGATAAAGACAGATGGAGATGTTTATGGGATTAGTTGTAATGGATAAACAAGGTAAAAAAATATATATTTTCAGATACATTCTCAACAGGATATCAAGTAATAAATATCTAATAAAATGATTATAAAATAATATATGCTGTGCAAGTGTTTTAAATATAGTCATAATCTAGATTTAAATAAAAGCTAAGCCTATGAAAAAAGTTAAATGAACGAATTCTATTCTCCTCGTAATTCAATTGCTGCTTAAGACCATTGACTGAAGTTTTGTGAGCTCATCTTTGTGTGCAGTGCCGCAGCAGTTCCCTCCGCTGGCTGCAGGGGGCGCAGCAGAAGCCTTCCACAGTCTGCTGAGGCTCCTGGGCCTGGAGGCGGCGCTGGAGTCCGTCATCCGCGCGCTCAGTCCTCCTGAAGCAGAGGCCTGAGCCTCAGTGAGGAGGCAGAGAACGTTCCCTCGTGGAAAAGGCTTTATTGGTATAAAGATATGGACTGACAGCAGAGATCATGGTCTACAAAAATAAATAATTTAAATACAAACTGGCGGACGGCAGTGTCGCCTGTGTGTCCTCAATGGTCATCTCTTATTTACACACACACACAGGTGAAACCGTAGGCTGCAATGACGGCTCTGCGGCAGCAGGGGGCGCTGGAGTGGCTCGTCTGGACTCCTTCACATAATGCAAGCGTTGTGACGTGTACACCCTCTGAAATGTGCTGCATGAAACACGTGTGACACAGAGAGCGACTGAAAGTGAAATGGTAGTGGAGACAGTTACTTCAGGTGAAGCATAGAGTATTGAACTTCCATGTCCCAAGTCCTTCTCTCCAGACCTCCAGCTCCCATCAGCCCCGACTGCCTCCTCCGGTGAGTCCGCAGAGGTGCGCTCTGTACTACAACCTGCGTTTGTCAGAGACAAGACGCAATAATGCCCCCAAGTGGCGTAAAACGGTACTGCAGACACTTGACTGATCTCACAAATTATTCCACTATCGTTTAATGGTCTTTATCAGTGCGTTAAATCATGGTGATTTTGACAGTTAAGCACAGAATTTCTAAATAACTTGGATTAGAGGAGACAAAAAAAGTCCCGCATGTTGCAGTTATAACTTGTGCTTTGTCTTATCATACCACACATTTCTTTGAGACGTCCCGCTGGTTAGATTTGAGAGCCAGGACCGTTGTCTCTGTAAAAAATGTGGGGGTTTTTTTCTTAAAGGGATGTTCCTCCGGCAGTCGCAGTTACATTATCTTTTACCACACACATCGCTGCCAGTTCAGAACATTTAGGCACATAGACGAACACAACAAGCCACTTTTGGCATCAACAGCTGCAGCTCCATCGGGGCCAAATTTTCACACTTCAGTTTGCAAAAAAAAAAAAAACTTCTGCTGATGAGACACAAGCTTCACATCTCTCTGAGCGGTTCAAATTGTGATTTTGTGTGGACACTAACCCGAACACACCTGTGCGATGGTCGGTGATTGATTCAAAACACACCTCATTTGACAAGTGTTTTCAGGAGACTGCAAATGAAAACAGCCATTTTCAGACAAAACCTCGGGCGAGCTGACGGAGTTCATCCACTCAGGCTCCGAAGCGGGACGTGCTCCGTCAATGACTGTAATCTTCACCAGCATAATAGGATTATAGTTCCAGTAATCCCACATTCCAAAAACCTGACTCAAGGCTTGTCCTTCCGCGACAGTCTCGACACCAAACCTCCGCCACCAACCCTGCAGCCTCAAGGCTGTGGTGGCGTTCGCCCCACGCCTGGCCCGGGCTTCATTTCAGAGGAACTCCTCTGATGCCACGTATCTCACACCCCAGCCTCTTTAAATAAAGTGTTTGACCTTGGAGATCAACACACACACACACACACCATCACCAAAAATTGAGGTTAAGACTGAGCCCCCTCCAACAAGAGGTAGGCGTCACCATCAGACAAAAGCAATGGATTATGTGCAGTAAACTTGAGTCGCCATTGCCTCGGGCGATCAACAGCTGTTGCAGTTACTCAGACACAGCAGAACCTCCCACAGGTTCCACTCTACATTCAGGAAATGACATCATTAGTACCTGGTCTCCACTTTTCTTGGCACTTCCCTGTTCGTGCTGTGACAACAGCAACGCTCCACAGGGTCAGAGACAGTTGCCAGGCAACCACACGGTTCCAGACAGGAAGTGAATCCAAACTGATAAATACAAAGATGAACTGAGGTTCACCTCCTGACAGGAAGCCCATGCCGTTGCCGTGACAACAATAAAGCTCGTGAATCGGTGATGTCACCTCCCGCAGTGACCTCATCACTCCCCATGGCGATGGGCAGAACTCCTCCGGTGGCGCTGGTGAGCTCAGACCGGGTGGAACAGCAGCGTGCACTCGTCCCTCTCTGCGCCTCCGAAGATGCCCGGCAGAGGCGTCAGCGAGCCCTTGGGCAAGTCACCGCCACTCTTCAGGTAGTAGGAGATGATCTTCTGGTCCAGGCGCAGCTGTAAGGGGATGCTCTCGAAAGGTTTGGGGTCCAGATCCAAAATTGAGACTGAGCAAGAGAAGGCCGGGTGTCTGGAGAAGACAAGGTCCCGGAGACGCCGCTGAGTTGAGAGACTGCGGAGATCAGAGGGAGAGTGTAAGACACACAGGCCTCAGTGCACCAGGTCCTGGTTTGAATAGTATAGATAAACAAATCTGGTTGCTGCTGACCTTCCTCTGCTCTGTTGCAGAGTCTTTCCTGATGCAACAAACTGACTTTGACTGAGCTTACATTGGTTGGTGCTACATACCCTTCATCGTCCTCCTCTTCCTCATTTGTCGGGACCAGCGTGACCATGATGGAGCAGTCCTTCGCCGTCATGGCAACACGGTACTGATGGACCTGAAGAGAGGCGAAGAAATGACATATGATACTCACACATGTTGTATTGTTCATGTCGTCAGAGTCGGTAGTCTTCGGGTCAATAACATGTGACACGAGGAGAAAGTCAACAAACGGAAGAGTAATCCTCCCACTATCCACACTTCATATTCCCACTTAGTCAGCTCTGGAGCTCCCTGAGTTTGAAGGGATCATTGCAAGTGAGAACAGCGAGGTCTTAGGAGTATTGGGACACACTACACTTAAGACGTGATGTGCAAGGCCCAGTGTTACATTCAAGAATCTACTGTCAACTCGGTTACCTTGGCGACGGCGTACTCGACAGAGCCGTCATCATCTGCCAGACATTTCTGCAACTTCTCCAGAAACGCCTCATCATACGGCCCGTCGATCTGCAGGTGAGACCTGAAGCGGAGACAGAAGAGGGAATCAGAAGGTGATGCAAACGCAGCCACACTTGGGCTTCCTACCGTTCTTTCGGGTACTCCTGCAGGTGGCGCTCGACTCGACAGTACAGAGGATAGAGGCCTTCAATGTCCAGTGTGTCCAACATCTGAGTCTGAAGTATCCGTGACAGAACACTGTCGCTGGGTAAACCCTGAGAACCTACACAGACGCTTCAATAACAGGCTGTTCTTTGGTCTTCAGATGGTTATGTCACTTCCATGACTCACCGTGTCGGATTCTTTCCTTGACGAAAAAACTTGCTTCACAGAAACTTCTCCCGTCGCCTTGTCTGTCAGTCACCATGACTCCTCCCCCTCCTCCCACATTCAGCAGCGTGTTGACCAAAACCTGCACCAACATTTTCACACCCATTGGACTGGAGCATCTTCACTCTCACGTAACGTGCATCAGAATGTATTTAGAGTTCAGACTTCCATTCAACGTCTGTGGTCAGTGAGCATCTGCACGACACAGCTGGGCCAGTAGAGTGCGCTCAGGTGAGCATCAGAGCAAGTCACAGCCGTTACCATGGTTACTGAGCGTCTAAATGATTTGTGTGTGCAAAGATTACACGGTGGAATGATTCCAGTGCAAGTGGGTCACTGCTGGAGTCGCTCTCCTGTAAGTGACTGGACGCCGGCGGCCAGAAAACTGACATCACGCCACGCTCCAAGAAGTAGATGTAGGTTTTCGAAATATAAGTTCAGAACTAGCGAAAAGCCCAACTAATAAGTTGTGCTCTCAGAAGCCCGACCTGGATGAGGTCATTCAGAACAGCTTTGTTGGTCATGTGACTGTTGATTCGGTTGTTTCCACGCTGGAAATACGGTCGGAGGACATGAAGCAGGGAGTTCATGTCCAAGGAGTCTTCACTCTCCTCCTTGCTGCTGTAGATACACTGACCCCCCTGGAACACACACACACACAAACCAGCGTCAGCATCCTGGTGATGCCATAAAACTGCGCTGTCAACACACCGGACGGTTCTCTGACCTTGAATATTTTAAAGTTGTTCTGAGGTTCCTCGACCAGCTGCCTGATGGCAAACTGCATTCTCTGCCTGTTCCTGGAAGACAAGCACACTTGTTTAAACCTGGCTGACCTGACTTTACTCTTGCCAGGATTAGAAGTGAGAAGATCCTTTTACAGTCCAGATGAGAAAAGCAGGACTAGAAACTACTATATCTAATAACAGGGGCATCAAACTGACCGCTGACGGTTCACTGAGAATTCCATGAACAGCCACTTACAAGTGTTGGTTATTTTAAGTATTATATTAGATCAGATGGCCTTAAATGGCATCCGAGTTTCTGCCACTAAAGTGATGGCCTTTATGTACACAATTGTACCCGTCCATTTCAAACAATGTCACGGTCACTGACCACATACTTCCAAGCGTTCTTCACATATCTTCTATCACATACCAATATATCCACCAGGGGGAGCAGCCCACAGTCAAACAACAACAAACTCCAAAACAAACTTGGCGACTGTGGGTTTGGTCAAGTTGCTGTTGAGATGATCATTTCTAAGAGTTAAGAGTTATTCTGTAAAAAATTCAAGATATAATTTGAAGTAACTTTGAAACATAAACAGTACACCCTCCCACCTGTGGACCAAGCCCCCTCATCCAATGCCGATGTGAGTTGCGGTACTCAGACTTGGACTTTCACTATGTCATTCCCTACACTAAGCGGATGGTGTGTGTTTTAAGTATTATTCTTCGCTGTGAAGTCTGTTTAATTCAGTGAAGTGAAGAGTGTTCACTTCAGACTGCAGACTGGAGCGTCTACTGTTGACTAGACGCTCCAGTCTGCAGCGTCGCTCACACACAGACCAGGACCACGTTAATGGTTGCATGAGCCACGTAAAAAAAATATATATATATAAATAAAATAAATGGTCCACACATTTCCATCTACGTGCCTTGTTTGCATACCTACATATTTGTAGGATGTGGCTCTTTGCAGCAACACTGTAAAAAAATGTGGTTCTACGCCTGGGACTGGTTGGCCAGCCCTGCAATCCGCTATAAGCTTTGTGGAAACGTACAGGAATAAGAAGGAAATGGACATTTATCCGGATCCATACGAAACAATGAGCGTAAATTTAAATGTTTCGCATTGCAGCCTTTACAGGCGGAGCAATCAGGAGGCTGTACTTCCTGAACATATCTCCGTCATGTAGGTGTCAGTGCAGGCCGTAGTCTCTGTGACCCTGGTCAGACAGTCATGCCACAGGATGAGTGGAAGATGCCCTCACCCTGAGAACAAATCCAGAGGACAGTAGAGGCTACGTCTCTTCCACTTGCCGTTGGTCACCTGTAGAAGAGTAGACGGATGAGAAGAAGAAGTGACGCTGCTGTTGTTTGTCTGCGTTGTTTACCTTGTAGTGCTGGTGCATGCAGAATCGACACACTTTGGTCTTGATGTCTCTGCTGACATATTTACAGGACGGCAGGAAGCCACACTTGGGCTGGAAGCAACAAGAGAAGCATGCATGGATCTCACGGGCAGCTAGATCACACCTGAACGTGACTACAAATAAGCCACAGATGCCACTTGAATGTGTGCGTGTCACTGCAGAGAAAGCCAAAAACCTCTTCCTAAAACTGAAGGGTGTGTGCTCACCTTGATCTCAATGCAGAGTGGAGGCGTGTGTGTGGGCAGGTGGAAGGCAGGCGACGTCAGGTTTGGTAAACACAGAGCACAGCCGCTGTAGATGTCCATCACTTTATCACAACGCCACGCTGAGAACAGCAAGTCCCATTTCATTGATCAACTTCGCAACCGCGAGCAATATTTTGAACACCAGCCTGAAAATAAACAGTGAATTTTGAAAGACTGGCCAGGTGTTTAATCTTACCAGGTCTCTGATGTTGCACTTTGATGGACAGCTGCCGCACAAACTCCAGAGGTAATCTGACAACCTCCTGCAGAGAGGACAAACCTGGCGTTAACTTCACCCACCAAGGGCCTCGAGGGTCTCGGGTGGATTGGATCTGGATGAGACCACCTCTCAATCAAGAACTCGCACTGGGAATCGTGAAAAGACATTCCATGCTGCCTCAAGCACAACACAAGGTTGAAACCTCGACATGAGAACCGTCAGGTTTCACATGTTCAGAGCTCATGTGTTACATCACTCACAACGGCTACACTCTCTTCCAGATGGGAATGTAGCAGAAATGCAGCCCTCGGGTCAGAGGTGACAAGAAGGAGCCGCGAGTCTCTGTACAGGACCAGGTCACACTAAAATCAGTCTGTCCCCTGGCTTTGCATCATTCAAGCCTTCTCATGATGGCGTCACATTTCACTGAGAAAACTTTTGTTACAAGTAAATTCTCAAGAGGCTGGACAGAGCAGGTGGAGCTGCAAACCCAGCACCCACTGGCAGACACAGACGTGAACACCCACATTTGTGCACCAGAACTGGGATGAAACCGGTTTTCTTGTCAACTCTGGGAACAACCACCAGGCTTGTTTAGATCAGCAGCAGCGACATGTGGAAACACTCATCAGACAAAAGAGAACGTCCCAAATTTGTCTGAGAACCTTGAGACATGTAGACACAGGAGCAGATATAGTGTATGTGCTGTGTGAGATCATACCCCACTGTGTGTGAACTTGTCTCCCAGCAGGCTGCTCATTACATTGGAGCTGAAGTCGACGATGCTCTGGATCTGCCTGTAGGCCTGCTCCGCCGTCTGGATCACAAAACACACAGTAGGAAGGTCAACAACCATGTCAAACATCCGCTTACATCCTGATTTAGGGATCAACATCAAACCAGAAATTCAAGACTATGAAATGTCTTTGCCATTTCAGTCTGCCCAGAATGGTTCAGGGACATTGGGAAGTTCCCCACAAGGTGATGCTCATTCAGTATTGCGCTCACACATTCCATGCTCATTATTTGAATATTTGTTTTCAAAGCCCAAAACATATTTTATGACTTGGTGATCTTTTGGCAGCAGGCACAGATTAAGTAAACACTTGGAATTTCTTCTCTCAGGAACAGACATGCAGACTGTCTGCTTTAATCCCTCTGTAAATCAATGCGTCCTCCATGGGAATTTACTAAAGGTTGCTGTGCTCTTCAACCAAGAAAGTCTTGATGCTAACCAGCAGGTCGGGGAGGCATGAAGCCGTCCCAGTATGGCTGTGTTTTATTGCGCCAGATGGTTTCAATTCCATGAGGAGTCATAGCAGGTGCAGTGGAATGCTCAGTGAACTGGTCTACACAGTTACCTGAGGAGGGTTCTCAGAGTCCTCCACTGGGTACTTGAGCAGGCGGAGAACTTTGGCCAGCTGCGGGAAGAGGATCAGACCGTTAAAGGTAGTGACGTCTTCACATAAAACAAGAGGTCTCTGTCAAAGGTGCGTAACTCTGCAAGTTGAGACAAAAGTCTGACAGCATGACTCTCGTCATGAGAACAACAAAGAACTTGTTGACAGAACCAACATGTCAGGAGATAGGAGCAGCGGGGAATCACACGCATGGAAAATTCTTTACGACCAAATATCACAAGCAAGTCGGGGATCCAGAGAAGCCATGGTCCAGTTCACCACGAAGGAAAGAAAGAAAATGATATGGTGAAATGCTTCTATTAAAAAGGTTAGTCAAGCCTAACTGCTCATTACGTCAGCAGCCAAGAAAACAAAGGCCCTTCAGTGAGCATTTTATAAGAAACAATGATAAGCCTAGATAAGAACATATTTGTTGTTTCTAGAGCAACAGAGTGCAGTTTACCAAACACTAGGCTGTATTGATAAAATTACATTTGTACAAGATGTGTCCACTGGCGGTGAATGAATTCCAAGCCATATCAGTCTAGTCAATTTTATGGCAATAAAAGTGCCTCACGGAAGAAAGTAATTGACCAATTCCACAATTTTCGCTGGTTTGCAACTTAACACACAATGAAATAATAAATGATCCAAAATCAGAATCAGAATCAATTTTATTGCCATGGTCAGTGGGGATCCCACCAACTAGGAAAGTGCTTTGGAATAAAATAAAATAAAATAAACAAAGGCTGATAATTTATTTGACATTATCTTGCAATAATACTCAATATAAATAAATAATATAAAAACAAATATCAATAAAACTGTTGATCAGCTCAATTTAAGTTGTTTATTTGACCCAACACAGCAATAGCTAAAAATCATGTAGCAAAATCAGCCGCTGAGCGCATCGAGGCTCATTTATGCTCCCTTTACGAACAAAATTGTGCCCGTCCATTTTAAACAATGTTT
Organism: Synchiropus splendidus; assembly: GCF_027744825.2. Lineage (NCBI taxonomy): Eukaryota > Metazoa > Chordata > Actinopteri > Syngnathiformes > Callionymidae > Synchiropus > Synchiropus splendidus. The sequence goes on from NC_071339.1 coordinate 9,071,318, forward strand.
CCCTCACAGATCACATGCTTCCATGCCTTCTTTACATTGGTAATGCTGTTCACTGATATATACACCAGGGGGAGCAGCCCACAGTCAAAAGTTTATGACAACAACAAACTCCAAAACACACACGGCGACTGTGGAAGAAGTATTTATGTACCTCTTGCTTAAGAGGAAAACAGAGGCAGCGTTGTAGGAAGTGCTGGTCAGCAAAGCCGTGAAACATCGCGACTGGAGGACAGAGAATTTCAGCTATTGTTACTTTTTATTCGTGTCAAGAGCTACGTATTGGGTCGTAAGAGCAACACTGCCCTCACAGTTTCCGGTGGTATTGCTGCGTTTGGTCCATATCCATAAGCTTTCTGGAAACGTGCACGAAACAGATGCATTGGGGGATGGTAAATTAATCTTGAACAGAGAATTCCTCCTATTAATTTTTTGTTCAATTTGTTAGTTATTGCTTACCCAAGTGATTTTACTGTTAATTATTTAATAGATCAAATATTACTATTATAATTATTAAAATGCATCATTGTCATTAATTCTTTTTAATTTGTTCTATTCATTTCCTAGTAATAGTAATCATAATCAGTAAAAGTTGGGCGCAACAATTTCAGTCTGACCAGCAACACACCTTCAAACCACGAATGTAAATGCTTAGAGGAACACACAAACGCCATGTCAACACTCTCATTGTTATGCAACACACAAGCTCAACTCTCTACTGCACAGCCCAACTTCTGTCTCCAACATTTGCTCTTTCACAAGAAAGTTGTGAGGAGATGTGATCAAGGAAATATTTATTACTACACTGAGTTGTTTATTGACAAGAAGATACTATAACTGACCCCTGCGACACATCAACACTGATGCTAAAACAGTTCTGGTTACACCTTTTGACATATATATATATATTTTTTTAAGTATTGGTCCCTTTTACAGCATTACGCATACTGTATTCTTGTGTAGATCACAGGCCAACAAGATGAGCTGCACAGTGACTTCCTGCTGAGCAGTGTAGCACGCTAGCCTGGACAACAGCCAGACCAAGCGAAGTACACTTGTCGCCTCTGTGCATCCAGTAGACACATGGCATGAGCGTTTGTCTAGTCTAACTCAAAGAAAACAGCCCAGGAGAACTCCAGTCTACAGGAACTGAACTGCAAACACATTCTCGCAGACTAGAGAATCTGAAAAATAGCCAAAGAAAACATGAATCTCCAAAATAAGTACAGATATTATAAAATTAGTAAAATCGTACAATTTAACTATATCATGTGAATGATAGTAGTACCAATTAATAAGTACAGAGGAGGTGCTACTGTTCTTGTTTTAATTGGGGAATATAAGAAAATGGCACATGTAGATTGGAATAAAAACTTAATTTCATGTAGTTATGTTTTAAAAATGTATTGTAGAGTTTGAGAAACGAGAAGCTTAAAATTAAATTAAATGTTCGAAAACAGGCCATTAACACAAGCGTGAGATAAAACAAAACCTAATTCAAAACAATGTCCGTGCATCAAGAGGAAGGGATGGAAATAGTATGAACACCTTTTAATTACGAACCAACTATAAATGGAAAGGCTGCTCAACACGTACTTTATTTATAAAACTTGTGCCTGAAATGAAGTGGGCAAAATTCATTGCATCCAAGAAAAGTGCGCCTCCACGGTCCTGGTCAAAGTTTAAAACAAAGTTACATCATAAGTTGAATCCACTGTACTGGACCAAGCTTTTCCAAATCAGCCAATTCTACTTAAGAACTGGGTGCAGAGTCCAAACTTTGGTAAGCACAACAGACCTGAGGAGATGACCCACTTCTCCTCTCACCTCAGCAGCTTTAATCAAAGGCTCAAGTGGATAAAGGAACTTCTTCATAACGCGTTTCAGGATCGAATCAAGTTCTTGTTTTGGTCCCAACATTGGAGCAACACAAACATAACACCCTTTATCAATATACTGTCAGAAGTAGGAGGCATGGTGTTCCTCACCCCTGCAGACCTTCACCAATTGATTTCAAGTTCAACAAGTTGTCAGGGCCTCCTCATCCATGTTCTTCTTTTCTTTTTTGGGGGGGGAGTAGAAAATTGCACCAGGTCAAACTTGAAGTTGTCACTTAAGTCAAGGACGGCGCGATCAAATAAACAATAAATTTCATGATTTGTTGATTGAATCATGCCGCTTCTATAAAAAGTTGGGTCACATGAAGTCACCTCACAGCAGGGAGGTGGAGCGGCTGGTGTCCTGGTGGAGCCACAACCTGGAGCTCAACACCCAGAAGACAGTGGAGATGGTCATAGACTTCAGGAGAGTGACATTTTCTCCGTCCCCTCTCATGTTGGCTAGTTTACGCAGGCCTATTGTGGACTCCTTCTGCTTCCTAGGAACCACCATCACTGACCAACCATCAGGTCCCTCATCAGGAAGGCCCAGCAGAGAATGTTCTTCTTGAGGCAGCTACGAAAACTACGACTGCCGACGAAGTTGCTGGTGGAGTTCTACACGAAGAAGGTGATCAGTTGTAGCCTGCCACCTCTTTGGGACCTGCATGTCTCCAGGACCCAGAGACGTGCAGGTGGGATCAGAGCCGACCCTTCTCATCCTGGACATGGACTGTTTGTTCCTCTTCCCTCTGGCAGGAGGCTACGGTCCATCCAGACCAGAACCTCCCGTCACAGGCCGCCAGACTGATCAATTCTTGAACAGCCTTTGTTGTTTTGTTTTGTTTTATTTTATAGTTGGTGGGGATCCTCACTGACCATGACAATAAATTTGATTCTGATTCTGAAGTCTTCATTTACCACGACATCCCAAGAGGACACACCCTGGCCTCCGTCGGTACCAGCATGCATGACTCGATTCACTTGGGAACTGAGACAAATGTTGAAAAGCCCGACTCATATGATGTCAGACCAATTTCCACGTTCCACCGATTACACAATTTTAACATGAACGGGCGAGTCTTCGGAAGCCTTTCCCACAATGTTAAGGCACCACACCCCCAAAGGTTCACACAAGTGTCCGTTAAGTTCACGAACTAACGAATATGTGGAACGTTTCCACCGAAACTAGAAGATACAACCTGGCGGCGATAGGAACGAGTTAACGCTCATTATTAATTAGCATGGCAGCTAACCGCTATTTGAAGTTGAGGAACACGTGAACCAAAAAAAAGTCCAAAACCAATTCTCCTTCGCAGCAGAGCGAGTGTTTCAACTACTACAACCGACACCGTGTTTGAACTCGGCGTCCAACCGGACTAGTTTTAGGGAGCCGGCTAAGCTAACGACATGATAGCTCTGGTAGTGAATGAAACGCCCCTTCGATTGACAGTCCGTTTTCCTGTCAAAAGCCGAGTTCCAGGGCTTTTCTGTGAACGCACCGTCGACAACAACGAGATTCGAGGGAACTTTCTCCCAAGTACCCGGAGTGTTCTCTCTCAGTGGAACTTCTGTTAGCCTAGCCCACTCACCTGGACGTGGGAGACCACCAGGCTCTTGTTCCCCTCCCCGTGATACCTCCAGTCGCCCTCGTCCATTTTGTCCAGCTCCATCACTTCAACGGAAAGTTTCCCTCCCTGCTCTGGCAGGGACTCGACAGCTCACGGGTCCCAGTCGTGAAGCGACCTGGCTGTTTTCTGTGGGACCAGCGGAGACCGAGGGACTGCAGCCCGGCCCAGGCTCCGCCCACTGCCGCTCCACTTCCCACTTTGCTTTGAAAATAAAAGCTCTCGGAGAACGGACAAAAGCAAACAGATAATTATTTTAAAATGTGTACCTTGTGATTTCATTCACGTCTTTGCATTTGAAAATCTATATCACAGAGGTCATTAAATGGTAGTCGGTAATAAACAACACAACGTGACATTATCGCCACATTTAATATTTGACATTTAAACACACTGTGAAAGACGAAGATAGAGATGTAAACATGTCCTGGCCAGTCGGGGAATATGAATTGTTGGGTGAATGAATGTGTGAATACGAATTGTTGGGTAAACATAGGATGAATGAAAATATTTTTAAAGGATTAAACAATACTGTAAAACGAGGCGTTATAAACCGTTTAGATTTTTAATGGTTAACCAATCCATGAAAAGCCGTTAGGCGTAAATGCATTACCTTTAACTGTTTTGCTTATGTTGCTTGTGCTTCTGTTTGTGTTAAACAGTACTGATCCGTCATCATCGTGACCGCTTCCTGCCAACGTGCATCATGCCCTTGATGTCCCGCCTACTTTACGCTTGACTGCCTCCCTCTGGCGCTACTCTCCTGTGATTGGTTGATCAGGCGTCTCACGTGGGCGATTTTAAAGACGTCACAGTCACATGATAATTAACGTCTAATAGAATACAACAATTATTGGGATTATTTGCCTGGAAACAAACTGTTAATGTGCACATTTTTTTGTCCAAAGATAAATTCTCATTGTGCAACATTTGCGAATAATTTCCAACTCAGATGTTCAAGATGAATGAAATTACGTTAATTTCAATCTCCTCCAATCCACATCTCTTATATCTAACATGACTTCATTATTATAGCATTGCATATAACCCAGTCAATATTTCTCCTCACATTATACAGAGATTGAAAAGGAGCAGAGTGAAGTGAGTGAGTGTTCCTCCTTTCCCCTGTATTTCCTGACAGTGGCTGTGTGGAACTGTGTGTAAACTTCTGTCTGTGTGAGACCCTAAATATTGTGTTACTGTCAGTGAGTCATGCTCAATAGGTCATAATTGGTTATGTAAAAAAAAAAAAAGTCACATTTAAACCAGTGCCATGAGCTCATCTGCAAAACGACAATATGTGTTTTTATAAACAAACGTGTTTTAATACGCATTTTTTAAAAAAAGCCAGAGACATACACATTCCCACAGTCACTCTATCAGGACATGGACGTTTTCTACAGGATAAAACCGACAAAAGACATGTGATCTCTACTGGGATGACTCCTGACAGAGACTCCTGAGTCTCAGTCACCAAGCGGGGGACCAAGCAGCGAAAAGTCTGCTGGTTTGAAAGTCTTTGATTTTGGACCTGCCAGTGCTCTTCATCCATGATCAATCCATCCCCCCAATGTCGTGCTGTTTGTACGACTGGGAGACGAGAGACCCTGGGGAAACACAGAATAGTCAGTCCCGCATGAACAAGGTGAGGGAAGGTATTCGTCTTTTCATTAGATTGTTAAATGCATCTTTTAAAAAAAATAGAAGTATCACTTGGTGCAAACCATGATTCTACATTCGGCTGACTAGTTGTCTTGTAGTTGCAGGCTATTATTTCATTTCACAAGCAGTGCCAGCTGTTTTTACTCCTATGCTATTATGTAATATTAATAATAAATGAATAGCTAATAATAATTTTGAAAAAGTAAAATGTTACAAATTGTTTTGCTCCTGACATTGCCAATACTATTGCCTTCAGTTACATACTTTATAGACAACAGATCACCAAAAAATTATTAGTATGAATTGAATTTCTGATAAATGCACAATTTATTCATGTTATGTTGTAAAGCCCGATGGCATGGCCTTGACATCATAAGTTGGGGTAAAAAGAATTTTTTTTTGGCTTTTGTGGTCACAAAAGTCGCGACAAATTTGTTGTTTATCTGAAATAGTTATATAATAGGTGTCCAACTCAGCAAATTCTGAGAACACACAGCCGAAAGTAAAAGCACAGAGACAAGAAAGGACAGGACAGTTGCACTCGTCGACACATCAAGCCTAGGTGGGGGTGGGAGTGGGAGCAGGAGGGTCAAGAGGCCAAGCAGGAAGCAGATGCAGACTAGCCTGCAGGGAATCAAGCTGCACCAACCCACTGATAGCCCCCTCAACACCCCGCTGCTGAAAACAGTCCAAATCAGTCACATGATGGGAGGTCAGCGAGGAAAGTTTTTCGGTCGGCCTGCTGAGAAGCCACAGTCTGAGAGGGAAACTTGCTATAGATAATCATGTGGAATAGAACTGTAACAGGAACTATAACAGGTTGTGCTGTAACAAAGGGAAGCTTTTTGTTCACCTACGACTTAGTAACAGCCACCGGTCAGCAGCAAAGATCCCGATTGGTGCTTCCCCAATATCGGATGATCATGTCCTTACCCTGCTCACAGAGCTCTCTTTCAGGAAGCCAATATGCACTTGGAGTTGCCCCTGTGTCTGAGAGTGCTAGATCTGTGACAACCCTGTCCAGAATTGGTTACACTTCTCAAACTGACCGATTCCACCTTCAGTCCACCCAAAAGACAATTCAGGACTGCTCTTGACAGATACATTGATTTTTGGAACATCCAGCCACTTTCTACCAACATTATTAGATTGTCAACATTTAAATGTTGACAATCTAATAAATGTAAAATGACTTGCGTACGAATGGACCAGGATGGTCATCAAACCTACTGTGCTTAAGATGGTTGTCTTCATTTGTCACCCAACATACAATATTTCTTCTGTCAACAGTGACAACATGCTGCTCTTTTGTTTGTCTCAGCCATTGACAGCAGAAATGATCAGTCCAACTGAAGTAAGATCTCCAACTCAGGAAACTTAATCTGGAATAGTTTCAATTTCAACTTTTTCATCAAAAGTTTATGCAAAGTATTTCTGTCACACGTAAATATTGATATGAAAATCTCGAAACTGTTGAGAGAAGTGCATAACAAGCTTTTATGTTTCACAACTGCTGGGCTACATCTTGACAGATCCCTCCGGAGTTCTGATGAACCTCTATAGAGATTGTGGAATGTCTCTCCTCATTTCAAGTAAATCAACAAGCGTCAGCCTCCAGATGTTGGCTTAACAACACACTGGCCTCAACAAGGGCATGTATGTGTGGATAGGAGTGGGTGGTGTTGGGCAGGGGCAGCAGGGTGAGGAGGGTTGGGGGCCGGCGTCAGACAAGCAGGGCAGCAAGACTAGCACAGCTCCCCGACCCAGTGGCAGCGGCGGCAGCAGCAGCAACAGAGCCATCGGCATGCTTACCTGTGGCCAGGCCCACTTCTGCCCTGCCCTTCATCCCTCCTCCTCCACTTCCTCCTCCACCTCCTCCCAGGCCAGAGCTGCCCAAGACCTCCATGGGGAAGGAGGCCCGCTCGCTCCTGTAGGGTTTGGCCCTGAATGGGAAGTCTTTGTCTTTACCTTTGGAGCCTTTGGGCCGACCTGCCGTCTTCTTCTTGGATTTGCCGTCTCCTTTCACACCCAGTAGAGGGTGTACCTCTGATGAACACAGGCCAAAGTTAGTTCCTCAACTGTCCCCCACACCGCATCTCTGAGATGCTGGTGCTACGATCTCACCGTCACTCGGTACACCCTGCAGCTCAATGGTGGTGGTGCGGCCTTTCTTCTTGGGGGGTCCTCCATCAGATGATGGCGGCCGTTGTTTCTTGTCGCCTCCTGCTGATGCGTCCTCTCCCCCGCCTGACTGGACCGCAGTATCCGGTGGGGGGCCAAATGGATTTTCCTCTGGATCTTCCACCTCAGGGGCAATGGGCAGATACAGCAGAGCTTTGTAATCCTCCAGCTCTTCATCACTGCACACAAAACAGAACGAAACAGTTAAGAACAATATGATACTCGTTTGATGAAGCTTAAAATGACTGTCCCCGACTACTTTAGAGTTTACCTTAGTCTCACATTATGCCATTTACCTTTCCTTGTATGGTCTTGTTTTTCTTTCAGCACATCCTCAGCTACGTGAATGAAAACCGACTTAGTAAACGTCGCAGTCCGAAGTCACAAGTTAATATTGCCACTCCAAGAAACAGTTCCAGTCCCCCACAGTCGAGAGGCATATCACATGTGACACATCCAGGGTGCAACATATGTATGTCACCTTCCCTGCTGTCCGGTCCCATTGCAGTGCCTGCACTTTAGTTTGTCTTTGACTGCTTTTGGACTCCCATCATTTCATCCAATATTACTTGATCTGGTCGGCTTGCCCAATGTGGTCCGGAGATTCCGGTGCTGGATCCAGATGTTAATAATGTGAATGCGTGAGTTCTACCAACTGACACATGCACTGGTGAGTACATGGTCACACGTTATATCACGCAAGTGTGTGCATGATTTTTTAATGACTTTCTTTATTCTTATTAAAACAGACTACATTTCAACGTTTTAATCCGGAAATTGTATGTTTCCATCTGACAGGCTAGTTTTTTTTTTTTTAATCTATCATTACTGAATCAGTACTGGCACATACGAGTAACTTCCGGTTCCAGCACCGGAATTTCCTAACCACATCGGGCAAGAGGACCAGATCAGGCAATGACACCACTTCCTCCCAGGATGCCAATTAGCCTGGGTCATACTGATGCTGTCTTCATGAAGACGAGCAACTTGAAACAAGCCGTCATGGGCCGGTTCTCTTCTGGTTCGGTCTTCCAGGGCCGAGAGCTGAGCGATATAACATTCACGAAATACATGTCAATTAACTACACAACAGTGTCTTCATTGTTGCTAGAAAGCACTTTCCATTGCGACAGATAGCAGAAGCGAAGAGAGTTTTTCCCAGCACCGAATATAATGAAAACCATCAGGAAAACTTTCAGTATTTTACGAAGAATACCAAGAACCAAAACAGGTTTTTAATCCGCTACACTGAGCCGTACTGTCCTCACCTGCTGCAAAAAGCAACAATGGGGTCCACGGTGGTGACATCAACCTCTTCATCTTCAGCTGCATCTCCACCTACAACATTCAGAAAAGAACACAAACCAGTGAGACGAGAACAGACCCTCATACAACCCCAGGCAAATTTTTCAAATTTCACGTTATTTTTCATTGATGCAAATCTTGGCAAGAATGTAACAAAATCCTTCAGTTTACACATTGCTATGAAGTAACACCAGCAAAGCTCACAAATACCGAGAGTGCATGTACATGTCATTGAGGATGGAACATGGTTAGTTTTATTGATTCTGGTTACCACTGTGTTAGACAATTGTCTGATTCTTACTGATTCTCAATTTTTAGTGGTAGTGTTAAACAGACTAGAAAAACTGAAAAAGACGTATTTTAAAAAGCCGTAAATTACTCTTTTTGCACAATAAAACTTGCACAAGTTTGGACATGAGTTGTACTTTAGCGTTCCAGATGCTTTCCATAACAGAGAAAGGAATGAGTCCTGCTTACTTCGTGTGCATACCTCTGTAGAACAGCCCAAACCCGGGGGTCTGAACTCTGAACACCTAAAATGCCACAGAGGGGGCACTGGAACTGTCACATGCATTAACTCTCTGAAACCATGTCTGAGCGTGCTACACAAAGGACATTCTTCTACATAACCCTGAAAACAACATAGCAGTTGAACTATTTATTATTGAAAACTGACTGTTCCTGTCTCTGTCTTTCTGCTATCATAAACATTCTGGTTAGTTGTTGACCCCTTCATTTTTGCCATGCTGGCGAATGTTGTGATTATTAATGTAAAGAAAACCAACTGCTGTAAATAGGGAAAATAAACCAAGTTGCGATACAACATAACCTAGTGGTGGGTGATGACAATATATATTCTATGTACGATAGAAAAACGTTACAATTTCTCTATCAGTTGTATCACCATTACATCAAATCAGGCCAATTTGCATTGCCGTTTAGGCTAATTTTACTGCGTAGAAGATACCATTCTGTGGACTCTTTGTCTGTGGTTTAGCAACACTACACTGCTTTATGTTAGACAGTGTTTTGCCATTTACCAACTAAAGTGTGAGCAGTCCATGATGACCAGCCAAGCTCTCCAGGTCTACTGCTGTGACAGTCTACAAACAGAGCGTTGAGGAGTCCGCAACTCAAAATAAATTAATGGAATGAAACCTTTTTGGTTCTTTCTGTGAATTAAAACATAACCCCTGTGTTCTTTTAGTTTAGTTTACAGTTTTATTGTGTAATTCACGTCAGTACGGATTTTAGTAGTAGTCAAGTATATTGAACTTTGACCTCCAATTACTAAAAAGTTTGCAAACCAATGTCATATCCTGACAGAAGAAGGTAGTGTCTGTGACATGACAGAGTTTGGAGACATTCTATAGTATACTTTTGGAAAAAAAACACTTCGAGTCGGGGAGCTTGACTACAGTCAGCGACTGCTGTGTATATACTATATACTTCAGTACAGGAAACAATCAATACCGAGATTCTAACTCAGTGGTCCATTAGTGGGTAGTGGGTAGGTAGGTTATTAGGGGTATTGTTGATTTTAATCAGACGGTACAAAATAACAAAATATGTTTGTCAATGCCTTTTTTTCCCCATGACAAGACAAGACCATTGTTATAAATAACACTGACAAAAACTAAGTGAATGTGCGCTATCGTTGACGAATAAAAATGTTTCGCAAGAAACAAAAATAAACGAAAACGAGGTGGGAGTTTTCGTTTAGCAAAAGACAGCACAAAACGTTTATCCCGCAGAAGTATTTTCCAGTTAGGTGTCCTCTTGCTGCACCCCAGTGGCTTCAAACAAAATTGCATGCAGGGGGATTACTAGGAACGCAGGAGCATTTAGGGCTGCAGTAGGTCAGCCACTTGAGAGTTTCTGCGACACAGAAACAATCGTGGTGCAGCGCCATGGCTTAAATAAGAGCGAGCATGCCGACACGCCTACTAATGATCCCTTCTTTTAAAGATCAAATCTCAGGTCACATATATTAAAACACAGTGGAAACGTCGAAACAAGCGGAAAACACAATGCATCAGGAAGGCGGACATGATCATGGATGTGTATTTAAAAGAAAAATCCATAAGAAAAATAACTTAATGACAGGAATGCAGCTGGTGGAACTAAACTGGTGCATCCAGCCGGTCAAGTGAAGAGATGGACCGGTGAGGAGAGCTGTAGATGGGAGCGAGATTTATTTCTCATGATTAAATGTCAAAACTTTGCTTCACTTCTTGATTAGCTGCTTTCCATTGTAGTTTAATTAATTTATTTTTGAATGGGGTCGAAAAAAATCCAGCGTGAAACACTGCATTTTAAGGGTTTTACGCTGGTTATGTTGTTGATGTTCAACAATAATTATAGCAGTAAAGTTTATATAATTGAACACCATTTTTACTTTGTTCGTGTTTCTAATAAATATTATCATTTATAAATGCATATTGAATCAACAATCGAAACACTAACAGCAAAGTTGCATTGAGAATTCACTGATTCAGTTTATTCAAGATGGCTATCATTGCACATTTTCAGTCGATATTTTAGCTGTGCAACATAAGCCAACTGGAAAAAAAGTATTTCTGGAATGAAAAAAATGACTAATGTTGTGCCTAAAACTGAAATGTTTTGCCTAAAACTAGACTAAATTGTTGTGACTTTAAAGCAAGAGTAACAACTCTAACAACTAACTAACTAACAAAAATGATATTTGAATAACTAAATGTGACTAAGAATTAACTTGGGCACGAAACTAAAATAAAAACAGGGGTGACAAAATTAACACTACAGGCAAGCGTGTCAAAAACTGCTCCTTGTCTTGATGCCTTCAACATCTCCATCACCTCTTTCGCTAGTCCGCCGCCAAAGCTTCAAACAACTGTGTACTCTCCGTCTAAACAGTCACACTCAAACCCAAAACAAAACTTTCAGAACGCTGTGACGTCATGAACACAATAGGGTTCCCACAACCTTTTTCACAATTATATTTAAACAAACACATTCTCCCTTGATGTTGGCGACTAACTCCAGTAATGCAGAGAACTGGTTTCATCAACATCACGTTGAAGGTGCCTTCCAGAAAACAGTTCCTGCAGTAAATTGCACAGTATGTTTTCAAGTTATTCTATGCAAATCTATGTCATGGTATACCATGATATCAATTTTATCCGAGATGATATAAAATGATTCATATCGTGACATTGATATCGGCCATCTCTAATACAAACCACGTAAAAAAAATAATAGAATAAATGGAAAACTACAGAAAAAAAGTGCATGAGAGTTTGTGTCTACCTGTTTGCTCTGGCTCACTCTTGTCTTCATCCTCTATGTCAAATTCAGATTCCCTCTCCTCGTATTCCACATTTTCATCTAATTCTTTAAAGTCTGGAGCAAAAGCACTCCAGTTTTCCTGCAAGCAGATCAAAACGTCAATCTCTCGTCATATGGGAAGATCGCATTACTTGTACGGCCACAGCTATCTTAAGGATGATCTCAAATGTTCCCTTACCACTTGGTTCTGGGCCCAAATCGAAACCACACCACTGGATATGGAGGCAATAATTGGACGGACAGGATGCCACTGGACAAAAATCAGAGTAGCATGAGTAGGATGCCACTTTTAAAGAATGTGTATTTCAAGGTTCCATACAGCAACATCCAGGAGCAGCTCTCCTCTGGTTCCGTGTAGAATTTTCACCAGGTTGCCGATACTTTTCTCCCAGATGTACAAGGCGTGCTGTCGTGCTGAACCAGCAACAATGTACTCGCCATCACCAGAAAAACAGCAGCGCTTCCACGGAGTTCTGCACAAGATTGCGATTTTGGGACAATGAGCAACTGTGAGCTTTAGAGCTGACACATGTCCTTTCTGTGCAGAGTTTGTATGTTCTCTCCATGGGTGTGAGCGTGTGTTTGACTCAGTGGTCTATCAGGGTGTCCCCAACCGATTTCTCTTAGTAGTTGGGGAAGACACCAGAACCCCCATTAATGGAATATGAATTAATTTGACGAGAAAATTAAGTAAAGAATTCAGGACATAACCAGTCATTACAGTGAGACACCCCCTTTATACAGAATATATACCACATTTGATAAAGGACTGACCCACTAGACTTATTAAAATTGTGTCTGCATCAACTTTGTTGTGAATTTCTCTGGTGATAAATCGAGCGAATGAAAAGAGAGTGTTCAAGCTCAACAAAAAAGATATAATTAATTTGAGCATAGATTCTTCTGAATGCACAAGTTGAAACCAACTGTTCACTATCATCGTTTTTCAAGCCGTCAAGCAGACAGCAAGGCTATTACAGCGAAGCTAACTGCATAGGACACCTGTTGACAAGATCCTGAAGTTTCTGCATAGGCTCAGGCTCCCCATCTCGGCCACAGGTCAGTATCTCTCTGCCATCATAGACTCTGATGATTCGATCAGCTGTGTTTATCAGGAAGCAACTGTGTAAGACAAGGATGATAAGAAAAGCAGATTCATTTTCCTACACTCAATTCCCCGTATACCATACAATATATCATACCCTTCTTTCCACCGCTTACATCAGGGGTTTTAGCAATTAATTGCCATTCCCCAAAATAATAAGGGCACAAATAAATAAAAAAACATAACCAGTCAATTCTCACCTTCCCTTGCGTGCAAACTCAATGGATTTGATGGCTGTTGTGTTACTGGTACCAGTGGTAACTCTGAAGGAAGCAACCAGCTCCTGTGTGTTTGTGTTCAGCACCAAAATCTAAAATAGGCAAGAAATAGATGAGTAGTGTCAATATCACAAATAATGAGCGAGTCAAAGCTTGGTAGCACATTATTTCTCTTGGTATTTGAAGTATTTATAATTGTTTATTAGTTGGTCAAAGTTTATTTTTTTCAGAAGATAACAATTATGACACTGTACGATGTCTTTCACATCATACAGACATTTCCCAATACCACAGGTGGAGTTTGTATTAACTAATAATTTCTTTCAATGTCTACCAAACAACACTGAATCTGCAAACGAAGCCTCATGAGATTCTGATTTCAGGTAGGTTTTTTCAATCCATCATCAAACTGGTTAAAATGTCTTTACACGTTACTTACTTTTCCTTTGGCATTTCCAGTATAGATGTATTCCCCTCTTCTGTCAAAAGCTGCCACAACGTTAAGGTCAGAATCATCATCAACAGGAAGGACGACGTGTTTGGAGTCTGACAGGGTCAACAGGACAGGCGCTGACTTCATGGGGCAAACAAGCACCTTGTCCCTGAGAGCAGACACAGACTTGCTAACTTAGAAACTAGACGCTAGTTTCAATCGTCTACCTACAGTCAGTTCACTCACATGTCTCGAGGGTGACACTGCAGCTTTAGGATTGGTGATGGGAACCTGAATCTTTGGTCACAGTCCCCTGTCAGGACATCCCACTGAGAGACTATGTTGTCTGTAGAAGCACTGACCAGCTTGTGACCATCTCGACTCCAACTAAATAAGAAAAGATTTTATTTTTTTTTTGTTTGTTTAATGCAACGAATAGTTTCACTTGACAGCCACCAAAGAACAACTATGCTGTAGCTCACCAAAGAGAGCACACTGGGTGAATGTGTGCACTAATTATTTTGGCGATACCCCGTGTGAGGAAGTCCCAAATGACAATGCGGCCATCGTTACAGCCTACAGCCAGCAGGGTACCCCATCTGTTAAAGGTGCATGTGAGGGCCATGCTAATGCAGTCCAGAGTGCCATCTGCCTCCTAAAAAAACAAAGAGAACAATCTTTGAGACAATGTTGGCGTCCTAATCAATGATAGAGACTCTAATGTACAATATGTGACAAAGACAAGAAGTGAATAGCAACTCACCTCTGGATAATTCTGCCCGAACGATTCTAAAGGACATGAGAAAAAACATCATCAACATTCATATTGGTGTGATTTGGGCAATAACAAACAAAAAGTCAATGTTTCATTGATTCACCCAGATCGGAAGTGTAACACAAGGCAAGAGACTCCTGGGCAATGTTTTGTGTAACAAAAACAAGCAACTCAAAGGTTCATAAAAGAAGGAACAAAACAATTCCTGAAAGAAAATGTGAAATAGCTCCTGTACATAAAGCATTGACACGGAGCTGCATGGACAAAGATGTTGGAAACTAAATGGATCTGAACCACGTAACTATTTTGGCTTTTGATAATAATCTGTTAAACATAATGGAATAACACCAAGGGATGAATAAGCAGACAACAAACTCTTCAGCAATCAAGAGTTTAAATCCAATTAAATCCATCATTTTTTTTACAAAGTAATGTTGATCTTACAGAGTTTGGGGTGATACTAGACATCCCATTTCAACGCATTTTCCTCCAGAACTGACTGAAAACAGTAAACACAAGTCCGTGCCGACAACCAGGGTCATGTTGCATTAAAACGTAGTTCAGGGTGTCGTTAGTCAACGATCATGCAAAATTACGCATAGCTCAGCTCTTGATATCAACAAAATGCCTCACAAACAAAGATAAACAGTTCCGAATGAAATTGCAGGATAGTTTGGATGAGCTCTTGGCGAAGCTATGGTGCTAGGCTAACTACCAACACCGCTTTGACGGAAGCTGAATTTACCCTATTTCTGACACATATGTAGTTGGTTTCTAAACTCACCAAGAAGTTCGAGATTCATTGCGAACAAAACGTTTACGCAACGTCGTTCAAAACCTTATTTCCACTCAATATTTTGCTCAAACAGTCATGAAATGCTCATGAGACGAGTGGCGCCGAGCCGCCAACGAGGACCTCAATACAAGGCGCAGTAGGATTTGCCTGATCAAAATAAAAAATAGAAACCGTTTCGCCTGTAATTTAATAACACCCACAGGTCAGCCTCTTGCGTTGATAATTGAGGGAAGTATGTGTCCTGAACATTCCTATTTCTTAAAATATTTAAAAAATAATTAAAAAATACTTATGTCTTTGATGTCCCAGGTTGTTCACAACACATTGTGAATAAGAAAATCCATAATATATATATATATATTAGTGGTGGGACTTTAACAAGTTAATCGCGATTCGTTAATTAATGTAATTAAGGCGTTAAAATATTTTTATCGCATTTTATCATATTGATTTAATTTAACAGTTTAATTTAACAACAGGGAACCTTTAACAACAGGGAACCTTTGTAAGTGCAGGGTTCCTGGTCCACTGATCACACTGATGCACAAGACACGTGGCAGCTAGGATGATAACAACAACAACAAACATGGAGGAATCCCTGAACAAAAGCAAACAAAAGCTTCTGTTTGCTTTTGTTTAGGGATGTTTTTCTCTACAAAATGGCCAGGGTTCCCACTACTCTGAATGTACCTGAAATTCTTATACAGATATTTTCAAGACATTAAAAGAGCTTCAGTTTAAATAAGGTGATATAAAAACTTGAATATAGCTACCATCGTGATTTATTGTGCCATTGCAAAATAAACAATATTTTGTTGTTTAAATGTATGTGTGGGTCCATCATTTGATTCAGGAATATACCAAATTCACTCAAATTGAAAAATGTAGCTTCTTGTGGCAAATATTCTTATGCAATTAAACTGTGGTTAATTGAGATTAATTAATCACAAATTCTCTAATTTAGCTGTCAAATTATATATTTGGTTTTCCTAGCTGTCATTGCTATAATGCTTTCCCCAGCCTCTCACCCTAAACCTAACCATCCGAAACAAATGGCTGACCTTAACCAGGACTCTGTACCAAACTTAAAACTAATTATAATGGCCCAGTTATTTTGAAGTCTTCCTCAAGTTGAAGCTTAACCAGCCAACTGTCCCCACAAAGTCATGTGGTCCTCACAAGGATAGTGTTTTGTCAATGTTTGGTCCTTGGGAGGGCACCGGAGTCCGGAGGAATCGCTGAGAACAAACAAGCCCTTCACATAAAGGTCGCGGGTTTGTGGCAAACCGAGATCCGCCTCAAGCTGGATTCAAAAAAAAGTCGCCATGAATTCACTTAAATGTAATGACGTTTGTATACATGTGCATTTTCTTTCAGGCTATTCGATGCGCGACTTAATTGTGGGTAAACAACACGTAACAACCTGTCAAGTGAAATTTGTGTAACATTTATTTTGGCAACCTTCAACGGAAATGAAAATCATGTGTTTATGTTAACACTGTTTGAGCCTTATGTATTATTAAATGTGTATTTCGAACTTGACTTGAAGTTGTTAAATGTCACTAAGTGTGTAGGTAATTTCACATTTAAGTTCTAAACGCAGCATACCGGCATTTATGTTGAAAGAGTTGAACGGAAGTGCAGTGTGTGTGCGTATGCGTGTGTGTGTGCATGTCTGTGCATGTAAGTGTGTAAGTGACTGTGTGTGTATCTGCAGGCGCCACGTCGGCAGAACCGACAGGCTGAGGAGAATCTGCTGCCGAAGAAGAAGAAGTGAGACAGTGAAGCGATAAAAGTGTCTAAAAGTAAACCGGCCGAAGAAGAGAGTCGCTGAAGCTTCACTCTTCCACAGCTGCGTTTTCTCCAGGAGAGATAGCCTCAACTCAAGCTGCAGCAGCCTCAGGTGTGTCGCTGGAACAATGGTGAAGGTGAGGACCTTAAATGTTTTCCAAAACCATCTTCATTTGACCGTTTCCCATTCATATTTGTAGTGCAAATAGTTGAAAAAAAAATTATTACAGTTACAGGCTGTTCGTTCATGAAACCCCTTTCTTAGCTATAGATTTTAAGTTCTGGTGCTCGGGGGGAAAATATGAAAAATGTTAACAATTTAGCCATATTGTCTGTATGATCACACGATACACAGCTCAAAATTGGTTGAAATTTATTATTTGTTTTTATTATATTATTCCACAGCTTTATATTCTCTAAACTATTAGATGTTCGAATACAAAAGTGTTATAGTTTGTCTTTAAAAATGTGAATTGAAAGTTACGTTAGTCATAGGCCACATACTAAAACATTATGTCGAGGCTACTGGGGCTTTTGTAAAATAAACGGTACCTTATAACGTGTTTGAAATATAATCGAAGTGACAAATAAGAAATAAAGATAAAAAGTTAAAATATAGTTTCGCCAGTTGCTTACATCAACTGTCAAGAAGCACAGTGTATCAAACCACTAATCTTGCGAGTTAAAAAAGTGAAATATAGATAAGCTGAAATCTTGCTGTCTGGATGAGCTTGGTTGCATGAGAAAGTTATGCAAGAGCAACAAACACACTCATGACTGAGCTTCTTTAATATCATTTGCACCGTGAAAAGTAGGTTTAGTAATGGAACTGGAAAACAGATTTTCTAAAATAATGTTTACGGTACGTAGAAATGTATGAAAATTACCAGGATTGTTAATCTTCTTTCCTTTGTGCATTCAAACATGAAGTCCAAAAAAAGAAGTGAGAAGGTCATGATAAAAAGTGTGTCGTCACTTGCAACAGAAGAAGCATGTGTCATTTGTAATGATGCAGATGTATGAGTGCAACTATTATCAGCTTTTCTATCAATTCATGTTCAGGAGGCTCTTTTTAAGATGATTGTACGCTGGGCTTGTTTGGTTTCCCATCCGAGAGTTCAGCAGGAACTGGATAAGCACACATGCTGAGCAAATCTGCTAGTTCTCGAAGTGGAGGACCTGATTGGTTGTGATCTTTGTTAAAGAGCATAACCGTCATGCCAGATAGCCCCTCTGGGTTTCGCTTGACTTGGCTATCATTGGTGATGTTCATGTGGGTCAGTGTGCTGGCACTGTTGCGTCAGGAAGGCCCATCATTATGACCCGTTTGGAAAAATCACATTTCCTGTCCCGTGTCCAAAATATGGTTTTAATCTTGGAATAAAAGTTAACTTCAACCTTTTGCACTGCAGCATATTACAGGCACAATCATCTTCTATTTCTTGTATATATGTTTTCTATTGTTTAGCAAATTCCTTGTATGCTGCCAACATACATGGCGAGTAAAGCTGCTTCTGATTTTTCCAATCCCGGAAACATCAACAGGACTAAACAGTGGAAGATGTATGTCGTTAATCTGTTTTGTATCCATAGTTTCCGCAATCACTTTTAAACCCCTTCATGTCCTCCCGAGCATGGACTCGCAGTGTCCCTAAAAGTAGCCTTCAGTGTCCCGGCTGACTGTTCTTGAGGTTCCGTGGTGTCTGGCGCGCAGCAGATCTTAAAACCACTTTTCAGAAAGTCTTGACTGAGAGTCTTTGGCCATGGATGTAAATGTTTACTGTTATCCACAGAACGTCAACAGCATAAGCGTGGAGCCGCAGCCCGGGACCAGCCTGGCCACAGATGAGGCAGAACCCACCTACAGTCCGTCTGTGGATGGTAGGTGTCTCCCCACTCTCCCCAGATGGGATGTCAGTGGGGAACATTGTGCAATCCGTGCTCAGATGTTGCCAGCTATTTCAGAAGCCCGTGTCCAGGGAATACTGTGTTTGTTTGTGTCACTGTGGTGACAAATCCGACCTATTTGTGTCTCAGTTCGTATAAGCTTTGTAAAAACCCTCCTCCAACCAAGGGACGTTTGAACTGCCTCACCTCTACCTTTTCATTAACAAGTTAATGACAACTCCTCAGCCTTCATTGGTGGTTTCAGGTGCCGTTTCACTGATTATTAATCATTTCTTTGGCACTGCAGATCAGCAATGTTATTGTCCATCCATGTTCCACACCATGATCGCAACCCTCTACATGACTCTGAGCAAGAGACTTGGATTCTCTTTCTAAAATTTAAGATGACATTGCCATCGGTGAGGGACCTGAAGCCAGTCCCCTAAACTAAAGGAAAAGTTTGGTTTTCCAGATTTAGTTTACATTTTAAAGTAGTAAAATGTTTAAATGTTTGATTGACAGCATCTAAATCAATAATGGTTTCTTCTTGGGTCTGTGTTGTAGTTGCCATCTCTCCCACCCTCACACTCCAACATGCATTGTTCTTGTTTTTCTGTTTTATGACAGTAAAGTAGAGCGTGTCAAGACGGTGTCTCCTGCTGCTCTAGTTTTACTTCATTTGTTGAGAAGCAAAAAAAAAACACACAGCTACAACCTAGATAAGCAGCTGTGCTTAACAGAGATAACTGGGGTAAATGTCACTTATGAAGTTTTTTTTTGTTTGTTTTTTTTCATAGTGCTGTACATGTATGAAGGCAAATGCATCTTCCATAGTTGTTCAAAGAGGCAGCTATATTTGCAGGGAGCACTCGTGTCCTGGCTCTGGATCTTTATCAGTCTGTGTGTCTGATGCTACATTGAAGAGACTATGTAAACACAAACGTATGCAAAGATGCCGGGGGTAGAGGTGGTGAAAACATTTCAGGGGTCTGGGATCAAATCAGAGTAATGTGTGAGACGAGGTGAATAAGTGGGTACTGGCAGGGTGGAATGGGAGTAGTAGCTCCTTAAACGGAGGGTTCATAGAGCGGTAGTGAGAGCTGCGCTGTGGAAGGGTTTCGAGACACAAAGACAGGAAACAGCAGGTTTTCTTTAGGGGTGATGAGAAAGAAGAAGATAAGAAGTGTGAACCTGTATCATCGTGTCGACTGAAGTTGAGTCTGTCTGTTTCCAGACTCCGGTAAGGACCATGCAGCACCGGCTCCTGGTATGGTGTGGCGAGTGACTGGAGGCCTCTTCAATGTGACCAAAGGGGTGGTGGGAGCAGCGGTCGGGGGAGTGGCCTGGGTCGGGGGCAAGAGTCTGGAGATCACCAAATCAGCTGTGACCACTGTGCCTTCAATGGGGGTGGGGCTGGTGAAAGGCGGGGTGTCCGCTGTGGCTGGCGGCGTCTCGTCGGTGGGCTCCACAGTCGCCAACAAGGTGCCCTTCACAGCCAAGAGGAAAGACAAGGCTGAGTGAAGATGTTTCTGAAGACACACCCTTCCTGAGCCAAATGAAGCAGCCAGCAGCTTCACTCTGACTGTCACTTAAGTCCACGGTGCCTCCAATGACTTTCTTGGAACAGATTTCAGCTCAGTTTTAAATTTTGACTCCACAACTGTCCCAACAAAGTCATCATTCCAGCGGGACCCTTTGGATCCAGCTCCATGTGTGCTGCAAAGACTGGAGTCCACATCAGCACGTGGCAGACTTGATGAACCTTTGTTGACACAGAAGCTCCACGCATCCTGCTCCTCCTTACATCCGCACACACCCGGTGACCTCTGAACGAGGCTATTTTAGCTTTTTGTTTGTTTGAACAGAATAAATCATTATGTATAATAAATCAAATGTTTTTACGCTGCAGCTCTACAAAGTTTTCGTGGTGGATATAAAAGTGAATTTGTTAAATTGAGTCAAACTGCTCTTTAATGCTGATGCCCATATATACATATATGCGCAATATCAACATGTCAATGCAACAGCTGCAGTGAGTGGGACTTTTTGAGCGTCAATGTTTGTTATAATAAAGTAGATTGCTGTAAGTTATTTGCTTGAATGTATGTCTTTTTGGACGAAGTTAAGGAGAACACACATAATCGTCATTCCCTGAGGCGAGATTCAAACTGACGACCCTCTGGCTCTGACACACCTTTTTGCTATAACAGCAAGTCAGCCTCCTCCACTTAAACATATTTTGATCCTCCTCATCTCCATGTTCTCATGTATGACTTCCATTCACCTGTCGGTTACTATGTCTCTTTCTCCTGTGGATCTCCATCATCCACATTCTTCAACCGAAACGTCCTTGGTTAAGGTGAAATTGGTCCTATGTAATGTCTTAAGAGGCAAAGGGAAAGACTAAAGAAGTCCAACTTGGCCACGACTTTGTGATTAGATCGACAATGTATGCTTCAGACATAAGTTCTTGAAAACCAAATCCAGCCCTCAAGCCCTTCTATGGGGCCTGATATAGCTATTTAGGTCTTTGGCGGTTCCAAAATAGTTTGTTAGGGGCTGACAAAGGTTAGGCCAATTTCTTGCAAGCAGATATTATAAATGTTGAATATTGACTTGTCTTGTCTGAGGCAGAATGGTTGGTGAACCACACGACCAGTCTCCAAATCCCTTCCGCCATCACTGGTGAACAAAACCCCAAGATATTTAAACTTCTCCACTTGGAAAGGAAAAGCAATAAATCATCCTGCTTAGATTCATGTTTAAATGCCAGTCTAGACTCAATAAATGGGCCTATTCTGCCTGTGGCCTTGACTGATATAACATCTTGGCCTCATGTGTGGATGAATTGGACTCATTTGGGCTTCAAATTATGCTCTCATGAGACAGAGCTCCACTTATGCAAGTAAAAATTGTGTAAAGACTGCTCTGGCAATTCTATCAGGGATGTACTTTCATTTATTTTTCAATTAAAAAAAGGTCTGAGATTACTTCTGGTCTTGTCTCCAGTCCACAATCTCAGGCTGACCTTTTCTTTCTTCTTACTTTACAGCAGGGGAGATCAATGTAAAGAAAAATCCAACTTAAGAATCACAACAAAATGGATTAAATGTATTTATTTTAAATTTTCTTTTATTTATAAGTTGGCCATTTGATCATTCTAAAAATTATCATCACCAAAGAGCAGATCCCTCACACTACTGATCGCATATTCATTCATTCAGTTTAGATTTTATCAAATTGTGTTTGGAGTACATTAATTTTAAAGAAGAGGCGATTCTGAACTTAGACAATAGTCAATACAGTAGGTTACGGAAGGGGGCAGCAGAGTGCAGTCAAATCTTTAACTAGCAGAAGAAGACTGACCTGAAGTAGGCGGAGCTACCAGTTCCTGTTGCAATATTCACGTGTGCTGAGACTTGAACAGTCTAAAAAAACATTATAAAGTACGCAATTGAAGGGCGTTATGAAAGACTGTTTGCCATAGGTGAAAGCAAAGGTAACTCTTTGTTTTGTTTTACTTTATGTGGATAATTCGGCGTTTTGTTAAATTCTGATTGTTAGCCTGAACGTGTCTGCTTTGAGATATAGTTCATTTCATTTATGGGAAATACTTAACCACAATAAATTTACGACACACAGAGTGAGTTTGAAATAATCGCCGTGATCATATTGTACAGGCCTCAAATGCAATTGTCCTATGTGTCCAAAGATGCTGAGTGATTCTGAGGCTGCTGAGCTTCTCTCCTTCCTGACCACTGACACAAGACCTGATGTCAAAGGTCATGCCACGGAATACTTACTTGGAGTATCCGGCAGCAGGTGCGGAGAGGGTTCATTGTTGAGTGTTTTTGGCCCATAGAATTTTATAGATAGATCTTGTTTCTTTGTGTTTTTTTTTCAGAGATGGCTGCCGTTTTCTCCGCACCAAACCAGAGCTTCTTGTTGCCCTCTTTGCATTGACATCAGATCCCTCTATCGCCATTGTCAAGGACTGCTTCCTCACCTTCATCAACCTGTCTGCGGACGAGACTCTACACAAGGTGAGGGATGATCAAGCAACATTAAGTCATAATTGTTGGACACATTTTTAAACCTATCTTATTTGTTCAGGTTCTTTTGTCTGATGTCAAAGTTCTACCAACATGTCTGAAGAACCTGGTCGATCCGAAGTATATTTTTGCAGATCAGATATGTACCATGCTGTCCAACCTAACTCGCCATGTAAACACTTGCCGGACTGTGTTCAAGGTACCAGACTAACATTGATAATCGCTTCATTCATTCACCCGCATCATCCAGATGTAAACACGGCCAGTCTTGCCGGAACTTTACCTAAATTTCCCTGTGACTATGGTGTGCATGAACTGTTGTCAGATATTGTGAATTATCAAAACAGAGTGGTTTGATCTTCATTTACTCGTAAAAATAACAACACTGTATTTATATAGCTCAAAATGACCCCTAAAAGAGGCACCGTGTGTTGATGAATGAGTTGGTATTGTTCTGCAGGAGCTGCAGGAGCGAGGGGGTCTGGCTCAGCTTGTGGAACTTCTATGCACCGAAGGCTACAACAAGAAAGCTAATTTCCACTACATAGGTCCTCTTCTGTCCAACCTCACTCAACTGCCTGAGGCAAGAACTTACCTGATGGACAAGGAGAGGTTCTGAAAAATTCATGTGTTTGTGTTCTTTCATCCTGGTGAGATGCTGAAAGGCTTGTTGTGTCGCAGGTGTGTCATCCAGCGGTTGCTGCCCTTCACCCAATTCCAGGATTCAGTGGTGAGACGTGGAGGGGTCATAGGAACGCTACGCAACTGTTGCTTTGACCATGGTAAGATGATCTAGAGATGGAGGTTTCAGGCGTATATCAAATCTGATCCACACCACTGTCAATGTATCTAAAGCTGCTGTCTATATTCAGTTGAGAGCGTGTTAGTCCCAAATCGCGAGATTTAAAAAAGATGATTGTTCTGATCTTACAGTCAGTGAACATCTTTATTCATTGTGCTTTATTTTTGTTGAAATCGTCCATCCATCCTCAACCGCTTATCCATTGCTCAGTCACGGGGACGTGCCAAACACCCGTCTCCCGGGAAACCTCCACCAGCTCTGACTGGGGGATCCCGAGATGCTCTCAGGCCGGTGTCTATGGGGCATCCTCTACTCAGAGTGTCTCCCGAGTGACAGAACTTCTCACCTTTCCTGTAAGGGATACTCCCGCCACCTGTTGGAGAAAACAAATTTCAGCCACTTGTGTCAGGGTTCTCATTCTTTCGGTCATGAGGTGAGGTTCGGGATGAAGATTGATCGGTCAAAGGAGAGCTTTGCCTTTTGGCTCAGCCCTCTCTTGCACACAACAGTGTGGTAGACAGTGACGGCAATGGTGTCCCTGCTGCGCTTAGTCCATCACTGGTGAACAAAACCCCAAGATATTTAAACTTCTCCACTTGAAGCAGGACCTCATTCCCCACCCAGAGGGAGCACCCAATTCTTTTCCGGTTGAGAACCTTGGCCTTGGACTTAGAGGTGCCGATCCTCATTCCGGCCACTTCTCACTCGGGTGCAAAGCTACAACAGCAAATCATTTGCAAATACCGGTGACTGGATCCTCAGGCAACCAAATTGCAATATTAATTCTCTTAAATCAGATGATCAAAACTTGCTGCACTAATAATGACCAGTAAATGATTACTGCAATAACTTTTCAAAATGCCATTGATGACTGTAGATGATTTAATGAACTAAACAATTTGAACTAAACAATGTCTTGTCTGCTGTCCCAGTAACTGAGTAAAAACTGTCCCACAGCTCATCATGAGTGGCTGCTAAGTGACTCGGTGGACATCCTGACATTTCTCCTGCTCCCTCTGGCTGGTCCTGAGGAGCTCAGCGAGGAGGAGAATGAAGGTATTTGTTCATCAGTGAACCTTTCACTGTGCAGTGACTCAGTTGATGTTTGCCTCACAATAGTGCACCTCTGAATGTTCCAGGTCTTCCAGTGGACCTCCAGTACCTCCCTGAGGACAAGAAGCGAGAAGAAGACCCTGATATCAGGAAGATGCTGCTGGAGACGCTTCTGCTGGTGAGGATGCGTATTATCTGAAGAAAGCTCATCCACATTCACACTTTTTTCACGGCGTTCAGCTGACTGCCACCAAAGTTGGACGACAGACCCTGAAAGAGAAGAATGTTTATCCCATAATGCGGGAGTTCCACCACTGGGAGAAGGATGCCCACGTTGTTGCTGCCTGTGAAAAAGTCGTGCAGGTATGAAGCGTAACTTCATTGTGCTGGAATGTTTGGAAGGATTCAGTGATGTATGGTTTAAAGACAATTTTATTTTATGTATGAATGTAAACATTTAACTAGATCAAACATATAAAAACAAATTCTAATTTATTGATTAAACTGCTTTATGCAATAAATCCTCAACGTGGTACAGTGTTATCTCACACATACATGAGCATGGTGAAGATAAACAAGGTTCTTCAGGACACCTACAAGACCCAGAAAATCAGAGAGAGACTGGTCCATTATAGCTGGCCCTTGCATAAACTTAAACTCCTTACAACTGGTCTGAAACTGCAGGTGCTGATAGGTGACGAACCAGAACAAGGGATGGAAAACCTGATGGAGGTGGACATTCCCCCAGACGTGGAGGTAAAACTAAACGAAGCATACCTTAAAGAACAGCAGGACCTTGAGAAACAAGAAGAGGAGCTGAGGAAGGAGCAGAGCAGCGAGCCAGAGGAGAAGAAACCCAGAGTAGACTGATGGAGAGGAGAAGGAAACCTTGTGAACTTCACACACAAATTCTGGGATAGTGTCACAGATACAAATATCAAAACTACATGTACCTTTTCATTCATTTATTGTGCATCTTAAACACACACAAACACGCATTCATCTGCACATACTCCTATGGACAATTTAGAGTCATCAATTAACCTCTGTTTTTGGACTGTGGGAGGAAAACATCACAAGCATCATTCATATAGCCCATGGAAAGGACCATCGCTCACTGAAGCTGGTGATTTTCTCGCTGTCGGTCCTCATGAATGTGTAAATTCACAATGTGTTTCAATGTTCTGTAGTGCAGCTTGTCACCTGATCCCACCTGGGTCTCAGAACGGTGGCTGAGGACTGAGTGATCAAGCCAAGATAGGTTTTCTTTTGAGGATGGCAGGTTCGAAGTATTCTGTAGTCTGACTCTGGTACGTTTGACGAGGAACAATTAACAGTGTTGACAGGCTGGAAATGTCATTGCCAGGTAAGAAAATGTGTATTGCTATGGTTGGCCACTGAGGGGCGCCCAACACCCAAACGTGTACTGTGGCGTTGCTCCAAACTTGCTGAGCTGAATAATTGTCGGTGAGGTTCTCAACTGAAAAATAAACGGCTATATTTGAATACGCAAGTATTGAGTATTTCCACATTCAAAACAAAGTGTCCTCGACAATGTGAGGATGATGTCAGCGAATGTGAGATTTTGCCATATCTGTGCAACAGGGTTGTCAGTGCGAGGTAGACCAAATAAAACAGGAAGTGTTCTCAAGTGAGTTTCTTCTTTACAAGACTTCATCATTTTGGATTTGTACTTCTGCATAGTTTGTGATCAAAGTGTAATTTGAAGTTTTTTTCCTGGTTGTGCGTGTTGTTTGTGCCTGATGTCTTTTTCCGTTTGCCTGCCTCGATTCAAGGTCATGTCCAGAATATAAATACAAAAGTCTGTGGGACTGAGGACATATGTGTCTTTGGTCTACTGATAACCTGTAACTTGTTTGGTCCCCAGTGAGTGCGGTGAAAGTACTAAGTTCTCAGACTCCACCTCAGGTTAGCTGGCAAATACACAATGTAGTGTTCTTCTGACCTGAGCTAAACATTTGTTCTCATTGTCATTCATCCCTGCATTTTTTTAATTCACAGGTTTTGGACAGAATGTTTTGTGATGTTTATCAATGCAACTTGAATGGAATGCATGTTTTAGCCTGGACATGTTTGATGAGCTTAACTGATAAATATTGTTGACGCAGGCCTTTGAATTGAGATATAAATACTTCTGTCATTGATCAACTCATCGCAGGCGTGTTGCAACTTGACTCTAGTCACACCTCTGGACTTGGGAGGGTTCATCCATAACTGTCTTGACTAGAACTGCAGCTTACTCTGGACCTCTTAAACCCGAAGAAAGACTACACTGACTGGATACTCGGCTCCAGGATAGTGTGATCCACAGCAAACATGACAAACAAACAGCAGCATATTCGCCGAAGACGTGGAATAAGTGAAGTTAGTAGGTCATTGTGCCCCTGACAGCCAATCAGAAGCGTCAGTTTCCTGTTTCACTTCCTCGTTTGTACACCAACTACGTGACTGACGCGTCGGACGGTTAAAAGACCAGCTGTTACATGTAAATGACGCTTTTAACTTCAACCCCTTAACACGTGCAAACTAATTCAAAAAATACCAGCTGGAGGTTCTTGACATTTGATTTGAAAATTAACTATAAAACAAAAATAAATGAGATTATTTGTTTAATTTTGTATTCTTTGAAAGCTTTGTTTATTGATTTTTCACACCAGTCAATCAAAACAGTTCATTGGATGAACTGTCCAATTTCCCCAACATGGGATGAATACAGGCCATCTAATCTATATTAAAAAGTGATTTTTAAAACGTTGCAAAAACAAACATAAAAGACACAGAATTGACTGACTAGCACTAGGACCACACACATTTGCACACAACCGCTCGGAAATTATGAGAACTGTTCTTCACTCTGCTCCTTTTCAATCTCTATAATAGAGGAAATAGTGACTAAGTTGTATGTAATGTATCAATAATGAAGCTATGTGATGTTGTAGTTTTCCAAATCTCAGTCTAACTTAAGGCTTTTCCAATGTATTAAAGGAGATTGAAATATTTATTAATTAAAAATGTTAACACAAAGGACTAAAACTTAATGCACAACACTAAGAATATGAACAGTACCATGAAACAGATGTATATTGGCAAGGGTTTTACCATTTTTAACCCTAACGTTGCTTCCTTGTTTTTGAAAATGCAGTATAAGGAGTTAAAGGTATTATTCAGTTTATAGTTTAATTGAAAAATACGTGCTATCATGGGAAACTGTTATGACCAAAAGGTGTAATAATAATAATAATAATAATGATGATAATAATAATACATTGAATTGCATTACAAGAATTCTATAATAAATATTGTATTGGATATTGTAAAACGTTCAAGTAAAACTAAGTGGTGTGCTCGCCTTGTCCTCCCCTGAAAGACCGAGGTCAGTCATAAGTCAGAGACTGTGTGTAGATCTGTTGCTTGTTTATACTTTGTAAAGGAGTACATCAGTCAGAGCTGCCAACCATGACCATGAAATATGAATACAGTCTTTCACGTGACTCGTCTCTGGTGCTTCCTGAACACAAAACACAGCTGGTAGAACCACTATCAACCACCGGTAAATCTGAATCACTTGTTCCCCCGTTCCTAAATTTATCACAAAGGTGATGACCACTTTTTGAATTTTTTTTTAATAATACATACTGTTCTTGTATAAATACATGTCAAGCAGCAACCTGTTTTGGACACAATACACTTGTCAATCTACTGCCTGAAATGAATTGAACAGTTGAGTCACTGAGCAACACACAGCCAGTGGAATGTGTGTGAGAGAGAATGTGTGAGTGTGTGTGTAGAAGACTCTCAGTAGTGTGAAACATTCACCACAAGGCTGAAAGCCAGCGAGCGTTGAGCTCATGCAGCAGAATAAAAACAACTCCTCAGCCCTCCCCCTCTTCTTGAATCAAGCTTCTCTCCTGAGTGTGTACTTGTGTGTGCAAGTGGTGTAGATGTGTGCGTGTCAGGTCAGTGGAGCAGCAGGAAGCAGATCACACAGACTGTAAATGGAAACAGCTCACTCTTGACAGAAACACTCAGATCAGTGAGAGCGCCGAGACTTGCAGCTGGTCTCTTCAGGGGACTTTAAAACGGATCAATTCTGCTAAAGGTTGTCTGCAGTATTCAAAGTCATTTCATGCATCACAAAAGATACTATTATCATTATGAACCCATCACAATAGCAAATTGACAATCAACACCCTGTTAGTAGTGGCAGTAGTCACTACTATCACATCTGAACATCGATCTAACTTTGTGATTTTACAATCTTATTTATGTGCACTCACAGGACAATCCCACGATCAGCTCACACTGCACAAGTCCGCATAATCATATCCTTCAACACAGCACTATGTGTCAGACTGAGTGATCACACCGAGCTGTTTGTGCTGTGTGTGTCTTGGACTTGAATTGTAGCTGCCATCTTTTGCCATTTTTAGTGCCCAAATTTAAGGTCCAGCTCAATTATTCTTTTAGCTAAGTTTTGGCTCAGTGAAGAGGTGAAATGAGTCTCCAGCCCCTGCCCCTATCATCTTTGGATTCGCTGAGGTACCCCACAAACCTGAGGTGCCAAATAAATGTTCCCAGCTCTCACATTTTATTCATGGTTGCAGCAGTTCATGTCTCTAGCTTGTATTTTTACCCATTTGATTCCCAAAAACATTTGAAATCATGGGGGACAAAAGTGGTAAATGATTAATGTGACCGGAAGAAACCTTTCTTGATGTCTCCAGATGAAGATTTTGTGTGTAGCTTTTCACTTTACGCTTCATATCAGTTATAACAGTTAGTCCCAGTGCTGTACTCTAATAGGCTGCGATCAGAGCCCAACAACCAGGACTCCACCTTCCAAGCAGGCTGGCTGTACTTTTCCACTCCAAACTGAGTTCACCATCCTTCTCCCTCAGCTCCTCCTCCTCCAGCTTTTTCAGTCCTCTTCAGAACACCCCCATCCCTCCTCTTCGGGGATCGTTAAACTGCGACAGCACTAGGATGTCGGTGGGTTTGGTTGTAAACAAACTGGTGAAATTTTCCCAGCATGCCTCATGAGTTTTTCTGTATCACAAAACTATGCCCTGGGCAGATCTGCAGCTTTCTTGGGAAACACTTTATCAGGAGTAACATTATTCTCAAGTACCAATGGAAACTTCACTAAGGGTATTAATTGAATACACACTACATAACTATTATCACATTGTGTCCTTAAACTAATAAATCCCTTCTATAGTCCTGCGTGTGGGAACAAACATCCTATAAACTGGACTAGGTCAAAGTGTTTGGAGGCCAAATCTTCATATCTGTAGATCTGCATATAGTTGGCATCACCAACACGGCAAGCAACAGGTCTTGCTCTTCCGCGGTGATATCAAGAGGACCAGCTCTGCGTAGCTATATCCACACAACTTCACATCGAAAATAAAGTGTTTTAATATCGTCTTTTGTTTGGTTGTTTATCTCCAGAGATCTATGGGTGCTGCTGGAGAGCTAATGCTGGCGCAGGTCAGGCTGTCTATTCATATTCAAAGTGGTTACATGCAGGCTTAGTGACGTTAATAACCAAGAAGATCAGTCCGATTAATTGAAAAATTTCCTCCAAAATCGGTTATTTACATGGATTATTAAGACCAAATGTGGTGCAACTTGATGACAGTATGGTTTTCTGGGCGGTCATGTAACCTTAGCCAGTTATGTTCGTGTTTGGGTTTGCTGCTGGCAAATGTTGATGTCCGTACCGTAATTTCCAAACTATGAGCCGCTGCTTTTTTCTTGCAGCTTATACAAGGACGTGGCTAATAGATGGATTGTTACAGGCTAAAGAGCGTCATGTGAGTGTGGCTAATATTCCAGTGCACTCTACTGTTCAAAATTTTCATGATGTATTTATTTTTGTCTGATTTGTGATCAACTTTTGACAAACAACCTTCACTCTTATGCTTTTAAAATTTTCCACTAAATTCATTTCCATAAATGTATATTTTAATTTTTAATATTTATATGTTGTTCGTAAATGTTGTCACGAGAGCATATATGCAGCTGGTAATTTTCAGCAGAATGAATGGCCCACATTTCATGTGGTCCAATACACGCGCAGATCCAGACATATTTGACTCCTAGTTTTCCATTTGTTCCCATGACAGCCCGTGGTAAAATTAAAACAAAGAGGCGGACACATGGGTTCAGTTTCCCTGTTTTCATGTGTATGAAAAGGTGATTCCTGTGAAGCAAACTCACGTTTATTGAACCATCAAACAGCGGAAGCACCAGTGGAACCAGTTTTGGTTGGCTGACTGCTTACACTTATTCAGTAATGTTCCCTAAAGGAAGCTTGAACTGTAGACTGAGCAGCTCAGATGATCTGCAGGTCAGGTGTCAGACTTAGTCTTTACTGCTTGCATATATTTAATAATTAAGAACAGTGGGAAAGTCAGAGCTGTCTCAAATAAAATCTGTGAGTGAAGGTGAAGTTCTGAGTTGTTAATTTAAATGTCAGCTATTTCTGTCATCCTGACCTTTATTTGTTTGTATGTAGCAATTAAATCAAATGTATACTAATGCCACAAACCACATTAGTTCATGTTGTTTTACTTTAACAATTGGAGTTGTTTTTTTTTTTGTTGTTGTTTTTTTTTTTTCAGAAAATGAGGCCTGCGGACTGGTTTTCTACAACATTCATTCTGAATATGATGTGTTACTTTGGAGGCATCTCTGGTAGTTCATTAAACCCAGTGAGAGACATCTCTCACTGTGGTCTTCTATGGCATAAGTGAATGTCCAACTAAAGCTTTGATCTGGGGAGTTCATCATGTAAGAAGAGAGGATAGTTGTGGTCTCTGTAACAGCTATTTTCACTGGGAATAATGTATTTTCAGAAATCGATCATGGATTTTTCTATTAAATACACATTTGAGCTATTTAATAGCTCAAATGTGTGAGCTTTTAAATAGGGAGTGCCTCATTCCAACTATCCTCTTCATCCATGAACCTCATTGGCTGCCTTCTATAACCCCTTTCCTGGCCCCTCCATCTCCAACGTCCTTTGTCCATCATATCCACTGTCACTCCTCTCCACATGACCCTCCCTGATTGTCTCCAAATCTTTTCCATGATAGCCGTTCTCATTTTCCCATCTCTATAAATCTCCTCCGTGACTGTGTACCTCTATTAGTTCATGACAGAAACACAAAGACGCTTACGCTGCTCCTGACAGTGCTGAGTGGGTGTGACCAGCCACATTCACTTCACGTAATCCTCTTAAACGGCTCGACTCTACTGGCTCTCTCCATCTGACTTTTATTTTTGTCCCTGTTAGTTCTCCAGCCTGCTGTCTCATTGGCTTATTTTAGGTACAATCGACATGTCCACAACAGTCGTTGAACTGAAATCTGTTCGATCATATAGCTATCTGACTAACTCGCTCACTAGCTGGCTGTATAGTTGGTTCTTCAAGCAGTTCTAATTTCAAAACAAGGAAATATTATTTCTAGGTTTAAGTCATGGGGCAATGAGAAGATTATGAAGTGGAGACCCAAGCGATGAGGAAAAAAAAAAGTAACCCACAGAGAACACAACATCCAGGTCATGGCAGTTGCACGTCAACAACATTGTCTTATCGAAGAGTCGGTTGTTGCCGCTCTCGGTGCGGAGCAACTTGGAGTACGGCAGTGACTCATCATCTTGAAAAGATGAGACTTCTATAATTCTATCATATAAACATGACTTTTAGTATGCGCCACTGACCAGTCAGCTTTTCATGAGAGAATAATAAAATGGAAAATGTAACTCTATTGCTCACCACAAATGAAAATGTATTATGACATTTTGAACAGACTTTGTACTGTGCAAACACGTTATCTTCCTTCCACATAATAACGGATACGTTCGAGCTAATCATAGCTCCAGACCATGACATTTACCAGCACGGTAGTTACAGTATTTGGTGGGGCTTGTTAATATCTCGCCTAAGATTAAGGTAGTCTGTTACAGAACATAGCATTGTGTGGACATGATATTATCATACAGATTATTTTCAAGATTGTACTTATCATATTTATGTCACTGAACATTATGTTGCTTGATATTATATCATGAGTTCACACGTAACAAGTTGTGACAGCTTGTTGTATTGTACATATAAGATTATTGTAATCCTGCTTTGTGACATTGTTTTATTATTGAGGTTTGATATTTTGCACAAACAGGATTATTATATATTTACAAAAAATATTTTGTACTTACAACATGACAAACATATCACTGTACAAACAAGATAATTATATGAATGGACAAAATAATACAAGTGGTATTTAATAGCTTTATGTGTTCCAGCAAAGTTTTTCCTCGCATGATCAACTCGATCACGGACTGAGTGAAACCTCTAATTTCATTGGGCTCATATCCCAAGTAACCACCCAGTGGAAGACTGACTAGTCACGCTTCACTTATTAGATTAAATCTCACCCACATCGGTTGCTTTCACTTGTAAACGCCAATGCAAGTTCTCGACAGAGGCAAAACACACAAGTATTTTACAATTCATCTTTTTATTTTTGAAAAAAAAAAAAGCCGTTCAGCAACTGACAGCTTGAGTTGACTAATAGTATTCAAAGTACTATCCAGCTCAGTGCTTATTGGACAACTGTACTCACTCCCACTAACCAGCCCTTTCTTTGTTTGCAACAGTATAAACGGAAAAGCACACCGTGCTGAGTTGAACTCATACCAGTCACACGCACAAAAGAAAGGAGCCTCACAGTTTCTTGTGTTGTTCGCTTGACAAAAGCAATCGTTGGCAGTATGTCCTGTGAAACATTTTCTGTCACCTGACAAGTCTGATGAGAAGAAGTGAAGTTTCCCTTCAGGGTGTCAGGATGTCACAGAACTGGATGAAGTCCCTCTGCATGAAGTTCTGGCTCTGCATCAGGTCGTCCTCTGATGGGAAGTACTGCATGCTGTCCTCGTGAAGCTGCAGGTGGTCCAGAACGAGGACTTGCCCGGGTGGCGCTGTTGAGCCGTTTGGATCAAGAGTGTCCAGAAGGGCTCCTCTTGCATTCTCAAGGATACCCAAATACGAGTCCATGTCAGTGAGCTCCGAGTCGCTGTCGGAGCTGATGGAGCTGTCGCTGCCCACCGAGTCGGACCTCATGTGTAGCATCTGGTACTTTTCGTGCATCAGGAACTGATTGGTGTTCTTGGGGGCTCGCATTCCTCTTGCTCTGTTTCCTTTGACATTAACAGGCCGCAGTGACATCACCTGTCTCTGGAGGGGGTGGTGATGATGATGATGATGATGGTGTTGGTGGTAGTGGTGGCTCCTTCCTTTGGTCCACCCAGCCCCTCCTGTCCTACGCCCCTGCGAGCGCCCCCTGCAGCTCTTGGACCATCCGTGCCTCCTGCGGCTGGCAGCCTCCCTGTGTGGCTTCTCCTGGTCAGTCTGCCTGCAGCTCCTCCTGCACACCATCTCTGAAACCATTTTCTTGCCTTTCGTGCAGGTTCCTCCCTTCTGCTCGTCTTTACATCGTCCTCGCACGAGTTCCCACACAACAACGAAGAGATGCTGCTATTTCGTCTTTGTTTGCCTGATCAAAAATGACCCCTCCTCGTCTCTACCTTTTCACCACCCTTTCGCTTTTTTTCTTGACCTCTGGCTTTGGCTGGTGCATCGCCTGCTCTTCCTCTCCTCGCGGGTGCAGTTTGCCTGCGCGCTTGTCACGCCCTCCTCAGTCAATCTAATCTCTTTTCCAGAACTCAGACCAACGCTGACTGAAACCTGCGGGGAGCTTCGACTTTGCTTCTCCACAGTCTTCCTAATGTTTGAAGGCTTGTGGCTGTCAGTAGGTCGCAGACGAAACGTCACAAGCACAGACTGAGCTGCTGCTCTCTGCCTACAGCTGGATAAGGACTTGGAATATTCCACTTACGCGGTTAAAGGAGGGGAGAAGCCGTCACTAAACCTGCCCATTCAGGTGCCTTGAAACGATTGGACGAATTTGTCATATATCAGAAACCTTCTCTGAATAATAGATCAAGAATATATAATATCCAGCTAAATATCGTCCCTTACAGCACTCTTATGTACCCCCCCCCATCACGTAATGGTTGATCCGGCTCTGTTTGAGCGAGCTGAAATCTGATCCTCTGCTTCAGCCCGCCCCCGAGGACAACTGACGGACATACCGAGTTCCTGTGGATCAGAACCAGAATTTTAATAGCAAAAGTGTCAAGATGCATCCATGCTTTTTTTCCACGAAACTTGCGGCTTTACTTGGACATGTGTGACACATATACTACAGATAGAAATAAGACACATAGACACAGTCGATAAGACAGTCCAAAAATGTAGAGTTTCAACCGAATATGAGACGGCAATCGCCTTTTTAATGCGGTCCTTTTCGATGTACGTCAACATTGATCTGTGAAAATGGCGTGTCAAATCGGTTAAAGGAACATGTAGAATGCACTTCTTCTTTCTAACTGTAGGCGGCACAGTACACTCAGTGGAGCAAGTACGCACCTCATTTTTTATCAGCTGTAAATAAACATTGACTAAAGTATCCGTGAATAGTTGCTGCCTTTCGAAAGACTGGCGCCCTGTCCAGGGTGTCCTCGCCTCAAGTGGCTGGGATGCAATCAAACAATTTTTAAAAGGTTGCAGCGGGAGCAACTGATTTCTAATGGTACCGTTTGCCATGAATTGTGACAGCACCCAAATATTGCACGTACAACCTTTAGAATAGGATCCTGTTGGTTAAACGCCAAATTTGTAGACCAGATGTGAAGATAAGAACAATAAGGGAGTAAAACCTCTCCCGTGAGACTGTTGAATATCCGCAAAACATTCATTCACATAGCAACCTGTTGCTTAATCATTGCCCTAATATGCTCGCACTGAGCACAACGCAATGCAATTACGTCCATTGTTCCTTCTCGCTTATAACAAAAACAAACCATGGTTTAGCACCACCATTTATGCCCTCACGTGGCTCTTTTATGTACTGCACAGTTATTCCATCAACGTTTTTGTACTGATATAAAAAAATATTCTGTGAATGCTATAAAAGTGTTTCAGAACGTACTTTGATAAATCTCAAGTCACGTTTGCATACTTCTGGAACTAAAACTTAGTAGGTAGTGTTTTTATAAGGACAACACATGCGCAGACAACTCGTGAAATCATTCATGTTTCAGTTGGATGGAAAAAATATAAATATTTATCGTAGTGTACAGCTTCAAGAACTGATGACAACTTAAAGCAACATATTCCGTTGTCTGATCTTAAAAGAATCACTCTTACATCGGGAAATGTATTCAAATGTGTTCATTAGTAACAAATACAAGTTAATATTGAATGAAAAAAATGAACGCGCTTCGTCATTTTCATTTCTCTTCCCTTGGTCCCGATAAACATTGCGATTGAGTGCAGTATCCCTGGTAAATATTTGAAAGCGTCAACACGCACCGAGAACAGGCACCTCACAGCAGAGATGACTTTGGATTTATATATTACTATCACATATTGTGCATTCACATCACATCCCAACTGTGTTTTTGAGCGTTTGTCATTTAGATAGTGGGATGTCAAAAAAAACGTTTGTCAATAAAGTTTTTTCTTCTTTTCCGCTTGCAGCAGTCAGCTGTCAACGCACCATAACAAATATGGCGTCCGACGGCAGCTGAAGGAACACAATCGCTGGGACATCAGTTGTAGTTCTTTTGGATTGTGATGCGAATCGAGAGCAAGTTTATGATTTAAACATGGAGGAGGACACATTTCCAGAGGACGACGTTGAGAGAAAAGTGACTGTCGTCGGCGCGGAGCTGGTGGACAACTACACTGTATGAAACGTTGTGGTTCACCACTGCTAATTAGCTTAGCTTTGAGCTAACGTAGCCTATTCTCTATATAACGGCAAGAAAATTAAATTAGGCGCTGGTTAAGGTTTGGGCTAAACGACGAGATGTGTTTTGTTTATCTAATCTAGTTGACTTTTCTACAGTATTTGATTTAGGGGCAAGCAAAGTGCAAATATGTTTTCCTCTCACAGATGGTTTGTAATGCATTAAAACAGTTTTGGTTTAATGGCAGCATTAACGCGATATTACTCAACATGTTTCTGTTATGGTTTTGTCTTTGGAGTCTGGAATGGGCTTTGCACTGTTCTCTCCAGTAACTGTAGTGATTAGTGATGTTATTTTAGTCATATATATATATATATATATATATATATATATATATATATATATATATATATATATATATATATATAATTATCGACAACGTAAAGAACGTCCTTAAACAGTCGTGCTTGTTCTTATATGGGATTGTCAGGTGTACATCATTGAAGTGCAGGACGGAGTGCATCGGTGGGCTGTAAAGCATCGCTACAGTGACTTCCACGACCTCCATGAAAAGGTAAGTGACTTGAATCCTTGAGAAAGCTTGGATTCCAGAAACCAAACTTACATCTTGCTGTTGAGCTTTAATGAAAAGGTTGCATAATAAAATGTATTCTATTGATATTTTCCCAGACCAGAGTAGTGAGATATATTTGTATATTCATATGCCATTCGTATGTGGCTCATCTGTCGGCATGTGACACATTCATATCATTCATCTTGTTTGTTCTCATCCACCCACATTCAAACATTCTTCTAAGGTTCTTTAAATGTCACACCCACTTTTCCAGTTTGAGAAAAGATTCCATGATTACTCAGCATATGTTGTTACACATGCCTAGCTGGCCAACAACTAGCTCACCTAAATCTATTACAGTAGAAAAAAAATATCTCTAAACCTGAATTAAACAGTTAAATTTGTGCAAACAGTATCCATACAAAGCTCTTGGAACTTCTTAAAAGTAGTTACTACTAAGTTTATATTTTTTTATTTAAGTTGACAGCCGAGAAGAAAGTGGATCGCCGGCTACTTCCGCCAAAGAAGATTTTAGGGAAGAATTCCAAGACTTTAGTGGAACGACGGCAGAAAGAGTTGGAGCAGTATCTGCAGACACTTCTCCAACAATTTCCACAGGCAACACCAACTCACCTTGCTAACTTCCTTCATTTTCACCTTTATGTGAGTATGACGATGAACGGCCCTGGGTGCCTAACCTGGTCATTAATTAAGATTTTTCTTCATTATGATGTGATGGAATGACAGTGCAGGCTCTCGGTTGATATTCTTAAAGAGTGCACTTACAGGTGGCATGTGAGTAACTGAGCTGCATAGTTTAAAACAAAGCATAGTTTACTTTTCATTAAAATCTACAGCACAAATTCCATACAAACTCTCATAAAAAAAACTGTCTTCTATACAACATTAGTTGAACTAATACTATTATTTACGCTCTGCATGAGTGCTTTTTTGGAGTCTTGTGATATCATTCAAGGTCACAATGTGTCTCTATCACAATTAACCAGTATAGTCTTTGCCCTAAGGGGCTCGCAAAGAAAACAGCCTGTTGTATATAGTTGTCATGTGCATATGAGTCTGTGAACATTGCAGAGAATAGGTCTTTTTTTTCTCCACTCAAAACACTGAAATATTAAGTAGAAAAGAGAAACAACAGAAAGTCTATGAGCTATTTCATACATCTTCTTCGAATGTTGAAGCGTTTTATAAAAAAAAACAGTTTGTTAGTAAAGTACATTCAACAAAACAGAAGATTTATTTAAAATGTATTTTCTGTTTTCAGGAGATTAATGGCATCACAGCAGCCCTGGCTGAGGAGTTGTTCCATAAAGGTGACACACACTGTGGTTTAAGCACTTTGTGAAAACATTCTAAAAAGTGCTATAATCAATAAATATTTGTAATAATAATAATGATGATGATGATTTTTGCATTATACTTGTCTTTAATGTTTGAACGTGCAATCCAGTTATCTGTTATCTATTGTTCTAATTGTTATCTAATGCATCTGTGCTTCAGGAATGAAATGAAAAACATTTGATAGATGATGAATCTGTTGGGTATAAAAGTAATGCGTCTTGTATCCTGCTCTGTCGCAGGTGAGCAACTGCTGCAGGCTGGCGAGGTCTTTTCCCTCTGTCCTCTGCAGCTTTACGCTGTCACACAGCAGCTCCGTCTGGCCAAACCCACCTGCTGCAACGGGGATGCCAAAACGGACCTGGGACATATTTTAGACTTCACCTGCCGGCTGAGGTACCTCAAGGTCAGTTGTCAGATTTGTATAGAATTATCAATCATGAGGCAAGGATCTGAGTAGATGCTATGCTTTCATTTTTGTTTCCATCAGATACCTGGCACCAGAGGTCCAGTAGGCACTAGTAATATCCAGGAAAGCAGTCTGCCATTTGACCTGTCTTTTTTCAAGTCACTGCTGCAGATTGAGGTAATTATTAAACTCTGAAATGAAGAACATTGCATGCACAAGTGAAGAACACAAATAAGCTGGTACAAAGAATCGACTCACTTTATTGTAAAAGTCGATGGAGGACAGAGAGGATCCTGGGATACAGTCAGGCAACCATTTGCACTTGTAATAGTGCTGAACATTCTGTAATCTATTGTTTCAAAGCTATTTTTTACCTTGTGCTGTTCTGTGCCATTTTACGCTTTGAAGCATTTCTACCTGAACTTTCTAGGGAATTAGTAGCGACTATTTGTCTTTTGATTGGCTGTCACATCCAAAGCTTACAGAGATTTCTGTCTGACTCTAGATCAGTGACTGCAGCGCTCAGCAGATCCGAGGATTGTCGTCTCTGAGGTCCAGTCTGGCCACTCTGAGCGTCCACAACTCGACAGATACGATGAAGGTAGTATCCAGAAACATTTGTATTCATGGATTCATTAGACTGAGTGCGAACCCCTTTACAGACCATCCTGGTCCCGGAGGCCAGTGAGTTTTCCCAGTGGGAGCCAGAGGGGTCTGAGACTGGATGCCCTGTGACTGCTGTTATTCCACTGTGGAAAAACTTGACAACGGTGGACATGAGCCACAACTGCATCCGCACCATTGACTCCTCAGTGGTAAGACCAATCATCTGTATGGCGTTATCCAAAATATCTTTTTTTACAAATATTAACAGGCCATCTGTTAATATCAATATATGCATCAAAACACAACAGATAAAGTATTTGCTCCTCACCATTAATAATACCATAATGTATTAAATGTAATCAAGACAAGTTGATATGAAGTTATGGAACCAGCGGTCACTCGCGGACACTTGCCGTTCTGAGCGTGACATTCGGAACGCTAAGTATGTTGCCCAAGAAATAATCATTGATGTCACGGAGCCAAATGTCCAGCCTTTCTCGAGTGTCGATTTAAGAAGGAAACGACCAAATCCAC
Organism: Synchiropus splendidus; assembly: GCF_027744825.2. NCBI lineage: Eukaryota > Metazoa > Chordata > Actinopteri > Syngnathiformes > Callionymidae > Synchiropus > Synchiropus splendidus. The sequence goes on from NC_071339.1 coordinate 9,111,536, forward strand.
TCCTGTCTTGTGTCTGTCAGATGCAACGTTCTTTGGCCACCTGAATGTCAGCTTCTTTTGTAAACCAGAGTGGGAACTTTCATGAAAGAGGTTGGAGACAGCTGCTTCCGCTGAGTGCTCTCCCTGTCTCTCTCTTTCTACAGTCTAAAGAGCGTCATGCTGGCAAAAATATTGAGCCTTGTCACATCAAACTGTTGACCATTTTATTTACCTTTAAAGCGCTCAAATGGCACTGTTTTCGCTCGCGTGTCTGCAGATCTGACAACAGAGACGATCTACTGGAGGGTGAAAACAGTGCATTTTGAACCCTTTAAATGTAAATAAGATGTGAGGAGGTCATGATTCAAGTTCAGAACATTGCAGAGATTGTTTCATGAGTTAGTCTAGATGCTGGAACAGCTTCAAAACTAGAACTAGAGGATCACTAGAAGTGATCCTCATGCATTTTTTGCTGCGCAGACAGCACCAGTGCAACGGCATCTTATGGACTGGTACAGCTTATGTACTAAAAGAGATCTATTTTCCCTCTTAAATTTTGTGGGTGCCTCTAATATTCCGGTGCGCTGTATAGTCCAGCAAATTACGGTAGCTGCTTTTATTGTGAGGGAAAATTAATGTATTTTTCTACAATTTTCTGCAGTTTATTAGCTTCAGCTTTCAGGAGTTGATTCACCAATCGCTTTTGATAAATGTTGTCTATCAGTTGACTCAACAGGGAAATTCAGGACTGATGCAAATGTGGAATTAGAATCAAGTATTTTGTTCAGCATTGGGTAAAGAGATTAGCACATTTTGAATGTTGTGTTCGGTTAATAACTTATTTGATCCAGGTTTTCATGGGTTGAGCCCCTATCCGCATCTTTATTCTGACGCTGAATGAACATCTATCTTACAGAAATTAATTCCAAAGGTGGAGTTTTTAGACCTGAGTCACAACCAGCTTTCATCTGTCGAAAACCTACAGGTATGTTGAGGTATTACACATGCTATGGTGTTCTCAGTGACCTCGTACAGTATTTTGGTGTCACAGTTTGATGCAATATTTATTGTATTATATTATTATTAAAAATGTTAAACAGTTTCCCTTGTTTTTATTTTGCTTTAAGCTTTAATTATTTCATCACAATATAATAAAAGTCTCGTTCACATCCTTAAGTGACTTCAGTGAGCATGCCCAGTTGACCTGGAATAAGATTATACATTTACCCTGTGCTTGTGGAAAGTGTTATAAGGTTGACATCTTTCAGATAGCCTATATTTTCTGCACAAGTAGTGATTGTGTTGTGTTCTTGACAAAGCAGAGGACACAGCAGGATACAAAAGTTACCCTGATAACCTTCAGACTCTGGTCGCGCTGATTCAGCACTCCTCTCTTTCACAGACGTTTGCTGTTTTCACATCACAAATAGAAATGTTTTGACTTATTTCCCCCCTCATCTACTGTGGACATACTAAATAGTAAACACTCCAAAGTAATTAATGCTGTGAAGGTACAGGTGAAGAATCACTGCTCACTAGTTAGGTGGCCCTTCCATCAGTGGTGATTTCTCTGTTTGCATGGGACAGCACACCCTGTTTATCAGCTCAGTGTCTTGTCTGCAGTACCTCTACAACCTGGTACACGTGGATCTGTCCTACAACTGCCTACAAGTCCTTGAAGCTGCTCATACTCGACTGGGCAACATTAAAACTCTTAGCCTGGCAGGAAACCAGCTAGAGAAACTGACTGGTCTCACCAAACTCTACTCACTTGTCAACTTGGACCTCAGTAGCAACCGACTGGCCCAGGTAAACAAATGGATTATTTATTGTTTTCTTTTATTATATATTGCTTTTGTATATATTTGCTTTCACAGTCTCAACACTTGCTAGTTAGTTTGAGTGAAATGAATGTTGTTTTGCAGTTGGAGGAGATAAGAAATATTGGCTCACTTCCTTGTCTGGAGAAAATCAACTTGTCCAGTAACCCGATGTGCATCATCCCAGACTACAGAACCAAGGTCCTGGCTCAGTTTGGAGACCGTGCAGCAGAGGTGCATATACGATTATCAAGTGTCCTCTCTCTGACACAGATATCTAACAACAGATGCACAAAAACATCAGTTCTACTCAAACAGAATATGCAACAGATACCAGTTAGGAGAGAAATGACTACAGTATACACCCGACATCCTGTAGACATACTCTGAATCCGTGATAAGTCAGTAAATTGATGCAGTTCTTATTTGTCTTCTGTGTTTGCGTCAGGTTTGTCTAGATGGTAATGTGACAACAGAGAAGGAACTGGACACTGTGGAAGTTTTGAAAGCCATTCAGAAAGCCAAAGAAGTCAAAGACAGGATGAGCGGCAGCGATAAAAAGGTACAATGGCTGTTTCACATCATTAAACTTGTGATGGCAATGCTTGCGTTTGACTGAATTAGGCCTGGTATGTGGTTCAGGGTCTTTCCAAACCAATTTTATTAACCTTGCTGTGACTGATCGTGATGATGATGATGAAGAGGTGGCACCTTTTTGCTGGTTTCGGATCATATTTAACACTTTATAATTACTGCTGTCTGAAAGCTTCCACCTCTGTGTCTTCTTGTCAGATCAGTGAGGAGACCAGACTGTCTGCTGCTGTTCCTTCTTTTATCTCCTCCACCCCTCCCTCCACCTCTCACTGCTCATCCTCTGTCCTTCCTCCTCCTCCCCCTGCTGTTGCTGTCACCACCCCTTCCTCTACCTCCTCTTCCTCCTGTTCGACTCAGCTACCTGCCTGCCCCAGCCAAGGTAACTAGTGTCTCCATCAGGCTGTGCAGTGCTGTAGGAGTTGTTCTGACTGACAGACAGCAGCCAGAAAGAATGACTGGCCTCTGACAACCTTCTTGATTCTTGGTTTCACCAGTGTTGATATTGCGGAATATTCTGCTGTCTGGCTGCTGTCTTAACTGAAGATTGGTTAATTTAATATTGTAGAACAGGTCTGCAACCTGTGGCTGTGAAACATTGAAACTGTGGTGTACTAGTTGTAGTCTCTTACCAGTGTTTCTTGTCTTGCTTGCCTGAAGTCTTGTTATTAAGTTGTATTATTAAGTTCCATACCGTACTATGTTTTACTGTTGAGTTGTCTGTGTTTTCGTATTCCTTAAGTAAATAGGAAGGTTGCAGACCGAGAATATTTCTATAGTACTGCCACTGCTTGCCGTGTGTACGTCAATTAGGATGCATGCCGCTGTATGTGCTCGACTGTGTGCTGTTACAGCTGTGTTTCCACTCTGTGGAAAATGTGAATGTATAATCTCTTGTTTGTGTTGAGTCCACTCAAGTGCATGTGTAAAGATGTGTCCATCAGTGTGTTGAGTCGTATGTGCACTTATGCATGTCCGTTAACTTTTTTTCATCATCCGTGTTTATGCCTTTGCATGCATTGGAGTTTGGTCCCTTTTCTAACCAAAGCAAGAGGCGGGAATACACAGGTCGCGAGTCCATCGCTGGGCACACACGCACACCAGGGGCAATTTTAGAGTGTCCACTTAACCTAGTGAGCATGTCTTTGGGCTGTGGGAGGTAACTGGAGAACCCGGTAAAAACCCACGCGCACACGGGGAGAACATACAAACTCTATGCAGAAAGGTGGCCCGAGCATGGAACCCGCAACCTCCTTGCTGCAAGGCGAGACTGCTAACCACTAGGCCGCTGTGTGGCCGCATGTTAATGCATCATTTTATTTAACAGTACTCACGATGCAATTTTTGTTCTGTTAGGTCAGTAAATCACTTCAGTGCATGTCTACAAATGAAGTTTCCTGAAGATAAGATAAAATCTGTGATCTTTTTGTCTGTTTCAGAAGTGTCCAGCAAAGATTTTATAGCGCCCCCCAATACTCTCCCTCCTGTGGATGCTGCCCTGACCCCTGCTAGATTAACCACAAATACACACCTCCAGTCTGCTGACATCATACAGGTCAGCGCCAAGCAGCTTTCCATTCAATCAATAAGGTGAACTGTAGATTGCTTATTTGCATTTTTCTTCAGGTCCCGGTCATCACTGTATCTGATCACACACAACGTGAAATGTGCACAAGTGTGAGCTCTTTACCGACAAATGTCTGGTAAGTAAGACAGGCGAGTTGGTGAGTGAGGATGATGAAGTGTGGACTAAGCGAAGTGAAGAACTCTTTTGGTCTGCTCCTGATTTACAGTTGTGATGTTTTAAGAAGTACATGACAATGACGGATCACATTTCTTCTCCAGTTACTACTGCTCCCAACCATCTGACTCCAGCTGCCCCAGCAACTCAACCTGCCCGCTTCTTCCTGATGACCTTGTCTCCCTCTCATTCAACAAAGACTTCATCAACCAGTTGTCTCAGAAGCTTGGTTCACATGTAACGGAGCAAACAAACAAGGCTGATTCTGATGATGTTGATGATGATGGTACAGAGCAGATTGACGAGAGTAGGACCGAGTCCACTGAAGTTCTGCCTGTTGTGGAGAGCACTGAGGTGCAATGTCAAAGGTAATTCAACCCATTACGTGCATTGATCATTTTCTAGAATTGAAAATCTTACATATGCACCCTGTGATCTATAATTGCTGTGTGTGCAAATGATTGTAAAGTCTTCATAAGCATGTACTTCAGAAATGCCACATTATTAGAGAATATTTTCCACATTTTTCCACTGTTCATTTTGCCCAGATCTTGTGGATTATTTAAATGTTTCTATGTTCTCTGATCCACATAATTGTAGAATTAGGATTGTCTCACTTTTCAGTTTTATGCCGCTGATTCTTTGATATGATTTCAATTTGTCTTCAATTCCCAGCCCAGGCTCCAGAGATGGCTACTTCGAGATGGGTCTGGACGACTCTGTGGAGGAGTTGAACAGCTCGCCATCTGTGTCACATGATCTTTCTCCTGAAAGCTCCTCAAACTCCCACAAGGAACTGGTCAGGGACAATGTGGAGGTGGGAGATGAGAGTCTGCAGGTGAACAGGGTTCTGTGGTGCTACTGCGTTGAAGTGAAACAGGAAGTAGCTCAGAAAGTGGCGTGCCTGGTGCTGACAGAGAAGCTGCTAGGCCTGTTGTCTGGATCAAATGACTTCACCTGGCCACCTCAGAGTGACGGTAAGTAAGAAATAACACTCTTAAAGCAAATTCTTGTCTGTTTATAGAATGAAAATGTATTTATCATGATAATTATTATTATCGCCGAAATTTCAAATTCTTTTGTCCATATGGCCCATTCCTATTGCTGAAGCTCTAGTGCAGTGGGATGCCATGCAGGTGTTGATGTGCACCAAGGCAGAGGGCTCAAAAAAACCTATTACTACCACTCCATCTAATAAAACAAATTCCAATCCATTGACTCAGAGTCGACGGGTATCATTATCAAAGGTTTCCTGTATTAAAAATAAGTTTAAAAGTACGATAGTCAACCACAGTCCACCAAACTCTCCACAGCTGTCATAAGCCGGTGTCAAACGCTGCAGAGTTGGAGAGCATGGTGCACCGTCACGGGCTCATCGTATTCATGTATGCGAGTCCTATACAGCGAGTGAGACGCGTGTTTATTATTTATTTATTGTGAATTCTCATCATTGTATTGGCTGTATATCATGTACGATAAGTTATCGGCCTTCCCTAATCTGAATGTAATTTTCAGTTGAGGGAGGGAAGAATCCGACTTCATCTGACATGCTGTCAAAGCTCACTGTGAGCTTCCTGGCTCCCTACTCCGAGCTCCTGTTGTTGGCACACTCCAGAGTCCCTCACTCCTGTCTAACTCTCTGCCTCCGGGGCGGTCAAACTCACTGGTTCATCTTCTCAGAACCTCGGCAGCTCCAGCAAATGCAGACAGAACTGCTGACACTGGTCGAGGTCTGTATGAGCTGAATCCAGCATCATTTATGGGTGATACCACTCTAGCTGAACTAAAAGGCACCTTTTTCTTGTGATTCAGATGAATTTAGAGAGCACTGGTTCACCTCAGCCCATCCCCCGCTCACTTCTTAACTCCTGGGAGGTGGAGGAGAGTCAAGGTGCTGCGGGAGGCTTCCTCGCCCACCTTACGTCTTCCTCTGCTACGTTGGACATTCACCCACTATCAAATGTCCTGGCCACTGAAGAGGGGGCTGGGCTTCCTTCACTCCTCTTCCTCACCAACCGACACCTCTGGGTGCTTAAGATGGACTTCAAAGCTATTTTGGGAGACTCTACGTTATCTAGTGTGTACAAGCTGATTCGTGTTCCTCTTGGTTCTGTGGTGTGTCTCCCAAGAAAGACAGCAAACACCCACTCATCAGACTGCAGTGATCCACAAGAGAAGAACAGGTATAAACCGAGAACAAATTGTGCCAGAAAGGGCGGTAGTGGGTGCAGGTTTTTGGTTCCAACCCATCAAGCACACACAGTTAGACCAATCAGGTGTCATCTTAAACAGAAGCTGACTGACAGTCACTGATCACAGATCACCTGGTTGGTCAAGCTGTATGTGCTCGATTGGTTGGAACAGTAACCTGCACGCACTGTTGCCCTTTCTGGTCCCTTTCAGTTTGGTGACCCATGGTCTAGCTACATGACAATTCAGATGTTTCTGTCAAAGTTTGTGCACCACACACACGGCCATGTGCACACCCTCAAGTACACTCTCAAGTCGCATCTCTGCTTCCATCATTTTAATGAAAACAATATAGCAGTAGAGTAGTCAGTATTTCCACCCTATACGCATGAACACATTTAGGGGATTGATAGGCTTTGTGAACCAGATTTGTTTATGTATTTATTAGTGGTGGGATTCGATTAAAAAAAAAAATTAATCTAGTTAAGTAGACTCAATTAATCGCGGTTTAATGGTGTAAGAATATTTCTATTATATGACTGAATCAAATGATGGACCCATACATACATTTAAACAACAACATATTTTGCATGAGTTTGACAATAGCACAATAAATCACGATGGTGGCCATATTCAAGTTTTTATATCACCTTATTTAAACTGAAGCTCTTTTAATGCCTTGAAAATATTTTTAAGAATTTCAGTTTCATAAGAATTTCAAGTCCATTCAGAGTAGTGGAAACCCTGGCCATTTTGTAGAGAAAAACCTCCCTGAACAAAAGCAAACAGAAGCTTTTGTTTGCTTTTGTTCAGGGATTCCTCCTTGTTTGTTGTTGTTGTTATCATCCGAGCTGCCACGTGTCTTGTGCATCAGTGGGATCAGTGGACCAGGAACTCCTGCACTTACAAAGGTTCTGTGTTGTCTGGAGAGCAAACTGTCAAATTAAATTAAGTTAATTTTGTGTTGTAATCAATCGTAATTCACTCGTTAAAGTCCCACCACTAGTATTTATTTCATCTCATGATTGTCCAGGTCCTGTCACACGTTAGAGCTTCTGTTGGGAGGTCAACGACTACTCCTGCTTCTCCCACTGGCCTGCGACCAAAGAAGCTTTCTGGAAGAGTTGATTCAGCGCAGAGCGTCTCTGGATGGACTCAAAATGGTGGCCCTCCCCCGTCTGTGCCAACCGTGTCAACATCAGGAGCGACAGAGACAAGGTGAGATGAACCTACTGACTTATGAAACCATACTACTTTGTTACACAAATTCTTACTGCACTGATATGTGATCTTTTTGGGCTCTGCTCCTGGTTTATCACTAAGCTGTCTGTTGACTCTGCAGAGTGCTCCACCTGCACGGACCAGTGCAGCTGTGCTAGTACCAGCAGATTTCTCAGCACCAACTCTAACAGGTTGCTTCTTCCATCATCCGTTTCATTGCATTTTTGCATTTAAAATTAAATTTAAGTTTAATATAGCTCCCCAAGAGGCAGTTGTGTCCCTTTTGACCCCAGTTGAGGATTAATATTTGTCCTTATTTTTTTGTGTGTGTGTGGAAGTAGACTTAAGCCAAAGATAGAAAGTCATTGTATTTGTTTAAGTTCAGAATCAGGATATTATAAATTACTATTGAGAGGTGAATAACACAGTGCCTAATTCATCTCAGCTGGGACTCAAGTCTCCCGGTGGATGAGAACCAGCAGTCCTCTCACCTGGTCCAGGGCCTCTCTCCAGGGTTGAAGCTTCTGTCGGGTCTTGGACGACATCAGCTGCTGACATACTTTCACAAGCATATTGCACTGGTAAAGGAATAGAGGCGGTTGGGTTTGTATCTTCTATAAATCTGATTTGATGATCTGATTTCTGTTTTTTTTTTTTTTTTTTTTTTATTGTTCCAGTCTCCAGCAGAGGAGGTGAAACAACTCCTCTGGCTCTCAGTGGTTCTCTATAAGTCTCCAGAGACAGAGCTCACCTGCTGTCTGATTCTTTCCAATGACACCATCTACTTTCTGTTGGAAGACTCAGCTGCCTCTCTCTCTACAGGTGTGAAGTTGGAACTACACTTGTTACCTCCCAAGTGTTTTTTTTTTCTTGAAATAAAACACTGACAATCTATTCCTGTTTCTCAGCGCTGGAGCTTTCGGACTCAGGAGATCCATCTATGTCGCAGTGCTGCTGTCTGACCATCAGCTTGTCAGAGCTGCAGTCTGTCAATGTGGGATTATTCGACCAGTACTTCAGGGTCGTGGGTCAGTACATGTGCACATGTGCAAGGAGCAGGAATAAAAATATGCATTTAATAATGTAGTGTTGGGACCTCAAATTGTGCAGGGAGATCCGCCGAACACATTGTGTGCTGCCTCAGCCGGGATAGTTACGGAACAAGTGTCTTCCTGCAGGAGCTCATGTCGGCTCTCAGTCTGAAGCAGCAGCTTCCTCCCCCTGAACCATCTGAGCAGGATTTCTACTCCCAGTTCACAAACGCCACTACAGGTGCCCAAACTGCTGTTGCTGCTCCACTGAAATGATTTCATGAAACATGACCTATCACTTGTTTTGGTCTTTAGTCCAGTAACTGCAGTTAGGTGTTTTTTGTTCGATAGATTGAATCTGTTTACTTTTTGTAAAGTCAGTCACCGACCTGTTCAAAAGTAACTTTATGGTTGTTATTTTAGTCCGTCCACTCACAGTGTGTGCTTTGTTTTAGGCAGCAAACAGGAAACTTGGGTGGAGAAGGCAGTCTGAGATGTAAATTGCTGGGGTTTTGAATTGTAACCCTGTAATGTTTTTTTTTGTTCTGACCGTTTGTGCCCCCTGCAGGTAAAATGCACAACTATGAGCTGGTGCACAGCAGCAGGGTGAAGTTCGTTTATCCAAGTGAGGAGGAGATGGGAGACCTGACCTTCATCGTGGCAGAGAGGAAGACTCCAGTTGGTGCAGCGTCCTCATCTTTGCGCTCGTTCAACATCCTCCTTTATCTGCTGGTTTTCCAGGTAAACACGTTAGTTCTTTTTAGGTTGTACCTTAATGGCGTCTCATAAAATTTGGTGAAAAAACATTAAAAAAAAAACCCACATAACTAAGTTATGACGTGGTAACTGAACACTCTCACAAATATCACATTTCTATTCACTTTTGTGGAAATGGAAATCAAGTTTAATAATCAATAAAAAAGAAAAAAACATGAAACAGGAAGAGTGTTTTGGCTGTTCAGTTTGGAGAGATGTAAGGTCCGCTGACACACACGACAAAGGGAGAAGAGGCCGAAATAGTTCATAGAGAGGGGAGAAGAGAATATTTATCAAAGGTTTCAGCAAGAGCTCATGAAGAAGAGGTGATGTTTGTTCTTTCTAATTTCTTTTGGGCTGGCCTTCCCTCATATTTACTGATTCAGTTTCTTCCTTTCTACCTATCAGGTGCAGTTACCGAGTCAAAGCACTGCCCTCTCAGGGACTTCCTCTCTACCCAGCACCGTTTCTTCCCCCGAACTCCATCCCAGGACTTTGATCCTGACTGGCACAGACGTGTTCCTGCTCGATGAAGACTATGTCAGTTACCCACTGCCAGACTTCGCCAAAGAGCCACCATCCAGGTACTGAGAGTGATTTGAAATCAGATTGTTCGGTTAGCCTAATGGTGGTCAAACCTGTCAGCTTTGGACGACAGTAGCGCTGTGGTTCCAGACTGTAGTCCTGAACAGTGACTCGAGTCATGACGGCTCATGCAATGATTCCAGGAATGAATGTCTGATGCTTGGGATGAAGAGGTCACTGTTAAATATGTTATTTGTGTCCTGATTTCAAGCAAACTGGTCTGAGGTCTGAACTGAGACAACAAAATTCAAATCTGATGAATCATTTCATGGATGTGGACGTTTGATATTCTTACCATTTGAAGCGGCCCTCAGTGAGTTTGCTCATTTGGCAAGTGACATGATGTCACGTACAAATGTTCACAATCAAGAAGAAACAAACCACAAATTCTCTCCAGCCAGTGCATGACTCTGATCTCAGGGTTGTCATGCAGATGTCATGCTCACGCTTCCCTGCCACAGTGAGAGAACCTGTGTGCATGAAGAAGCAGTTGCTAGAATAAGAAAGCAGTCCATTTATTTTCGCGGCAAGAGCGAAGAGGACCAGGGTTTCAGAAGTTTTGCCAGGAACTGGGGAGCAGAGACAAATCCATATTCACGAAAGCCTAATAGCAGTAATCTATTGAAAGTACTCTGCACAGCATTTAATAAGATTCACAGTGTATATGTCGCTTATGCAAATCAGGTGGAGTTGAAGTCTGAACTTCAAGTCGCTAAAGATTCTTTTTAAAAACTTCAAAGATGTCTGAGAAACTTGCAATGACTTCTCAACCGTGGTGACTACTTCTGGATGCTACTGCTACCTTCAGCAAAGCTTCATTCTCACTCCTGTCTGTTTGGTAGGGAGCGCTACCAGCTGCGTGAGGGTCGGAGGATCCGGGACCTGGACCGCGTCCTGCTGGGCTACCAAATGTATCCCCAGGCCCTGACCCTCGTCTTCGACGACCTGCCGGGCCCCGACCTGCTTTGCCACCTCACCATGGACCATTTCTCGACAGAAGGGGAGGAGCCTCAGCGCAGAGGGGGCGTGGTCAGCGCCGGAGCGGAGAGCGAGGTCCAGTGGTGTGTTTTTGTCCCTGGAGCCGACAGCAGAGAGAGATTGATCTCATTACTTGCTCGCCAGTGGGAGTCGCTGTGCAGCAGGGAACTTCCTGTCGAGCTCACAGGCTGATGGAGTCACATGGCAGAGTCCATCGTTCATTCATACGCACAGGTACTATCAGCAGGTTTGAAGGCCTCAGTGTGTCAAATGTAGCAGGTGAAATCCAGGTTCTGATGTTGAGATTTTTGAGCTCTCCGTCTGCTTCCATCTGCAGCAGGATGTGCTTCTTATGGTTCATTATCATCCAAGGTCATTTTTCACAGTTATAGCGAGGTGATTGAGTCCCATAATAGATTTTAGATCCATATAATTTAAAAAATGTGACAGTTACAATGATGGTTAGATGAAAAAAAGTAAAAACTAAAGCAATGTCACAACATTTTGAAAATTTGTTTTCAATGGAAAAATAGATTTTCAGTCATAAAAAAAGTATGTGGAGGAAACAATTGACATGATGCAGAAGGAAAATATAAAAAATCAATAGAGGTATCTTGAGGGATTCTATAAATAATTCTTTGTTGTGATGAACGATAGAATATGCGCCAAACACATAAGGAAACAATAAGTTGAAGATGGAAAACAATGGTATATACAGTATGTTACGCACTTTCAACGCAGTGGGAGTCGGGTGTTGTGGTCGGCCTGCTGAGGCCTTTCGGAGAAACAAAAGTCAACCAACTGCAGAGATGGGACCAGACTGGTTTATCTTCACTTGACTTGGACGATGTAATCTACCAGCCTGCCTGGTGTTTATCAGCAAGGGGGCGCTGCAGACATTCCACAGGAGGTCCTTACATCCTCGCTACTTGCACGTGTGTGTTGAAAGAGAAACTGCCAGCAGCGCAGATGACACAAATCAAAAGTTGCCTTGCTTGATAACCAAAAACTTTGTTTGTATATTTATGGAGCAACCTGCATGTCAGGCTGCTCCTGTTTGTGACACACACACACACACACACACACTCTGAAACAAACACACTGCTTAGCACAATCTCCTCTGAACCTTTTATCCTTTGCACATTTTGACAAATGTTCCTAAACTGTAAATTTTTTGCTTTTATTATGATATTAATATAACTATGACTTTTTTTAAAAAATATGCTCACAATTATATTACAAGTGTCTGTTTATATTTACACAATGAACAAAGAAATCTCTTATTATCAGTGTTTTAATTTGAGTCGCTTTTATCATCGTGTCTCTGGTAACAACGGTTTGTCCCGGACTAACGTTCACTGTTGTTTATGTCCAGTGTTGTGTCGTTGAAGGGGAATGCCACTGAATTAAAGTGAAAATGGAAACGTTGCGTTGGATTCTGCAGTCTGCTTGGCGCTCAGACTTTTATCTGATACCTCTCTGAGCAAACTACCGTTTTTCAACCGGTGTACTGTGAGACTCTCAGGTGTGATGTGGGAAATGATCAGTTTCCAGATATGATGACGTTAAATCAAGAACAACTAGAACGGGTTGACAATCTACCAACGTGTGGACATTGCATGGATTCTGTCACATTCTTTCTATACTCTATAGATCTATGCTGATGCGTTGACTCGTCCCACACACTCGCAGCAAAGAAGCCGGTCAAATGCACTACGAGTTGTTTTTAATCCTAATGTGCCTCTAACTTGACCACACACACCTTCACGACAGACTGGTGGAGTGTTCCTTGTCAGTCCGCGTCTGCACCGCAGCGCTAACATGACGTCTCCCTTCGAAACTTTACTTTTGTTGACCTTCCAAGTTTGCTTTGTGGTTCAAAAACTAAATAAATGCACCAAATAAATGTGCTCCAAAATGTGAAGAGATAAAGAATCGTTGGTATAAAGCTGAGGCTAAGAATGTTAAGAGATTTGTCTGGAAATTACCCAAACAAGAATAAAAGTATGCAAAAGAGATTGTTTTAATATAAATATATTCTGCTATATATTTTTTTTGCCATGTTGGCCACCCCTTTCTGGTGACATTTTTAAACAAATATATTTTATGCTATTTGTTAGCATGGCAAAATAGCCAAATGTCACCTGCTGTAATTCGCAAATTCAAAGGGATATTCTTTTTTTTTTTTTTTTTTTTATTGATTTATATCAGCCACAATAATAATCATATAAATGCAAGTCCACAATCAATATTAAAAAAATACAGTGGATAAAAAGTAGAAAAATAAAAGAAAATGCAGAAATAAAGTTAAAAAAAACTAAACTGTAAATAACAGTTGTTTGTTCACTTAAAGTCCAATGTCTGTCTTGTGTATATATATATAACTGCATATAACAAGTTGCAAAGAGCAAGAGCATCAGTTAACATTAGTCCATATTAGTCCAGATTTCTATGTTTGAGATATTCAAGAAATGAACCTCAGATCCTTTTGAAAACACTTTCCTTTGATCGAAAAAGCGTCTTTTCCATGTCAACACAGGAGCTCAGTTCATTTCACCAGTTTTGAATACTTGGAGGGTTTACGCATTTCCACTTCGAGGCAGCTTACAGACGTAATTGTGTGTTGAGTTCAAAAGGAAAAGCCGTGTAAATATGCATTTGCTGCATGTTCATTGATTGCATTCAAATGCATTCCCTTGCAGCAGAGTGCCAGACGGTGGTGGATCAGATGAAGCCATAGTGTCAGTAACGCTGCAGCGACAGTGGGAGCTTATTTCAATGATGCATTACAACATTTTTACTTTGCTTAGCTTTTTTGTTTCTTGTTTTCTGCTGTAGTTTCTTTATGTTCTCCTCTAAAGAGACAAAAACACCCTGAAATCATGTGAAGGGCAGTCGAATGATTCCCGTCTGCGGCTGGCCGAGGTCCTGATGACTCGACAGTTTGGCTGCACGAAAATGACCAAAACCTTTACACTTCCTCTCTTTCCTGTCTGTCGGCTCTGCTCGCTGCGAAGCTCATCCCCTTTCCTGTCAAAGAGGCAGTTTAACAGACGGACGCAACAGATACTGTACCAGGAAGTTCTCTGATCAGCAGAAACGGCAGCCTAACCTCTGATTCCACTGGAGCTGGTTCCGTTAGGTCAGCTGACATCCAGGACAGAGTGTGAAAAGCTTTGACAGCAACATTTCACCAAATGTCATCGTCTTTTTGAGTTCAAAAGTTCTTTATCGCCCGTTTCTACATGTCAAGCAGTGTCATGACCACATTAACTAGCTTTCAGTAATTTCATTCCATATTCTACGCAAGAGAAGACACACCAGAAATCCACAACATAAGCTACAAGACATCTAAGCAGCTAAAGCTTCTTAAAATCGAAGGTGAAAGATATCTATGCGGTTACATGCAGAGAGTAGCTGGACTAAGGCAATAGTCCTGTTGTCTCATGGCGCCGGAAGCTTCTTCCTGTCTGTAGAAGTACAGCCAAAACCAACAGGTAGCGAAGAGCTGTTTCAGATTATTGTATTCTTCTCAGTACACAGCGATCGTGCTGGCTTAACTAGTTAAATTTACAAGCCAAAGTCATTGCTTTGGAGCGATGGTTCAACGGCGTCCCAGTCATGGAGCTGTCATTACCGTCAACACGCTTCCTTCGGCAGATCTCCGGATTAAACTCGTACGTTTTTGAGTAAAACTAAATATTGTTTTCTTTATTTTCAAGAACGAGAGATGTGGAGTGACTGAAGCACTGAGTCCTGCTTTTGATCTGCAGTATAAGCCTTGACTAACGGTTGCTAGCATGGTGGTCATATCATCTCCTTAAACCAACACATCACGTCTTCTAGTCTACTTGTAAGAACAAACGATCAAAACGACCTGAGTGAAGGAAGAAAAATCTGCAGATCATTGTCGCAAGTTCCAAAACACAGTTGATATCAGGTTTGTCCTGTGGCCACTGTAGACATCAGCTAAGACAGAGGAACACAGGTCCCACACATACCACTTCACAGTTGTATAGAAGGTTGTTAGACATCATTAGACTGTTGTGATTAGTTTTTACTGTAGCTGGCGCAGCCGCACATCACCCAGTCCAACCACAACCAAGCTAGTTGGGCTACATGCTAGCTGAGTCCAGCTATTAACCGCGTTATCCTGGTCGTGTCGTGCAGAATCAGAAACAACTTTATTGCCATGGTCAGTTGGGATCCCACCAACTAGGAAGGAGCTTTGGATTAAAGTGCTGTCATGAATAAAATAAAACAAAATAAAATAGAATAAATCAAATAACCCACAAACAACAAAGGTTGATCACAAATTCAACAGTCTGACGGCTGAGGGGAAGAAGCTGTTCCTGTGTCCTAGGTTCTGGTCTGGATTGACGGGTGGAAGGGGGACAGCCTTCGAGAAAATCCAATATCTCTCCAGTAGTGTAGACTAAGATGTTTACGTGCATTTAAAAAGTCATAGCTGGACAAAGGCGATGATTCGGTTGTTCTGAGCCGCCACGTGAACGTGCAAATATGTCCTTGTGCGTAATATTTATTACGTATAGCTGAGATTTTAATTGTGAAATTGAAGCTGCAGAAACAGCGCTGAGAAGGAAGCTTGATCGAGTTTGCATGATGCATTTCTTCTTAGTATCTCACACGCGGAGCCATGAGGGCATTTTCCCTCTCTTCTGAAATGCTGTTGGAAGTCATGGTTTGCTCATCAGACATGGGCATCTGAAGACCAGTGGAAGGTCAGCTGCCCACATTCCAGCTGTGAATGAAGTGTGCGAGTCTTGGGTGAGTTTACAGCGGAAACCTCGAGCATCCCCCTGGTTCCTGTGATTGTTCTGGTCATCGGTCAGCCTCTGACTTCCTCGCAGGTCAGCCAGGAGTTGCAGCGTCAGTGGTTTGCTAGTCAAAGTGAAGAAAATCAGGTTTAGCTTTTGTCTTTCTGAGCAGCCCTCGAGGAGTCAGCTGACGAGGAAATCCGTCCAGATCTGGACACCCACTGGGACCACTGTGACGGGAAATCCGCCCATGACTTCCTGTTGGGGAAATGTGCATTTTTCTCCACCTCTTTCGGACCTGGCGACAAACGTCTGCTGCCTTAAATGTTTTTTTGAGTGCTTAGAAAGCACTCAAAAAGAGTTTGAAGACACCTGTGTCGCATTTAGTCTTGCAGAGACAGTTGAATGTGATTATTAAATAATGTTTTTTTTGTTTGATTCAGGTTCCCAAAAAACATTTCTAGAAATAAGAAAAGAGTTGCAAGACTATATTTCTTTTTTTTGTTAAGGTGTTCACTTTTCCTTTTTCATGCTGTTTTCTTTGTTTCAATAGTGCTGAGTATGTTGTCTCTTTGTCTATGTCTATGAGTTCGGAGCGTTCTCTCAAGTCTTGGTTGTGACACGTCTTTAAGTGAAAATTGACTGTCAAATCCATCTGTCCATCTTCGTCGCTGCTGTATGGTGAGGTTGTCGAGGCAGCAGCTGAGGTGATAAGACCCAGCTCTATCTTCTCCTCCGAAACAACCTCGCTTGTTCCAGGGTAATACTGAGGTCAAGAGACAGACAATGACTTTCCAGAGTGTCGCCTGGTACATCATCCCAGTTGGACATGACCGGAGCACCTCACCTCAGGGGAGTCAAGGAGGCCTTTCTCTTTCAGCCACTACCCAACGGTCCACAGGTGAGACAGAACCATCAGCACTAGATGACTAGGTGATGTCTGCACCACCAATATCTCCCTGAACACCTTCAGAAAGTTCATGTCCTGCTCTTCACGCCTGCTGCAGATGCAGCACCAACCCAAAAGTAAACAGTATTGCGTTGGCCTCTGCTATATTTCAGTGGTGGCAGGAGGAGGTGGTCTTGGCTGGGAGGTCTCAACGCTGCCAGTTTCTGTTTTGCCTTTTTTTCCTCCTCGCCTTCTTCCTACATGAGTCAGTCCTCCTGACTTCTCTCCGCTCTGCCGCACACCAGCTGATAAGTACCGCTCATTTAGTTTGGACTCCTCTCTACTTGTTAGCGTTCTAGGAGCCTCGGTATGTCTGACGCTGGAATTTCATCATCTGTTCTCAGCCCCGTGGACAGAGGATGTTGTTATTGCTGTGTTTGTTCCTGTAGCAGTGCCGCTGGAGGGTCATGAACGTAGAGAACACGCCAAGATTGGATCTACTTCGACAGAACATCTACTGGCTACATCGCTAACTGTTGGGTGGGATATCTTGTTGGCAAAATGCGAGTCATGCTTCTTCTGCTGCTCCTGCTGTTTATCAGCCTGGAAACTTCAGTGCAACAGGTAACACACCTCCATCAGTGCCAACATTTAAAGCTACAGCACAGACTGATACTGGCCTCATTCTTCTTTAAAGCTTGCCCTAGTATGATAACTGTCATACCTGAAGACAGCAAACAATGATCAATATTCATCAGTTATTTTAAAAATATATTAAATAAAAGAAACACCTGTGTCAAGAAAAAAAAACCCTCTATCTTCTATATTTCTCATGATGTTTCTGATTATTATGTCAGTGAAGAATTTTGGACTGCTTAATATAAAGATCAAAATGTAGCATTAACCCTTGTGCTTTTTATGATTTTAATGGAATATTTCAAGCCAAGCTTGTCGCTAAAAGTGGCTACAAGCAAAACACAGATGACTAGAATGACAAAGCTGTCCAAAAAGAAAAGTATGGTAACAAAACAATTTAACTTTACTCCACTGCAGTACCTGACACGCGCAATATTTCAGGGTTTTAGTCTGCTAATTCCATTTTTCTCTTTCTGGTGTCATTAACACGGAAGAAGATTAGGGAGAAGAAAAAATAAAGAGTTGGCCAAATTCTCACTTATTGTGAGAACGACTTTGATCTTTCTTTTTTCTTCATAGTGAAAATTAAAAAGTGAATTCTGAGATTGATTTCAGACTTTTATTTTGAATTCTGTGATTAAATTGAGAAATTTAGTCACAGAAATCTGACTTTAATCTTTTTTTGTTTTGTTTTCTTCAGTGTCCCTAATCCTCTTCCATACATCAATTTTATAGCTGATTTGTTTATTCATATTGAACAGCTGTTAAACATTTAGTCTCTCCAGCGGTGTCTTTTCTTCTCCTTTCTTTCTTCTCCTTTTGACCCTTCGAAGCCCTGATTTTTAGATGCAGTGCACACATTCACTTTCTTGTTCCTGAACATTCGGAAAGTGAAGGTTGCCGCTCTTGTTATTCCTCTTTATCTCCTTACCATCACTGCAGCTCCCAGTCTCTGTTGCCGGAAAGCCCTCTCTATTTGTAACCTTCTGACTAATGACTTCTGGTGTCTCGATTCTCCTGTACTCTTCAGACTATGCCACCCGGTCGCTGTGATATAGATCAAAGGATTGATCTGTACACCGAGTGCACTTCCTGTGCTGCTGCCATCACCAGCAGCTGCCCAAAAGGGTTCACTAAAGAGGGCACACAACATTGCAGGTACACAAATACTATCACTGTGCTGCACTGAAAACAGTGCCTCAGAGCATGAGAGCATGTCTTATCTCCACCGAGGCAGCTATGTGGTGGAGATTGGTGGCAAAAAGGAGGTGCTGAAGGGGTGTTACCACCTCTGTGCGAAAAGCTTCCTGCAGCCCAGATGCTGTCCAGAACGCTGGGGAACTCTCTGTCTGGGTGAGTGCGACACACAGATGCACCAGTACTGGTCACGTTCTAACACTTCAGTCGGGGACTAATGACGCAAGGTTTTACTAAATAAAACTCAATAGAAATAAAAATAAATATATAACTCTCTGTTGTTTAGTAGAGGAGATGTTAGACTTCATTAGATAAACTTTGATGCTCACGGTAAGCAGAGGAGACATATTATTAATTATTTCTTTTACATATTATTATTAGCATTTTTATTATTTATGTCTATGGGGTAAATAATATAAAAGAATAACTTGTAGGGAGTCGAAAAATCCATGAATAATTAACTAAATAAATAAGGCAACTGTAAAAATAAAGCTGGGTCATTTATTGCTCATATAAATAATTAAAAGTAATAAGTTGTTATAAGGGTGTCATTAATTCTTAATTACAGGAACTAAACATACCTTATTAACTGTGCGCTCAAAATGAGGTTGTATCTCCGTCATTGCTGAAACATCAAAGTCGTTCCGTGTACAGTGTGCTATTTTTTCAATCGTATCCTGAGTAGTAACGCGCAGCGCAGCCTTCTGGGTGGCAGAGTGGCTGTAAAAACATTAGCAGAAGGCAAGCTTGGTTTACCGCCTTGACTCCCGTCTGCTGACCATGTTTATCCCACTTAAAGAGAACTGGTTAACTGGGTATTAGTGCCAACTGTGTGACAAATAGTAGCGGCAGCTGTCATCACATCTGGCTGTTTTGTTGTGTCGACTGAAGAGGCTGACCTCTCTGGATACCAAAATATCTATCTGTCATTTGGGCATCTGTTGAGTATGTTTCCTGGTCATTTGGTCGGTGGTCAGTTACAGTGACTTGAACCTAAACAGTTCCCATGATGCTTTGCAGTCCAGTCAATCGATCACAGTGGTTGGTCACTACAATGTGACTGTGCCTCCACAGACTGAGCAGCTCAGTGCTCCAGGAACAGAATACATATGGACAAAAACTGCAAATTTTAGCACTTTGATGTCAATGCCTGTGATCTTGTTGGTTTGATGCGACAAGGCTCCATTTCGACAGCAATAACATTGTTTGCGCGTAAAATTCCATGTTATAGTGAATGACTATGCTCGATGTACTGGACTGCAGAGCATCATGAGTTGTCACCGTTACTGAGCTTGTTGTTGACAGTGATAGCACCTCACATTCTACTCAAATTTAATAAGTCAAAAGACAGTGGAGGAAAACGTCATCTACTGAAGGTGCACCAGAAGACTCTTGAGTTGAAGGTTATCATCCCCAGGGACTTTATACAGACTTCATTACAAACAAAAAAATGAAATAATTCATGAATCCAAATAACACAGATTAGTCGCATGTGAAGTCTTTTTCAGTGCAACCCTTCATACACTGTGTCATAACCAAAACATCCACGATGAAGGAGACCAAATGATTCAGTTAAAAAACAAAACGTGCTGCAAGAGGTCACTCATCACTCGACCCACCTCCACCCTGATGCCTGAGCTCATGTGTGCAGATTCTATTTAAATTTGATCATTCTGGTGTCAAAGATTATTCTGCAATTAATCGCCATTAATTTATTATGCTGTCTGTATAGGGTCGATTCATTTTTCAATTGAGTCTCACCCCTAAAATATCCAGATGATTATTGGCAGTTTTTTTGACACCAACCACAGACCAACACGTTTTAGTCTGTGGTCCAAAGCTTCAACACTAATACCTTTAAATCACTGTACTTCACATTAACAGAACCCATTCAGTGTTGTTTTGACAGATAGGAGAAGTGAAAGTGAAGATACCGGAACCATGCTGGTCTGTGCAGACTTTCTGTTGTGACGGCTGGATATAGAATGTTTCTGAATGAACAAAGCTGTGCAGTATACAATGAATTATGCGTTTCAATTGGCAGAGTGTCCCAAGTGGTCTGGAAAGACCTGCAACCTCCATGGAACCTGTCAGCAAGGAGACACTGGTAACGGGACCTGTGTCTGTGATGTCAGTATTCAACATCAATTCACCTGTTATTGTTTGATATTCAGGGTGTATTTCGGTTTTCAGAATGGCTTCTCTGGATTCGCCTGCCACGAATGTAAAAATCCAAAAGCTTACGGAGAGAACTGTGACAAAGGTAAACGCTCTCAGGTCAGCGGTGTGATTCCGTCCGCAGTACTGTTGACTGCTGATCCACTTCTGTGTGTTTGTGTGTGTCAGAGTGTGACTGTGTACACGGAGTGTGTAACAAGGGTCCTGACGGGGACGGACAGTGTTTGTGTCAGCCGCCATACTTCGGGAAGCGCTGTGATCAAGGTGAGCCAGGACGGACTCAGGACTCCAGACACTTAACCGCCAACTGCATGTAGGATTTGAAAGAAACTCACTTGCATAAATGTTGTTCTATTCTTTTACCTACATTAAAACACGAACATTTACACAAAAGTTCACTACCGAGTCCTTTGCGACACAGGTCACCCAGGTCGCTCCAATTTTACATATTTAGTCACCCTGTCATCAGACTGGGCGGAGATGGGAACCAAGCCATAAAAATGCAGCTTACATTCATGTCCACAAAATTCAGTTTATGCGCACAAATCTTTATTAGGCACTTTTAAAAAATAAAATTATGTGTTAGTTCCAATACACTTGATCAATAATAACAAAATGAATGTAGCAGAATGCAATGTTTTAATGCTAGAATGTTCACTAAATGTTCAATAAACCGCTCACCCGTAATGTCCTGACTATAAGCCGCTACTTTTTTCTCTGGATCTGAACCCTGAACAACGCAGCTAATGTATGGATTTTTACAGACTAAAGAGTGCCACGCTGCCAAAATATTGAGCCTCGTCACATCAAACTGATGAAAAACTATTGACCTTACAGTGCTCCGAATGCCCTGTTTTCACCCGTGTGTCTGCAGCTCCGCCCACAGAGCTGATCTCCTGGAGGACTGGAGACGAGAAGCAGCAGCTGAGACCAGCTGTGGTGTCAGGACTTTGGACACACAGGCGAAAACAGTAGAAGTGATCCTTTTAAGCACCACTTCACCCGCAGCTTATAGACCGATGTGGCTTACAGTCTCTATGAAAAAGATCTATTTCCCTTATTAAAATGTAGTGGGCGTGGCTAATATTCCAGCACGCTCTATAGTTCAGATTTTACTGTAGTTTAACCAGCAGTTTGTCTTCTTTTTTTCACCCATAAGTGCTTTTCTCAGGGGGTACTCCACTGAAATATTATGGGCTATATTGCAGAAAAAAAGGGTGGGAGCCTCTGTTCTGTAATGGTTGCAGTGCTATGGGTATTGTTGTTTTCTTGTGGACCATTTTTTATTGTTATTTTTAATATATGTTGCATGTTTGCACCAGGGTTTGACATTGAAACATTTCTTTGACCCCCTATATTTTCACGTTCGTAGTGACTTCCAGCTGCAAAAGCTGCAGTCCATACTCTTACTGCAAAGGAGAGGGGGATGCTGCTGTGTGTGAGTGTTTACCTGGATACCGGAGGACGCCACAGAACAAATGTGCAAGTAAGATGTTTCTATAAACAATTGGTGGAAGAAGTTTGGATAAAACATTCGACAGGTGGAGAGTATTAAGCTCTCAGTTGCATGTCACACTTAGATCAGCTGAGTTGATCTGTACATGAGCCTCGGATTACTGAGTTCAGCCATCGATATGGAACGCCGCTGATGGGCCTGGCTACGGCCTGAATTTTGGTTCTTTATTCTAATATTGCTCTGAAATGTTTCCCACCTCAGGCGTCTGCTCCGGCAGAGACTGTGGCGATAACGCCCAGTGTTCTGCCACTGGCTCCAAGATCACATGCTCCTGTAAAGCAGATTATGAGGGGGATGGAAGAATCTGTGTCCCCAAAAACCCTTGTACCATAAACAATGGCGGGTGTCCGGACCAATTCACCGTTTGTGTCTTTAAAGGACCCAACAAGGTGAGGACGTTGTCAGTCACCGATACATCAAGTGATTTCAACCATCTGCCTTTTGTGTCTCAGTCCAGCTGTGAGTGCGTGTTGGGCACGGCTCCTGTGAACGGGGACCCCATGATGGGGTGCGAACCCATCGTAGCCTGCACCACTGACACTTGTCACCCATCTGCCACCTGCACGACTGGGGTGGACGGAGAAGCCAGGTGCGTCTGATGAGTTGAACTGATGCATGTTTTGAGGAGTCCGATCCGGTGTTGCAGCTTTGGCTCTCCAACTCGGCGTGTGACTGAACCCCACATTAATCTCTGCGGTCTCTCACTCCAAGGTGTACATGTGAGGGGTCTCAGATTGGCGATGGCAAGCGTTGCTATGGAAACCTGATGGCGGAACTGATTACGCTGGACAGAAGTGGGAGCCACAGAGAAAAGCTGACTGGAGCAGTTGCCTTATTCAGTGAAGAACCGTTCACTTCTTTCAAAACTTAGTTTCACATTAAAATGGTTTTCAGCTATTTCAAAAAAAGAAACAAGGTCTCAAGGAAAGGACAAACCCCAAACTCACATCTCAACTTCAGCACACTGCAATTTACAGAAACCGCACTATAACTTTTGTTTCAGTGAAGGGATGCTTCCTCATCCTGAGTCACGCTGGACCCTTCACAGTTTTCATACCGCTGCTGAAAACTCCTCTGACTGTGAGTGTCGAACCCTCTTCATCTTTATGATGTCGTGCAGTGTCACGCGTCTTCTTGATCTGTAGATAACGACACTTGTTTAGAGTTAACTAGCAGTAACTGTTTAAGATTATTTCTATGAGTTGGAAGCTCATGTGGAGAGATTTGGAGATGAAGCCCTCATGTCAAATGAACATCTTTCCAGGGGATAAACGAGGACCAGGTCTGTAAAAACCACCTGCTCCGGGGCCAGTACCTCTATAAGGACCTGGAGGGGAAGGACTTCATCCTGTACAATGGACTCAGACTGAGGAGTAAAGACAATAAGGTACTCATTGACATGGTGTGCATGTAGAAACACCGCAACATAACTGGAAAACAAACTCAAGAAAGTTAAACTCAGTGGTGCAGGTTATTGTCTTGTCGACTGGTTGGAAGAAAAACCTGCAACACCCTGGCCCTCATTAAAACAAGTTTAAAATGTAAAAGGCTACTTAAAAAGTGGTTATAATACTGTAGCATTATTTAATTCAGCTGGCAATGTAATAAAACCCAGGAAAATGAAGAACAATTGTCAGCACGCAGTTGTAAATAGGTGCCATGTGTAGTTTCAACTCAGCAGTGAGACCCGAAGAATAAAGCGTTTGCTAGCATCATCGATGTGTGCTATTTACAACATGCATTTGTGGGTCTCAATCCTTTGTGCAGAAGTTCATCGTGAAGGAAAATCCTCAGCGAGTGTACACCATCGTCCAGCAGGACCTCCCAGCTGCTAACGGCATCATCCACATCATTGACCTGCCCATCACTAACACACTTCCTGACCAGCCCACGAAAGATGATCAAGTGAGCGCGACCTTTCTTGAGCGTTGTATGTATAGGCATTTGAATTTTGTTCCCTTTTATGTGTGCAGTTTGCTGACAAAACTATTGGAGAAATTCTGGCTAAGGATGGGAGGTTCAACCGTTTTCTGTCACTTGCAGATGTAAGTATATGGGTGACTTCACTTTCGCTACAGCAGCCACCCTCAACAAACCTTCACTACACATGGGACCCCCTCTTCCTGTCACCTGTGCTGGTTCCGTTGAAGACTCGTCTCTCATTGGTCCAATTTTCGGACTGAAAAACTGCTTCATATTTGCAGAACTGTGGGGCTCCTCTTCCGTTCCGTGGTCCAGGACCTTTGACAGTGTTTGTCCCCACCAACCAGGCAGTGGACAAGGCCAGAGATGGAAGCATTCTCTACATGTTGAATGATGTAAGAACATTGGATTTGGTTTCACTTCTGTCAAATATGAGCCACCTTTCCTCAGAATTGTTAATTCCTCTTTTTCAAGGCCAAGTATAAACTCCAAGAGCTTCTCAGGAACCACATTTACTCCCAGGCTGTGGTAAGAATGCTGAAGATCTCAGGTTCTAATCCAGTCTGAAGGAACAATCTCTCCATTCTTGCAGAGCTGCATTCACATTTATTTGGAATTATAAGTGATCCAGATATGTACATTTAAACTGTCATTGTCAAGTAAGGGTTCTGAGTGACTACATGGAAACACTTAGCCAGCTTTTTGCCATGTTTTTAACATTGATTTTATATCATTCAGAATGTCATTGCAAAAGTGTAAAGTTCAAATTTGTCTCAAGCTAACTGTGGACGAGTTGACCACCCTTCCTCGCATTCAAACGATGGCCAACCAAATAGTGACCGTCAATGTTTCTGACAAAGTAAGTGTAGCAAATGATATGACACTGTCCACAAAGACAGGCTGAAAACAGTCACTGTCTTTTCAGGGTGAGATCGTTTTGGGCGAGAAGGGAATCCGTCTGACAAGCACCAACATCATTGCATCCAACGGAGTCATCCACTTGATTGACGGGCTTCTGTACCCGGCATCCATCCTCCCCATCCTACCTCATCGCTGCGATGTCACGGAGAGCAAGATCACGGTGGTGAGGACCGAGCTCATGAAGGCTGACAATCTAAGATAACTCCGCTTTACTGGTGCGTGTCGCCTGCAGGGTCCGTGTGTCCACTGCAGCTACTTGTACACCACCAACTGTCCAGAAGGCAGCATCGAATTGGTAGATAAACTCATAATATTTCTTGTTATCCTATCTATGTCGAGGTAGCTATATAGCATTTTTTTTTCAACTTCAATTTTTTTATCCTTTAACAATTTATCATTTTAATGACAGCTGTTTCTGCCTGCTCTTTTGTAAATTGACTCACAAAATCATTTCAAATCATATTAAATGAAATGCATGCACAAGTGAGATAAATATTTAATCTACTGTACATATTGATCTTTTTGTTATGAGAAAACACAAGACTTTTTTTCTCTTCTACAGAAGGAAATGCATGAATCGCAAATGTTCCACTAAAATGGACCTGCATTGTGCTCAGTTTGTTTCATGCCTCTGTTTTCAGGACAATCATCTGACTGGCTGCGACTACGTTGTTTATCCTCTGAAGAGCCTCTCGGAAGGCTGCGCTAAATACTGCAACGTTACCAAAAAGGTAGAACGTTTGATGAAAATCTCAAGTTGAGACTGACTTTTACTTCCCACTAATCTATGAGCCAACACAGACATGTCTTTCCTCTCTGTGCTGGTTTCATGTCTCTATTATTATTATTACTATTTTATTTTTTATTACTTATCTGCTGAAAACAAACTGTTCACGACCTGGCCATCGAATGGGATTTAACTTTGCATCACGAGGTCTTCAGTCTTGCGATTCTCAGCCGCACCAATCTTGAGAACTTTACTGCACTGTTTTATATTTGGTTGTTTTTGTTCGATCCATACAGTTACACCTACACCTGGCCGCTGAAAATCTATGGTGTTACGCCAGTCATCCTTTTAAACATTCATATTCCCACTTCCTTTTAGTGATGCTGAGTGAGTCCATTCTCACTTGTAAAGACAGCAATTTGTCACAGTACTCAACATTCCGATATCCTGCGTCCCAGCCAGTAGTCGGTGCTCCGCTCGATATTGCCTGACAGTACAAAGGAACAGGACGACAAAGACAGCTGGCTTGATGTGAAGCGCGGAGAGGCACATTTCTCATAAACACTGAAATAAACATTCTGCCAGAGCGTGTGGGTATCATGAAAACACACTTTGTTAAAGTGCAAAAACAATGAAATACAGAGGAGTAGGGCAGCATGTTGAAGCATCAACCTGGGGTCCTTCAAATTATTGCAATTTCTGAGCCATGAATTCTTGTTCCTGTTCCACTTCCTACTTTCAGACCGCAAAACACAATGGATTTTTGCCTTCATGGAGACGGTGCAACACTGCTTGGGTTCTGTTTTTGTCATTTTCCACAGCAAGTCATCTCTCCACGGCTTCCTTCATCTCATCCTATTCTAATATCCTATTCTAATGTCCCCTCCGTATGTCCAGACCATGTGAGCCTGATGCCCTTAGTCATAACTATTGCCTGAATGTAATAATCCGCTGAAGAGAATCACACCATTTTGAAATGGTGATCATTATAAGTGATCATCTGTGTCTGTCCTCCAGAGAGCAGAGTGCTGCCGAGGGTTCTACGGTCCAGACTGTAAACCATGTATCGGAGGATTCCAGCATCCGTGCTATGACAAAGGAGCGGTGAGAGGAAACCCAACAAGTGGAAGTCTACACCTGTCAGCTGATGTTGATGATGATCTGTTTGTCACACATGGCAGTGCTTGGATGGTATCCTTGGAAACGGATCCTGCAGTTGTCGGCCAGGCTTCCAGGGTATCGCCTGCCACATCTGCTCTGATCCTTCCAAGCATGGGGATCAATGTGACGAGGGTAATGACAGAAAGAGTTTGATGAGAAATGCAAAACTGCTGTTGAAACTTCACGCAAATCTTCATTGTAACAATCACGTCACACTTTTTTAAAAAACATACTCGTGAAAAAAAGGAATCCATGATGAGAGTGATGTTATTCCACCAGAGTGCAAGTGTGTGCATGGCGTGTGTGACAACCGTCCAGGCAGTGGTGGAGTGTGCCGTGCAGGTTCTTGCTTGAAGGGTTTCTCTGGAGAGAACTGTGACAAACAGGCCACGTCCTGCAACTCCGAAGGTCTCTTGGAACACTGTCACATACACGCATACTGCACTCACACTGGACTGCAGACAAAGTAAGATCCTCCTCTGCTGCTCTTGTTAAAAGGATTAAACCAAGTCAGTGAATGTTTTGAAAGTTTTAATGACTATATTGTTATTGTTTGCACATATTCTGTAATGTAGAATTCACTTGAACATTAATTCAATTGTTGGACAGTTAAGCAGCTAAATATTACTCTATTTCTCGCAACTTCTAGGTGCATATGTCGAGATGGGTACACAGGCGACGGTCATTCCTGCCGCGAAGTGAATCCATGTCTGTTAAACAACAGGGGAGGCTGTGACACTAATGTAAGGACACCTCTGTTGTTCCTCTGTTGTGTATGTTCACACACAAGACAAACAACTAGGCAGCAGGAAGTCTTGTGATGTGTCTGTCTTGTTTGTCTTTATGTGTTAAGCATAGATGTGATACAGGTGTAGGTGTTGTCTGGATAGGTCATCTTGTCTTGGTGTAGTTCAACATCCTTGTCATGGTATGTGTCGTCTTGGGTTATCTTCTCAAAAGTAGTTGTGTTCAGACAAGAAAACAACTGATTCAGATCCAGAAAAGTTGGTTATCACGACAGGTGCCCGCAAAAGTTGCAGAATTTTTGGATGAAAACAAGCAACAAAGGCTATGAGAATATCAGTTCGACTCACTTTGCTGGTGTGTTGTTTACTTATGGTGGAGTAGCATTTTATAGCTCCCTATCCGGCACTAAAGTGGTACTTTAGTTCGCTACTTGAACATGGGCTGCTTCAGCACCAAGGTTCAGACACTCCAGAATCCAGCTACTGGTTCTATGTCATACATGCTCTGCCTTCTAACAGGCTTCGCTATTGGTTTAAGCACTCCGAGGCTCCGCCTTGCGCCTGAGAATTGATTTTATTGGCTCTACGCCCAGGTAGGCCCCACCCTGCCTATAAATCCCCTCTTCTCTGCTGTTCTGCTCCTTTTTTCACTCAGCCATCAGGTGCTTAGTTTATCGGAAGCAATCATAGCATCGGAATGTGTGCACAGGATGAAAGAAGAGGATGTCGGAATTCAACACTCCTGCTTTGTGTGTCTGGGGAGGGAATTTAACCGAGCTCAACCCCTGCAAAGCATGCCTGGAGCTCCCTGAGGATGAACGCGGCGCACGTCATGTCACGGAGCAGCATGGCTGAGACTGCCAAGTCTGCCCCACAAACACCTCCTCAACCACCCAAGAAGGCCAAGACCAAATCCTCTTGTACCTTCTAAAAATCTTGGGACGGTTCTAATGATGAGGACGAGAGGAGGATGTATGAAGGGGGGGATGGGATGAAGCATACACCTTCTGGGCTCAAGTTCCGGCCCTTGCGAACAGCTTATCCGTGATGGCAGGAATTATCAACGCCATCACATATGGCAGGACGGAGGGACAAATTGCTGCCGCTGCGATTCTCAGAATATCCCGAGCATTTATTATGGATTATGGCAGGAGAGTCTGCACTGACACCCTGATGGCTGCCCGCAACTTGTGGTTTGCACTGTCGGGGCTAAAGGAGTCGGGGCGTCATACACTTATCAACGTACTGATTTCATTGGATAGCCTGAATGGTGTAGCTGTCATGGAGTTCGTGGCGAACGCCCAGGAAAATAAGCAATCAGACAAGCCCCTCCAGGTGTCTTTCTGCGTGTCAACAAAGCTCAAACCACCACCACGCAACCATCAGCCTCCACTAGAGTCAGGCAGTCAGGCCAGAGGTGCGGACAAGGAGAGCACTGTGAGTGGGGAAACAGTCGGAGGGATGACTACAACTCGGGACCCTTCCGCTCGGGATTTGCCAGGCAACGTCCTTGTTCTTACTCTCTGCTCATTAGCAGGTCATTAGCGGCGCCATTGCCGTTATCACATATAACTCCAAAGCCGTATCTTGCTCTGGTCAAGTTCGCCCCTAGGTCTGGGGAGAGTTCTGACATTGAACCTGGAAAGGTTTCATCTCATTGAGGTAAGAGATCTCAAATCTCTAATAGTTGGTCTCACTTCGGGGAAACAGTCACAGATCTTTTCGCTTCAGAAGCAAATTCAAAATATCTCCTTTGGTTCTCCTTGAGAGCATCGGAGAACCCCTTTCTGGGTGTGAATATCCTAGCGCATCACATTTGGCTGAGAGGGCTGCTGTACGCTTTCCCTCCACTTCGGTTGATGCTACCATTTCTGCACTGGGGGAGGACACAGAAACTGTCAAGAGTCCGTATCCTAGACAGACCCAGGACCTTGATCCAAATAGAAGGGACCATACAATCTCTCCCGATCGCTGCAGGTTTGGATATTGAAAGGGTGAAACTGGGATGTCTGTGTCTAGCTGAGACCATGGTAAGGACGATCCAGAGCTCCATCCTTGACAAACAAAACTTACACCTCTAGATGGCAAGTCTTTGAGAATTGGTTCTGTAATAAGGGTCTTGTTGCATCCACCTGCTCCTTATCTGGGGTGCTGAGAACTACTGGATAAAGACCATACTCTCTTGGAGTGTTCACCACGGCTATCACAGTCGGGAATGAGGGTTTTATTACTTGGCAAGAAGCCACCCTGTGATAAAAAGGTTTTTGTACGGAGCACGCAGAAGAGTTCTGGAAGGGTTGTGTAGGCAACCTTTTGAACCATTGGAGTCGGTCCAGCTATGTTGTCCTTGAAGGCGGCGCTCACTATGGCGCTGGTGTCTACGAAATGAGCAAGTGATCTGATGGCTCTCCAGGTGGATCAAGCTTGCTTGTCATTTGAAAAGTAACCACGTTGGCATTCAAGTCGAGGGTCATTTCGCGGAGGGCTTTTATCCACCACCTCATCTCAATGAGGAGGCAGCACGGTTACACTTATTGTGTCCGGTACGGGCTTTGGATTGTTATTTGCGCCGCACAGTCTCTGCAACAGTCAAAAAGACTGTATGTTACGGCGGACGCAGTGGCTGGCTCACTGGATTTGTAGGACCATCACAAAAGTTTATGAAGCTACTGGGACTGAGGCTACTGAAGGGCTGCGGACTCATTCAACCGGGGCAGTCTCTTCGACAGCAGCTTTGTTCAAAGGGGTGTGTATGGAGGACATAAGGCAAGCGGCACCTGGGTCAGGCTTCACTTTCATTTGGGTCTGACACATGTTTCTTCTAACTGAGACAGATACTAAGACAGATAGATCTAACTGGCTTTCTCCAATTCTCCGTCCACCTGAAGGCCCGGTGTGTGTATGTGGGTCCGGGCAATGCGTCATGTCAGTGCATCGAAGGTTGGACCGGTGATGGCAAAGTCTGTGTGGAAATCAACAACTGTCAGCTGCAGAGTCGAGGAGGCTGCAGCGTCAACGCTGACTGCAACCACGTCGGACCTGGGCAGGTGACAAACACCTCATTCTGATCACCGAGTGCAATTGGAACCATCGATATTAAAAAGTCCAGTTGTATTAATACTCTGTGACCAACATTTATTAACAAAGATGATGAAGTGATGACATGAAAGGTTTGAAATCCATGACTTACCTTTTCTTGTTTTTTTTTTCCACTTGTAAGAGTGGACTGTTTCTTCCATTCAGAGTTGTATTTAAGAAAATAAGAGTGTTTACATTTTATGGGAAGAATGAAGACCTTCCAGTCTAATCGAATACAATGTAAACATCTAACATGACAACTCATATGACAAACATATAACTATTACATCACATGGCTTTATAATTGATCCATGGCTTAGAATTCAGTGAACATTTCTTCTCACAATATGAAGAGATTGAAAAGGAGCATAGCAAAGAATTCTTCTAACAATTTCTGGTCTTATTATTTCGGAGTGCTTCCTCACTCACCCAGTGTGTGTACATGTGTCTGCAGAGTGACTGCGTCTGCAAAAGCGGTTTCATGGGCGATGGAATTAAGTGTGATCCCGTTGACCCCTGTCTGACTGGCAACGGAGGCTGCCATGAACTGGTGAATGGACACACATATGGATTCTCAACTGAACATGTTCTGTCAATGTAATGCTGTTGTGCTGTATAAAATAAGAATCATTTACAATAATGATCCAATTTATTTTGAGGATTCAAACTTTGCGTGGTGTGCTGTTGCCATCTTATGATTCTACTGCTGACCAAACCTTGACGTGGAAACACTGTGATATTCAATAGTCTGTTCATATGTCTCATTTTCCTTTTTTTTATAAACTTGTAGCGTTGTGTCCCGGTGATGAAGTGAAAAGTGTTTTCCTTGTACGACTGATTCACATGTAAAAGTGCATCGCTGCTGGTGTTGCAGGCCAAGTGTGAGCAGAAAGAGAGTGGTACTCACACCTGCACCTGTCCTGACGGCTACACAGGAGATGGACGCATCTGCTATGCAACAGTGCTGGAGGTGAAACACACAATCTGATGATGGATTTTGAATTTGCTGAGTATTAATCCAAAAAATGAGTCGCGTGCAGCAGTGACTCTTGTGTATCTGTGTGTTCAGGAGATGGAAATGAACATGAAGATGTACAGATTTTCCTGGATGATGCAGGTCTGTGAGCACTCATTCACAATGTTTTCTCTGGTGACACCTGAACACACCACTGAATTGACAAGCTTGACTAGCTTCAACAAATGAAAGTGAATTTCCTGTCAATATTTTGCTGTTGATCTGGGGTGTGAGTCTGTATGTGTGTGTTTGTTTCAGCGATATAGACATCACAGTGAAGACCTGAGTGGGAACGTTACACTTTTGGTGCCGTCCAGAGAAGCCGTTACTAACATGAGTTTAGCTGAAACCAGCTTCTGGACCAGCAGACACCATCTTCCTCACTTTGTGCGGTCAGTTCAGTTGCACGCGCATACATACACTCGTACAATTCCTATCTTAGTGAGGTCATTGAGATAATGCTTTCCCCAGCCTCTCAGCCTAAGCCTAACCATCCAAAACACATGGCTAAGCTTAACCTTTCCTCTTTGCCAGGGTAAAACTCTATTATCTAATTTGTAGTTTTCACCCAAAAAATTGGGCTTAAAGAAGTATGGACCGACCAAAATGTCCTCACTTCACAATGTGGATTAAAAACTCAGGTTCTCACAAACATAATAGAACAAGTCCACGTGTTTGTATTTCTATGTTTGTGGGGACCTCTCATTGCCATAATGCTTTCCCCAGCCTCTCACCCTTAACTTAACCCTCCAAAACAAAGCCTTAACCCGGACTCTGAACCAAAATTACACTTCATTTTAATGACTCAGTTATTTTGATGCCTTCATCATGCAACACACACTCTATTTGCATGCCCTGTCTTGTGATTTCAACCATCTTTGACCAACAAAGTGGGGAGTGAGGAAAGAACCACGTGAGATATTAACTGGATCAGTGGCTTGGTTCTATAGTCCTACGGCAAGAAATTACAATTTCTCACTCATAATAATTCCGTTTTCTGGTCTATAATGTGACCATCACAATTGATTGTGTTTTGGAGATTTCATTTGTTTGTTATTGTCAATATTTTTTATTAATATTGTGTTTCAATTTCCAACCTGGACTTGCCTTTTCTAGGTGTAATGCGTCTGCATTATTTTGGTTAATCTCATTCCCTTCATTCTGTTCAGCGCTCACATCCTTCAGGGGATCTACTCGCTGGAAGATTTGGAGCGAATGGTCGGCAAAAGTGTGTCGTCTCTCAACAATGACTGGGAGATCCGTAACATCAGTGGGGTACGTACAAAGATGGAATAGCGCTGGCATAATTTGTGTATTTACTAGGGGTGGAATTCGATCGTAATTAATTTGAGAATTTGTGATTAATTAATCTCAATTTATCGCAGTTTAATGGCACTAGAATATTTGCCACAAGAAGCTACATTTTTCAATTTGAGTGAATTTGGTATATGACTGAATCTAATAATGGATCCATACATACATTTAAACAACAAACTATTGTTTATTTTGCTTCAGTTTGACAATGGCACAATAAATCAGGATGGTGGCTATATTCAAGTTTTTATATCACCTTATTTAAACTAAAGCTCTGTCTAATGTCTTGAAAACATTGGTATAAGAATTTCAAATAAATTCAGAGTAGTAGAAACATTGGCCATTGTGTAGCGCAAAACATCCCTGAACAAAAGCAAATAGACTGCGTCAGTGTGTCTGGAGAGAAAACTGTAAATTAAATTAAATTAATATTTTAATGTGTTTTTTTGTTGTAATTAACTTGTTAAAGTCCCACCACCAGTATTTACGTTTATCAGTGGAGACACACCAGTGGAAAATCACCCTAAAATACTGTATGTTGGCCATGAAGTGGTTTGATATTAGCATGTTTCAATGCAGAGGATATACGTCGGAAACGCTTCCATCATCACCCAAAATCTGCCCGCGACCAACGGCTACCTCCACATCATGGACAAGGTGGGTGAACTGTAGGGACTCGCAGTACATACACGGCTCTATTTAGTACTGTATTTGCAGTGATATCATGCTTTCAAACTCATTTTTGGCTGTTGTCGGGTTAGGTGATGACACCGCCCCGCTCAGGTGTACCGCCAGAGCCTGCAACACTGATGGCCTTCCTAAACATGTCCTCCAACTTCACTCTGTTCCGGAAGTACGCGCTGGTGTGTAACTGAACCATGAACTCGCGTACGTTTTTCAGTTCCTCTCATCAACTGTTTCCCGCGACAGATGTACAACCTGTCAGGAGAGCTTGCTGAGTCGGAATACACGCTTCTGCTGCCAACAGATGGGGCCATTCGCCAGCACCTGACAGACACCAACTCATCCCTCCTGGTAGGGTTGATTCAGCCGGGAGGGTCCTTCTGTCTGCTATCAGCTCTGTGATTTCAGCATTTGCTCTCTCGATGGAACGTTCACGTCTGCCTACCTTCCAAAATGAGCTCAATGTTTACACTGGAGGCTCTGGTTGTGTCTGTCCTAGGCAGTCCAGTGAGAGCCAGAGCGGATCAGCCAGCACTGACAAACCCTCTAATAGCCCGTCTCCTCTGACCCTCCAGGGTGCTGATGTGCTCAAGTACCATGTGATTTCCAACGAGCTCCTCTTCCCTGATAAAATTTCCCACGGCACACTGAAGAGCACTCTGCTGGGCAAGGACTACCAAGTCCAGTTTCACATCGACAGCAAGAACCAGGTAACTGTTTTGGGTCATGTTGGAGCAGAAATTCAGTGGTGAAGAGAAGTCCGCTGAGTTGAGCAGCAAAGTAATGATGAATGGAGAACAGGTGGGATTGAGATGAAGAAGGGAGTGGCCACCTCAAACTGAACACCTTATGTTACAGAGAAAGGAATGGAACAGCTGACGTATAATTCGCTCCCTGCTAACTGAGCTACAACTGTTGAAATAGGAACCCTGCAGAATGTAACCCAAGTATGCATGGTTTTTTTGGGGCCAGAGAGGCTGGGACCTCGAGAATGAACAGTTCAACCAATAGCCAATACACCCTGAAAGGGAGCAAAAGGAGTAGATGACACGCAAACATGAATGAACACAAATAGATCAGAAACACAGTCAAGACACACTCAAGGAATGAGGCAGATATCTCAACATCATTGCGTGATCTACTGCTACTACTAGTGACTACTACTGAACTTTACTCCTGGTGTTGCCAACACAACAACCACACAACAAACATGCTCTTACACGTCTGTATAGATTACATCTGCAGTGGGTGCAGGCTTTTGTTCCAGCCATTCTCCTTTTCACCAGTCTGGTGTATGAAGACTCAGTTGATGGTCAGTCAGGTGCTGCTTGTTTCAGCTGACACCTGTGTGTGCTTGTTTGGTTGGAACAAAAACCTACGGCCACTGCAGCGCCTTTGTGAATCAGTTTCAGAGCCCTGATGTAGACGGGACGATGAGCCTCTTATTTTTTTTCCGATAACGTTGACTGGAAGTGGGACCGTAAGAAGCGCTCAGCACTGGAAGTGAAGAGCTTTGAAGCAGGTGGAGGAGGCTCGACTGCTGAGTGCTTCCTGGTGTGTGCTAGTACCTGTGAGGCACACAGAGGGGAGACAACAGGATGAGCAAAAACATTTAAAATCCAAATAAATGCAGAACATGATGTGATGCATGATATTGAATCAACAGAAGTTAAACTCCCCGCTACTGTCTTCCAGACTGCTGTGAACGATGTTCCGCTTGATGGCAGCTTCATGGAGACGCAGTTCGGCCTGGTCATGTTTGTCCATCAAGTTCTCAAAGTCCAGCGCAACAGATGCAGCCAGACGGTCCGCCTGGAAACCAACGTACGTATGAGCTTGCCACTAGAATGAAGCAAACAAAAACATAAAGACACCATAAACAAGGACCAATTCCTGGAAGCACACCTCCTTGTAGGGACCTTTTACCTATCCCTACGTGGTTACGCCTCCATTTGAGGATTAAAACTTCAAAATAACTGGGTCATTATAATTGGGTTTCAGTTCGGTTCAGAGTCCTGGTTAAGGTGAGCCATTTGTTTTGGATGGTTAGGTTTAGGATGCGAGGCTAGGGAATGAAAGTCAGTGACATGAGCATGAGTGTACTTGTTTAATCTATACTTGTGAGGACCTTATGTCTTTATGAGGACCATTTGACTGGACCTCTGTTTGAGGATGAAGACATCATTGTACTGGGTCATTATACTGCACCTAGGTTTAAGATTGGTCTAGAGTCCTGGTTAAGATGAGCCATGGGATCTTCTCACAAAAAAAAAAACAAGACAACTACAACAATATCTTTATATTCAGCCAGGATTGTTCAACTACTTTAACTTTGCAGCGTTGTGATGTCTACAGGGACGGTGTACCGATTGCCAGGGTCCTCCCCGCTGCATTTATGGCCAAAAACCAGTAAGTTCAAGAGACACGACAACATAACAGGACAACTAAACATGACCTCCAATTTTATCCTCCACCAAGACAAATCATCATTGAACTATCATCCCTGTTCCATACAAAATATTACTTATCATCTAATGGTCAAATGTTCGGTGAAACTTGTATTGTTTTATATTCTTCCCTCCCACTCTGTTGTTCTTCAGATCAAGGAACAGTTTTCACCTCAAATGAAGTCCAACTGCAGATATAGAAAAAGGGTCGGAACAAGAAGGAAGTGGGCACCTGGATGTGTAATCCCATGTCTCAAGGTCACAACGGTAACAACTGCGTCTAGACTTACTGAGTGTTATTTTCAATTTTATGCTTTGCTGTCAACAGTTTTTCAGCTCCCAAAAGGACGAAAGAGTTTGCAAACTGACTAATAGACTTGAAATAAGTCAGGCACACAAATGTTGTTAATGTGATCAAAGTGAGGCTCAAAGGTTGGGATGTGACATCACTGATGTGTGTCCTCCAGGATATGTCCTGTTGCCCTGGTTACTATGGTCACGAGTGCTTCAAATGCCCTGGAGAAGTTGGCAGCTGGTGCTCCAATCATGGGGAGTGTCAGGACGGTAACCATGGCAACGGAGAGTGTCGCTGCTTCGAGGGCTTCCATGGCACTGTGTGCGAGGACTGTGAACCGGGACGATACGGCGTCAACTGCTCTTCAAGTGAAGAAAATTTACTTTTCAGCTTTCCTTGAAGTAAAATTGGTCTAAAACATTCAACGAATCAGCACTTCTCTAGCGCTATGTCAATCAAATCCGGTTCTCTGAACTAAGTTGGTGCTTCACTCCCGACCTTCAGAGAAGCACAGCGTTTTCTGTAGGTGCCATGTTTGTTATGTCCTATGCTTCTCCTCTCGCTTATTAGGGGGCCAGGTCTATATATATATATATATATATATATATATATATATATATATATATATATACAGTATATTGAAATTCAGATCGCAATATATCTGAATGAGTCAAAAAGGTAAAAGTACAACGTGATTCCTCTGTATTTAGATCTAGGATTCAGCGTCAAAATAATTAAACGCATAGGTCAGTGCTGTATTCTTGGTCACTACCTGACTCCTCACTGACACTTGACTCGCACCTTACTCCTGTCTGTGTTGCAGAGTGCACATGTGACCATGGGAAATGTAGCGATGGCTTGTCTGGAAGCGGCAAATGTGAATGTTACAAAGGTTGGAAAGGAAAAACCTGCTCGATAGGTAAGACCTGTAAAGACCCACTGTCGGTGCCACCCACTTGTACCTTCAACTTTTCACATGTGCCTCAGAAATCAAGGATGATGCCTGTGGTGGATCATGTGATGAGAACGCCAAGTAAGTCTCAAACCTCCTGCCTGGTGAGCCAAAGTAGATAATTTACAGTCAAGGTAGTTTACATTCAAGCTACTAACCTGATGGAAAAAAGCTTGAAACAGGGTAGAAACTGATCATAAGATCAGTGATGCATGGTATGACAAAAAGAGCTGAGCCATAGGGCAGAGCTCTGCACCTGAACTGACAGCAGCGTTGTCTTTGACTCCCTCTGTTTTGCTGCTGCAGCTGTATAACAGACCCGAAAGGCACTTCTGCTGTCTGCTTATGTGTGGCTGGCTATGAAGGAAATGGAACGTTCTGTAAAGGTAACTACACTCATAAAACATTTCAGTCAATTCTTTGCATTCTCCTTATTTGTGTTCTGGAAACAATGAACTGAAGAAGAGGATTTGAGGCGGCGGGAAGTTGTGAGGGAAAAGAAGTCAGACCTTAAGAAAAAGATAAAGGGTTATATTATATTTATAAAATTGCATTAGAAGATCAAATATAGTATTTATTATTGTTCCTAAAATGTACATTTCTTCAACAATAAAATGTAAATAATCATGATTATCGGTAATTTGACATACAACTTTTCAACAGGACTGTAGTCATGAGGTGTGCAGGGGGTTGATGGTGGGGTATTATAAAGAAGAAGGGATGACTTTTGTTAGCAACATTGGTAGCAGGGAGCATTATTGTTTATAACTTAATAA
The DNA here is from genome assembly GCF_027744825.2 of Synchiropus splendidus. Lineage (NCBI taxonomy): Eukaryota > Metazoa > Chordata > Actinopteri > Syngnathiformes > Callionymidae > Synchiropus > Synchiropus splendidus. The sequence goes on from NC_071339.1 coordinate 9,149,661, forward strand.
CACAAAATAAATGTTACTGCATGTTGAATAAAAATGGGGATTGGAAGTTCAAGTGTCACTCTTTGCTCAGATTGACTTTGCTGTGTTGTTTTTGTGTGCTGGTATTGCAACATGTCAAAGAATAAAATAGTTTGCCGTGATGGTTGATGAAGTTGTGAGCGCTCGTGCTCTTAGCAATGTCATCTTGCTCTTTCTCACAGAGTTGGATTTGTGCAGCAGATCTAATGGCGGATGCTCCCAGTTTGCCAACTGCACAAAAATCTCCGCAGGAGAGAGAACCTGCACTTGTCACAAGGACTACACTGGTGATGGAGTCGTCTGCCTGGGTAATCCGCACCAGACTGGGTTTGGACTCAGTATGTTCTGGCCTGGTTTTCCTCTGGGGGCTGCCATGGACTGTAGACCTGTCCCGGGTGCCCCCCACTTCTCGCCTCTAGGGAACAAGCAAATGAAAATGATTCAATGTTACACTTAGAGGAACATGAGTAGAGTTTGCTAAGAGTAGATGGGAATTGTTTTGACACAACCTCATTCCAGTTTGATCTGGGCTCCTTTGTCGGCAGAGGTGGATGGATGTCTGGTCAACAATGGAGGCTGCCATAGCTCAGCCGAGTGCATCAGAACTGGACCCAACATGGTAAGACATTCTGATGCCTGAAACGGAATTGTTGGTCTCTGTAGAAGACACATCAGACACAAACTAAAAGTTGGTATGTGTAGACAATGACTGGATGATTGTGGAGAGCAGTGGGGAAACTGCTGATTTGATGGACTGTTTTTTTTCCCCTCTCTTGGTACAGGTGGCCTGCAGGTGTCTGGAGGGTTTCCAAGGATCTGGAAAATTTTGTTTCCCGGTCAACCCCTGCAACAAAGTATGTCTGTTTTAAAAATTAAAAAAAAAATCCTTATATACAGTCTATAAGGAACAAACTCATCCTTCCACAAGCCACATTCCATGTCAAAAATATGAATCCACAGACCATAAAATCAAGCCCACAATGTTGGTTTCATTCATCTGAAGTGTCACTGTGGGCTCTCATCTCACTGATAAGAGGGTTCTGCTAAGTCGAGAGCAGAGTCAATCCTCTGGATATAGTCTCATCTGGATGAGCAGAATTAATAATAAGACAAGCTCTTGCAGCTGGATAGAGTTTTTATTTGATGAAGTGACCAAAGATGTTTTTCCGCTGAGCATGTTACATTGGAACGGTTGGGTCTCACCAGTGCAATACTTTTTTTAAGACACAGAAAGAAATATTTTCTAGGGGTGGGATTCCATTAAAAAAATTAATCTAGTTAATTAGAGAATTTGTGATTGATTAATCTCAATTAATTGCAGATTAATGGTATAAGAATATTTGCCACAAGAAACCACATTTTTTAATTTGAGTGAATTTGGTATATTATAAGCCCTGAGGAAGAGTGGAACTTTCTAAATGGCAACAGTGATGTTGTGTTGTGTGTGAGACGTGGAGCGGCACCCAAGTGCAATGATGAAAGAGTCACTGCAGGCAGACAGCGGGTCAACTACAGTAGTTTAATACAACAATACAAAAACGATCAGGGAAAAGCAACAACAAAGAGAAAACCAGGAAGCAACACTACACAATACACAGAGCACCAGGGTTTTAGAAAGAGTGAACAGAAGATAAGTCTAATCCAAATTAATTTCAAGGCATAATTTAATTTAGAAAATTTTAAAACGTTTATAAAACTTTTATATAAAAATGTGTAAAAACAAAAAGTCCACAAGCCTCCTCATTCACATTGTTTTCACGTTTTTCCACATTATGATACTTTATTTAAACATATTAAACAATAATGAATGCAAAGACAAGTCGGTTGCCTGCAGGGATTTTTAATGTCCAGCAGGTGTCAGTATTCAGTGACACAGTATCAACGCTGTGTGTCATTGTGTCGATACGCTTTATAGACTTAGCCATCACTAACAATCAGCGAAAAAGCAGAAAACAAAATGAGGAAAGAAGGCAGCAGAAGAGGCACAAATCCAAAAATAATCAAATACACTGGAGAACAAGTCAGGAGAGGGAGAGCTTTACCGTAGGAATGTGAAGTAACCATCTGGCAACACAGTCTGGAACCAAGGTGTTGAAATCAGCCAGGCCTGACTGTGGGATTGGGTCCAGCTGTGCTGCAGTGAAGCTGGAGGAGGGGTGAGAAAGAGAACAGGAAACAGAAAAAAACACAACCGGGAAATGCCAAAATAAAAGCACACAAGTGTAGTTAGAACAAGGTTTGTAAACAGATGGTGTTGTATTGACTGTGGAATCGTTTCAGTTGTGTGCTGTGAGTGGGTCAAGGAACAGGAACAGAAACAGTAGCAGATCGTGACAGTTCGGTCAGATTTGTGTTTTGCTATGCGTGCAGAACAATGGAGGCTGCAGCACTTTCGGCCGCTGCGAGTACCTGGGTCAAGGGAAGAGGAACTGCTCCTGCTTCAGAGGCTATGTGGGGGACGGCTTCATTTGCCGCGGCAACACCAGATCCGTAAGTCATGCTATATGCCACATTGACCTTTCAGCTGGACTGCCCACGCTCACTTATTGTCTTTCAGGAAGTGTTTCGCGCTCCTGAGAACAACTTCTTCCGTCAGATGTTTACTGTGAGTGTGTCGCACATGATTATTGCTGTCGGATTATATTATTAATGTCAGACATTGTGTTGACCATTATACAGCTGGGAGCTTCTCGTGGTCTCAGTGGAGACGGACCGTACACTGTCTTCGTCCCTATCGTTGGACAAAACACCTCAATTGTTTGTATTGATTTATTCACGTCGATTTTAGACTGGCTCACTTGTACTAACACAGAAGTACAATATTGGTGTCTGTCTCTTCAGCTTTCTCGCTGGCATAAGGCCTTTCGTCATGAGGATCTGGCGGCCTACCACATTGTGTCCTGCGAGGCTTTAACCGCGGCTGATCTTGGGAGTATGGACCGCGTGATCACGACTTCAGGGTATCCGCTATACTTCAGTCTGCATCAGGTCAGGAACCAGTGACTCCACTTTTCTTCCTTCCTCCTGTGCTTGAGACCTATCTCAGCAGGGGTGGGAATCTTTGACTCTCTCACGGTTCTATTCCTGATTTTTCTTTAGCCGAGTCAAAGCTTTTTTTTTTTTTGCACCCCGATATTTTGGCATCTTGTTTACATTAAAGATGACCCTAAATATCAACTGTAATGATTCATGTTTGAATGAGATATTCACCACAATTCAGAATGCACCTGAGCATCTGTGGGTTCTGGCTGGCTGATGGGGGGGGTCTGCAGTTCTGGATTATAGTCGGGCACTGGGCCGAGTTACCAACAAAGTCCTGATGTGAACTCTAAAGTGGACAGAGAGCCAGTGCAGTGAAGCTGACGCAGGTGTGAGGCTGTCTGTTCGAAGCAGTCAGAAGCCTTAAGAGATATTTCCTGTTGACACCAATGAGGAGAGAGTTACAGTGGGAAACAACACTGGACTGTTTTTTTGTTTTGTTTCAAGGATCAAAGGAAAGTGAAGAGTCAAATAGGACACCAAGATTTGTTGTTTCGGGGGGCCAAAGCTGCTCTCAGGGAAGGTTGGGGAGTTTGGTGAGGGAAGGACTTGTATTTCTATTTTAGGCTGAAAGATAAAGGACATTTTCTGTGAGTGGCATCAGCAAGGACAGCAGTCACACCTTGAGAATTGAGCAAACTCTGTTGCCTCAGTAAAGTTAGCCAATGTTTCATCATGATTTCGTTGGTGTCTCTTGCTGCAGGGAACAGTCTGGATCAACAACCGAACAGCAAAGATTGTACAAAGTGATTTGAAAACAAGCAACGGAATCATTCAATACATTGACTCCGTGTTGACGCCCTACAACCTGGAGGACAAACCAGAGATGGTGTGCCTTTACCATTTTCAGTTCATCTAAGCCAAAGTATTTTCTGGGTTAAAGCTGATGTTGCTCATGTTTTTTGCCCCAGAAACCAGACGTGAAAATGAACTTCACAGATGCTGTTAAGATATATGGCTACAGTCGCTTCGCCAAGCTTGTTGAGGTAAAGCAGTTCTAGTCGTTTGTTTCTGAGTCTATAGGAAGGGTTTTCAGTGCATCAACATCCACAACACTCAAGTCAACATGTCTTTGCAGGATGCAGGTTTGCTCCCCATCATCAACATGAAGATCCACCAGCCGTTCACTATGTTCTGGCCCACTGACCGCGCTCTCAGCTCTCTGCCCGCCGAGAGACAGCACTGGCTCGCCAACCCAGAGCACCAGGAGCAGCTGGCCGCCCTCGTGAAGTCTCACATGATCCGCTACGCCAAGGTTGGAGGAGAGCATCATTTATATCTTCTTCTCCATCTTCTCCATCTAAGGAACATGTCACGATCACTGACACATTAAGCTAGAGATTTTAGTGAACACTATCTTCTCCACAATCAGTTCTGGCTGTGTTACTAGTTTTATGAGTGTGTTCTTGTTGTTGTGTGTATTCAGATCTATATCAATAGTCCCCGACGCGTTCCCATTACGTACCGCTCAATGCACGGATCCAGCATCAGTATGACCTGTGACAAGAATCAAGTGGTGAGAAATGACACCCATGCTTTCATCAACTTGTTCTGCATTTTGATCTTGTTTGAAACATGCTATTTTTTTATTTATATATTTTTTTATTATACTTAAAAATTGCTTGCTTTCGAGATGATTGCTGGAGTAGTTTTGTACTAGAAAATGTGTGTGTGTGTGCCTGGTTTATCCCTACATGTGGGGACCAATTCTTGACAAAAGCACAGCCTCGTGAGGACCTTATGCCATTGTGGGGGTCATTTAGCTGGAACCCGCAAATCCAAGCCTCAATTTGAGGATTAAGACTTAATAACCAGGTTATTATAAATGGGTTTAAGTCAGGTGTAGGTCCTGGTTAAGGTTGACCATGTGTTTTGGATGGTCAGGTTTTGAGGGGGGGGGGGATTTACACAAGATACTGATACAAACATGTGTGTGCGTTTAAGCATATCTATCCTAGTGAGGATTCCGGAAAACACCTCCTCGTGGGGCCCTTATGTATTTGTGGGGGACTTTTGCCAAACCTCACAACATTGAGCCTGAGTTTTGGATGGTGAGGTTTGGGGCGAGAGGGTGGGAAAAGTATTATGGCAATGAAAAGAGACACAGAGATAGAGATACAAACATGTGTGTGTATGTATATGTGTGAGTGTGTGTGTGTGTGTAATTCACATTATGAGGCGACAACTCATTTTTTCATGTACATTTTAGCTCAGAATTGACTCGTGAATGTAAAAACTAGCAGTGTCTTGGTGAATGTTTCCTGTCGGTGTGTCTGTGATCACCAGACCTGGCGTGTTATTCATATACCTGGTTGTCAGCCTAAAGAGATTTATGTACCGGTGCATGATGATGTTGTTTCCTGTAGGGCGGAGTAATCCTAAACGACAATGAGGCCCGGCTCGTCGAGCGCCTTATGACCTTTAAAGAAGGCATTGCATATGGAATTGACCACCTCCTGGAGCCCCCCGGCCTGGGAGCCTTCTGCGACACCTTCGTGAACAAAACCACTTATGTCAGTATCACCAGTCATTTTGACCTATGAAAATAATGACTTTATTAATGCTTGTTTCTGTCATTATCACTGTTGCAACAGTTGACTCTCCAAGTGTCTCTCTCTTGTTTCAGGGACGTTGTGGAAGTTGCATCGTTATTCCTCCGTGCCCAATTCAACATCAATACACAGTAAGATCCTTCTCATCCTTTTGAAACCGATTGTAAATACACCAAAGTCATGTTTGACAGGGAGACGATGAGCCCTGCGTGAACCCTCGCTACAGACACTCCATGAATTGGTACAGTCATTTCCCTTCACTCCGGAGAGGCTGCAGGAGAGTCTGCTTGTACCCCAGCTGGGAATTCAAGTGCTGCAAAAACCACTACGGTTCGGGCTGTCAAGGTAAGACTCATGGCATGAATCGAGATGTCTTTAAAAAGACATCAACTGTTCCTGCGTGGGTAGACTACAGGTCACCTGCAGACCTGCTTCACCCCAAGTTTAACTACTGCACTGTGGCAAGTTGAAGTCATTCATGATGACGGTGTGTTAGTGTAGTGTAGTGTGTCAACGTGACTCAAAACCAGACATGGCTTGCTCATTGTCTAAACCAGGTTTAACTGCGTCAACACAAGATACACAGCTACTGATGCTTCACATCTGCATCTGAGCTGTTTAATCCTATCTGCTGTGAGAAGATGATGGTTATTCGAAAGGGAGCCTGATCTCTATTGTCTCCACCCTGTTTTGTCACAGTTTGTCCAGGTGGCTTGGAAGCTCCCTGTAGTAACCACGGTGACTGCCAGGATGGTTACCATGCTTCCGGCCGATGCCGATGCTATGACGGCTTCACGGGAACAGCGTGCGAACAGTGTGCCTTCGGACACTACGGCCCAAACTGCACAGGTCTGTTGTTACATGCCTGATCATATCCATGTAAAAGACTGCTAAGTTACAACCCCAAAAACATCCTCAGGGTTAGGTACTCCGATTTCTTCCCACATATAGTGCATAATTGATGATCGTTTACTGTGCTTAGATGTCTGTTTTCTGCCCATCTGTGCCCTGCGATGGATTTGCTACTCCAGTACTCCAGGGTGATAAATGATAAATCAAACAGAAATCCACAGGGCTCAACACAATACAATACAAGAAGCACTGTGGTCAGGACACACTCATGGTAGACAATAAAAAACAGGAGCATGTAAAGGATGATTCCGAACACAACTCCCGCTCCTAGAATAAAGAGATTGAACAGTACAGGCAGCCTCGTACCCCATACTCCCGAAGCACCTTCCACAGTCCAAGAAGCACATGTAAACCGGCAGGTCTGTTGAGAGAGTAAAGAGTTGTTCTGTAGTTCCACAGCCAGGATGGAACCCGCATTGATCCTCGTGAATCCGAGGTTCGATCTGACCCTCCTCTCCAGCACCTTAGAGTAGACCTTAGAGTAGACCTTACCTGGGAGTGTGATTCCTCTGTAGTTGGTCCCTCTTTTTAGATAGGGGATAACCACCCCAGTCTGCCACTCGTCCGGTACTGACCCAGACATCCACTCAATGTTGAAGAGGCGTGTCAGCCAAGACAGCCCCTCGACACCTAGCGCCGTCAGCATTTCTGGACGAATCTCATCAACTCCCACTGTGGAGCTTTTTGACAACCACAGAGACTTCAGCCCGAGAAATCGATGAAGACTTCCCATCATCCTCCAGCTCTGTCTCCCTTACAGAGGGTGGAATGTCCGTGTTAAGGAGTTCAATCGGCCAAACGGCCAATCGCATCCTCAGTCAACAGCTTTCCATCCTTACTGTAAACAGCTTGGCTATTCTGCTGTCCCCCCTTTCTGAGATGCTTGACCAGAAGGGCCTTGGTGCCGACCGAAGGTCTTCCTCCATGGATTCTCGAAACACCTCCCACACCCGCTGTTTAGCCTTAGCAACAACCAAAGCAGCAGCCCTTAGGGCCAACCGATACCTGTAACTGCTTCAAGAGTCCCACTAGACACAAGGTCTCGATAAGACTCCTTCTTCAGTCGGACGGCTTCCCTGGCCTCTGGAAGGCACCTGTCTAGACACAAACAAATGAATGCTTTTATGTTAGATATCCACAATCCATTTAACCCATAGAGTTTAGGTGTTTAGTTTGAATTAGTCCCAAGTTTCTTTGCTGTTCTGCCTGTTAGGTGCTTTGTGAACAGTTTTCTAAAAAGTACTAAATAAATAAAGCTTTATTATTATTATTATTATTATTATTATTATAACAAATCTGCATTTGATGCATTGCATGTCATTAAAAATTTCAAAAATTTACATTGCATTTTACATGTGTTTACACATGCGAGCACGTACACAAACGCTCAAGCATGGGCATCAGCAGGTTCTTAGGTTCTTACCTCAGCTATCACTTTTGATATCTCTGTCTACAGATGCGGATCGGACACCCTCCATGAACTCGCACCATTTTCAGCTCAAAATCTTCTTTAGCTTCTTGCTGAAAATCCTCTTTGGCATCCACTTTCAGACATTCCGTGTGCTGATATTTCTGTAGATGACCAGTCGTATCTAAAATCATATTGCCGCGAGGTCTCTAAGTCATACTTTTCCCCTCACTTTACAAATCTTGCATTTGTACGCTTTTATTTTGAAAATTCACAGATCCAACCTGTTTTTCTATTTTAGTGAATCAGTCATTTTCATTTTGTATTCATTAAAAAAAAGGATCAATCTTTACATTTAATTGATCATTTTCTAGTAAAACCAAAAGACGACGGTAATTTTTTTTTTTTTTTTAATGGATATAATGAATAACCACATGTTTTACGTTTTTCAGTATCTCCTCCTAATGTGAAAATCCAATGACCAAAGGATGCACTGACCCATTACATAGTGGTTTCTTCTTTTTTGTTCCGTTTTTCCAGTAAAATACTTGAACGCTTGCACGAGGGTGCTCTTTAATGATCCTTTGTCCTAAATAAAACCCTTCATCCAAAAATGGTTCATAGTAGCGATGGGTAGATGAGGTGTCATAAAACAGAATTGCAGAGTTGATGAAACAGTGTCGTAATTGTCAGAGGCCACTAGATGGCGCTCTAGAATTGATGTAAGGTTTCATTGAATTGGTTGTTCAAGTCTAAACATTATTCAGCAGACAGTGCCATCTGGTGGCCTCTGAAAAGCAGGACAATGTGTCATGAAACCTCATCTAACCATCACAAGGTTAAGGTGATTTGAATATTTGAATGATTTTTTTCTTGCCTTTAGTCGAAGGCGTAATCTGTAAATCCGATCTTCCATTGTTCTTTTACTGATTCTAAATTTTTGGTTCTGAAGTAAACATGAAAAAGCTGTCGGACACACACGTCATCAAGGACAAAACAGATTAATAGCGTGGCAACACAGACCGGTGACCTGCAGCTCCTGATGTTGACAGTTCCTCCTGCCTACCAATTGACCATGTCATTAAGAAAATATAGATTGCTGCTGCCCGTCTATGCATCACCCAATGCAGACCTCAGCAGACGGTCTCAGCTCGACAGCAGTCTGTCACCATAGCAACACTGCTAGATCATCTTCACACAGTTGAGAGAGCTTCTGAAGAACCTTGAAGGCGTCATGGTGCGCTGTCACCAAAGAGCTTGAAATATTCAACAGCTGCTGATCATCTTCACTGGGCTGTCAACTCCTTTTATTTTTGTACATCCAAAATCGATTCAGAATCTAGAGCAAATTGATATTTGCATGTGCAGACAAATGCATATAATGATGATATAAATAAACTCATTCACAAAAGTTATGAAAGCAGCTGTGTGAGAGGACAAAAACAAGACCTGACCCAGAGCTTGAGAATGTTCACTGGATTTTTTGGAGTGTGTTCAAGATCTAAGGAGCTCAATAATACTTTAAACGACTGACTCTTCGCTCTCCACTTTACTTCAAGCTTGCAGCTGTACGCACCGAGGCCGCTGTGATCAAGGTATTGAAGGTTCTGGTCAGTGTACCTGCGATCCAGGCTGGAAGGGAGATCAATGCCAGATTGACATCGGTAAGAGAGATCAAAGGAACTTACGTGGGGTTTATAGGAAACCCCCCCTTTTTGTTAGCCACATTTTCTTGTCAAAATATCTCGTCCCTCGTGATTTATAAATTCACTTTATAAATAGAGGGACTTCTTTTAAGATGATGCGTCTTAGATATGTTGTTTTCCCCTTGTTCCATTGGCTGACTTTCTCACTTGTGTCATGGTGAAAGTACCATGAAACAAGTGAAAAAATCTCGAGTTTCTGCAGTGCATTATGCAACTTGTGCAACATAGTCCATTAGTAGGGATGGGTACCTTTCATGTTTGAACCATTCGCCTGCTCTTCCACTGCCTCACAGTCGCAAGGATGCATTCAAGCACCGAAACATGGTATTGCTTGATTTTACGTGAATCAGTATTCTATAGTACCGACATATGGAATTCGGTACCCATCCCTAGTCAGGAGAGAATGTGATGATTCACACACTTTCTGGAGGCAGGAAGGGAATGGAGCGTCGGGCCCAAGAGCGCTACCCAGCTAACAGCCAATTGTACTCTTTATTGTGGATTGTCAGATTCTTGTATCAGAACTGTTACTGTGCAAGCATGCGTGAGTGTTGAGGTGTTGGTCATCACCCACTGAGGAAGTGCTCCGCTGTGAACCCCTCCTCGTCTGAGAGCCACCTACAGTTGGCTCCACTGGGGCCACCTGCACCTGAATTGTCATTGTTCTGACTCCAGGCTCTATTCCAGAGGAGTGCCGGCAATGCCACGCTCAGGCCGACTGTATACCAGGCACCGGGTGTCAGTGTAGAAACGGCTTTCAGGGAAACGGAACCTCCTGCAGTCCAGAACCACGTGCGTCTCATTTCTCTTGTAATGTTTAGGTCTGAAGTTTTTGAAATGTGGAGACAAAGAATGGTGATGTGTATGACAGCTCCGGATCTTTGCGCCTCATACAACGGCAATTGTAACGTGAACGCCAACTGCAGCCAGATAGGGCTGGTCGTGAACTGCACCTGTCATTCGGGTTACCAAGGAGACGGTCTAATCTGTGAGCCGATTAACAGGTGAGCTGCTTCCAAACTGGACCCTCACATTTCTACTTAAATGCGATTTGCCCTGCAGTGTTAAAGTTAGGTTTGCTGCTGTCGTCCAGGTGTGTGCAGGAGCCCAATGGAGGCTGCAGTGACTTTGCGTCCTGCAAGTTCACTGGTCCAGTAAGAACAAACCCATTGAATTATTCATCATTCTTTTTTAAATCGATTCCATTTGCTATGATGTACCTCTGGAAAAGCTCATGTCCTTAGTTGCGTATGACGGAGGACACCGACAGAATATCCCCAGTAAAGAGGATCGAATGTTTCCTACAGAACGAGCGCACGTGCGAGTGCTTCTCGGGATACGTGGGAAATGGAGTCCAGTGTCTGGAGAAGCTGGTGCCCCCTGTTGACCGATGCCTGTCTGAAAACGGGTACTGCGATCCTGTGGCCACTTGTGAAGACCTTCATTACTTTGGTAATGAAAAAAAAGCCTTCACCCTTTCACAAGCTGTGCAACACAATCTGTTACCATCACATCTTCAAGACACTTCTGTCACCAAACTAAAAGTATTCACCAATTTTGGTATCATATGTGGCTCGTAGCTCAATTTACAGATGTAAAAGTGAGTGTTTGCTGGATAAACAAAACATTTTCAGTTTACTATAGCACATTTTATCACTTACCAATATTCACCACCCATTCACTGATGTTCTTCAGATAAATTGCATCCCTGTTGTTAGCCCTCTCACGTAGCTTGAGAACAACGGTAATCCATCATGATTCTGTTGCCGAAACGCGCATGCACCCATTCATACAACACTGTTTACAAACAGGTCTTTACACAAAACCACAACTGATTACCAGGTTATCACACCTGTAGCAGGTTGTAGCAGCACGACGCCACTTTGAGAGTGCTGCAAGCTGAACTGTTCCTTTCTTTTAAGAGTGAAATTGCTGACAGTGTTACCCGATTTGGTAACTGTAGTTGGATGGTAGCTGCAATGAAAAGTCATGATAGCTGTGTTGACAACTTCTTGTCAATTGTTTAAAGCGTGTAAAACTGACATCCTTCAAAATGCCAATGTAACGAATGGACATGAGTGTCTTACTTATTGCTTGCTATTGCCCCTGCAGTCATGGAGGAAGTACTGCAAGGACGAGCACAACTATTCATAAGCAAGCCATTAAATTTTAACTTAAAATTAAGTAAAGTAAAAATAACGTTTTTGTCTTGGTTGGAAGTGACAAAGGCATCTTCCAGAAGATGATAAGACGAGAAGACATCATTGCACTAAAAACAAATTTACATTTGAATCAAAAGAGACATGTCCAAAATTATTAATACCCTTTGCTAGTTATATTTTTTTCCACAATTGTACTTCTTGATGATAATCCTATTATCTTTGTCATTCCATGTTAGTTGTGGAAAATTTGTCGTCAAAATTTGCCAGGTGTATGATTGCTTTTGGTGTAACTAGATGAGACTAGAGTAGATTGTCAGTGTTCTTCCCACAATGGGGAAAACATTAAGGACAACTATAACAACAGAATCAACACAGTAGAAACAGAAACAGAATAATTTAGTGTGGGTGATTTGGGTGATGTTTGGTGGGACCTGAACATGGAGTTGCATTAGAAAAGAACAGAATATTACTGACTGCTGGTCTGCACTCTGAATCCAGTTTTCTGGCTGAGTCAATCTTGCAGTGAATTTGGTAAGCGAGACTGTCTCACGCCGGCTATTGTTTCTCAGACAGCAAAGCTGGAGTCTTCCACCTGCGTGCTCCGGAGGGGAAGTACAAGATGAATTTCACTCAAGCCAGCGCCGCCTGCCAAGCCGCGGGTTCCACACTGGCCACCCTCAAGCAGCTGGGAGACGCACAGCAGGTACCTGCCTCCAGCCAAGGTTTCCATGGAGACGTTACATAGATTGAAGTGAGGTTTCGCCCAAGTCCGCCACTGCTAAAAAGGTTCAATCGGCAGGTACACAATGAAGCTGGGACTAAGGAGGATAAAAGATGAGTGCACTGTATAACAGCGGTGCAACCGTAGCCTAGTTTCAGGGGCTTTTGTGGGTTCTGTCTCGGGGGACAGAGTTCGATTCACCCTCGAACCTCTGCGCCTCAGGCGATGTCCCTTTTTTCCTCCTCAGCTGGCAACGCTCTGTGCAAAATAGCTGGTTTGTGACCCGGCATCTATCATGTTTGTGCGGAGTACACGTAGTGCACGTAGTACACGTAGTATCCGGCGCCAAGTCGTCTGAGGTGAGAAGCCTACCACCCTCTGAGAGTTTCCCAAGACAAAGTGCAGCTCTCCAGCTGGGATCAAGTCCGCGGCCATAACCCGACTCGCTTGTGTTGACATCTTCTGACTTCTGAGCTGAAAGAGCTTTGTCTCGAGACAGAACCCGCAGTGTGACAGCGCCTTGAATTGTGCTCACGAACTGTGTCAGAAACCTCTCTGGGAATGTCTTCCATTCTAGCAAGCCATAGCTTCCAAGTGAGGCTTCTGCCAGCAGTCAGCCAAGGTCGGGCTTTACATTGTTGGCTGCACTGGCTACTGAGATGGACAGTTGCACTTCAATATTGCACTTGTGTGCCAAGATCTTGTTGAATTATTTTTAGGGTAATTGAACCCCCTGCAGTGGGGATCATGTGGTATCTGTATCTGTTAGTAGTTTCAGCTCAGTCTCCACCTTGTCAGAATCATCTTTATTATCTACTATGCTCTCTATCAAGGATTAGTTCAAGCTTGTTGCGGGGTAAAATGAAGGTACAACAGAGTGTGACTAGAGTGATGTCAAATACAGGCACATTGACATGAGAAAAACAAATGGCTTTCAAAGAATTCTGTTTCTTGTTGGCTGCAGCTATGGTTGGGGAGGAAGCTGGGTGTCTTACTTTTCCTGACGCTCCATACGTGACCTAAACTTAAGGATGGTTTCATAGTCTTCTCTGCAGTCGTGACCGTCCCTTGCAGCTTGTTCTTGTCTCGTCTCTGTGGCTGAGTTATCATTTGCAGAGGGCACCAAAACCTCTGAATCGCAAACATAACCTGCTGCGTTTGCCACAGTTGGGGATGCATCTGTGTGTGGCCGGCTGGATGGACGAAGGAAAGGTTGGCTATCCCACCACATTCCCGTCCAAGAGGTGCGGCGACAACCATGTTGGAGTGGTGCTGTACCAAGAGCCCGTGGATCAGAGCAGCAAGTACGACGCCTACTGCTACAGGCTAAAAGGTACCAGAGCAGATGAGTTGAGTGTGTCTTTGCATTTAGTTCATTTGCTACTGATAAATTCTCATATCATATTGACACCTTTGTGTTGCTATTTGCAAATTTTTCTGTCCATGGATATATGATTGTGGTCTTGTAGTGAGTGCCAGGGTGTGTGGTGGGTTCTTTTTTCACCCACGTTTACGAGCGTGAATGGGAGTTGTGTTTTTAATACAGTTTTTTTTGAGTAAGCTTGTACGTGTGTGTGATATTGTCCGCCTGCAGACGTGTCATGCACGTGTCCTCCCGATTATGTTGGAGATGGTGACTACTGCAACGGAGTGTTGACCAGTGTTCTGGCCACAAACAGCAACTTCTCCATCTTCTACAAGGTGAGGCCTCGAGCGTGGAACTCTGCGATGCGTCCTCCCTTCAGTGTTACATCCACTAGCTTCATGAATGTTGGTGCTGCTTGTGATAGGCTTCAGTATCCTTCTGTGCACCTCATTTGTCCTGAGACAGAGGTGGGCGATATGATGCCATTAAATCATGACAATTAGAAGGTGTTGAGGAGCAACCAAGGTTCACATGGATTGGCTGACATTCTTTCTATCCACTATACAGTAGAGCTACAGTGTGTTGATGCGCTCATCTGTCCGTCAGTCAAAGCAGCGCTGCTGTGGTGCGTGGTGCTCCTCTTCCCACACACCGGCTTCTTGGCTCTCATAGCCAAGCCGCTTATATGCGCTACTTCCAGCTGTTTTTAAACCTGATGCACCTCTAACTTGACCACACACTTTCACCACAGAACCATGAAGGGAGGGATGCTTGTCGGACCCGCAACGCCAAAGACTGTCTGCACCGCAGAGCTAACGGCTAACGTGTCGTCACACTTCAAAATTTTATTCATACTCATGGACTGTCAAAGTTTGCTTTGTGGTTTAAAAGTTGGCAAAAAACTTACACAACAAAATAAATGTCCTCCAAAATGTGAAGTTAAGAGAAGCAAGTTCAGGCAAAGAATGCTAAGGGTTTGTCTGGAAACTCAAAACTACAATAAATACATGTGAAAGAGAAGTGATAAAATTGAAACAGTTATTTAAAGTAAGTAAATACATAAATAAATCATGATGTATTTTGCCATATTGCCCACCCCTTTCTGGACACATTTGAAACAAATACTTTTTCTGCTATTTTTTGGGGGGCAAAATAACAACCGAGTGTCAGTAGCTAGAATTTTTCACAAATGAATAGGGATTTTCTATAGTTCTTTAAGCACAAGTGCGCTTTGGCTGAGGTTCCTTTGGTGGTGTGCCCCGGGATTTATTTCAATGAACCTTGAAAAGGGTTCAAAAACACTGAATTACAGGCTCTCATCTGAGCAGACGTTCTGCCTCGTCACACAACAAAGTCGTTCACCGCCGTCTGCAGCCTTTCAACTTCATTTCCTGTGAGTTTGGAAGAAAGCCAACAGGACCAGGCGTCTCTGATATTTTTATTCAGAATAATAATGCTCTGTGACAGAAGAGTGGCAGCTGGAGTGAAAGGGGAAGCTCTGTAGGACAGCAGTTAGCCCTGCCATGAAGTGGGGGATAGACCCGAGGACTAGAGTGGAGGAGTGGAAGACGATCAGGTTTTTATTGGGGATGATGAGAAAGGACTGGATTAGGAGCAAATATATCAGAGGGACACAAGTTTGAAAGCAAAATTATGGAGGCGTGACTCATATGGTTTGGACACATAGAGAGGAGAGGCAAGGAGCATGCTGGATGACGAATGTTGAACTAAAAGTACCAGGCAAAAGTAGAAGAGGATGGATGTGATGAAGAGGATGACTAAGGATACTGCAACAGTGGTTCTCATTGAGAGAAGACTCCACTGACCTCCTGTCACAGCATCTCTGGACAGGAGGTCCCAGCATCTCTTGTTCATGATCGCGGGAAAGGCTCAGATCCAGACTCGAGGGCAGGGGAAAAACCTGAAACAGAAAAGACGCAAATTATAGTCACGCCTAACTAATGGGGACAACGCAAACGCTCTCGGAAATTAACTCACGAGGTCCAATAAACAGGAAGTGCTCAGTGGTGGTTCTACACACACAAAAGGAATAACAATGACGAGAGGAAATACAAAGGGTGAGTCAAACAAAGTACTCACACACAATCTAATCGAGACAAGCGAGAAACAGAAAACGGAGCAAAGAGAACCAACTAAGGAGGCGACAGAAAGAAGATCAAGCAAGCATTGAATTTAGAAATATCTAACAGGAGCACAAGAGAACGGAGGGTCGAGAGAGAGTTTACCGGGAGGACGCGAAGCAACCATCTGGCAGTGCAGACTGGAATCCAGGTGTAGAAATCAGTGGAGTCTGATCAGCGGAATGGGATCCAGATGTGCTTCTTTGAAGCTGAAGAGAGAGACGTTCAACATTTGACACATTAGTTGGGTGTTGTGTGTTGCACTTGAGCAACGGTCATTGATGTTGCTCTTAGCTCCAACTTGTGGCATCTTTGATATTAACTGTGTGTGTATGTCTGCTCAGTTCTTGCTGGATTACAGCGGCTCCTCCAAAGATGGGCAACAGCTTGTGGAGTTTTTGTCTCATAGGAAGTCAGAGGTCACGCTGTTTGTTCCTCACAACTCCGGTTTCACCCAGAACCAGGTGACGTACAAAAGCGTCCCTTCATAATGACGTCTAAACATTGTTTATTTATTATTATGAGGATTTACAATATTATTAATGGCGCATGTTCAGTCTCTCTCTGGTCGAGATCTTGAGTACCACGTCTGGAGTCATGTCAGACGACCCTACAAGGACCTGATGCACCAAGAGGTCATCACATCTAAGCTAGGAGCAAACCTGACCATCACCCACGGCAACGATCAGGTTGGTTTCCGGCATCATCCCAAGGTCCTCACGCAGATGTCGTAACCTCTTTCAATTTCACGTCCAGAACACTAAACTGGTGAACCAGCGGCTGCTGGTGAACTGGGACATTCCTGCTGTGAACGGGATCCTGCACGTGATCACGGGCCCGCTGAGCGCTCCTCCCCCACCGGTGGGTGAAGTGCTTTGACCTGTTTTCCACATCCTTGGAAGTCATCCGCCTTGCTGTGTGGATTCATGTCTGGTTTCTGCGACGTCACTTTAGTCGGGTGTCAGTGTGATGACTGGATCCCTCTGTGTCCCTGCGCCACTTCAGCAGCCGTTTGATTAGCAAGAGAGGAAGCTAGCAAAAAACACAGCTATGAATTTGATTCACCAGCCTGTGAAAGGTCAGAAGAATCGTTGGCTGTAAGGTGAACTGTCGCTCAGGTTATGTTCAGGACGGGTTTGTCTCTTGTTGCTAGGCAACAGCTTTCATAGCTTCGTCTGCAGATGGCTGTGTCTGGTGTAGCGTAGCAGTTTGGAGATCTCCAAAGACCCGGCCGATAACTGAAGTGACTGCTGTGTGAAATCATTGATGTGGATGTGAAAGCTGTTGTGAGTGGGCCGTGAGTTCCAAAGATAAAGCTTCTTGATTTATTGACTACTGACAGATCGATGCCCTTTCATCTCAACCAGAGACCTGGAAATCTCAGCGCTGACTGGTGACATTATGATGAGGCTTCTGCGCATGAGTCGCTTCAAACCGCACCGTTCCTGTATTGACTGGCGTTCTATTCCCGCTCAGCTGAGTGCTGCGGGTCACTCTACAAAACGTGTGCGGTCCATTTCGTTGGCCAACAGTATGAACAATTGCCCCACATCTGGCTCGTCCCACAGCAAAGATTTCAGCGTCAGATCCTGTGATGCGTAGCTTGTCTGAATCGGAACGTGACTTTTGGTCAGTCCTGCGGGAGCTGTCTGAGAAACTGTCCTAATTCAATCTCGATCTTCAGATGTCTCCTCACGGTGCCCGTGGCCAGGCCCACTCCAGTGGCACAGTGTCGGCCATCTTGGTGTCAGTGCTCCTGTTGTGTGTGTTGTGTGCACTCGGCTACTACATCTTCAAGCAGAAGACCAGCGACTTCCGTTTCCAATACTTCAAGGTGAAACCTGTGAGCAGCCGTGGTATTGAAACATAGTTCAAATGTTTGCTTTGTTGCTGTCGCCTGTTGTCAACAGAACGACGATGAAGACGTCCCATCCAGCAAACCGAAGAAGCCCACACTGGTCTCCATCCCCAACCCTCTGTACAGCGGGGCCAGAGCCTTCAATGAACCCTTCGCTGTAAGTCCACCACACTCTCTTTTTGATGTTGTTTTTCTTAACGTTCTCAGACCTTTTGTGTGCTCCAATGTTCTTATGAGTATGAGTGAAATGGAGAGCAATATGAACGTTTTCTGTCACAGATTTTAAAACTAGTGGTGGGACTTTAACAAGTGAATTCTGATTCATTAATTCCAACATTGTTACGATTAATTAATTACAAAAAAATAATGAATTTAATATTATAAAACTGAAATTCTTATACAAATACTTTCAAGACATTAAAAGAGCTTTAGTTTAAATAAGGTGATAGAAAAACTTGAATATAGCCTCCATCGTGATTTATTGTGCTGTTGTCAAACTGATGCAAAATAAACAATATTTTGTTGTTTAAATGTAGGTATGGGTCCATCATTTGATTCAGGAATATACCAAATACCTCGTGGCAAATATTCTTATACCATTAAACTGAGATTAATTGAGATTTTTTTTTTAATCGAATCCCACCTCTATTTAAAACACATTTCTAGAATCTAAAATTTGGTCCAAACTCCTGTCTCTTCACTTGGAGAGTTTCGCGTTTCAGTTTGATCAGCGCAGGTGGAGCTGTGTTCGGGGCTCGTCGCTCATTAATGACCCAAACCTCACGAGGAACTCCAATACACTCAACTGCAGCTGTGGCTTCGCTGCTTCAGAGCTCATGACTCTCCTGACACCCGAGCAAAAGCTGAGGGCGCCATTCTCTGGCTTGTGCCTTGTTGTCGCTTTCTGTTGAAGATGTGACCATCACCATTTCATCAAACAGCTGTCATCAACACAATGGACCAAAGTATCCCCTGCATGTAAACAAGTCCAGCTGCCAATGTGGAGCAGGATGTAGTGACTACTTAACACAAGCAGGTGGCAGACTGACTGCTGTGTCTTTAGACTGAGCAACAGTTGTGTGTCTCCATCGTACTTTTGGAGTATTTATGGTTTGAAAACCGCCAGCCGGTCAGGGAAATGAGGGTGGCTGTATGGCGCAGTAAGCAGAGAGCAAGTGAGTGAATTTGACTGACTCAGATTCTCAAGAGGAAGCGCCGATCATTGACAGAGAGCGACGCTGCTGCTGTGTTCTGCAACAGTTCGCCATTCGGGTTTCATGAAACAATGTTATCATTTTCAGTGTCCACTAGATCAAGTGGTTCTTAACCTTTCTGATCTCAGGGCCCATTCAATAGAACCGATTCATGACTCTAACCATGTTTAATCTACTCTCACGTAGACAAACCAAAACCTGGTGAAATGACATGAAACCATGTGATGATTGCAAAGATATTTGTCATTGAAAAGTCCAACCAGCAGCAGAAACAGGTACAAGTCATGTTCATCAAATTTACTGAAGAAAAAGAAAAGAAAAAAAACACTTGATGCAAACTGTTGAGAAAATTTGAAAAACTGAATCACATTCTGAATAAAATAAATCTAATAAAACCATGTCTAAATATATCATAAAATGAAAATAATATATTTTATTTAAACTCCAAAGAAGATATAAGTGAAGTGTAAATGAAAGTAGTGCCATAAAAATTTTCAAAACTGCTTCAACAGGTGCTTTCATGAACAGTGTTTGCTGTCGGTGGGAGAGCAGCATCACTTTCTTTATCATTTTTTTCTTTTCAAGAACTTCTCCATAGTTGTTAACAACACACTACTGCCACCATACATGTCTAATGTGTTAGAACTGAGCGTCTCATGGCCCAAAGGTGTAAAACAAAAACCCTTTAGCAGCCCTCTAGGGGGCGCTCGCGGCCCAACCATGGGCGCCGGCCACTCTGCTCAGAACTTTTGGGATTTGAACAATTCCAATGGAAACTCACATCATTTTGAAACAGGGAGCGTCACCTTCTGAGTTCTACAGATAAGGGCAGTGTTTCATAAAGCCTCACCTGCCTATTACTAGTAGTAGTCTGGGCGTCGATTGAGTATGGTGAGGTATGGGAGCTGCGATACCTTGGCTCCAGGGGAAAATGTAATGGTTTGTTTTTGAAATTGAATTAATGGAATTACTCTGTATAAAGGTGGATCGATCATTCTATTTATAAATGCATATAAATTTACTACAAATGAAAATCTGAACAACAGAATGGATTTGATCTTTCACCACTCGTCACGTGTGACTATGACCTAATAGACAGCACCTCATCTTTGACTGAAATGGTGGTTGTAGTTGGAGGCGAAATGTGGGGAAAAAATATTAAAATGGGGAAACAGAGGACGACACAGGAGAAAATACACTGCGAATAGTAGTGGAGACTGCACAGTTCAGGGTCCTGCCATAAACAACAGTGATGATGTCCAGCTACAGTATCATTGCCACTGTTGCTTCAGAGATGTGGCTGAACATCACCAGTGGATCAGATGAACATCTGCAGAAGATATGTAATGCACTATAGCCGCCGCCAGGTGGCGTCATAATTCACTCTCATCCCAAATATTGGATCACGTTCTTCTCTTTCACAGCATGCCCTCTTCTCTAACCATAATAAAGTTACTGACTTCTGAAATGTCACAGTTGAATACTACACTGAAAACACGGGGTCAACACATCACAAAATGACACTGTGGCCAGGCTACTGTGATCATGACCAATGAAAGTTGAGTGCTGTATTGATGCATGTCTAGGCTCAGGAGGAGAATGGCCTGAGTTCTCCTCATGTGCTGCAAAAGCAAAATATTCTGAAATCGATGCTCTAAAAAAAAACCAGATACAACCTGACGGCCATTTTTCCTCCTGTGTGCAGGACACCGGTGAAAGTGCTGAAGCTACAGAATCAGAGGAGCCGCCGAATCTTCTGAATCTCAACGAGTGAGACTTTATTCACCAGAGGTTTTTCTATTTTTTCTAATCAGCTTTAATCAGTATTCAAATAAAAAAAAATTGTGCGTCAAATTGTTTCTCATGGTTGTGTCATCAGGTCTTCATCCTTCATCTCTATCCGCTCAATCTCCGTCTTGTTCCTTGAAGTTGACCTACTTTCCTTCAAGATGCCAAAACACACCTCTGGTCCTGCACGCAGGATGTTGTTTGGTTGTTTGGTGGATGGTTGTACACGTGGTGTGGAGTGAAACTTGAGGGAGCTCTGTGTGAATGGAAATACACACTTGTGTGTGTGTGGTACTAAAATCTCTTTCTATCACAACAACAGCATGTATTTGCTTGTGTGGCAAAAACACAAGGTGGAGTGGCAGGTATTAACATTTTGAGCCAAAGAATCAGAATCAGAATGAACTTCATTGCCATGGTCAGTGCGGATCCCACCAACTAGGAAAGTGCTTTGGATTAAGGTGTCCTCCTAAAATACAATAAAATAAAATAACGCTGATCACAAATTCGACAGTCTGACGGCCGAGGGGAAAAAGCTGTTCCTGTGACGAGAGGTTCTGGTCTGGATGGACCGTAGCCTCCTGCCAGAGGGAAGAGGCACAAACAGTCCATGACCAGAGTGAGAAGTCCATGATCATCTCCACTGTCTTCTGGGCGTTGAGCTCCAGGCCATGAAAGAAGCATGTCTTTTCAGAATGAAATATATCCGTTCCTCGTGTACAAACACTTAGAAAAGCAAACTAATCTCTTCCAAAATGGACCTGACGGGATTGTTGTTCAACTCCATGAATCTGGTTTGAGTTCAGAGCTACTCGAAACACAGTGAGATGAAAGGAGAGGAAGGAAGCAGCAAGGCAAAGCAAGCAGCTGGTGATGTTCAGAGTTCAGTCTGCGGCCGTGCACACACACACACACACACACACACACACACACACAAACATGCGGCACTGTCTGACTCACTGCAGCCGGTCCACTCTATTTCAGTCCACACTACAGTCTCCTGTCGTCTGTGCAGTTGGTCGTCGCTCTTCCGTCATTCCTGTCGCCTAAAACTAAAACTCATGACGGTGGCCCGAGTTCCATTTCCAGAAAGCCAGCAGTGGGTGCAGAGTAATCCGGTCTGCTACAAAAAGAGCCGTTCCAGACGGAGAACAATGACTGATGACAGACTTCTCTCTCCTCTGAACGCACTCTCATAAGGTCTGTGTTAGCATCTGTGCAGGCGCTGACCTTGACACGTCCCTCTGTCACAAGGTCTGTTATTCTGGGTTTGGTGTGATGACCTTGGAGAAGGTCGGTGTGGATAGAAGCGTCCCCTGAATTCATTGAGATTTAATACCTCACATATTTGTGGCACAATTTGTTTTCAGGATTTAATAATGGAGCAGGAGATCCATCTTGGTTTGGTAAGTCGATGGCGCCCGACTGCAGTGAAGGAAGTACAGCAGGAGTGAATGTTCAGTCTGGATCGGCGGTCGGGCGGAAGCGGAAGGGGTGTGACACACTGGTGGTGTCGTGGATTAGCCACCGCAGTGCGCTGACCTCCAGCTGGTTTCTCACCCTCGGTTATTTTATCCCCACAGTTACTCACCGGGCCAACGTCTCCTGGACCAGTGATCCACTTACCTGTCTTTCTCTGACTTGTGTGTGACTGAAGGGAGTGGTCTCAGAAGAAGCAGGCATTTTCTCTGTGCAGCAAAAACCTCCTTCACCTTAAATAGACCTTGACTTGAAATAGATTTCCTCCACCGCTGCCCCAGACTCTGACTCCGAGGGTCGACGGAGAGCAGCCGGGGACGGACGCTCAGGCCGAGACATATTTCATTTGGATCGCTGTAAAGAAGTAACCTTTCTAAAACGGTGAGTGCCGGGAGCCTTCTGGCGCTTTCTCGGTCTGTTTGACTCATCCCATCCCCCAACACACAAAAGACGCGAGCTGCAGCGCGGCCGCTGGAGCGGTTGGTTCCATCTGACAAAACAACACTCTGGAAGCAAATCACTGGTGAACATTCTGATCTGCGAGTCAAGGCGGGTAGAACCGGAGTCGACAGACGTCAGCAATACGTGATTAGACCTCAGGCCTAGCATCCCCAGACAGGTGGGATGAAGTCGCAAGGTCCGACCACGTTGTCGTCCGCGAGGAAGGTTTTCAGATCTACTCTGAAGATCAGTTTTGAACCTAAACAGCAGTTTTGGGTGAAAAGAGTTTGATGCCATCGCTGATGTTCTATAAAACCTCACTTCATTTTGTTGAAGAAAAAATGTTAGCGGGGACAAAACAATTGTGCTGTCGAACTTTTTCTGGGGAGGTGCTGGTAGAATGCAAAGGCTTCTTTAAAAACAAGAAAAATCCTGCAGCTGCAGCGACAGTGATGGCTTACTTTGACAAAATTGTTGACCCTTCATGGTTTTCACTCCCCACCAGAGAAACAGGAAACATTTAAACTAGGGGTGGGATTTGATTTTTTAAAAATAATCTCGTTAATTCCAGAATTTGTGATGAATTAATCTCAATTAATCGCAGTTTAATCGTATAAGAATGTTTGCTACAAGAAGCCACATTTTTCAATTTGAATGAATTTGGTATATGACTGAATCAAATGATGGGCCCATACATACATTTAAACAACAAAAAAAACAAAAAATTGTTTATTTTGCATCAGTTTGACAATGGCACAATAAATCACAATGGTGGCTATATTCAAGTTTTTATATCACCTTATTTAAACTAAAGCTCTTTTAATGTCTTGAAAACATTGGTATATGAATTTCAATTTTATTAGAATTTCAAGTACATTCAGAGTAGTGGAAACCCTGGCCATTGTGTAGTGATAAGGGATTCCTCCATGTTTTGTTGTTGTTATCATGTAGAGTACTCAATACCTCATGATTCTGTAGCATTGATATGGATGTTGGCAAAATTTAAGGGCTGCCACTGGCTACTGCCTAGTTGCTGGACACTGGTGTAATGAAATATGATCTGATGGTAGAGAGGAGGCTGGGGGGAAGATGGATGGCACCAATGAAGGAGTCAGTGAGAAGAGGAAGACAAATTCAGAGCAGATGTACATAGGCGGCTGGGACTTGGTGTCATGTAAGTTTCCACATCGAGAGTAGTTCTCCAGGGTTAGTGATCGTGTCACTTATTTTCATTTGCATTTCTGTATGACATAATGTCACTTTTCAAGAGTACAATCTGTCACAGGTGACTCAGGTATGACTCCTTTACCTTGGAAACGGTGACCGTTGTACACACAGTAAACTCCAGACTGTAGAGTGCACCAGAATATAAGCCACAGCCACTAAATTTAAGAAGGAAAATAGATCTGGTTCATCCATAAGCCACAGCGGTTTATAAGCTGCAGGTGCAGTGGTGCCGTCTGGACTGTAGAACGGTCAGTGGTTGAGAGATTGGCTCTGTAGGCTTCTGCAATGAAGGGATACCCCTAGCATGACTGTTTGACAGTCGGTTGAATCCCTGCCTCCAATCTTGGCCGTTCAATGTTCTCAGCACACAAATAGAAAAAGTGTAAAACACATTTTAAAATAACTTTATTGAACAAAATGTTTTCAAAGGTCATGTATGAAATACAGTATTTTACAAGTGTTGGAGAAACATGACAAACAAAGCGCTTCAGAAAAGGGGGTTTGCTGGGTAGGATCAGACATTCAACCTCTCACTGAGCAGAAGACAAATGCTGCCAGTCATAGTCACTGAAAGAGACTCAGCGGCAGACCACAAGGACCAACATGTCGTCATAGTTTGGGTCGGGAGCTCAGACCAATGCTCTCATTTGAAGCCAAAATTAGTCTAGAACCTCGATTGAACGACACCTCTACTAGGATGGCAGAGCGCTCAAGTCTCATTCTTCTCACACTTGTTTTGGGAGGTCTAAAGTCGTAAATAAAAACTGTACAATTTTCAAACTCAATTTGTCTTGACATACAAGATGTTTCACACATAAATGAATGGATGGTTCTGAAAAAAATCCTTGGAAAACACAAGGCAGCATGGCATGCTCACCCCAACCTGCAGGGGGAAGGAGCACACCTTAAATAGAAGTTGCCGCTTATAAATGCTTGAATCGCAGATGTGAAGTAGAAACACAATTCCAGATGTTTGAGCACCAGTAGGTCAACATGTCTCAATTTGCTTCCCAAACGTCATGGTACGTCAAATAACCTCAATTTTAGGGAACATGCAGTTGTCAAATGCTCACAGTGCAGGACCTAGCTTATAGAAACAGCACAGAGGAGTATTTTATTGGGATTGTAGTAAACACAATCAAAGGTCTTTCTCGAATGTGGGCTTGGTCTCTGAACTTAAGCCTGAATGGGTGGAAGATTCCCTCATCAAAGCTTAGAATGAGGAACAACTAAGACGTGTTTGGCTGAAGACTTCAAAATAATCTCTTGTGTCGTGACCAAGTCTGGACTTTCCCAACAGGGAAAGGGGGCAGAGGAATTCAAACTGCTCAAAACACAAAAAAAGTGATCAGGGAAGAACGACGAGAGAAATGTCTTCTGCAACAGGAAGCTGTGACCCCAAAATCAGCAACCCACCCGACCCCCCATCAGCCTGAAGCACGAGGCTGGTTGGTGCTGGTTCTATCTGCGCCTAGTGCCAGTCGACCACACAACGGTTCTCATCATTAGAAACCTTCTGGAAGCCACGTCAGACTGGGTCAACCTCCAACATGGAGCAAACATCCCAGAATCAATGGAACAACTCTTGTATTAGCATCAAACACCATGGAGAGGCAACAACTGAGAAAGTGTAAAAAGTTGTAGAAATTCAAATTTTTCACTCAAGTCTTTCAGCTAATCTAACTCAGTCACTTGTTCTGGTGTCTGAAGTCTCCTAGCACGTGGGTAAGAGGCTGGATCTGGATCACAGGTGACAAGTTTACCTGTAGAATTTTTTGCGCTTTCCTTCGGGCCTCATCCACCGACCGCGAGTGGTCCACTTTGACCACCTTGGATCGAAGATTTTTCTTCTCTTTCCAGCCGTTTCTCAACCGAGGCGAGTTGGTGAGTTCTTTCAAACTTTGTCCCTCCTGGTGGAAGCAGTTGCTTCTCCAGCCGTTGCTGGTGAGTGTGGTGTGAGTCTCTGAGAAGGCCCGGCCGTTGGCACAGAAAGCCGGCGCCGAATCCCCGATGAGAGCTCCGTCTAGTCGGATAGGACACGACGAACTCTTCTGGCTAAACAAGGCCACTGCTTTGGTGGAAGCTCCACCACCATTCTGGGAAGGCTGCGAAGGTATTCCTGGCGGTGGGGCGGGGTGCAGCTTTTGAGGGAGGACAGCAGGCGGAGCTTCACACGAAGACTGCCATGCTGTGTGAATCTGAAGGCGGGCTGTGTGACAGCCAGACACACCTTTGATGTTAGTTAATCGGAGACAAGGCTTTGCCTGGAATGCCTGCGATACTTCAAGTGTCTTACTTGGCGCGTTCTTATGCACAACATCAATGTGGTCCGCCAGTAGTTCGGAGGGAGGAACTCCTTGAATCCTCGGGTTCCCTTTCACCGACATGTTCCACGAAGGATGCACCTCACGCTTTTTCACAGGTCTCCTAGATCTCTTCTTGGCAGTGGGTCGGATGTTCCTCGAAGGTTTCAGCATATCTTCCGTCAGTGGAAGGTTTGTCGAAGAACGATAACGATACACGTCCTTGCTCTGCAGCACAGTGGGCTTGTGCCCTTCCTCGCTCAGTTCCTGCAAGAAGGTGACCAGATCCTCTGTGCTTGTCAGGTCACAGGACACTGGACTCAGGATCTTCAAAGCGTCGAGGAGTATATTCTGTCCGGCAGAAGAGATCCGAGACCAAGAGTGGACAGCCCTACGCTCCTCATTGGCAAATGCGGAGGGCCGGCAGACCGGGGGACCTTTCGCCATGTCCACCATGTTAGTCATGCTGCCAAAAGAAACAAAATTGTAATTTCAACAAATGAAATGGCTAAGAGTGGAATTAAAAAAAACCTCCTGCTACATTTTGAGCAATCCATTATTTCTAAACCAGGATGGACCAACAATTTTAGTGTCCTGAGTAAGTCCTTCTAGCCAATTTGTGCCTCCTCAGGTAAGGCATCTAGGGATGCAACGATCCACACTATTTGACTTCTGATACCCGAATTTGGATATGTGCCAATATCGATATTCCTTCGATCTGATACCAGAGCAGTTTGCAATTTCTTTTCACCACTATTGTCGATTGTGTATTACTTACAAAAGGCAACTAGAGATTGGTACAAGACAACAAACCAAAGTCAGGAAAACATGAAATCCTGACAAATACACACATAAATACATTTTCCGACTGGCAAGTCTGAATAAGTGACGTAACACCTGAAGTCCAACAACCTGAGATGACAGGTTTCAGTACGAACAGACTCTCCAGCTCTCTGTTAAACGCTCCCTTGGACTATGTAACTTTCTCTGGGCAAGTTACCCAGAGGCATGTTCTGAGAGTGGCATCGCTGCCCCAACTCCACCGCAACACTTTATGGCAGAAGGGCAGAGGGACCGCGGAGGCGAGCTGAGTTCCTCTGTTCGCATCATGGTGAAAATAGTTTTCCAATGAATTGCTTGCCAGTGAAAATGACTTGCTTATGCTCACACACAGTTATGGATGTCTGCTGTTTGTTGTATTGCACTGTCGAAGCCTACAGTGAACATATAGCTGGCCAAGTTGATTAGCCACAAAGCTAATAACGCGCTAGTCATGTTAGTCAATTCGGTTAGTAATAGTATGGAGAAAAACAGTGTTTGTACCGGACTTGCAAGGCTTTCTCTGTGCTTAGCGCACGTCTTGGGTGCGTTATTGAATGTGGGGAACTTATTTTTGAGATGACAACTCATTTATTGCGTTTAAGTGTAGTAAAGATATAGCCAGCAAAACGGATTAGCGCCGCCAGCGCCTAATGTCCGCAAGCATTTATCAGACAGAAAATAGTCGATTCACTGTCATTTGCCGTATTTATGGTTCATCTAGTTCGGACAAGTGTAACATGTTATGTCTCATGTTCTATCTGTAGCTACTGCCGTTGAGTCCTCTGTTCTGCAGACCTGCTAAAAGCTGGTAAAACGACCAGCGCCACATTTCATCATCCCTTGCGATTGTTCTGGAACTGATTGAAGAATATTTTCTAACTGACGTCTGTGTCCAGTCAACTTGAAATAACCGTGTGAACGTACGTTTTGATGCTCACGCCCAGGTCGCTGTTTGTCTGCTCCTTATTGAAACATATGACAGTCATGATGTAATAAAGCTGGACAGGAAAAAAGGTGCTCCTTCGTCTTTATTATTCAACAGCACTGTAGACGACGGTAGCGCACCTCCACGGCTTAGACGAGATGAACATGAAGGTTTTCATCATCATACATCACGGAAGAATCCCGTAAGAAACATCATGACCAATGTCCGTTGCTGGCAGAACTATACAGCTGCATCTTACAGATTTATTTCTCATAACTAACAGATAGCAGTTTGTTCTCACCTTATCAGTAAATGTCCAGACTTGGACTGTACTTCTTTCTGAAACGTGCAGTCGAAATAAAGTTTTATTGTCTGGGTCTGTCAGTCTTGCAGCTGCTTCAGCCTCTCGCTGCATCCTGCCTCTCCTGACGGAGTTCCATCTCTGATGTAGAATGATAGATGCTTCTGGAGTTGCCTGGACAGTGTTGGGTATATTTCTGTCAGTGTAGCTCCCTAGTTCAGGTCTGGTTATTATTAGGAGGAGAGAGAGACAGAGGACACTTCACTATTAGGGGTGGGATTCGATTTAAAAAAGTAATCTAACTAATTCCAGAATTTGTGATGAATTATCTCAATTAATCGCAGTTTAATCGTATAAGAATACTTGTTATAAGAAGCCACATTTTTCAATTTGAATGAATTTGGTATATGACTGAATCAAATGATGGGCCCATACATACATTTAAACAACAACATATTGTTTATTTTGCATCAGTTTGACAATGGCACAATAAATCACGATGGTGGCTATATTCAAGTTTTTATATCACCTTATTTAAACTAAAGCTCTTTTAATGTCTTGAAAACATTGGTATGGGAATTTCAATTTTATAAGAATTTCAAGTCCATTCAGAGTAGTGGAAACCCTGGCCATTGTAGCAAAAAACCTCCCTGAACAAAAGCAAACAGACGCTTTTGTTTGCTTTTGTTCAGGGATTCCTCCATGTTTGTTGTTGTTATCATCCTAGCTGCCACGTGTCTTGTGGATCAGTGGACCAGGAACTCCTGCACTTACAAAGGTTCCCTGTTGTCTGGACAGCAAACGGTTCAATTAAAACGATTAAATGTGATCAAAATATTTTAACGTGTTAATTACGATTGATTAATTAATCGCATGCATCAACAACAAGTTAGCTCTGTGCATGCTAGCTGTTAGCTCGAGGGTGTTCATCATTTTACGATGGTGTCGCAGGGGGTTGCTCATCCTTAAGACGCGTTATCTTCGCAAACCAAACGAAGCCTCACTTTTGAACACTACGACCCGTCGCCACTTGAATTCCTCCGTGACTGAGGCTAACAGCCGGAGAGGTGGTGACGCAGAGCCAAAGGCGCGCTGCGACAGCAGCCAGTTGGAATCCTATGTAATATTTTTTCACTGCTTCTCAACAACAACCAGTTCTCGATGCTCACCCTGCGGCCCGTGTGTGTTTACACCAACAGCAACATGACGCATCGACGCACAGATTTTGACGTAGACTAAATTTAGCTGTTTATGTTATCAATGACATCAAGTAATCGTTGCAGCCCTGTTCGCTGTTCCACCACGGTCTTTCCTCATAAACGTTGAAAATAAATGTTGAAAGAGCCATATTGGACCACAAAAACATTATGTCTGTCAAGCAATGCACCGAACCAACGGTGGTTCAGTGCTTTTGCAATTATCTTGTTCACCATCTCGATGACCAGGTTGATCACCGCCCTACACTCTGACGGGAATGTTTGTGCACACAACGTCTCTTGATGCAAGATGCAGTGGAATGCAAGCAGATTTCGATCCAATGCTTTCTGTAGCAAAGTCACAAACCCCCTTTTTTTGATCCGCTGATTTTGCCATGCGCTTTGAGTTTTTCCTGATCCACCTCCTTTGTTTTCCAGTGCGTCTGTGCCCGTCCTCCGTGGTTCTTCTCCCCCCAATCCTGTGGACTTACTGTGTGTCTTGGACTCTAGTTCTCCATTGTTTTGTGCTCATGGACGCTTGTTTTGGTTTCTGAACCGTTTGGTTTTATTTTCCGGACTCTGTTTCCCTCTTGTGTTGAGTTTTGTACCATCTTGTTTTTCCAGCCTCCTTCTACTGTAATTCACTTCTTTTTAAGTCTGGCTCCTTCTACCATTGAAGCGTATTGAGTTAGTTTTCTTGTTGTTTCTTATTGGACTTGACCCTCAGTCTCCTCCCTGCTGCACTTGGGTCTCCCATCTCAAATTGTTACACTTCTTCCATTTTCAAACATTTTTGAAAAAGCTCCTGGGAGCCACTAGGGCAGCGCGCTAAAGAGCCGCATGCAGCAGTAGCTGCGGGTGTGGTGTCACAGGCGCTACACGAGATAGAATCCTTGTCGATTGGAAGCGGTGCATCTGTGGTTTAGTAGCACAGGCAACATTTGCCTTTTAACTTAAAGCATGACCAGTGTTACCCCACAACATGGAAAGATGGTTAATATGTGAACACTGTTATTTGATCGGTAGCTACCCAAAGCCCAGGAATCGATATCAGGAACATGAAAGTCGGATCGGTGCATCCCTCCTCATCAATGAGTTTTTCAGAGAGAAGTCATTTATCAGCCATTGTTTGTCGTGACTTCAGACGTGTCTACCGAACCAATGGTAGCCATTCAGGTCACACAGTGGTCTTGGAGTAGATTGTGGTTGTCCAAAGGTTGGTGACGCTGCCCTAAACTAAATGTGTCATGAATTTTGTGTATTTTTGGCGATTTGTAAGAAACTCCCCAAAACTAAGATAAAATAATGCAGGTTAAATCCTAGTGAAATAAGCGTGGAACTTCACCTCAGTCTGTCTCACTCTCCCTTCTCTGTGACGGTGATGCGCTCGGAGAATGCGCTTCATATGCAATATTTTTGTTGTATCCTAGTAGGGCTGAACAATATATTGTTATATCTATATCATGATGTGGAAAATTAAAAACATTCACAATATTAACATCACAAAAACATCAAATCTTTCCCGGCTCGTCCTGCATTGTACAGCCAAGGTAGCCGCGAACGTCGCTGGAGTGCCCACACTTCAATATGCAGTGAAACACCAGCCAACCACAAGCCTCCTTTCAAGTTTACCGTTGACTGACAGCTGAAGCCAGCCAATGACAACCTTGCTTTTAGCTATGATTTTGAAACAGGGTGTCAAAGCCACTCCCCCACCACATAACCGCACACCCTCCCTCACCCCTCCCGACAGACCAGGTCATCAACTGACAACCTGCTTTGCCTGCAAACATCTATTTGTACAAAAATATAAAAACATCTGAGTCAAATAATCGTTAACAGAGATTAACTCCGATGCAGGGTCTACCGCGCAGTTGTTTAACTAGACTGAGTCTGATTAATAAAAAAATACTTTAAAAATATTTTTATGATTTTTTCCCATACAACAAGTGTCTACTGCTTTGTTAATCTTCTTTCATGTATTTAGACAAGATAAGCATATAGCTGTATCAGCTGTGTATCTGTGATGTTTTTCTAAACTTTCACACCTTTAAGCTTTCATTCATTCAAACGGTACATACAGTATTATGGGACAGGAGATATGGACAAAAATACATAAATGTTTAATAATAATAAATAAAAAACAATAATAATAATACATTTAATCGATAAAGACAATTATCACAATAAATACATTTTCATCCTATTACATGTGTTGGACACACTACAGTCTCTCTTGAATCTGTTTTATGATGAAACAGCAGAATTTGTATCCAACATCATAATTTGTTCATGTTTAAATATAATAGCTAAGTGTAGAGATGAAAAATTCAATGTCTCTCGTCGAACCCACTTGTGCCCAATGTACTGATGTCTCTTAACTGTAACTATTTTAGTATACTACCATCTGGACACATTTCCTATATGGTATAGAAGAAATATTAGAAATATTGTGAATAAATGATAATTTAGTCGTATTCTATTCTCAAAAACATTGTACAAACTAGCATTCGCTTGCATGTTTGAAGATTTCATTAATACTTGCATACCAAATGAGAATTTGTTGATGGTACCTAACTGATGCCGGGTTGTAGCAATAGGACTGCCGGTGAGAGTGTGTCCACGATCAGTGAACCCTAATCGGGGACGCGGAAGAGGACACCACCGCCAACATGGAGCGGAGGACCGTCCTATAACTATTTTCACCACGGAGCAGAGGGAGCGGGCAATGTGCAAAAAAAAAAACAAAAAAGACCAAAATACTCCTCGGGAGTACTATTATGTCTTCCTTCAATTATGAAAACGCGATGATCGTCATGAAACGATTATTTTGCCGGTCTCCCCAACTTCTCATTCTCTCTCGATGCACCCAAACGCTGCACCACACCTTGTCCGGAAGGCACAGTGAGCCCGCTACACAGAGTAGCACGGGGCTCTGCCTGTCAGCGAGAGAGCTTGAGCCTCTGTTTACACGGAGTGTTGGACGCTAATATTAGCTACTGTTAGCTCCCGACTCTGTCATCTGTACAACGGCGGCATGGTATTCAGAGTCAAAACCTCCGAGGAGCAGACGCTCAGCAAGCGTTCTGAGTCACAACCGCAGTGATAGCTGCTTGTGGGAGATATTTCTAAAAACCAATGATTATTTGAAAGTGGATAAATGCATAAGAACAATCCCTCGCGCTCAACTTTGAGACGGGGTGATGAAAACAAGCGCTCCTTGTCATTCATCACGCTGCAGAGACGCAGGAAGAGCGCTCTGATGTGGAAGTGTTATGATTTAACGAGTGACTTCTCTCATGATCTCATGAAAAATGACGAAAAAAACCTTGGAATGCGAAATCACTTCTTACAACATCAGAACCACAGAAAAATCTATGCATCCCAGTCAAGTGCCAACTCAACAAATATTTTCTCGTCTCCACTGTTCTCTAAACCCAGACCTTACAGATTGGAGTTTCTAGAGAGAAACATTTAACCCACATGGTGAAGGTTAAATATAACTGTTAAACTATTGTTTACATTTTACGCATTGCTTTATTGTAGATCATTGATCAATAAAGTTTGAAAGTTCAATGAGTGCAAAACATAAAATTGTTAAATAATCGAGATGATGATATGAATCAAAATAATCGAGATTATCAATTTTGCCATAATCGTCCATCCAGCCCTACTGTAGCAGGATACCGAGACAGAGAGCACTGCATTTATGAAAGTTTCCACTCTGGATGTTTTCAAAAGTTTCAGATTCAGGTGATTCAGATTCAACTAACACTGCACCGGACTCCACAACGGCGACGGAGCCGGTCGTTTACGTTTCTGCGTAAACAACACCTGAGAAAGGCTGCTCATCTAGCTTGCTGAAATTCATAATTAGTTCTTATCATTCTGTCACGTTGCTTAGCACCCGCTGTGCTAACAGCCTGCTGCTGAGGAACCAGCGGTCTCACTTTCATGAGCTCAGAAAACTCTCCGTGCTCCGTCAAGTGGTGGCACTTTAAATGGCGTGTTTAACTTGAAGCGGCTTCCCTGCACAGCATTTTCCCGTGCATGTGCTACAGGATGCAAACTTTAGATGACAGATTGAAAGAAGATACACAGCAGACATGTCGCTGCCAAGTGAGCAGCGAGAAGGGAGGAGCGGACGCATCTCAACCAGCAGGGCTTCATCAGAGCACCAGCTGTCACACGTGATTGGTTATTGTGATCGGCAATGGCAGGTAGTGATCGGCATTCACCGTCACCCTGATATCGGCCAATCATGATCGGTGAGCAATGGATCGGAACATCCATAGTTTAAAGTTTGGAACTTATCTGCATTTCCTTATCTCATCAGCGTCAGGCATCCCATCAATCACAGCATGCTTCCATGCCGCGAGTGTGGTGACTCGCAAGATGTGGATCACCACGAGATTACTGATGGCCAAGATACGGTCGACAATCAGGCGTTCATTTTTTCATGTTTTGCAGACGCCCCCATAGCTAAAAGCCTTACGGGTGTCATAAACAAATATGATGGCCAAACTGCAGCTGCAAAAGGGTTGGCAAAAGAGCACATTTCAATCCTATTCACGAAATTACTGAGCGGAAACACTACTTTCATGGAAACTAGTGTGATGACATTACGGCTGTGTTCCCACTTCTCACCCTAACACTAGCACTTGGATCTGAGCACCCTCCACAACGTGGTGCCCTCTGACGACGAAGTGAAGTGATCGACGTCCCTAAGAATTGGGACGACACTTGATGACGTCACGCGTAAGGAGGACATGCCATTGACTGCCGTGCTGTGTTTTGTTCCCTGCATATCCAGTGTTGGAGACGTTTTGGGAATGCCAGCTCCAACGTTTTTGCAACGTCTTGCATCGGTGCTGATCATCTCACTTGGTTTGATGAACCAACAGAGAAGAAATGGGCGGAGCCTAAGCCAGCTTCACCGCTATGTTGCGGTGAAAGATCTGTTAGAGGCATGACAGTATTAGCCTGGATGCTAGCCCACTGTTGTTTGTTAAGAAGAAATAAAGATATACAGTTGTACGTACATGTTGTATTGTTCATGCTGTCAGACACGGTAGACCATTTGGGTCGCTAACGTCTGATACGAGAGAAAGTAAACAAACAGAGTAGTCCTAGCTACTAAAATGTCCCTTTTGTCTATCCAACATTGTTTTTAAATAAAGTACGTTGGTCACTGGGAAGTGGGAAACGGTACAGTGTTAGGGAGTCAATTCCTATTACGAGTCACAGCAACTCACATAAACATGTACGCATTATTTCTGTGTACGCTGTGTCTGTGGCGAGTCCAGCTCATTTGTATTTCCTGCTGACCAATTTGTGACCATTTTAATCGCCCAAATTAACATGTTTAGATTAGGGCCTTACCGTGATTAATTGCACAACTTTCTGCGATTAATCGCAGTTTGTGTACATGTGGCTATAAATGTAACAGTCAAGACTTAAGAATCCCAAAGTTAATGTACTGTACATTTAATAGTACTAACACTGAGACATTAACAAAAGCGCAAGAATGTTACTTGCATAGAATCATGGGGCAGAAGAATCTTATTCCATTTTATTTTCCTCGCGAAAATGGCACTGTGGAGTGACGGTTGGCTGCCTGATTCTAGCATCAGCTATATGAATCTAGCAACTAGTCAGTATGGTATACATTTGGTATACATTTGACAAGAGTTTGCGTTTAAAAAAAAAAGCATCTCACAAGTATTAAACTTGTGTGTTTGATCGGCTGCTGTTGAGCAGGAGATGACGAAATGTCTTGCAGCTGTCGTGGGGGAAAAAATTGAATTGATTGTCGGTATAAACATCAGCTGCTATTGTCATGAAAAAAAAAGTTACTGTTTTTCCTCCAGCCCTAAAATTCATGTCCACTTCCACGATGACTCCATGTGTTTCGATGCTACCACTACAATTCAATGCATTTGATCACGTGAAATTTCATCAATAAAAAGTAAAGTTAATTTCATGGCGTAATCGTCACCATCTCATTTCTCTTACCCAACACATATGAAACCTGACAACATTTCTTCAATCACTTGAGCTTTTTTAAATTATCAAAAATCACAATAAAAAGGCAAATGTAGAAGTCACTTTTGCAAAGAACTCCTTCTGTGCTAGCACGTCTGGAGATACAATAGCTAGCTCCAGTCAAAACCAATGCGCGCACACTCGCCGCCTTCTGGTGCTCCTTGGCGCCCCCTTTGTACAGAGGCCGAGGAACGGTGTTTATCCGTGTGGCGCGACTTTGGACTGCACAATAGTCAAGAGTATGTGCTTCACAACTTTCATATTAAAGCAGACGTCGCCATTTCTCAGGCGAAGTTGTAAAGCATCGAGTTGCCAGCAGCAATCTTTCCCCGACAGAGCGGCTAGTTGTTGAGCTACACCGCTTTCCTCCAGACACTGACTGCTCGCCCGACGACACGACAGTCGACCGAGGCGCGGCGGCCAGGGAGCGCGTACCAAACTGCAACGCCAGGCAGAGGAGGCAGAATTACCTTTAGGTGGGTTGTCTCGGCATCCTCCGGTCGCCGCTGCGCTGACGCTCCACGGTAAAATGGCTGCAACAAAAGCGGTGTGGATGATAGACCAGCGGAGGTGGAGGCAGCCGGGAGAGGCGGAGGGGCGGTCCGTCAACGCGCCGACGGGTGGGGGTGGGGAGCCAAGTCACGTGATCCGAATGCTCGTCTGGGGTCAACACAATTTTATTAGGACATTTTTTTACTTGTATTTTTTTCAATCTAGATGCTACATTTTAATTTGTTCGCAATCATTTAGAAATAACCCAGTAATTTATTTAATACCCAGTTCCCAGTTGGGTTACCTTGACCTGAAGGTCTTCACCACAGTAGTGTCCAGGGCAGCTCAACAATAACAATTGGAAACAACAAGTCAAGCTTCTCTGTCAAAGCAGGGCCTCTCACCTTCGTGTACAGATACTAACATGCACTACGTATACACACTAGATCACACACTCCCTTATATGCACTCAGCAAGTCACTTCTGTTGGAGATCTCATACTTCTAGACATCAACACAGAAAACCCATCGAAAGCTTGGCGTCACCCACACCAAAACACACAGATGCCCCACCGAAGACCCTCCCCCCAATTGACTTACACTTACGACCACTGACGCACCCACACAAACATTCCAAACTGCATCTCCTCCCAATATTGATCATGTTTTCATACTATGAGTAGTCAGACTGACTTGCTGAATTGACCCAACTCTTCCCCGGTATTGAAGAGCTGGTGGAGAATAAATGAACAGAAGAAATAGGCGTTAGAGTTAGATTAGATGTCCTTTATTTGTCTCGCAGAAAATCAACATTAAGAATTATTAATAATAATATTTAATGATTGATTGAGGGCTACACACTGAGCAAAGTCTATCGGTATCATTGGGCAATAATGGTGCCAAACTCTTGAAAACAATACAATGACACACTTTAAGGCCCACCAAGATCGATGGTTGAGAACTCCAATGATGGATCTAGCATCTGCGAAAAACCCCACTCTCTTCCCCAACTCCTGAAACCCTTGAAATTGGGGGAGTCAAGCTAGCCATTGGATTCACGATAACGTTCCTCAAATAAAGTTCAGAGAACGACAGAGAGGCAGACATGGATTGGATTGCCTATATTCTTCCTCAGAACTGTGGTCATTAACAATAGCTCATTTTATAAACAGTGCAAAAGTCCAGTTGCAGTGGTTCATGCTGTGCTCTACGTGCAACGTAGTGTGAACCAAATGATTGAGTTTTGGAATTGACGAGATGTTCAGAGACAACCTGATCTGTCTGCTTCCTTTGTGTTGCTAGAAAAACAGACTGTCTGGAAGTATAGTTCCTTCTGCCACACGGCTAGTGTTTGCTGTGGGTTCAGCCCAGGCAGTTGCATATCCTCATGCACAGTGCATTGCATCATCATCATCATCATCCCAACTGTACAGTCTTCTACACGGCCTCACCATAACGTACAAAGCACCCACCGACCAATACACTGACTCGTACGCATCGCGCACATCCCCACCAAACCCTGTTTGGATGTTCGAGTTAGAGACTCAGCTGATTCCTTCTTCTTCACAGCTGAACCAAACACACTCACTTCCACACCTCCATCACAACACCCATCAACACACACGTCCACAATCGAAACACAGTCGTGCACCCCATGCTAAAAATCCATCGCCACACAACAAATCTACATTGACACAATCCCATCAAAACTCAGCCACCCACCATCAAATACAACTTACACACAAACAACATAAACACAAACATACTTACAAACACTACACACACCATAGACACCCTCACAGACAAAAAACACATTCACTCTATACACCCACAAAGAAACGTACAACAAATACCCTGACCCGAAAATGAACGAAGAGCAGATTAAAAAAATAATAAAATTAAAAAAAACGACCCAAACTTTGTTTAAACTACAGATTATATTCTATTTATATTTCAAAAGTGACTTTGGTCTGGTTATTGCAACGACATCACATTGTGACTTAATTCTTGCCCAGTAACTCTGACTTGTAACTCCTGTTCTAAACTCTGATTTAACACATTTAACTTGTTAGGCATAACTCTTTCGCTAACAGTGACTCAACTCAGTACTCGGCCTAACATCCTGTGACCTCATGCGAGGCTCCCTAGTGGCCTTGATATCATTGCATTCTAGTCAGTGACTTTACTCTCATGAAGTTGGGCCTGTGCTGTCAATCTTTGTGATCCATTAATTATGGTCCTTAATGAATTAGTCTGATTGATCTCTCATTTAACCTCGCCTGAAATAATAATAACACCAAATCACTTCCTTGAGAGGACATAGCCACTGGCAATATCAGATTTGCTGCTGTGTGACTCTTGTGGAGGGGGCGTGTCTTGTGTCTCAGGGCACCTCATCTTGCACTCGTCTGATGTACCGGTACGTCATCATTACATAGCTTTCCGTTGCCTTGGAAGTCTGTAGAGGGCGCTACAGAGTATAGTTCATCCACACATCAGGAGGCTATCGTCTCTGGTGTGCCGTAACGTGGCTCACACAAGCATAAGCCTTTCAACCCCTTGTTTTGCGCAAGAAATAGTCAGCGTATGTGAAGTCAGTTCTGGAAGTGGTGGCTACCTTCTGACCTGAAGGTTTTCCTTAGACCTGCTCCAGTCAGTGCACACTGAGCTGTTGCTTTATTTATGGATTAACTTCCTCGAAATGCTTGAGTGTGAGCGGAGCCTCAACAGCACAACCCGATAGCTTGAGCCTGGTCAAATTCTGCTGTAAAGGGGCTGCTCAAACGCTACAATGACAATGGCTGTGCTGTTGCCGCCTCGGCTCCTGTGGCTGACACTAGAATTTTCAAAGTGAGAACACACAAGTTTGACACCCTTAATGATCAGGGTGACTGAAATTAAAACACTGGTTTTCTCTTCCGATTGTAGCAATTTCAGAGTGATCTTCCTTCATCTTGATATTTCTGAAAAGATAATCCATACATGGATTGTTCTTTACTAGGATTTTAATCTACCACCATGTAAAAAATTACATGTTAATCACCACTATCGCATGTAGCTCCTTGGTACAATGAAAATTCCTGCTCGATTGACACACCAAACGTTTAAGAAGAAGCTCAGGAAGATCAAATGATATCTGGTGGGACACACCCACGCCAGCAATAGAAAACTTGACTGAATATTACCAATGACAACAAATAGATTTCGGGATCATTTATTTGCAGTGGATGGCATTTTAACTTAAATAGACATAAAATACATGAAAAAGCAACTTCATTGGTGTGAATTGGTGTCATCTCTGATGATGTAGTCTTAAATGGTAAAAAAAAAAAAAAAAAAAAAAAAAAAAAAAAAAAAAAGGTTGAGAAATAAAACCATAGCAAAAATAGCAACATTGGTCCATCAGTATAAAGTACCACACATGCTGGCTTCTGTGACAATAAAGACGCCAGACACCGTCCTGGACTCAGTGTTGGAGTCAGTCGTCCACTTTGTGTACCCGTCGGCAAAACGTCCAATTGTGTTCCACTGTGTTTTCATTCGCCCGCTCGCTCATGTGGTGAACACGTGTGTTGCGTATCGTGAAACCCTGAAAGAAATACAATCGTATAGTAAGTGCGAGTTTACTGGAAAGTGCTAACCCTGACCCTCATCCATCTGTTCTCTTGTGCCCTCTAAGGTCAGACTTGCCTCTCCTCAGAATCCACCTCATGGAGGTTTTCCCACTACAGAGAAACATAAACTGTGTGTGACCAAGGGTATCTGTTAAGATGGTTAAAAAATATTGATGCGTTTCGCCGTATCAAACACTGTATCCGGATACAAGACTAATCTACATTGATAGACCAGCACTCTTCATGATGAACGTCTTATTACCTTAGCCAAACTTAAGTTGGATGTTCTGTTATTAGCCATTAGCTGCAGCTAGCAGCCTTTTTCTCATGTTTTCTCCAATTAAAGATGAAGATTGAGGCAGCGAAAAGCCACCCTGCCATGAAAGCTAAACTTAGAAATTGCTGTACCACTGCTGTTTGGAAAAATAGAAATTATGACCCCAAGTCTCCTGAAGGTATGGCAGAGTGAGGAACTGAAGCAGGGCTGCAACTAACAATTATTTTCATTGGCGACTAATCTATACATTATTTTTTCGATTAATCGACTCATCGCGATTACCTTTGTTTGGACCTATTTGGAATTTCTGTTTAACCTAAAGTTGCTTAAATCGTCTCACAGTGATACTCAGACACCATACGTTATTAAACGAAAAGTATATTAAAATAATGACACAATCTAGGAACATGTATTAACCCTGTGAAGTATAGACCATGAAACAGTTGACAGAGAGCTTTAGCTCTTCATACGGAGGTCTTTATTGGTCCTAGAGAAGAATTTAATTCATCAATATTCACATATGTATCTCATATAAAATCTCATCCACGTGAAAAGGTCTTCTTTGAATAATAACTTAAATGTGTTCAGTGTAGCTCCCTAGTTCAGGTCTGGTTATTATTAGGAGGAGGAGAGACACTGAGGACACTACGTCTACAACTTAACAAGTTAGCTCCGTGCTAACATGCTAACTGTTAGCTGGAGGGTGTGTCGCAGACCAAACACAGAACACTCTTTCATCATTCTACCATGGTGTCGCAGGGGTTTGCTCTTCCTTAAGACGTGTTGTGTTGTCGAAACGAAGCCACACTTTTGAACACTACGACCCGTCGCCACTCCAACTCTTCTGGTCAGTTGGAGGTGGTGACGCGGAGTCATGGGCAGAGCCATGGGGCTAGCAGCGACAGCAGCGATTTGGAGTCCTACGTCAGTCAAGAACCAATTTACGGAACAGAAATGAACATGCCTTAATGATTCCACAGAATGTGATCATTTCTCACTGCTTCTCAATAACAACCAGTCCTCGATGCCCGTCCTGCAGCCCAGTCATTGCAGCCCTAAATTGAAGTACCCCTAGCTTACATTTGATGTATTTATTTAGCATTTATTTGCACTTCATTTGTAATGTAATGTTTTTTCCCTCCTTTTCTGATTATCTCGATAATTTATTAAATTCATTTCACTGATCTGCATTCCATTTTTTAATGTTAATTACATTTTTTATATTTGTCCTTTTTGAAAATGGTCAAAAGAAATATATTATTGGGTACTGATATTGAGTGAGAACTGATGACAATTGGCAAGTCCACATGGCAGCTCAGAAAACCAAATTATTGCGTTAGGCCAGCCGAGTTCGGACTTTTAAAATGCATGTAATCAGCTTCTGACAATCTGACTACTAGAGCAACTTTTAGCATGGTTGCTGAGATAGTCAGGGCTCAGACTGTGCTTTAGATACATCTATCACTGACCGTTTCAGTGCCACTTAAGAGTAGCTGAGCCTAAATGTTGGTCGCTCTGCAGCTGGTTATGAATTTAGTGGGCAAAGTCGTGGATTGGAAAATGCTGACCATCTTAGACTGCAGCATTAGTTTTGCCCCCTTCCTTGAGGAAATTTGCAGCCCTG
Organism: Synchiropus splendidus; assembly: GCF_027744825.2. Lineage (NCBI taxonomy): Eukaryota > Metazoa > Chordata > Actinopteri > Syngnathiformes > Callionymidae > Synchiropus > Synchiropus splendidus. The sequence continues at coordinate 9,191,291 of NC_071339.1, forward strand.
CTATTTAGGTACGAACAAAAAGTCAACTGATCTGCTTGTGAGTTACTGTTCTAACCAGATACCATTCAGTCCTTTTGCTGGCTAATAATTCACATGAAATCATGTCCAGCAGATGAGGAGCAACAACATGAACCACCCACAGATTTGGAGATGAAGTCCAGCAGATGCACACGGAGGCTGACTTCCTGTTGGTGGTCGCATGGTCCGAAAGTGAAGGACACCTGGTAGTCTCTTGTGTCCATCATGTGTTTGTTCCACCTTGTGAAGTTACAGGAGATGGACTCCAGCACCGCCTGAACCTGAGACATGTTCACATTTATGAGTGGACATAGTACATTGACTGGAGAATGAAGGATCCAACCGACCTTGGTGATGATGGTGAGCTGGGTGATGATGACTGCCACAGGATTTGAGTACTTTGACAGCTTTCTGGTGCTCGAGAGCTCCACAACCTCCTCATAGGTATCAGTAGGGTAGGGCACCAGGGGTTTGGGGTCCCCCAGACACTGGATTAGGGGCTCAATCTGGTAGAAGTCAGCCTCCTTCCTGAGCAGTTCAGTCTCCTTGAAGTCACATGGCAGAGTCAGCTCTGAAGTCCGCAGGAAGTTAAGAATGTAGCTGAAACAGCAGAAATGGACAGGACTGAACCGGACTGGGCGGCTGACAGGCACGTTTAACACCTCGAGCATTCAGTATTGGAGACGTGTCCGCTGCTGATGCATGGTAGACCTCCTGGGGTCTGACCTGTGTCCGCTCACACAAAAAATATGAAGCACTCAAGCGATACATACATGGTTTGCAGCTGCAAATATCCTTTTACACGTATCGGCGCCACGCAGAGACAAGTCAATACAGGACGTTATAATTTAAAAACAAGATGCCTTCAAAATTTGAGAGGACAAGACTTGAAGCTGAGCTTCAGGGGTATGGCGGGGGGTTGAAAGACACAACAGGCTGTAGCCACGAAGGTGAGGAGAAGCAAGTGTGATGTCACCCCTGCTGTTCCTCACAGTTCACACCTAGTGGGCCACATCTGCCTCGCACCCATCCCCTCGCACCTCTGCGCCTCTTTTTTTTTTCTCCTCAGCTGGCTGCACTCTGCACAAAATAGCTGACTGTGACCAACCACGAAGCACATCTCGAGGAAGTTGTCATCAGCCGGGCAACACGAGCCTGATCCATTTGTAACCATCGCCTTGTCCACCCTATTTCTCTCACTTCTCAGTCACTCAGATATTAACGGATGACGGACTTCCCCTCCAGCTGTAACAGAAGGTGGTGTTTCTCAGTCAAAAGTAAACATGTCGTGTTTATTTTACAAAAATAAATAAATAAATAAAATAGCGGAAACAAGCGGCGTGATACTGTCTGGATTTATCCACTCTGCTCGCACCAAAAGTTTAACACAGTGAGAGAGATTACTGACGATCAAGAAGATTTTCATCAGTGAAGTACAGATCCAGACGTCAGAAATGATCAATAAATAAATAGTCTGGTGATCTTCAGTAACTTGGGGAAAATCAGCATCTCTCCTACTCGCTGTTCTCCTCATGCAGGCAACATTATTTATTTAAGTAAATCTCTCAGTCAATAAAATCTCATGTTTAACAGATTAAAAAGGTGAAAATACATGAGTTATCCAACACCCGCACACATCGCGAGTCCCGGACCGCTCCTACCAGCACCAGTCTCCTCCTGACTGCACACCTCAGTGTTCAGGGAGTTTAAGGAGTTGTTTTTGAACAATGTTGTAAGCCCAGACAGCGATCAGACCCTTTACTGCCCGGCATCTATCATGTTTGTGTGGAGTCGTGTTGTACACCTAGTTTATGGCATCTAGCGCCGAGTCGCCTGAGGCGAGAGGCTCACCACCCGCTGAGACTCTCCCGAGACAGGGTGCCGCATGTCAGGCGGGATCAAGTCCGCAGCCAAAACCCGACTCACTTTTGTTCACATCGGACTTTTGAGCCCAACACACTTTGTCTTGAGACAAGAGTGCGCAGTGCGAAGAGCTTCAGGGTCTCTGTGGAGCTATTTAAATAAGCGTCAGATGTAAAGGACGGACTTGCTACTCAAAGGGAAGCATGAGCGGTAACCCATTGCTTAAGAGCTATGATAGTGATGACAGCCAAAGCACAGAGTCTAGCTTTAGATCACCGGCCTGAGCCCCGACTAGCTTAGCTACCATGCTAACGGATGTGAGCGAGGTGGTAATGTCGTTTCCTAAAACTGACACACGTCTTATAATCTTCTGGAGAGAGAACTAACAATCAAAACGACCTGAGTGAAGGAAGTTGAAGACAAATCTGTGCATCTCCAGATCATCGTCATCGCGAAATACAAAACACAGCTGACATCAGGTTTGTTGTGCGACAACAGACATCGGCTGAGACAGAGGAACACACATACTGCATCAGGTGACACGACATCTCAATTGTGTAGAAGGTTATTAGACATCAGTAGACCATGATTAGTGTAGGAGTTTGTTAACTTCCGGTGCACAGTTGAAGCGCACGCAGCCACACATCACCCAGTCTGCTTATAGTCGAGCTACCCAGCTACTTACTAGCTTAGTCCATATATTAATTGCATTATCCAGGTTGCGTATTCAGACTCCTCTCCAGTAGTCGAACTCAGCTCTTTGTATGTATTTTTTACAGTCTGAACTTACCCGGACTAACACAAAAATCTGGTTTTCTTACAGTGTCAAGTGAATGTGCTCAGTGTTAGCAAGATGATGTGTCGCCTTAACTGATGGTATCAGTATGAAAAAACCATGTTCATCCTTTTCGGAGTAATATAGTTCTTAAAATAAGCCTGCACAACATCTTAGACCTATGTGATCTGTTTGGATCGTGACGTCACACCGCTACACGTCACAAAACGCGTTCATGTGACCCTGAAAGCATCAGGGGATTAATGACACATCGCTCACAGAAAACAGCCGCTTACAGACTTCACAGAGCAACGTTTGAACCACTGCAAACTACTGTCATGAAATATGAAGAAGTGTGCTTTGATCTGTGAGGAGGAGGAACCTGCATTTTACCATTCGTAAACACGGCGGCTCTCCAGATCGATAAGACTTCTCTCTTTCAGCAGCCGCGACTGCAGCCATCTGCTGCCCTCAAACTCACTGAGGATAGTTTGACATAAGGCGCTACATTACAGGTTTTGTGGAAAACCACTCATGCACAATCAAGAGGCTTTTTCACAGATCTGTGCATGGAATCGTCTTCACCACAACTGCTGTCAATGAAGCGAATACTTTTTGCCATGTACAAAAACACAAATTCTCCTCTAAGATGTTTTGCTGTTCCACTAACTTAGGTGCTAAAATGTAGCAACAAATGTCCAAGACCAAGATGATGTTAATGCTCAACCCAACATGAACATGAAAATATTCATATACGTGTGAAAAGTAGTAGCTCTGGCAGTACTGAACAGAAGGCAAACCAGCACATTTGGCAGTACCAGGCCCAGTTTATATGGTGGGGGATCCACTGAACACTTGAGGCTACATCCACACAGACACCTATCTGGTCTTTCTCAGTACTAGTTTCAAAAAAGTGCTCAGTTGAAGTAAAAGAAGTAAAAAATTATGTAGTACATTCAGTACACTGGGACTTTAGAGGCGCTGTTATGCCTTAACAATAAATTAGAAAGACACAAATATAGCCTCTGCACTGGAGTTTAAACAAATCAACTGGCTTCTCAAAGGAAGCCCAACCCTACCAGTTTTATCTCCCAAGTTTGGGCATCCATTCTTCTCTGTTGAGTACAACCGATGCCTCACTGTAGATACATGCGGTGAATCGAACTACCAATGTGGCCTCGATGACAATAGGTGGCACCACGACCCAAGAAATTTGAATTTATCTGAAAACTTACCGGAAAGAGGGGCCATCCCGGTCAATGAAGTAGTTTCCATGAGCGTCTTTGACCGAGGGGAGATCCCCACTGAACATGGCTCCAAGCATTGAGTCGGGATAGCGCTGCAGTGTAGACAAGGACGTGCTGTAGACACAGCCGCCGACATTCAGTGTCACAAGCTCCCCCATCTGATGAGTAACAGAGAAAACAAAGAAATGTACAATTCACAAGGAAGCATTTTCTGGTGTGAGTGAAAAGAGCAACAACGGTGAGTCAACCAGATGTTTCTTGGGTTGATGCAATCCCCTTCCACACAATCCGCTCAAGGGATTGTCCAACCGTGTCCAATGGGTATTGCATCACCGATGCTCATGCCCCATGTGGAACAAGTCTTTCACCCCCACGAAACCTCATTCTGCAATATCTGTTGAGTGTGTCATAAATATTCTTTCTTTGGCTGTGAATGCTATGTTCAGTTTTTCTTGCCACGCTGTTGTTGTTGTTGTTGTTGTGCAACGGAAAGGAAGTCACACTGGCACATGCAGACTCACACGGCATGTGCTTCAAGTCTGTCCAAAAATACATGCCCTCTTCCCATCAACACCTGCAACAGTAGACTGAACCCCGTGCAAGATGGTTGCCAGGGGAGACCGTCAGACAGCTGTAATGGTGTTGCCATGGACCGGAGATCATCTGGCTGATCAGTGTTCCCCTTTTGTGTCCTCACGCTGCCAATGAGCATGAGGGGGAGGAGTTATGTCGAGGAAACGAGTGCAGATGTGAAACAGTCTCGCCACAGCTCACTACTCAAGCTAAGGCTGGTGACTTAACAAGCGGATCTATCGGTATCAGCTAGGATCATCGTTCTGGGGGCCTGTTATGGAAGAATATCTTCTGACAAACTGAGAGATCCTGCTGAAGTGCCTTAAACAAATAGTCTAGGATTAACATGAACATGACTTTCAGCATTGGTACAGTCGTTTAATGTGAAATCGGTCGCAGTCTGCTGCCGAGTGTATGGAGTGTCTGGTGCCTCCAAATTATGATTGGGTAGGAGGAAACCTGTTGGTTTCTGAACAAAAATCAGGTAACATCTTCGCCAGCTTTGCTTTCATTTGTGTGACTGTGTGGTGCAGAGTTTTAGTGATCTTTTTCAATGTGGATTCGTTGACTTTTCTTCTTTCTGCAGAGCTGCTAAACACACTTTGTTGTGCCACAAAAACATGATGATGAAGCATCACATCCTCTCACTGGTCAGATTTGATGGATGGACGGATGTAATTCATACCTGCCTACATTATAATACAAGCAATATTTGTAGATTTTGTTCTGTTGTCTACAATATTTTAGGACATTGAAGTGTCCTGCATTGTTCTATGTACCAATTTAAAATACAGTGGTACCTCGGTTTTCAACCACAATCCGTTCCAGACGGCCGTTTGAGAAGTGATTTGTTTGAAATCTGAATCGATTTTTCCCATTACAATGAATGGAAAAAGAAATAATGCGTTCCAAGCCTTAAAATAGTCTTTTGTAGGAGTGAAAGTAGAGTGTCTGCTGCAGGTGCGCTGTTCCTCTATGTGTGTGGCCGCTGCATGTGGGAGGGGTTGCCGAGTGAGTGACGTCTCTCCAGAAGTGAAGAGGTGCCCGGTGCGTGTCCAGCTCTGAATGTGCGCTTCTGTGCAGTTTGGCTGTGACAAAGTCATAAACCAAGTCACGCTCTGTCCCAGACTCGCCTCATCCCTGTCCCAGCTCCAGCCCACAACAGGACATCAAACCCTGGAGTGAGCGCTCCAGCACCTCCCGTGTGATAGTGATACAATATATTTCTGGTGCAAAGTGAATCATTTCATTTAGCTCTTGAGAGTTGTAATTTCGAGAGACACAGCATTGCAAGACCAGGCAACACCATGCGATAATTGAAATAAACTGTTGTTTAGTTAACTGCACCAAAGACATTTATTGACCCACACAAATCCCAGGGGCAATACATTATTCAATGTGATGTGTAACCAAGACTTCATGATGAATTAAACCCCATTTATATGTTTTAATCGAGTAATTATTTTTTCCACAGACACACCCACTTTTAATAATCCGAGACATAATGTTAAAAACAGTGGTGCCGAGTGCCAGCAGATCACAAAGGTAGTTGAGTTGGATCACTTAAGGCTTTTATCTTCATGACTCCAAGGTGTCCTGTTTGAGACGGTGGAGTGATACTCCACCTCAGGCTTGTGTCAATGTAAGAATGAAAGCATGGAGTCCTCAGCAGTAGCCAGTAGAAGCCGCAGGCACTATGACCATGGGGATAACGCTACCAGGCAAACTCCTGCACCCACTCCCACATCGCTTCAACTGTCAATTCAAACACATTTTGGCTGACAGCACTAAACGTGGACGTCCAAACCATCCCAAACACAAAACATGTTTATATAACCGGCGATACGCGCACATCAGACGGTCACTGAGCCAGGATGAATGCAGTGGTCATGCTGTTTTGTGGTTGAATAACGGGATCAGAAAGTGAACATGAGTTCTGTGCAGGTTTCACACGTGATCCGATAAACATCAAAATGCATGCGTATACAAGCAACTGACACCACTGAACAACTTCTAAATGATTTGTTATAGAACAGAAGCCGGTATGCACGCGCACACTACGTTCCCTAAAACTACTCTCCTGCATTCTGTCGTGAATTCGCTTGAGTCTAATGAGGAGAAATGCACGTATGACATAGAACAACTGTGATGCCACTAGGAACTCCACGTCGTTGTGAAGCTAGCGGCATACAATGGAGCACTGCTAGCTGCTTAGCATCAGCTAAACAGGCAAGCATGTGGCGATGGGCGCAAAAGTGAAATTAAGATTGATACCTACAGCAGTAGCATGTTCTCATGGGGCCACTGGTTCACAGCAGAATATCCGAAGTTGAGGATCAAATGCTTTCATTCATGATTTGTCGCAGCGCAGAGTCAATCCGACAACTTCCGGTAACCAACAAAGTAAGAGCCGCTCATTTTTAGATCGACCATTAAAAAGGTAGAAGTGCACAAAACAGGATGAACGAAATTAGGAAATTGTTGAGCAAGTTAAATTAATTCACTACACGTCAAGCACGATACTCCAATAAAATAAAGAAAAACTGTGTGTTGAATTAAATTCATGACTCTACAGTTCTTGGCCAATATATTTAGATCCGGCGACAGCATTACGTGGATTTATTCCAATTCGTTTTTCGCGCACATGAATGTATTTAATTGTAAAGACAACAGCTTTTCAAAAAACGAAGCAATTGCAGGAGCGGCCTCCCACCACCGGGTGGCGCTCAGTCGTCCCCCATTGGTTAAAGAAGCGGAAGTCTTCGTGTTTACCTGCAACTACGTGGTTTTGCTCAGACTCTACTTTTGAAGGTGTTGTGTCTTTTACCATATATCGACCTGGGATTGTATTTTCTTGTTGTCGGTTGCCTTGATTTCGAAGCTTCCGACTGTGACGAACTTCAACTCTGGTGGGCTCGGTTATTAGCTCGCACCATTAGCTACTTCAAGCGATGTCCCGTGTGTAACGCTTCATTCGACTGATCCCTCGACTCACCATGGCGAGTGACGGCGCCGACATGCACACAGAGAACAGCGAGGACACGCGCAAGGCGTCTGATGCTCAGGAACACGACTATGCCCACAGCAAGGATGCGGTTGACGGTGCTGGGCTGGAGAGTTTCCCTGCTGCAGAGCTGCCTGAGCCCGCTTTGGGTGCGGAGGTGGACTGTCCCGCTGGACCCGAGGTGTACGCCACATTTCAGCCGCAGCACACCGAAGACGTTTTCACAGAGACAGTGGTGTCAGAGCTTCCAGTGGCCGCCCCGCCGCGACGCGTGGACCGGCGCAGGCGTCAGCCCCCGAGACCCGAGGACCGCAACTGTTGCTGCTGCCGGCGCGAGTTCGAGCGTCACGGCCACAGCTTCAACCGGAGAGCGGTCCATACTTTCACCAACCCGGAGACGCTGGTGTGGATCTTCCCTGATGCGGTGGCGCACGAGAAGTCGTTTGTGTGCGAGACGTGCGCCCAGGTGATCAGAAGCAGGGGTCACCGCAAGCGCTGTGGAAGGAGAAGTGTGTGGCTGAGGCCACCGGCCAAGCCTGCAGTGAAGGCGAGTGAGACCAGATTGGAAGCGACAACAGTTTACCAACTGTCTTGGTAGAGCTACAGATGATTTTGAGAAAAGTGTTCTTCGCCTGGTGAATGTTACTGTGTTGTCATTCAGGCAGCGAAGACGAAAAAAGGGCAGAGAATGGGTAAGAAGACCAAAGCGGCTCAGCTAGTCAGCAAGGCCTGCTATAAATCCGCCCTGAAGATGTTGTGGTCAACAAAAGGGGCCCGGAAACACATGATGGACTTCTGGAGCAAACAGCTGAAGGAAGAGGTGAGAAGAGGCGGCGGCTGACGTCGGAGTCATTTGCTGTGTGTTTGACACATTTCTACTTTTTGTTGAGGATAGATGAAGGCGCTTTCTCGACAGTCAGACAGTCCCTTCCAGCAGAAGGTGTCCAGCAGACAGCCGCTGACCTCCTTTCCTTGGACCCGTTGTCTGAACTGGGCTCAAGAGAAAGCTCCTCTGGTCACTGCATGCCTGAAAGCGTTGTTTCCTGATGTCAAAGCTCTGACAAAGAGCAGTCAGTGAGTACGCACGCGTCACGTCCGACATGTGAGATCTGGGACTGTGGAAAATCGGATTAAATAGCATAGTCCAGTGTTATAAAGTTGGTAAAAGATGTTGAACCAATCAATATATTGACACAGTACTTGCACCAGTAGCATATACTTGTAGCATCGGCACATGTCATAGTTTAATGTAGAGCATTTATAGCTGTCTTTTATTAATACCTTGAAGTCCCAGCTCTCTGGAATGTACACATTTATTTTGGCACAGTATTTGTCACTAGTAATAACTTGTAAGTCCACTTGCACGTATAAATCCACCCTAAACAGAGTGGTGAATGTGTGTGTCGCAGCGGTCTGTCAGAGGAGCAGGCTCAAATGCTGCTGGAGCGTCGGACCCTGGTGTCGCTCACAGTGCCGCTCTTCACCAGAAACATCTGGAAGAACAACTTCCTCCAGGCGGCCCTCGGGGCCGAGCTCCGTCTTCAGGGCTGCATGGGCTCTGCCCTTGACGCACTCAACACCATGGGCCTGTGCCAGAACAAGGACACGGTTCGACTGCTGCTCAACAGGCTGCACGGCCTCAATGACTTGGTGAGTTCATGGCAGTTCATTGACAGTACTGTTTTTTTTTTTTTGTTTTGTTTTTTTTTTGCACTTGGAGGCTGCGGATGTATAGTTGAGGAGGAATGGTGATCTAACAGCATGGGTCAGACTGGTCAAAAAACTGCGGATGGTTTGTTGTTCATTTAAATGGCCTGAATGCATAAAGAAAACTGGAGAATCCAGCAGCAGTGATGCCTCTCTCATCTAATGCAGAGGTGACATGGGTACCGCGGGGTTAGTCGTATGTCTTGTTGTTGTCAGGACACTCAACTGCAACTCTTGACTCTTGTTCTATCTGGCTATTCCGCCCTAACAAAGAGCTTGATCTTAACAGGAAAATGAGAAAGGTCAGCAGATGAACAAAAGTGAAGAACAAATGAACGATGCTGAGGAAGATGACGATGAGGAGTCAGAAGATAATGAAGAAAAAGAAGAAGAGGAGGAGGAGGAGGAGGAGGACGACGAAGACTCAGATCAAGAGCTGGAGGAAGCAGAGGAAGATGTTGAGGAGGAGGACGAAGCAGAGGAAGATGAGGAGGTGAAAAGGACGGAGGACAAGAAACAGAGTAAGGAAAGAGGGAAGCGTGCAGCAAAGCAGGCCGAGGATGAAGATGAGGAGGACGCGGTGGAGCAGAAGAAGAGGCGGGTAGTGGTGGTCAGACTGGGCCTGCTCAAAGGTCACTCGGAGGTTGGGCGCTCTGATCTGTCCGCACCCTGACATCTCCCAGCCCCATCCTCACGCATCACATCTAAGACTCCACCCACGTCTCGTAGGAGGTTAAAGATATTGTGGGAAATGGAGGATACAAACATTTCAGTCTTCATCATCTCATTTAAAATAAATGAAAACTTGAACTTTATCCTCATTCTTTTTTGAAAATTATCTGGGAAACATTCATGCTCGAGCTTACAGCACAGTCTTCAGCCTAGGCACACGCTAACCTGTGAGCGGCACCATGTGACAAAGAAGACAGTGTTGGTTTTGTAAAATGGATCATATGACGCTACATCACTCTCTAATATCGTTCACGTCAACTATTTTGTTAAATGTAGAAATATGAGGAAAATTATACAATAATCTGTTAAAGCTGCTTTTTTTCATTACCTCACAGAGGAAGATGATCATGACAACGGTTTCAATAAGAGATGGTGAGAAAGGACTGGAAGGTTTTTATTAGTATGTTGTAACAGAATAGTTTTTACAGCAACAAACGACATCTGAGCAGCTACAATAAATATTTCTCAACCAGTCAACCATTCTGCTGCTCTCATTTTACATTATTCTGTGGGGTTCAATTTAGAGACCGATCGTAATGGGAAATTCGAATCCGTGAGAGGACTGACAGCCGCAAAGACTCGGTGAAAATAGAAAGACGAGTTGCTTTTTAAAACCCTGGAGTGACTTTAGTCAGCAGTCTGTTTCACTCATCATGACTGATGACTTCGACAACACCATTTATCATTTCTAGATGAGGACAGTGCTTGAGGACGAGACCTGGTCTGGAGATTACGCACTTAGTTAGCGGTTTGGCAGGAGCGTTTATGTCAAGGAAATGCTTTTGTATGTACAGAGATCGGTGCAGAGGGTCACATCTCACACATTTAGGGTCTTCTTCACTGAGAAGATGATGTCCTTAATCTGTGGCAGGCTGTTGTCCTCCAGAATCTTGGCGTATGGCATTGGGATGTCCACACCTGTCACCCTGGTGACTGGTGCGTCCAGGTAGTTAAAGGCTGGACCTAAGAGAAACCACAGGACGAACACAAAGGGTGTGTTGGAATGACTCTTCCAAGAAAACACTTGCATAAGTAAAAATAAATTCAAGCCTTGTAAAAATGTAGTGGAATAATCAACTTAAAAAGGAACAAACCACTGCAGCTCATAAAAAATATGTCTAAACCCTGGTCACAGTGTCGAGGGGCCCCAACACTCTGGGTTCTTTTTCTCTCATGTATGGACTGGTGTTGAAGAGCAACTAATTGTGCTGGTCTGAGTCTCTTTTACTGAACACATCGGTCTGTTGGCGTGAAACTGTTTATGATTTGAAATATTTGCATTTGAAAATGTGCATCGGCCGCGCCTAAGTTTTTAATCATGAGAAGTAAATCTCTCTCCAATCAGCAGCGGCCCGTCTCTTCACATGTCCGGCCGGATTGTGCGACTTGAAGTTCCACAACCAACGGACTTCAGTCATTATGTTTCTTTCTGTATTTTTCCATGAAAAACACAGAGAATATTGTCACGTTCAAATCCACCTCCGTGATGGGCTTTGTTGATGTGCCATGATGTTTCCACTTTGTTTGAATACGTTTGAGTCCAGACAATCTTCGACTATTGTGGAAGCATTCCTGCTTGTTCATCAGATGGTGCTGTCACCGCTGAATTTCATGGCCTGCCATGTGACTGGTACAGTCAGGTTTCTGGGTCGGTGGGTTGTCAGGTTTTCTGCCACAGGCTTACAAAGCTCTGCAGCGCACTTTTGGTTTGCAAAACACAGCCTTTGCCATTCTAAAGTTGCATTCTATTACATTGCGATGTTGATTTGAATCTGAAAAGTGGTTCAGGTGTCGTGATCATGTGAAATTTGAGCGTGATGTTACCTTCCATGATCTGGGCACAGATCTCAGCTCCAACACCAAACTGTGGCCAGCCTCCTTCCACCGTCACCAAGTGATTGGTCTTCATCACACTGGTCTCAATGGACTCCACATCCATGGGGCGGATAGTCCTCAGGTTGATGACCTGAGAAGCAGACAAGGTGGGTGCTGAAAACTTCACAGTGTTGTGATTACTTAAACTAAAACTTAAATGTGGAGATAACCACCATAATCCTTTCACTTGAGCATTGAACATTCATGTCAACTGAGTTACCTCACACTCGATTCCCTCTTTAGACAGGACAGCAGCAGCATCCAGGCAGTGGCCAACAAACCGGGAGTGAGACACCAAAGTCACACTGGTTCCTGAAGCACACAAAAGTCAGACACACTCGATGGACAGTTCAGATGCTGACGTATACCCTCCACCAACACTCACCTTGTCTCTCTATTTTGGCCTTCCCAATGGGAATCGTGAAGTCTTTGGACTGAGCCTCGTCGGACATCTCGAAAGGAACGCCGTACAGCAGCTCATTCTCCAGGAAAACGACTGAGACACAAAGACTATTGATGTATCTATATGCACTATATGCAATTGTACTGTCAAAAACATCAGCCAGCAGACTCGCCAAACATGCCCACATTTTAAGAATAGAATCGTATGTTCAACACCAGGAAGGCAGACTGTGATATCGATGCAATAAATGAGTCTGACTGTCATTCTTGAGTATTCCCACCTGGGTTGTCGTCTCTGATCGCTGCCTTCAAGAGACCTTTGGCATCTTCTGAGCTCCACGGACTCACAACTTTCAGACCTGGACAGTGAGCGTACCTAGAGTCACAGACAAAACTGTTGTTAGGAAAGTGAGCACAAGCGCTGCTTGTGAATAAATCATTTATAGGAGTAGAAGATGAGTCAGGAAGAACAAGTGATTATCACAAGGAGGATTACCAGGCAGCGAAGCACTGCGAGTGCTGGGCAGCAACGCCTGCTGATGCCCCGTTGGGTCCCCTGAAAACGATGGGCACTGGCTGCAGACCCGCAGACATGTAGTAGGTCTTGGCGGCTGAGTTGATGACCTGATCGATGGCTTGCATGGAGAAGTTGAAGGTCATGAACTCGCAGATAGGTCTGAGTCCAGCCTGGTGGAGGAAATAAGATGCTTACTGTGACACAAACCACCGAGATGTTCGAACACGCAGAAACTAAAACTCACCATTGCAGCGCCCACTGCAATTCCAGTGAATCCCATCTGTCAAAGAGCAGCTTCACGTTAACAACAAATAAAAAAAATAGGAAAAGTGTGAACGCCTGACCTCTGAGATGGGAGTGTCGATGATGCGCTTGTCTCCATACTTCTTCCACAGACCCCTGCTGACCTGCATACATTCACTAGAGTCAGCATCAGCACCTCTGTTTCATGTAAACAGAGTAAAGGTGCCATATAAAATAAACTCTTAACAACTGAAATATTTGTATCATAGACAATACTGATCATATTAAACTAACAATCACATTGTTGGCTCAAAATGTGAAACTGAAACTTTCTTTAAAATATATTGGGTACCTGCCAAAAAAGAATGAGAACTAAAAATGTTTTTATTTTTTTATGTAGATTTGGCTTCCTTTTCCACCCTCTGATCATTTTCAAATGGAATAGTTGTTGTTGTACTTGGGAGTATTATTATTAATCTCGTTATTTTGAGAAGAACCAAAACAAAAAAAAAAAAAACTAATTTGGGAGTAACCTTATAAGCTCCATCGTACTGAGCCACCTCCTCCCCAAGAAGAAACACCCGCTCATCTCTCTCCAGCTCCTCATCCATCGCCTGGTTCAAAGCATCACGAACAGTCACCTGCACACAACAGTGAGTTTTGACAACAAATCCACGGCCAACAGTTTCATAGCAGGTTCGACTTGAGTAATTACAGTCGTAGTACACAAATAGACCATCCTTCAATGACAAAGGAGTACCCCACATAAAAGTGTACATCATCAGAAAGCAGATTTTTCCCCTCCATTATTTCTATTGAAACCCTGTCAAGGTATTATATATATATATATATATATATATATATATATATATATATATATATATATATTACGGATGCTACGATCGAGCGGTCACCGATCGTGATCGGCAGGTAAAGCGTGATCAGTGAACGCCGATCACTACCTGTCATTGCCGATCACAACAACTGATCACGTGTGACAGCCGCTGTCACTGTGCAGGGAAGCGTGTTAAAATTAAATACGCCATTTAAAAGCACCAGCAGTTGAGACTGAGCACTGAGAGTTTTCAGGGCTCATGAAAGTGAGACCGCTGATTCCTCAGCAGCAGGCTACTGCTTAGCAACACCTGCCGGTAAAAGCATGACATTCAAAACACTAAGCAAATTGTCCTAGACAAAAATATTCATTTCACTGAGCTAGACAACCAGCCTTTCTCATGTGTTATGTGTAGTCAGAAACGACTGAATCTGTTGCTGTGTTGGAGTTGGGTGTAGCATTCATCAGCCACCTGAATCTGAAAATTTGGAAAAAGTCCAGAGTGGAAACTTTCATAGATGCAGTGCTCTCTGTCTCGGAGTCCCGCTACAAGCGGCCAGTATGTAAATACTTCACCGACGTAGCGGAGTCTCAAGAGATTCACGGAGAGATTCAGATGCGACGTGTCACATCAAATTAAATGTTTTTCAGTTGTCCTTTTGACAAAATAATTGCTGCATTCTGCAAGGTTTTTCTATTTTTTGCCTCCTTGAAGAGGTATACAAAAACATGTCTGAATTAAAATGATTTAAAGCTCATTTTTTCACATCATGTACACAGAAGGTCTCATCATTGTGATGACAAATTCACTGTCAACCATGTGAACGTTATCGGTGGTCGGCAGCAATGCTCCTGACTGGAGCATCCCTAATACAGATCTGTCTAAATGTATCCAGCTGCTGAATAAAACCCATTTAACCTCTTTAAAAAATCCTTTCCACTAGCATCAATCAACACGTCGTACTTTAGGACGTTTTACAGCCGATCTTAGTTCAAAAGCAAAACAGATCATTTTACCCATTAGACTGAGATTTTGCTGAGCAAACATACGCAGTGATTCTGCAACTTCCAAATGTCAACACAGCAACACACTAACTACCATCCATAGTGAATGTGAAACAGCTATATTCACGACATGTTGACAGACAGCACACGAACATCTATTTGACATCTGGAGTGTTTAGCTTTAGCATCGCTAGCTAGCACTGACCTGCGCTGCAGCAGGACAGCTCTTGTGGAACGCCCGCCGCTGAAACGCTGACACTGCATTCTGAGGAAACCAAATGAAACAATTGCTGTTATAATTACACTTGTTGTAAAACATGACGAGATGAACGTCTTGGAGTTATATACCTTCCCCGACCGGAGAACACACCTAAGGGAGGTCGCCATCTTCGAACTGTCCTCTGCCGGGACGAACGTCGGCGTTGTGACGTTATGGAAGAACTTCAGCCAATGAGCGGAGCTGTCTGACAGGTTACGCCATAGAAGTTAACCAATCAAATGGTGCTACACCAAGCGATAGGCGGAACTAGTGACAAGCAACGGGAAATCCAAGGACACAAAGCAGACTAATGTGTTCATATTAAAAAAAAAAAAACGTGTAACACCGGAGGAAGTTTATATTCTATTATTTGAGATTAATAAATAAAAATATGAGAACTATTCGGAACCTACTTTTTAGTCTTGGGAGTCTGAGAACTTTCCATCGTTCCAATAACCATATATATTTATAACACATTACAACAACAAATTCCCGCTTAACAAATAATATTTTTTTAAAATGTGACTAACATTTTTGTGCTTAAAAAAACAACCACATTGTTAACTGCACAAATGGATACAAATACAAAGGCTTGTCCTGCGGCGATGGTACTCATTTACTGCAGCACAATATCATTAAGTTAATTGAATATTTGGACATTACTAGTTATTAAATGAGCAACTAATGCACTTCAGGTTGATTTGAGAGCTGAACATATTTACCCAACCTAAATGTGAAGAAACAAAACAACACCTGAGGAGGTTTCCAGTCAAATAATAGTTAAATATGTGACTATTGACTTGTACTGTTGGTGTTGTTGAACTCTGCGCAAACATGGAGCGTGCGGAAGAGTCAGTCATTCTTTCATGCTGGTGTATTGGTAGGGTCAATGTGTTTTGGCGTACAGCCGAACCTTGGGCAGGTCCAGTCGACTGAAGAGTACACGTAGAGTGTTTGCGTGTTTTTCCAGTGTCAGTTTCCTGGCCGCTTCTCTGGGTCTGATGTCACCAGCATATTAATGTTATTGGGTTAGGGGTTAGGGTTAGATGCTGGACGCCATTTTAAAAACATGTCCAGAAAGTGACGTTACGTATCCCAGTGCACAAGGAAACATGGTATTCACTGACCTCTCTACAACCGACTGCTACACCTGCGTCTGACAGCTCAGTGAACAGATGTGCACTGTGTAATATGGATTGATGCCGTCATGCAACTGCAACCTGTAAAAGTCATTAAAGCTTAGGTTTAGCAGTTTGATGATGCTTTGCCTGTTGTATTTCAGTCACCAAATCATTGCCCCTTTTTTCTGCACCTGCTGCAGAGAGAGAAAGAATACTGAACAAGATCAATAAAGAACACTTAATCTATTTATGAATTCATATATTGTCTGCATTTATTGTAGGTAGATCATGGATCTGTCTACAGTCTTTTGCATGTCTTGGTCTTCGTGAGTCTCCACAGTGGAGTTTGTTCTGGAGAGAATAACAGACTCCAGAGAGGGTGGTTGCCAACTGTAAGTCTGAGTTGCAAATGCAAATAAACAGAATGGTCAGTTAAAACTGAAAAACCGTCTACACTAAATTCTCATGGTTCTTTGATCATACAAGAAAAGCATTCCAATAGACTCTTTTTTCTCCATCAGATGACAGACATAGCCAGGAAAAACTAAGAGCCGACGGAAGGTTAATAATATTTTAATCATGGTCATAAAGGGACCTGACCAGTCCATTTTGGTCACTGACATCCTGCAGTGAAACATTCTTCTATCGCTGCATATTACAGTTCTGAGGTTGTTGAAAAAAAAGACTTGCAGTTTTTTGGGCTGAGTCTTTGCAAATGCACAATAGATCCCAAAATCCAGAGTTTTCCATTCCCAAAAAAAAGCTGAGGAAAAAAAAAAACAAAGAGCTGAAGCAGAAGGTGGACGAGAATAAGCGTCTTGCCTATCTGTAATAATAATCCTGGGTGCCTTTCACAGGGAGGGCCATGGTGCAGGCAGACGGACACATCAGGGCTTGAGCTTTTGGGTTCAGTTCACAGTCAGAGGACTGGTCTGCAGCGGTCTGCGGTTTGGGCCTTCTTCAGGTTACCTTTACTGAAGGTCTGGATGGAGCTAAGCAAGGCAGTGCGGCTCCCGTCAGCTCTGTCAGCTGAGGGCAGAGGAGGAGGAGCTGAAGATGCTTCCAGTGGCGGAGGGGGTGGTGGTGGTGGTGGTGGTGGTGGTGGAGGAGGAGGAGGAGGCGGTGGAGCATTCCGGACTCCTGTAGGGGGCACGACAAACATCAGACCAAATAATCATGGAAAGCGGATAAGACTCTGCAGAAGCCTGTTACACAACAAACTTGTATGAACATTATTTTTGATGGATGAAGAGCATTTAATGAAATGATGTCCTCTCAAATCTAGTTAGCAAACGCGCTTTGAAAAGCAGGGATCTGAGGTGGATCCGTCCGTTAATCGGGCCCAATTGTCAAAGGTGAAGGTCCGATCGAGTTCGCAAAGGTGGGCATATCAAATAATATTTGGGGGACCTTCCCAAGAAGCACACACAAGAACGCTTGGGTCACAACAGTTGAATAAGCTAGTTAACTACAGTCTGGACTAGCAGCTGAGCAGGTCTTTAGAGCGAGGTAGTATATTGCTTGTGGTGTAAGGCATGCAGCAGTGACACCACAGGCATAGGGGAAAAAAATAAATATGGAAAAAAAATAGATCAGAATATTAAAAAGTAGCCTGAAACCGTGCAACCTCGCAAATGAAGTCGAGAATCTGTCATCAGACCTAAACTAGTGACAGTCAGATGTTTTTTTTTGTGTAACCAGCAGCTGCAGGTCAACAGGAGCTCAACCCACCATCAGTTCAACACAACAAATGACTGTAACATTCTGGCCAATTTACGAAGTAGCGTTCTTTTTCCACTCAAAACATGATACTTATCATGTAGGACTGTTTCTCTTACACGAGAGGTGAGGGCATTATGGCATGAACTGATGGTGACTTCAGCGTTGCATATGCCTCCCTTACTGGCCCTTCAATTCTCCCAAACAACAACAGCAGAGAAGCCAGAGGACGAGGCTGAAAAACAAGTGGGGATATAAGCATATCCCGACAGAATGAAAGAACACCGATCAGCCTGATACAATCCAGAGACACGTGTCACTGCTGGAGCAATGGAACCACAGTGGTCTCTGTTTTAACCACCAACATGGTTGGCAAAAGAGAAAACCTCCAAGGTCAGTGACTTTTGTCATCTCAGGCTGGAGGTCGCAAGGGTTCTTGTTGGATTAATATTCAGAACATTTCCAGTCCACACCTTTGAACAATTAGAAATAGATCAGATCTGTTTTGAAGTCTCCAAGAATAGTTTCAATTTATAGCTAACTTTTATTTAAACACGCCAATCTCAGGCCATGCTGTCGGTGTAGAAGCTGAAGCAAAGAGCCACAGACTTCCCTCCCTGAAAAAGCTCCAGACTCTTCTGCTGGAAAATCCAGGTCAAACAAGACATAATCTCTCGGACCTGTGCTGAATATGCTCGGGAATCCTCACTAGAGAGGCGTTCAGGAGACATCCTGACACTTTACCTGGCCTGTCACGGTGTGAAGGAAGAGGAGTGGTCAATGGATGAAGTAGCAGTGGTGGAAATAATTTGAGTTTTCCAGCCTCAGTAAAATGACCTTACTAGGAAACAGATCTGACCAGCACTTCAACAACATAGAGGCCCCTACTGTGAGCTTTTCTGTTGTTCTTGTCGATATGATGCCAAGTGTAATGCTCAGTGACAGCGCTCCCTCTCCATCAGTAGAGGAGGACAACTCCCCCTCTGTTAAGGAGGCCTTGTCCTGTCACAGTCCTCCACCCAAAAGTGGAACTTGGGGGGGGGGGTAGTTATGGTTAGGGAAGCTGTTACTAGTGTGTTTTCAAATGTCTCTTGTGGACTGACAGTCGTCTGATCATTATCCAAACAAAAGCTTCAAGTATGAGGAAGAGTTTTCTCATCCATGAGAAAGCTCTGCATAGATCACAGAGCCGCAAAGATAACCCCCTCAAAAGCTCCTCCCCCAACACACACAGAGATACACATGCAGACAGACGGGACAGATGGATCACAATCTCCAACGAAGGCGGCAGTCTGAGCTCGGGGGTCATTGAAGATTGTGCGGTTTTAATTAAGGCGGTCGTACGTCCACTTCCAAGCAAGCACAGAATCACATGACCTCTCCCAAGAGACACCAGAATAGACACCCAGCTTCCTCCTGATGGTGTTTTACACGTCAAAATGAAAAGATTCAGAAGAAAGATTCAGATCTGATGTCATGATCATGAACACCTGCAACAAGTGCATCTGCGATTATCAGTGACACTGAAGAGCCTATAAACACTAGCGGATCACATCCAAATAAATCTGTGGTTAAGTGTCAGATGTAATATATAGATCACAAGCACGATTAGAGGAAACCATTAGACAGGGAGGCAACCAGGACGGTGAATCAACTCAGCCTGGATATATGCTCCACTTACAGTTAGCAGGTCAGAAGTATCAGAGTTTTACAGTTTAGCAGCAGGAGGTGCCCAAATATGTTCTGAATCTTTTAAATCAATAAACGGCTCCATACATCGGTTGGTGGTGGTGACAGCGAGCTTGCTGGAAAGCTACACAGTACGACAGCTTTTAAAACCGATGCGACTTTGGTGGTGGTCATCCACAGTACATGTGTTTTACTTTACCCCACGACACGGTCAGAATGGAGCATGCTCTACTGGTGGAGAGACAGCACAAGAAGAAGAGAGAGAAGGACAAGACACTTTACTGATCAAAGCAACGGCGTGTATTTGCACACAAAAAGAAGGGAGGATGAAACAGCGCAGAGTGAAATCACCCACATCACACTTGATTACATTGAATTAATTTGACGAAGAGCAGGGTTGGGTCCAAAGTGCTTCATAACATGGAACAGAAAAGGAAGTTAAAATATCTTTTGAGGAGAAAAAGGTGCAGGATTTCCTCTTGATCACCTGCAGAAACAGGACAGCAAATACATCTCGCTACACCTTTTATTTGTATTGAATTTCTTACTCTACTTGTGACTTTAGCAAAAGTCTGATAGTCTCACTATCTTAGAACTGACGTGAAGTCTTTAAAATAAACAATTATTATTATTATTGGATACAGACTATTTTCATGTTAAGTTTAGCGCATACATTTTGCTTTCTTTTAATGCTTTACTACTTCTGTCAAAAAAAAGACTTTCACATCATTTTCAACAATTTTGACTGCATGAAAAATGACTTTTCACTTATCACTGTATTTCGTTCTTTACTTGTCCTGAAAGCCAGTCATTTTGATGATGCATTGCACAGCAACAACCTTTTTCAAAAATATAATACAGATTACATGACTTTGTAATGATATTGTAGTGTTATATCAGATGGGACATAAAGCAATTTCAAAACCCTTCAAATACTAAATGAGCGGTTGCCAACTTATCAAACAATGGTCATATTCTCACAAAACACTCATGCATCTATCTATGCAACCGGTGTCCCTTAAGGTAGAGGCATTAAATCACGTTACTGTGATAAAACATACTAGCATCAGCTGAGGGTCATGATACGCTGTCGGTGATCGTGCTGAGGAAGATTTAACACAAGGTGGCTCCAGAAATAAAGTAATTCCACAGTGAATCTGGATGGAGAGGAGGAGAGGGATGACTTACCTATTGGAGTGGGGGAGGAGGGGCATGTGGGAGGAGAACTGGCCCCGGAACCTAAAACACCAAAATAGTTACCGTATTTTCCAGATGATAGGTCACAGTTTGTTTCAAAGTATCACTGGACCTGCGAGTTAAACTCCGGTACTACTTACTACTACATACTACTACATATTAAAATGACAGAATTGCACATGATCTATAACGTTTCACACTGACCGACACGACAAAGGCTTAAAGATGGTATTACGTCTGTGATGCACCCCGATAAGCTTGACTTTGTCCCACCAACAATCAAGAAGGTCATTCCCCAGGCCAGAAATCTTGTGAGTTAAGCATCACGACAACAGGAAAACGCAATATGTCACAGTGCAAGTTTTAAGAGGATCTTTGTAGAGTTACCGCTTCAGGCAACAGATTTTGTGAAATAAATCCCCCCCCAAAAAATCTCCTAGCTCTGTTCTAGCAAGTAGACAGACCTACCAGAGTTGTTGTTGTTGTTCCTCACTGAAGCATCTTCTTCATTCTCATATGCTGACTGTCGGGACTTTTGCTGAGATACAAACATATTCTTCTGAATTCACTGATTCCAATGCTTGTTCCCAAGCTGACCTTCACCCTCACCTTCCTAGCCAGAATCTTCCTCCTCTTCTTCTGTTCCTCAGAGCCATGATGTGACTGAGCTCTGGTCAGCCGTCTGTGCTGGTGGAGCTGGGGTTAAACAAAAAGTCAATTACAATTACATGAAACATTATGCAACAATGAATGAAATGGAAATACATTTAACTAAATAATTTCTGTAAATGCCGGACTATAGAGCGCACTGGAAAATTAGCTGCACCCACTAAATTTAAGAAGGAAAATGGATGTTGTTCATACACAAGCTTTATTAGCCACGGGTGCAGTGGTGCTGTTTGCACCGTAGAAAGGTCAGTGGTGCATAAAAATGCATGGAGATCACTTCTAAACTAGTTTTGAAAAAGGGGTCCAACATCGAGACTGACATATTTTATTGACATTAGAGCGCTCAAAATGCACTGTTTTCGCCCGCATAGCCAAAGTTCCGACACCACAGCAGGTCTCAGCTGCTGCTTCTCGTCTCCAGTCCTCCAGGAGATCAGCTCTGTTGGCTGAGCTGCGGACACGCCGGTGAAAACGGTGCATGTTGAGCGCTTTAAGGTAAATAAGGGCGGTTTCACACTGCACACTCTGTCTCGAGACAAAGTGTGTTCGGCTCAAAAGTCAGAGATGTGAACACAAGCGAGTCGGGTTTTGGCCGCGGACTTGATCCAGGCTTGAGACATGCACTTTGTTTCAGGAAACTCTCCACCGGGGGTGAGCTGCTTGTCTCAGGTGACTGGCGCTAGATACCAGAAACTATGTGTACAGCGCAACTCCACACAAACATGATAAATGCCGGGCAGTAACGGGTCTGATTGCTGTCATTCAAAAACAACTTCTCAAACTCCCTGAACACTGAGGTGTGCAGCGTGGATCAGTCAACACGATCCATATTACGCAGCTTGTCTCCGCTATTTCCTTGTAAAATAAACATGACAAGACCATGTTTAGTTTGGCTGTGAAACGCCACATTCTGTTACAGCCGTGGTGGAGCTCCGTCATCAGTTCATATCTGAAGTGAGGACGACTCGTAGTGACAGAAATTCTTAGTAGCCGATAAATAGGCTGTCACCCGGCTCTTGACGACTTCCTTTAGACGTGCTTCATCGTGGGTCACAAACCAGCTATTCTTCGTAAAGCGCCGCCAGCGGAGGAGGAAAAAAGGGACATGGCCTGAGGCTGCACAGTGTGGGGCGAATCGAACTCAGGCTGTCCGAGACAGAACCCGCAGCCCAAAATGCCTGTGATTTCAGCGGTTTGATGTGACAAAACTCTGTGACAAAAAAGCGGCGGCTTATAGTCTTGAAATTAGGGCATATATAATATTGGCTTGTGGCAATATTACAAAAGTAAACTCATCTATCTCCCTGTCAATCATTATTATTTATTCTGCAGAGCAGCATGACAGCAAGGACAAAGACATGCCAAAGAGACGTACCAGTCTCTGCTCCTCTTGTAGCCGCTTCTCCAAACTTTCCTTTGCTGTTTTCAGTGCTTCTTTAAGTCTGCTGGGAACCTGTGAATAGACATGAATGCTCATTCCAGTACACTTATTTTAACTGATCAACACATAGGACACTCTGCACAGTCGCTCACCCTGATGTGGACTTTCTCTGAGTGCTGCAGCTGGACGTCATTGAATAGGCTGCCAATAAAAAATGAAAACAGATTAAAAGCCATGCCATCCAAATTTTGGGGGGCAGCTGTGAGTGCAGGCTGAAACTCACTGGGTCTGAATGAGCTGCGTGACTGTGGGCATCCGGCTTTTACAGGCCTCTGTGGACAGAATGGACTGCAGCACCGACACTGAAAGACACACACACACATGAAGTCATCGCTAAAATCCAGCAGCACAACAATAGCCTTCTGACGTGTGCAGAACTGACCCACTGTGGTGTAGGGGACGGAGGGATACTCATCCACAGGGACGGTCTCAGGCGGCTGCCCATACGTCATCTCGTACAGTAGATGTCCAAAGCAGAAGACGTCCACACTTTCTATGGTCTGGATATGAAACATTTATATTTAGGAAAGCCTGACAACATGCTTCAGTAGTTAGTATAGGTTAGTAGGGCGATTCTTAACCATAGGGCCGGGGCCCATGGTTGGGCTCTGGGCGCCCCCTAGAGGGCCGCTAAAAGTTTTTTGTTTCACATCTTAGGGCCTTGAGGGCCGCAAGCTTTAATACAGTAGCCACGAAAGGTGGCAGTAGTGTGTCGCTGAATTGACTTGACAGCAGTAAATAGTACATGGATGCAAAACTATTGCTGCAGGTTATGCTTTAACTTCATGACAAGCACTTCAATTCCTCTTCTAGGTCAGACGACCAAAGGTTACCACACTGTGTTGACGCACGTTAATCTTCCTGAGCTGAGTGAAAGCCGGGCGCAGCACTGAGGGGACTCCTAGCACGCCATTCTCCACGTCCAGCAGCTGACACACGTCGTCCTCCACCAAGACATTGCCAGCGTGTAGGTGGCCGTAGAACAACCCTCCATCATGGAGGACTTTCAGACCCTGAGCCCACGACAGCGCATCAAGATAAGGCCATCGAACAGGGGGGTTATTCCTGTGTGTGAAATTACCTCCAGTATTTGTCGGCCGTACAGTTTGATGTGCAATAGTTCGAGCCCCTGGGTCTTCTTAGGGTTGCAGTACTTTTTCAAATACATTTCTTTGGGCTTCACCTGAAAACAAACAGTAGAACCGTTTCTTAATCTCCAATGATCAGCGTCGACCACTCAGAACTTGCGTGTGTGAAGAGATGTCGAGTTCATGACGGTAGAACCCGACAGTGTTACGCCGGACAAGTGGACTCGAACACTTCTCCGAAAACCTTTTTTTCAGATCTGCCAATCTTGATTAAAAGATTTGCTGCTGAATTTGAATCTGATTGGATTTGAAGTGCAAATCCAGATTAAAAGTCCAACTGCATCTCAGAATGGTGCTGGTGGTTCTGGACCGAGCGAGCCGTACCTTACAGATTTGGTCTCTCAGGGAACCTTTCTCACTGAACGGCCGGATGAGCAGAGCGGAGGACTCATTCGTGCTGGAGAAGATGAGCGGACAGATGAAGGGACTCTGCAGACACAACAAATACAGTGACTTTCAACTGGGCAAACCTTGTATTGGAAACGCTTCAGAGCATTTCAAACGTAAGAAACAGGTCTGAGAGGGATTCTGACTTGTGCTGATCTTCATCTTGGCGTTACGTTTTTTTAGCTACAAATGTAGCGTAACAAAATCTAGAATCTGACCCTTTACTCGTTTGGATTAACTGCTTCTGAGTTTTACAGCAGCAGGACAAACAAAATCTAATTTTGTTTAGGAGTTATGCACATGTGTTGACTGTCAACAGCTCAATGTTAGGGGGCTTTTGCACCTTGGATTCTGTCTCAAGATGAACCACTGTTTGGCTAAAAAGTCTGTGATGTGAACACAACAGGGGTTTTGGATGTGGACTAGATCCCACCTGGAGAGCTGCACCTCAGGACTAGCTCAGCAGTGGGTGAGACTGTTGCCACAAGCAACTGAGCTAGATGCCGACTCCACTCAAACATGATCTCATGATTTCTGATCGCTGTCTGAGTGGACAACTGTGGTCAAAAATAACTTGACTAACATTAGTGATGTCAGATTCCAACTCTTTTCACTGACAAGCTGTTGGCATCATGAGGGTGACTGTGTGGATATATAGTGAGATACAAAGCAATGCTGAATTCCTCACATGGCCACAAGCTTTGAAATAGCTCGTCTAGACTCCTTCTCAGCAATGGGGTGAGAAGCTGAAACCCTCTGAGAGGGTAGAGCTGCTGCTCCTCCATGTCCAACTGGACCAAAGACAGTCCCACAGGACTCTTCACAGACCTGAGAACATCTCGGTATCACCCCAGAGGAGCTGAGGGATAGGACTGATTACTGAGCACATACGAAGGAAGGGATTTCTAAAATTTTGGAAACTTCCTAAGCTCAAAGAGAGAAAAATGGTTAGAGCCAGAAATGGACTGCTGCCGGATCATCTACAATGACTGTTAAGACTAACTCCTGATGAGGAGGAGCAGAGACGAAGTGAGAACTTCTATATGCTCGAACCACATAAACTTAACCAGCAACCAAACCTACAGCCAATTATAATGACGTTATTTTTTACATTTTCACCCTCAAAACTCAATGAGGACCAGCCAAAATGTCCTCACAAAGCAAATGTCCTCATAAAATCAGTGTCAAAGAGTGGACCATATTGTGAACCATATTACGTGTGTGGACACGGACACGGACACGGACACGGACACGGACACGGACACGGACACGGACACGGAGGGAGGGA
Source organism: Synchiropus splendidus (assembly GCF_027744825.2). Classification (NCBI taxonomy): domain Eukaryota; kingdom Metazoa; phylum Chordata; class Actinopteri; order Syngnathiformes; family Callionymidae; genus Synchiropus; species Synchiropus splendidus. The sequence goes on from NC_071339.1 coordinate 9,217,005, forward strand.
GGGAGGGAGGGAGGGAGGGAGGGAGACAGACAGACAGACAGACAGACAGACAGACAGACAGACACACAGACAGACAGACACACAGACACACAGACACACACACACACACACACACACACACACACACACACACACACACACACACACACACACACACACACACACACACACACACACACACACACACACGTTTGTCTTCCTATCTTAGGGAGTACTGTCATTGACATACATTGACATAACCCTTTCCCCAGCCTCTCCCCATAAACCCAACGATCTAAAACAAATAGCTTAACTGAACCTTTGCCATGAACCAAACAAAAACCCAACAATAATAATTGAGCTATTTTGTAGTTTTAACCCTCAAACAGACGCTTGACAAAGTGACTGGCCAAAATGTCCTTACGCACATAAACGTTTGTTTTGCTCATTTTCTTCAGACCTCTCATTGCCTTCATGCTTTCCCCAGCCTCTCACCCTAAACCTAACCATCCAAAAGAAATGGCTCACTTTAACCAGGACTCTGAACCAAACTTAAACCTAATCATAATAAACTACTTTTACATTTGACCCTCCGAACCTTGTGAGGACAGGCCAAAATGTCCTCACAAGAAGGTGGCTTGTCAAGACTTGGTACTCACAAGTATGGCAAAAAATACACCCCCCCCACACACACAATCCCTAACACAGATACAAGTTCACACATGGTTACACACATAAATCAAAATAGTCATTTTACATGTTACATGTAACATGTTAAGTAACACATTTGTAATGTTTAATTCACAACATTCATTCAAGGTTTCTGGTGATCAGGAAGTCTGAACCACCTCGCTTTGACCCTGTGATATTTGCCTCCTGTGAACTCACAGGACAGGATTGACAGCCATCAAGTCCAAGTCACATCAGGTGACTTAAACACAGATTCAGTGGCTGTGAGAAACAGACAGGTTCAACGTCCTGAAGCGCTATTTCACTACATTACCGAAAAAAACACGAACATATTAGCATCACAAATGTGAATGGTAGTCTTGTTCAAGGTCTGGAGAGTATTTTTTTACACACGTTTCATGTGAGAAAAGACCTCGTCCAGCTAAGAGGAAACCAAGGAGGACACTATGGCCCCCTTTGCCCCAACTCTCTGGACAGGAAGTGCAGCAATTTCATCATACTGGAGTGTCCACATACTTGACACCATGTGGCGACTGAGCTGTAATAAGCGAGTATCCATACCGTGACGCTGGTCAGCAGTTTAACAGCTGACTGCAGGTCTTTGTCCGACAGGAACTTATCTGGACCCAGGTCCACCTATAAAACAAACGCACAGGTGGTAAACGCTTGTTGCAATTCACCCACTGCTTATTCACTTCCACCGGCACTCACCCAGCTCAGCAGGTACCTCTCTTTGGCCTGTTCTTTGTTTTTGATCAGAAAATACTTTTTCCTTAGTCTCCAACCTGAAACCAGACGGTCCATTAGAAATGGACCCGCTCTCAGCAGGCCCTTCTCAGCCAATTCTCACCAATCAGTCACATGACCGGCTCATATCAGTAGGGAGTCATTGAAACAGGGGGGCGTGCACAAAACCAAATCTTGTCTGAACTGTGGTTGATTTACTCAGGAGGAAGTCAAAGGAAACTACTCAACAGAATGTCCTGATAAAAGAGTTAGCGATTCAGACAGGAGAGGCTCACAGCAGTGAGCACAGGAATAAAGCCTGATACTTAGCTTTCACTACAAAGTGAAGCCTATTCAAGAGTCAACATCCTGTCATCATTTGAAAAAAAAGTGTTGCTCGATCGCACGTCAGCTTCCTCAGAGGTGTCAAATTACACTAGAAATTTCTTCATCTGCTCTCTCAGAAGTTGCTGAGTCTGACTTTCTGATACAACTGGCAAGACACACTATCATTTCACTGTCTAACTGTAAAGCTCACAGGGAGCACTCTTACGAGAGCACACAACAAAACAAGCCAGAGAGACCTGGGTTCTGAAGCTGATCTTACTCTTCACTAACAAATAACAACAAAGCGATGAAATAAGAACCTGGTCCTTACCAATGTCTCTGAGTGGCTCCACCACCTCCCACTTTGGGTCTGACCTGAAGAACATGGAGACCTGCTGCAAGGCGATTTCTGGGAGAGACAGAGAGAAGATTCATAACCAGATGAGGCTGATTTGAAGTCACACATTGTTACAAGTGATACATTTTTACCTGTGTAGTTGGCAGAGTAGTTGTTGGGATCCAGGAATTTCTTGACAGAGAGTGCCACAGACAGAAGCGGATGCTGAGTAATGGAGTCCAGGTAGGCCTGCAGTCCTCTCTGCCTCTCTGCGATGAACTCCCTGTCCATGTTTCCGATCAGCTTCTTGGGAGGGAGTGGCAGAGTGATGCCGGAAATCTGACGGCACATTATAGTAAATCAAAAATAAATAAATAAAAAAGGCATCTTGACCTCATTCAGAACTTGCTCCAATATTTATGATTCATATCGAGAAACAAAATGTATCATAAGTGCTGTGACTTTTAATCTCAATTAATCGCACTAAAGATGAATTAAATCGCAGTTCATGGCTGATGAATCCCACATTTTGTATCTGTTCTAAATGCAACTTCAAGGAAGATCAACACCAAGATAATGCTTTCCTCATGCAAACATTTATTATACCCATTTCCCAACATAACAGAAACTGTTAAAGAACATTCTTTAGAATAACCTGAGAAGCACTGAAGACAGTCAAGAGTATGCGAAAAGCATAACATTGAAAACATTACTAGCCACTAACATCTTCCTATACGCTAAATTTAGAACAGATAAAACCAATGTCACCCAATGCATCAGTCTCAAAAAACACCAAAACATTCCATTCTGAACATGAAAGCTCTTTAGGATCCATTGTTCACACACACACACATTCAGTGTGTTGACAGAACCAGCAGGACATGACATGGCAAAATTTCAGTGGGACGTCCATTAACCTCCTGTTATCGTGGTATGCCGAGAACTGACTCAACGTCTCTGTGACTTTTGGCACTGTGCATGTGTATCTCAACACATTTAGAAGGTAAGGAATGACCTTAAAGTTGAATAATTAAATTGGGAAATGATGGCGTCAGCGACATTTGAAAGAAAGAATCGCCAGGTTAGTATGAAAATACTTTGCAGGAGAGAAGCAGAGCCACCAGTGATGTAGATTTGGATTCCTGCTATGGTATGTGAGTGAGAGAGAGAGAGAGAATAATAAGAAGATTTCAGATGAAATATTCATAAGACCATTCTGCTTACTTCCAAAGATTCTAGACTTCAACTCAAGTTCAGTGTTTTTCTGGAGACAGTATCACTAACCATCAGGGTGCTGTTGAGAACGTCAAAGTCGCTGTATCGACGAATCACCTGCAGAAGACGCAGACGGTTACCACGCTGGTGAGGACAGTGATGCTCTAAGCTGCTTTTATCTTAACTATGACAAAACAGTTTGCACAACATAAACAAGAATACATCTTTCATTTTAAGTGGGCAGCTAAAATAAGAGCATTCTTGGGAGGAGAAGTTACAATAATGAATCACTTCTTAAAGAAAACAGAATTGAATATTTATGAGGTACTATATCATAAGATACAACTCGGTAAAGGAGTAAGAAATTAAGTAAATAGCGTGGGAGTAGACCACAAAAAAATGGTGAAAACACAGAATTAAAGCAGTGAAAACTAAAGGATCAACAGGCTAGTTTCAGTCGTGAGATGTCCACTAGAATTTACCTGCCAGCTGTTGTCCGAGGACACGCCCCTCTGCACCCGGATGATGTACTCCTGCACAGACACACGTCATTAACACCGTGGATGAAGATGCTACACTGATTCAAAGATGAAAACTTCTATCTCATATATTCCACTGCTATTCTTTGACTATGCTTATACTTCGTTTACCTTTTTTTGTAGGATATAAAATAAACAAAAATAAATTAGATTAGATTAACCATAAAAACAAATTTTCATTTGACATTGTTCGATCTCTGATCATGTCTTAATATAACAATGAGCAAAAGGAAAATCTATAAATTGAACTGAACTAAAGAAATTTGTTATTGAGCTCATGTGCTGCCAGCACTGGATGGGTGTCACCGTCACTGTACACAGCTCCATATGGAAATCAGCGCCTCTGTAAGTTTAAATTCAGATCAGATGAGGTGGTCCAGACTTTCTCTTGAAACGTCTCCAGCCATTCGTCCTCTTTGCTCACCAACTAATCTCCGCTGCATGTCCTGATATTGCTCCATGGCCTCCGCTGATTCACAGCTTTCCCTTTCTTGTTTACCTAACCCTTGCAGAACCAGCATTTCATGAAAACGTGTCACTTGAACTCAGACTTCCAGTCCTAACATTCACTGATTCTCACTGCTTGTACAGATTTGAATGGTGGTCAGTGATGATATCAAGCTGGGAGCAAGAAAAAGATAGCAATTATAATAATAGAAAATGCATGATGGAAACCATTTAGGGAGAAGTGTCACATTTTTCCATTTTCTCTTTCAACTCTGTCTTCAGCACACTCTGATCCAGCGTGATTCGTGTCAGCTGAGGATGGATGAGAGGGAAACAACACATTTGCGTAAACTAGGACCAGATAAAAGAACTGTTCTGTGCCAGAGAGGTAACCGATTAGTCAAGTTTCAAACCTATGTAATGTTGTTTTCAGCATGAAGTGACCAGCTGAAAGACCGATTGGTTAGGCCGACTCAAGATAATAGTGTAAATAATCACATCAACTAAACAGAGAAGAATAAACATCCCACCAATCTATCGACAAAATTAACATATGTATCTCCATCCGGAATATAAAAAAGAATATGGACAAGCGACATCACTATAAACGATGGCATTCAGAGGTTTCAGCAATAGAAATACAGCCATGACACTTGCTAGATCTCATTTAAAAGTCGATTGCTGAGATAACAGGAGGAGGAATGCATCAACTCGCTTCTGTGTTTGCATTTATACAAACTAGACCGGCAATTTTAATGCCTTCATGGCGCAAAATCTTAGTCTGAGTCACAGTCATGCTCATAACTGATGTCAAAAGCAGCATGCATGGGTTCTGGAAAGCTGTTACACAATAACCACTTAAGTTATAACAGATCCAACTGCATTCCATTGCTGCTAGTGAGGACATAAACTGGGCTATGGAACTTTGGAATAAATGATTGAACGCTGGGGATTACATCATATTCATGAGAGAGCTGAAGTAGGCCAGCTCCAGGTACTAAACTTTACAACTGTCATATTAGGAATCTGTGTCAGTTGATGTGGGGCAAATGTGATGTGTGAAACGGTATCAAGGTTAAACAACACTGTCCATGTAGACAGCCTGGATTATTCCAATAAGGAGAATAAAGGTGATAAAGGTAGCACGTTCAGAAAATGTATCGTTACTACCAATGTCAAAATTACAAGAGTTATCGAATATAAACGTTAAAATGTATTTAAATAGTCTGAACTGATTTGTGGTTACGTGTGAATTTGATGAAATCACTTCCGCTCTTTACAATGTTTGTTGACTCCACTCCTGGTATGAAACTTTCAAATGAATTGTCAACGTGGGAACAGAAAATAAGATCACTGGATGATCTCAGGGAACATTCTGGACTGCGCAGATCTTGGAGACACGCGTGTCATCGTTCAATACAACGCACTGGTTCGGCACAACGCGAGTTTCGGTTCGGGCCTGGATTGAGTTCGGTGATCGTGACAAGTTTGCTGGGTTGGCTTTTCCAGGAAATTGCTGATTCAAAGACAGCGATCCAAAGTGGGACATTGAAAGGCCACGGGATGTATAGCGACGGTTGTTTGGAGACCAACCGACCCATTCGTTTGTTAAATACAGTTGTTGAAGCTCGCCGGTCCAAATCAACAGAGAGACAAATGACCATGTCCGACAATAGGAACAGTGACGCAGCGAATGTCTTTAAATGCCAACTAACTAGAGTTCTAGCGACAGCGGGTTTCAAAGTGAGCGACAGATGCTCGTATGGCATTTTAGAACAGTATTGCCAGCGTGACATCAACAGAGAGACGCGGAGGTAACTCACCGTGTGCGATTGAAGGTTCTGGCTGGTTTCGATCGTCGCTGTCAGCGGGACGGTGTCATCCAGCAGCAGCCCGCCGTGGACCACCGGCTTCTCCAGGAACGACATCCCGGGGGACCCAGCCGACACTCTCCAATGTGGCAGTCCGGCTTTCACCGAGCAAGACCTGGGAGAAGCGCCGCGTCGGGAGAGGAGGGGCTCGCGCGAACGATATTTACCGTAAACAAGCGCCTCCGCAGCGGCGGTCAGACGTCAGCTCCGTCGTCTGTCACACTGGAGCTGCAAAACAACACGAGCGGCACCTTACCGCCACCTGTCGGTCTGGAAAGTAAGTAATTCAATAACGGCAACTACAAATTCTTCTACGCCTCAGGTTGGTTTTCTTTGACAGATGATACAGTCTAATGGCTGATCTGCATATACATGTTCTTCAAAGTAAAACTGTTTTTTTTATCATTATACCAATAAAGTCAAGACTTCAAGGCACTGAACAGCACAGGCTGGTGAGCGCAGCTGTACAGGGAGTGGAACGAATCTCACACAAACTCCACACAAACACACGTCCATGCAACACGGTGATCAGGAGAAATTGAACTCAGTCATTGAGACAACATAGATTGTGTAGATTTTGAAACTTGTTAAAAATATTGTACATACATTTACCGAGCTACTTCAAAGACATTTGGGTGAACTCAGCACTGTTTTTATTTCAGGAAAAAAATAAACACAGCATATTGCCTACCACAATTTTGTGATTGAAGTAAGACAATTTTTTGTTATGTTAATTAAGTGCAATGACTCCATGTATCCTCACATGATCTTAGCAAAAGCTGTCAAGTCACTTCCTCTGCTGCTCCTCGGGCATCATCACCATCACCTCACCCTCCATCACAACCTTGTCCTTCACCGAACACGTCACGGCGATAAAGGCAAATGACATTTTTATCTTGCGGACTTCCGCTTCAGCCAGGACTTCCTCGTTGACGTAGAGCGGTGCAGGGAAGCGGATCTCTTGGTACAAGAAGACAGAGCCACGACCTGGCATTTTGGTCCCGAGCACAGCTGAGATTAAGCCATTAATGAGGACACCGTGCACAATGGGAGTCTCAAATGAGGTGGTTCTAGCATAGTCTGGGTCAAGATGAAGCGGATTTGTGTCGCCCGTCAGCTCGGCGAAGACCTCCACATCACGAGACGAGAAAGCTTTGGTGAGAGAAGCTCGCTGGCCAACATGGAGCAGCCGAGCAACAGGACGAGTCGAGGCGGCTACAAAACAGAGTTTTGACTTGTTCAAGACTTTACTGCAGATGCAGTTCATCATGCTGCAGATCAGCACTGTTGGGGCGACTTGTACAGCAGGTCTGGAGACACCTGAAAGGTAATGCATTATAAACAGGAGCTTCCTTGCCAAACAAACACACAACTCTTTTGTACATAACTGAGCAGTGCTGGAAGGGAGGAACACTAGTGTCTCTTCTCGACACTTCTAATGCTTCCCAACCCACCACATTATGGTGAGCTTACAAAAATCTGCTAGCATTCAGAAGGCTGACCTGCAGGACTCTGAAAGCACAGGGTTGGTTCTGGTAGAAGCCGAGTAGAGTCAAGGAGCTCCACAACTTCCCTACATCCCTGGAAACAACAATAATAATTAAGGCTTAACACGTTACACCTACACAAACATTTCAATGCAACATCACAGGTCTTCACCTGCTGGCGACACGAAGACAAGCAGTTCGGGCATCTTCATTGTACTCCAACAGATCGAAGTCTATAGCTGCTCCCACCTAGTCCACAAAAGAAATACAGTAGCATCACTGAGAGTGCCCAAAGAGAGATGAGCCATTGTCTATAAGTGAAAACTAATTTGACCGCAATCTCAAGCACCAGACTACACAGTGGAGTTGGAGGTGATTCGACAGTTGCCGAATGACATTCTTCCAGGAAAAAGTTATTTTATGATGAGCTGGTTCACAGCAGCCACTAGAGAAAAGCCACAGTCAACCATCTATGTTGCTGTAATATTGTGGATAACATAAACAGCACAACCCCCAAATGACTTTCAATGAAACACATGTATGCAATGACAAAACAAACATTCAACATAGAATGATCACCAACCACCCCGTGCAGACTCTTCAGCCCTGTAATGATGAAATACTTCAGCTCATCAGCAGACAATCGGGTAGAGTCACTCTCCACCTCCCTGTTAGAACACGAAGAGAGAGGAGAACTTTACTCGCTTCTGTGTTCAAATAAGAGCAAATCCATTCCGACAGAATGAAACGGGCACTCACAGGCAGACCTTCATGAGCTGGTACGGAGCTTGCTTCAACCACTCCCGTTGGAAAACAGCAGGTTGTTCCTCTTGGTCAGAGGTTTTCATCCTACGCCAGCGCGAGAATCTGAAAAGCAGGTCAGAACAGCAGACAGCAATACCACTGCAAGTCAAGCAGACGACCATGCTCAATTTAATTAATTGCCACAGTAAATAATACAAATAATATTTCAGAATTAAGAGCAACAGCTGAGGGAACTATTTTACTGGAGGGGAACAACCGGTGTCACTGAACGTGAAAGGGGTACATTTAATGGTTTATTGCATACAAGCAAACTGAAATCTAGAATGATAAAAACCCTGATCGTGACATCCAAAGTTAATCGTTTTACGTAGATTTTTGTATTTTTTTTGAATACTTACCCGTTGGCTCGAAGGTACCAATAACAAGCACCGTTTGTCACTTATCCTTCCATCCGCGCATGCGCTGACTATTCTTCTTCTATCCTTTCGTCGAATATCTAAGGCACATATATTTTACTGCCCCCTTTCGGAAAGGAAGTTTTTATGTATTTTTTTTTATGACGCGTTATGAATGGTTTTAAGTGATTCTTTTCGTTTAATATTTAAAGTTTGATTAACAAATAAATATCCAGTTTCTCCAGAAGCGTTTTTATTTTGGTTTATTTTCTCTTGTCTTTATTGTTTATTAGTCATATTTTTTCATACATAATAATTACAAAATACATGAAAGGAATTTCCAGGAAATAATATCTACTGTTGTGTCATGTATTGTATGAGTTATAATATTAAAACATGCAGTATTAACAATCCTACGGCATCAAGAACACACTTGTGTGGTAGAGAATGGAATGGTAAAGCATAATGTGAAGTGGTGTACATTCGAGTGTACAAAAAAGAGGACGGTGGTTCAAGTTCCCAGGAGCTTCTTCACATCATAATTTGTTCTCTCATTTTCTCAGATGACAAGAAGTTCATGATGAGATTTGCAGCTTCTTTGGGTTTATCCAGCAACACTGAGTGACCACAGTTGTCCAGCAGCGTGACCTGACAGTTTGGCTTGGCGGCTTTCAGCAACGAAGCACCTGAATGGTGAACAAGCTGTGCAGAGGTAGAGTTGAATGTAAATAACACAAATTGAATTTGGATTTAAACTCACATCAAGCACCGTAAATTCAGGTTGACAAACCCATTTACTGTTACGTTTAAGAGGATGGATTTTTTTTCTTTTTGGGATTTATTGAAACCGTTATGCAGCCACAATGAAAGGACTTAAGAAAATTATCCTAAAATCTGTATAATGTTAGTGGAGTCATATCGACACTTTTAACAATCAGTGCGGTTCTGGTTTATATACCATGTCGTTCTTTCCCCAAATCACTTGCAGTGGCACTGAGATCAAGTGCATCTTATCCTGGAGCAGACGTACAGACTGTGGTTTCGCCAGATCTTCACATACTGAGACAGAGACATACTTCTGTTATAATATAAAACTGCTTGGAATTACACAGCAAATAGAAGTAAAGCATATAACATAGTGTTACATGACATACATACAGTATATTATAGCATAGCATAGTGTGGCGTGGCGTGGCGTGGCATGATGGCATAGGATGGGATAGGATAGGACAGGACAGGATAGGATAGGATAGGATAGGATAGGATAGGATGGGATGGGATAGGATAGGACAGGACAGGACAGGATAGGATAGGATAGGATGGGATAGGATAGGATAGGATAGGATAGGATAGGATAGGATAGGATAGGATAGGATAGGATAGGATAGGATGGGATAGGATAGGATAGGATGGGATGGGATGGGATGGCATGGTACACTATATTGTGGTAAAACATGCTATATCGCTGTCCAACACAAAACAGTGTTGTTGCATAGCACGTTACAGTGCATTATAGTACTGTTCTATTTATTAAGTCCTCTGCTGAATGATACACTGTAGTAGAACAGGGCCGCACAAACAAAACCCATTGCGTTGACAGTACACCCATGATGTGTAGTGAAGCTTGGTATCACAGTATTAAATACTGTCGTACCGTATTTTACATGTGATTATACACAGAGCCAAATGTAGCTCTACTGCTACTTTCACTACAGTGCAGAAATTAACAGTGCGGAAACAAAACAGTACAACGTATGAAAACCAGCAGTAGAATAATGCTGCCACATACTCTACACACAAACTATACGCAAACTTGAAGAGTGATTCGAATATCAAGTCCAACGAACGAACAGTCAAAAAGCAGTGATAGTGCAGTTAGTCAGGTAAAAAGCGTAATACAGCACAGTTTTGTAGAGCAATGACAAAGCGTGGTACTGTATAGTACACTGCGGTTTAGTTGGCATACCTCTGTTTTGAGATTTACCCACCTTCTCTGTAGAATACATTGTTGGGACGTTTGATGTCCAGAATGCCTCGAATGATCTAGTGAGACATGAGCACGCAGTGATGCTGGGTGAAAAACAAAACTGCCACACACAAAATGAGCTGGGATGAACTGCCCGTACCAGCGACGGGACCTTCCTCTCTGTGCAGCTGAATAAGCTCATCATCCTCCTGATTTCCTCAGGGGTGGTTGGTATCAGAGCAATGGATGCCTTTTGACCCAGACCCTCCTTCAGTTCACCGATGATGTCATTTTTTACAGGCGAGTCCAGACCTGGACCTGCGCAGGAGGGTCAGAGCTAAGAGGGTTGGACTGCTCTTACATGGTTTCCTTCTGCATGGGCTGTACCTGGACATATCAAGGTCACACCGGTCAGGAAAGAGGAGTAATCAGCGGCGTACACCCCAGCAACAGCTCCACCCATGGAAATCCCAACAAGGTAGAATGGTCTTTTGTCCAGACCGATACTCTTCACAAACTGCACACAAAATATCAGTGTTATCTGGTCCATAGAACCGATGTGCTTGTACAGACCTGGTGGATCCGGGTGACCTGTCCCTGGATGGTGTAGTCGTCCCCATGGATGCGACTTGTGCCCCCATGCCCTGGCATGTCCACACACACCACACACTGGTTTCTGGGGAGCAGCTGTGGGCAGGACAAAGACAGGAAATTCTTCTCTTCTCTTTCATTGATTGAGGACTTTAAGACTTCCCTGTGCGCTTCAACTGTGTCTGAGGTTCATTTGTGGGTCAATATTGTGGCCAACCAGGACAAAGGATTGAAACTTGTGTACCTTGAACAGAATAATTACCAAGCGCTGCCAGTCTAACCCCACTTTACCAGTATTTTGCCCAGTGAATGTGGACCATCCACTTCAGTTATATGGTTATCTGGTAAGGTGGGCCTACAGGTACCATGTAGGTGCTTCATCCATTAACCTTTAAATCTGAGGACAATGAGGACCAGTGCGCTGACTTAGAAAAGCACTACACATATCTTAGGGAACAGCCTAAAGCAAGAGTTTTAACTTTGGAAAAGCATATACTTGAACCACTGATCATTTATACAAACATCACGAGTGTTAGTTACCGTGACTAAGGGATGCCATTCATCTTTGTTGGAACTGAAGCCATGTAAAAACAAGATCGGAGTGGCAGCGCCCCCAAGCGTCCCTCGAATGGCATAACAGAAACGGTAGCCGCCACTGTGTGAGTAGCGGATAACCAGTCCCAGATACTGACGCATGACCCTTGACATGAAAGCACAATGACAGGACAATAGTTACTTTTTTTGAATTCACGTGGAACTATCTGAGCATTTTACACGCTTTCAGAACATATTTTAATTTAACCACAAGAGATGGCAGTGTTTCACCAGGCACTGTGCGAATGACGTGAAATCTTATGAGAAAAAAAAAATAACCAAAAGTATAGACGTCTTATTAACGACATAAAATATAACGAATTTAGAATGAAAAAAATTCTAAATGTAGGTGCGAATTAATTGTTTATTCAATGACCAATAGGTGCCTACACCTAAAGCGAGAAACAGGATTGAATTACAAATATAAAAAAAAAAAAAGTGAGACAAACAACAAATAACAAAATACCAAACAGTTAAGCAGGTCGATCCTATATGGTCACCTGACATTCAATAACAATTCTCAAATTTTATGTCGCCTTAAAACAATTGCTCAATCCTAATGATATTAATGACATTGTGATAGAATAAAGAATAAAACCTGACATGTAAGCCTCTATAACAACGATCATTTACCAGGCATAACCCAGGATGAGGACTTTGGGCCAGAACAGGACAGAAATAATGGCACCAAAGATGATGAGCACCAGAACACTTCCTGCTACATTCACATCCATGGCTGCACAAACAAGTCAAAGCATCCAAATCAATTGTCAGTTATGAACCCAATCACATTGTTTTGTAATTCACCACAAGTTTTCTCCTGAAAACTCAGTAATTTAAATAAAATAGATATCAGCGGTCTCAGGTATGTTGAGTGACGCGCTCACCTGTGCGGCGGTTCTTCTGTATCACACTCAAGCCTGTGTGCTTATGAATAACCTGCACTTGATTTTTGACGATACCAAAGGCCAATTACTGGGTAATGTTCAGCTGGAAATGTGGTGCTGGTGTGTTTTTATCAGGCTTGAGGCATAAACATTAGAAGATCTTGCCCTCGGAAATGTGCTGAAGAGATTAAATAACGAGTTTGAGAATAACTAACAGCGGATAAAGGTGGAGAGAGTAGCCTGTTGTAATGATCTGTTTAAACATGACATTAATCCGGCGCTTCTTAAAAAAAAAAAACCTTTCAGGTCACCACGTAGTCGCCACCACCATGAGGTCTGTGTGTAAAGTGACGCAGTATGTGCATGTGTCCCCCATCGACCACCTGATCCTGTCCCCCATATACATATATATGACACGGAAGAAGATGCCAACTGAAATACAGAACATGAACTTAATGGATCAATCAGTAAATAGAAACAGATGGACAGATTAGCAGACATGAAAGATGCATTTTAAACAGAACGATGGCAACGTTAGAAGACTGAAGCTTGAAGACGCATAGTTTGACTGTCATGGCAGACAAATAAAAAGAGACACATTACAACCAACTTTAAAATACTTTTTTATGTCGTTCTGTCGTTTAGTTAAGCTCATTTAAGTGGAGGAGGAGTGAGGCAGTGATGATGTTATAATCTGACTGAAACCAATGAGATTGACACAGTTCCAAAAATCCAGCAGAGGAATGTTAAAAATGCTTTCAAACTGAGCAAACCGTAAAAAATTGGTAATACTGAGAAGGCATTCCTTCACAGTAGACATCTTCCACCCTCATTTCAGCTTCTTAGCTTCTTTGCTGTGGACCTGCTGCCCAGACAAGAAGTCTAAAATGAGTTTAGCAGCCTTTCTGGGTCGCTCCAGCACCACAGAGTGGCCGCAGTTGTCCAGCAAGTCGACATGGCAGTTTGGCAGCGCCCCCTTCAGGACGTCTGCGCCTGAGACATGCAGAACCTTGAAAGAAAGTCAGAATAATTTGGATTGCAGAAGTATAAAAAAACGTAGTGTAGAGAGGGAAACGGGTTCATCCAAAAGTGTGTCTACCAAGCAGATAAAGCCCAGAAACCTTACACTACACACAGAAGCAGCCCTACTCTGAGTCTCTGACTGATGAGCTTTGTGCCTAAACAGCAAGAATGAGGGGCATTTAAAGGAGGTGTCATTCAATTATTGGGTCTGACAGCCTAGTTTTGCTAATTTTTTTTTAATTTGATGATGCATTTCTATATAGTGCAGTCCCTAGGTTCAAACTTTAGTCTCAATTGATGGCACTGGAGGAGAGTTAACTGGTGATTAATGGCAAACACATGTTGTATCTGTAGTAAATTTAGCTTAAAGGAAGCTGTTCTCAACAGCAGAGTGGCCAGTGATGCTTTCCTCATGCAAACACCTGTTTACTTCAAAAACTCATCGTAACAGATGCTGTCAAGTACATGCTTTAGAACAGAGGTGGGCAGTTGAATTTAATAAAGGGTCACATCATAAACTGTGACTGTTATGAGGAGCCACCACGCCAAAAAAAAAGCCGGGATGACTAAGAAACATGACAGAAATAAAATCATAAGTAACAAGGACGAAATGAACCATTAAAGATCTAATGGAAGCAAGGATATTAAGAAGTGCAAATATGGCATGAAACCTATAAAAATATATAATATTTTAGAAAGAAATCAATTTCAAAATATATTTTCAGTTTTCTTTCAATGTATTTTGAGGACCAAAAAATACTCAAAAATAAAATAGCAGAAAAAAAAAGAAATTTTAGTCCTGAACATGTTATAATTACTGTTATAATCGTAAGAAGAAACAAGACAAAAAAAAAAAAAAGTCAGAAAAATGACTTCTTATCAGGCGTGTAGTTTTAGTCTGACCTCACAAGGGCCGCAAAAACACAGGCAAAGGGCCTCATATGGCCCCCGGGTCGCACTTTGCCAAGGTCTGCTTAAGAATAATGTCAGAGGCACTGAAGAGGCTCAACAGCGTGCTGACAGCAGGACATTGGAAACATTACTGGCCACTCTGGTGTGGAGAACAACTTCCTTTAAGCTACATTTAGAAGAAAAACATGGGATTCATTTGCCATTAAATCGCGAGTTAACTCAGCTTCAGTGCGATTAACTTAGATTAAAATTTCGATCTTGTGACAGCCTCAATTCCTATCATTTGCTGACTGGAGACTGTTGCACATCATCTATTTCTGTCTGGAGTGAACTGACAAGAGTGGAGTCCAGCCAAATGCCAGGGGAAGTTAAGAGTCATTCAACATTGAAAAACAAATCTGATAAGAGCCACTATGATGGAATTTGAAATGATCCTTTAATGAGTCAGCTAAGTTACCTTGTCCTGCTTCCCCCAGATGACATGCACGGGTGCTGTTATCAGATGCATCTTCTCCTGCAGGAGATAGCGAGACTGCTGTCCAGTGATCTCCCGGAACACTGAAGACAAACGACAGTAAGTGACTGGAGACTGTGAAACCACTAAGATGCCAATAAAATATTAGCCATTTTCAAAAATAGAATAAATCTTATCATATTTTATTATCTTGTTTTCCACGAAAGAGAGGGGGGTGTGGAGGAGAACTGACCTTCTTTGTAGAACCCATTGTTGGGGATCCTGTTGTCAAGGAGCGCACGCAAGACCTGACCACAGAGAGACGACAAAAGCATGGACCAGCTATTACAGATGGAGGTCATCACGCACATGAATGAATCTTCTCAATTTCCTGCATATGTCTACCCCCTGACCATCACCATCACGTGTCATGCTAGTGAGCCTGCTATTTTCTGGGTTAGCTCACCGACCTGTGAAACAACAGCAGGTCCACAGTGGCATATATTCAGGCACTGCACTTCCACTACAATGTTGCTAGCTCATTGTCTTCAGCAGCTTTCAGGGATATCAATTTGCCGGCCCAGAATTGGTTAGACCATGAGTTGAGTGTCCGAAATATAAATAATAATTGTATGTATAATGCGGGATCTGTGGGTCGCAGCTTTAGAGAGAGAGCAAATATAAAGTGCATTTTCATAAAACTGAGCAATTCATCCTTTCATTTCACCCAGTCTTTGGGATATCAAACTCTCAAAATGGAATGGAATTCAGAGCCAAGTTGCAGGCTGTGGAGATCATTTTCAAGTTGCCTCTACCTGTCGAGGAAGAGTGAAGGGGGTGTAGCAGCAGAGGCGGACCATCTCCTCCAACTCCCGATGAGTGGAGGGGATGAGAGGGATAGAACCTTCCTGCTTGTTCTTCTCCATCTCTTTCAGTTGGGTAATGAACTCGGTATCCGTGGGATAGTCCAAACCTGGAGGGCCAAGGGGAGACCAGGGTGAGGCTTGGCAAGACGACTGACGGATTATTGTGGACCGTGTTTACCTCCAGGGCATATCAACGTGACGCTGCTCAGATGAGACGGAAAACAGGCAGCATAAACACCAGCGACGTTCCCGCCCATGGAGGTCCCAACCAGGTGGAAGGGTCTTTTATCCAGACCGATACTCAGAACAAACTGCACAGACAAGAAGCCGAAATCTTTCATTTAGCACCACGTGGGATCAAGCTGAAGTGCAGGCTAAAGAAATACAACAATAATTGTACACAGGTATTAGATCTTAAAACAAAACTGACCTGGTGGATTCGGTTAACTTGGCCCTGAATGCTGTAGTCCTCTACACCAGTGCGGCTCGTCCCCTCGTGTCCTGGCATGTCCACACACACCAAATACTGCTCCTTAGGGAAGAACTAAAGGGAAAAAAACTTGATGTTATCCTCCTTCAAAATCAGTCCCTCTGACGCGATGATGCGAGAGCTCACTTTAATAATGGGAAGCCACATGTCTTTGTTGGCAGAGAAACCATGCAGGAGCAGCAACGGTGGTGTTGCGTCCTCTGGCGCTCCGCGGCTGAAATAGCAGAACCGGTAACTCCCACTGCTAGAGTAGCGGACCACCAGACCCATTTTGCGACGCAAATACCTAAGCAAGGAAAGAGATGTCACAACTTAGGAGCTCAGTCAAACATCAGAGTCATACATTTCTTCAACTAACACAGCAGACGTGAATTGCCATGGCAACCCGACGTTAAAGAAGCATTCTGTTTTCCGACTATACATCATTATTGCGTTTTATTTGGATAAAAAATAAACGTCACAAACATCACAGTAAAACACACGTCCAGAAAGAAAGCATCAGAGTTCTGTTTTAATATCAACGTATATTTGCTAGCTTGCTGACAAACCATGACCATTTGCACAACATTACTGACAAACAGATGTCAACAAAACACACAACGATGGGGATCATGGGTTATACGTTCACCTCCTTTATGGCGTGAACCTGGCTGCCTGTCACATCCTTTTGTATTTGTAGCGGCTTTTGTTTTTTTCAGAACTTCATTTTTAAATATAGTGGCTGAGAGGTGCAATTTAACAAACACTTTCACAAAGCAACACACACACTGACGAAACAACACACAACCGCCAAAACAAAACACTATCATAAAACAAAGCACACAATCACAAAACAAAAACAAAATGTTATGTAGTTTTTCCGACGCTCAGGCGACCACTTCCGGGTCACATTTGTAGTCTCTTTGTGTTTTGTTCTGAGAATGTGTGACTTGTTCCACCGATTTATTGATATGTTCTGTGAATATATTTGTATGTGCAGTGGTACCTCGGTTCTCGACCACAATCCGTTCCAGACGGCCGTTCGAGAAGCGATTTGTTCGGAATCTGAATCGATTTTTCCCATTACAATGAATGGAAAAAGAAATAATGCGTTCCAAGCCTTAAAATAGGCTTTTGTAGGAGTGAATGTAGAGTGTCTGCTGCAGGTGCGCTGTTCCTCTATGTGTGTGGCCACTGCATGTGGGAGGGGTTGCCGAGTGAGTGACGTCTCTCCAGAAGTGAAGAGGTGCCCGGTGCGTGTCCAGCTCTGAATGTGCGCTTCTGTGCAGTTTGGCTGTGACAAAGTCATAAACCAAGTCACGCTCTGTCCCAGACTCGCCTCATCCCTGTCCCAGCTCCAGCCCACAACAGAACATCAAATCCTGGAGTGCGCGCTCCAGCCGCGGAGGTGTGGAGAGCGAGCACCTCCCCTGTGACACTCTACCACGGTCCAGTGTGGAGACAGGAAAGGTTTCACACCTCAATATAAAGAAAAAAGTCAGTAAATGGAGCTAGCGGGACACGTCTGCTTACAGAGGCTGCGTTATACACAATATTTTGCACCTCTCAGCCTCCATATTTAAAACCATGTTTGGAAGAATGCGAGTGAAATATACAGTAGAAGTGGATAATGTTAATTTATCAAAGAGGAGGATCTGGACGTCAACTGAACTAGAGCACACAAAGGATTAGCAGGGAAGAGGCAACACACTTTGTCAGTATCGCAAGCCCCAGAAAGAATTTTGGATCATGAAAATGAATTTGACATGCATGCAGTTTGCGTCTAGAACAAGCTGCACTTTTGAGCCACCGCTGCAGGTCTTTCCTCACAAGCTGAATCGTTCTTGGTTGAACAGAACTGTGATGTAATCCAGCCCACAGCCGAGGTGTAATGTTTCAAAAAGACAGATCAGATAAGTTCCTCAAAGCCACCATGACCTTTCCACATTTAACTAATAAAAATTGACTTGAATAGCGCTGTTATGAAATGGTGTTTATGGTTCAGAGGTCACATGACCAACAGCTTGCACGAGGTCCAAATCATTGGCCACCACTTGTGCAATAAAATACAGCAATGTGTTTATTATATAAAGAATAAAAACTGTGGACAGTGACTTCCACAACCCTGACTTGACTTGAAACCAACCACAGACCGGTTGTGTCTTTCACTAATTTTCAGTAATTCTGCCAGACAACATGAACTCTGTACTTGTTTGGCAGCCTGCAAGTGTGATAATGACAGTCTGTGATGCAAGTTATGATCTTACATCACAGACTGTCAGAGAGCAGCAGCTGCTCTTGTCCTCTTTGTGAGCCATCGACTTCCCTACAATCAGCACCTCCAAGTATATTGACTTTGTATTTTTCATGTAATTCAGATAATATTTGACTAAGTTGGTTTTTGTAACACAAAATAACAATGTGCCAGAACATGTTCTGACAGTAATATTTTGGGGGCTAAATTGTTTCAGCGATTGGGAGCCTGCCAATGTGCAGATGCAACAGGAGAGAGACTCTGTGGGGTAAATAACAATATCCAACTACTTTCCCCGCAGTTTTACTGCCCAGGACGATCATCCATCGTGTAGATGGGGTTATTCCAGTATCTACAGTCCTCCAGAGCTATACTGAGCAGCGGTTAGCGGAGAGTGCTAACATGTTAGCACAGGGCTGCCGCTTCTCTCGCAACCGGCCTAAAACACTCGCAAAAGAGGCTTGTATGTGGCCTTTCTAGCCAAGAGACTTAATATGTAAATACGTCCCGGACTTTGAACAAATCGGAGTTCGAACAAAAATTTCAATTTCATTTTTTGCTTTGGATTTTGAACGAAAATCCAGAACTCAAACATGCAGCGGCCACACACATTCACTCCTACAAAAGCCTATTTTAAGGCTTGGAACGCATTATTTCTTTTTCCATTCAATGTAATGGGAAAAATCGAACGTCCGTCTGGAACGGATTGTGGTCGAGAACCGAGGTACGGCTGTATATTATGAATGCAGTCTGTGGTGCGCTCGCAAAATGGCAGTTGGCTGCTATGTGACTGCAGCAACGAGTCCTCAGTTTACATTTGCCAAAAGTGGACAGAAATTCTCAAAGTCATTGCTTATTTTGTAATTTATTTTGTAGTGTTGGACGTCCCTCCAACTGAAGACATACCCAAATTGCTCGAATATTTTAATTAATTTGGGTGGATGATGGTAGACTGACAGTGTATATTTACCAGTTATATATTTTGATGAAAAGTCCTGGCTTGAGTGCTGTCACCAGGATAACCAGGATAGGAAGAACCAGGACACTTCCTCCCAAAAACATCAGAAAAGACACGCTCTGCTCCATGCCTGAGGGAAGCAGAAATAAAACTGCTTATTCATTGGACAAGGATCTGCTCTAAGAATCACGAGGAACGGCTCTGTTGTCTCCCAGACAAATGTTCACACTGGACATCATTGTCGCAGCGTCTCGTAAACCTTGCAGTTCGTAAAATGTAATTCAATCACACACTTTATTCATGGTTGTTAAACCTTTCATCTGCATACAAACACACATACACTTACCACGTCTCTCAAACTTGCATTTTTCAACAGTCAAAAGAGAAACTGTAACACACCTGATTCAGTCAGGTATTACGTGTACTGTACAGACTGTTATATCTTCGAGGGTATTTATATGAACAGTGCTGCTATGCTAGTCAAGAGTCTGGTCCTCCTCCAAGCAGCTCATTTCCACCCATAATTTCATTTTCAACCACGTTATTGCAACACTCAACGTTCATTCTTGATTGGTTGGTTAGTTGTGGTGTAATATAGTCCAGCACCACTCATCACCAACATTTCCTGAAAACTGCATTCAAAATCTTTGGTGTTATTTAACTCACATAGATATATAAATGCTGGCAAAACAGTATTAGCATGGTATGTTGTGTAGTCGTCAAACAAAGTTAATATTTGTAATATTTTTTACTAGTCCGACAACATGTTGTTCAATTGTTTAGTGTGATTGTATTTCCGTCTTTTCATACTTCTATAATTAGACTTCACTGTATGCACGCGGCAACAGGTTGTGCAACTTCGATAGCTTTGGCACATAGCATTCAGCAAGTTATTACACCTGCTTATAAACAGTGAACGGGTAAAAGTGAGGGTGTAGACTCATTGCGTTCATGGCGACATAATGCCGATGTCCAGATTTGTTGACACTATTTCTGCACGTTATTTCGTCATGATTCTACTTTTGACGTGGTTACTTATTGCACTCTGGTAGATGGATTATTCCATCCATTGAATGATCTGAAACAATAACTGGCTCAGTATCATTGTTGCTCAAAAATGAGTTTGTAGAGTTTTATTATGTGTGCACTTCAGCTTTTACTTTAGAGCAATATGTTAAAGTTTGGAGCTGCACCTGTTCAGGTTTATATATATATAGATAGATAGATAGATAGATAGATAGATAGATAGATAGATAGATAGATAGATAGATAGATAGATATATGCGAGATTAATTAGACTGAATAATTACATTATTTATTAAGAGCATATTTTTAAATAGCCTGACAGCACAAGGGAAAATATCATTAGCTAACATAAGTCTCTCTGCTTGTAAAAGACTGGCGAATAAGCACACCAAAACAAGTGAACGATAACCTTCAAAAAATGTCTTCTTCTTTCGAGAATAAAGTGCATGAGTCACCTGATGAGTGTCGCCGGAGAATGTCGCTTCCTGCTCCGGCTCTTGTGTCGTCTCGAGTGTCCGCCATTCAGCCGCTCCTCCTCCGCCGAATTGCTCAACTCAACCTTTCATCTGGATACACACTCGCTGCGTTCAAAGACTTCCGGAAATACCAACATCCCTAGCTGGAACGTTTGAACATTGAAGTAGGGGTTTGTTATGACCACATGAGGTCGCCATCTGCTACAGTCCGCACCGAGCAGCAGCAGGAAGTTCGGGTGTCAGAGAGAGAGAATATATATATATATATAACGGTTTTTCATTTTGCCTCATTTAGAGGCGTGTTATACTTCTATTATTCATTTTTGAATTGCTATATTTTTATTTATTTAACTGTATTGCTGTATTTGTTTTACATTTTTGAAAACAGCCTTATTTTATTTATTTAACTGTATTGCTGTATTTGTTTTACATTTTTGAATAATGCATCTGGCCTAACTGATTAGTCATGCAATACAATTTTTTAATATCCTATTTTTTTAATCGACTGACAGCACTAATATCTATATATAGTAGTAATTTAAGTAACACTGACTGCTCAACATCTGCAGATTTCGTTCACTTGAAGTGCTTCGCAAGGCACTAAATTAGGCATAACTACTGTTAAATAAGAGCGTGGGCTGCGTGACCAGTGACTTCAAAGGGAGCATGGAGGATGTTTTGATTTGCTTCAGGGTGGAAAGCTTGCTTTTCCAAACCTCAAATTTAGGTTTCATACTTAGAAACCACAGCAACAACATTTTTTTTCATGCAAGGCCACGGCAGTGATGAATTATATGACTTGACGGCGTTCTTTCACATTCAAGGCCCTATATTTACTTTTCTCAAATATGCTTAAGGTCATCGTGGTGTCTCATGTCGGATGTGTGACTTCACTGTTAGAAAGAGAGTAGTTAGACTGAAGGGAGTGAGCTGTGTGAGTTGACATACTCGCTCAAGGAATGCAAAGTATTGCCTCGTTCCTGCTCTGTTAGATCAACTTGCTTCCCGAGGCACTAAAATAACAGCGGAACTGATATAGCGTATTTCATTTCCCAAAAATAACTAGTTTTGGCATAAAAACCTGTGAAATGAGGTTGCACTCTTATTTTAGTGAGAGAATGTCGCGTTTGATACGGAAAAAAAGAGACAAAACATGAAAGTTAATGAAGCAGCAAGTTTTGTATTTCAAAATCAAAACCCACAAAACAAAATAATTTCTGAAGAAGATTTTAACATTTATTGGCTCTTGAACTTCCAGCCTTTTTCAACTTTCCAGTTCTCTACATCCAACACTGTCTGGATTGTTCTCTGGACTGGGACCGACCAGATACAAGTGTCCTTAACTATGTGGAGTCAGTCATCTTACAGAGACTCAGAGCAGAGCAGCTTCTTTCCCTCAAAGCACACATGCACTCGGGGTGTCTTTTAAAGCTAGCATGCCGAAAGTCAAAACAGCAGCCTGTCAGTGTCTTTGCCGTTAAGCCGTTTCCTTTGTGCAACTGTTTTTGTATATGTGCGTGTAATGTTTGAGCGGCAAGTTTGTGAGTGACTGTTGTTTAAATGCATGCTAGCACATCTGTGTTGTGCTTTGTTTTTTTTAAAGCTTTGTACTTGTGACTGTGTTAATAATTATACACAAGGCAGCTTGAACATGTGACATTGTACCAGTATTAATATTCTTGTGTGGACCTTTGACAAGACACTGATCTTATGTCCGCGTAGAGTTTTAGGGTAAAAACATCAAAATAACTGTGTCATTATAATGGAGTTTAAGTTCGAGTCCTGGTTAAAGTTTGCATTTGTTTTGGATGGTTAAGATAAGGGTGAGAGACTGGGGAAAGCATTATGTCAGAGGTGAAGTATGAGTGTGTCTCTGTGTATATTTGTCAGTTTGCATTTGTGACTTGATTGTGTGTTCATGATGTCTAACATTACTTTGAGTTACTCTGCCTGCATGTGTGTGTACAAATCATATAGTTCTGCTGATTTTTCTTGTAGTTTCCAGTTATATTTGTTAGTAAAACTTCGTGTTGTGAGGGTGCAGTTGTTTTTTTGCATGCAGGTGTGCGAGTCATGCTGTGTGCTGTTTTGTATCTGCATCTAAGTGAATGTGTATCAGTGTCTTTTCTTAGCTTGTGTTCATGTGCGAGAGCAGTTAAAGTTTGTGTCGTGAATGTTCCAGTTCTTACAGCTGTTCTTACGCTAGTGTGTTAGTGTAGGTTCTCGTGTATGCGAGTCGAACTTTGCGTTCCAACTGTGTCTGTTGTGTTCATGTCGCTGTCAATGCTGACAGGGTGTGTCCAGGTTCTGTCCACATCTCCAGCAGCAGTAATGATGAGGATGCCAGGTTTGTCCGTCGCTCGCCGTGTGGAACGAGGCGGTGAAGATCAGCTGGAGCAGGTAAAAACAAAGATGTTCACAAACAATCAGGAAGTGAGTCGGCAGGAAGTGAGTCTGACCTCATCACAGCCGCTGCAGCGTGGCCGGATGCTCTGGCAGTAGTGTCGTCCGCAGAGCAGCTTCTGATTGGACCAGAAGTAGACCAGGTCCACCAGACCCTCTTTACACTGCCAGCACACGAAGCAGGTGGGGTGCCAGATGGCCTCCTTATAACCTGCACGCTCAGCAAATACAACTGGAATCTCACTGGAAATGACCCCATGACAACCGCTGCACATCTGTTGGACACACACGAGAGGACATATTTAAAAAACCCAGTGTGTCTCAGTATTTATACTGAAGATCAGTGTTTGTTCTCTATGTTCCTGACAATTGCTTTACGTTGCCTATCGAGGTGTGAACTAAATGTTGACTCACTGCGTGTGGTAGGTCATTAGTTTGTGTACCTTAGTAACCACCAAGTAATAACTGAGTGAAGTAACTTTATATGAGTGAGGTCATATTCAATGTAATGCAGTTGAGTGTCACCAAATGTTATGCAGCAGCCATTTGCAGACACACTCATATCTACAGTAAGTGGGTGTGTTATGCTTTGTGTGTCACTCTGTTCAAGCTTTAGTCTGCAGTTGTGTTTATACGAATCGCTCCGCCATGGTATTTGTGTTTGCCAGTAATAGTTAGTAATGGTGTGACTCATGTAAGTGGGTGAAAATGTGTTGATACACTTCAGTGTAGTCATAAGTGTGTGTGTCTTACAGAGCAATAGACTCACATATTGCTTGTCCGCATCAGAAGCAGTGTTATTGTTGGTTCCCGGATGCTCATCCCAGCTGTCACCGGCAAGCTCTTGGGCATCTTTGGCTGCTCTCTGATTGGCTGCTTGGATCAGGGCTCCGCCCTCGCCAGGTAAGCCCACCTCGCCAACCCCCAACACCTCCCGCTTGTAGTGCTGGACAAAGAGCAGCATGGAGGAGATCTGCGGGAAGGAAACACCATCACAGAGGGGCAGGAACTCACTCTGGATCAGAGGACAGAGATCAGAACCAAACCTCATCCTCGCTGCCCAGACTCTGGCACTTCATGGGGTCCAGGTCGTAGACAGGAAGTTGGCTGAGGAGCTGCCTGCGACGCCGCAGAGCCCCCTCAGTGCCGGATACTGGACGCTGGTTCTTTGGCAGGAGTTCCATGTACCTCATAGCCTGATGGACGGAAGACAGTGTCGCTGGTTTGGGGACTAGAACTGAGTTCTTTACAGGGACAAGCTTCAGTTCAATTTCTTTTGTATGTTGTCAAGATGATGGCACATTATTTTATATTTTATCAATAAAAATGACTCCCACTTCACTCACAAGCTTCTGGCTGAGGCTTGCTGGCGCCCAGTCGTAAGTGGTGGTGTTGAATGTCGGGTCTTTGCGCGACACCACCGGGTTGGTGACGATCATGCGGTTCCTCTTGTACATGCGGAGGCCCCCACCACCTTTGACCTTGGCCGTCAGGTGAGCGCAGGGTGAGTCTGCGAGCAGGCGGCCCATTCTTTGGTCGTCGTCAGCATCGGTGCCAGGAACATGGTCGACCGTGTTGCAGCCACAAACCGTACAGGCTTTCCTGTCATGATAGATTTAGAGAGGCCTGTATGAGACAGACAATTTGTCCTTCAAGATTCTCAACAATAAATTTTGAGGTGGAATATTTTGGACTATTTTTTTTAATGCTGAAAAGGAGCTCTACTCTCCATGTGGGATTGGACTTGGACTTCATTTCCAGGTTTCAAAGTGAGATTGTTGTACCTCCAAGAATGTTCCTGAAGCCCCAAGCATTTGTCTTTACAGATGAGGCACCGTGCTGGACGTCCTGCTGGTGTAGAGCGAACACTCATCTGAGACAGAAAACACATTTCGTTCAGTCCATTATGGCTTCCTCTGAATTATACGTGTTTCCAAGGTGGTGTGTATATATACATATATTTGATGCCACATTAAGATGCCCATGTTCTTATCATCATTGAAATAATCATTTCTGTAAACATCAATTATATTTGGATACAAAGTGTTTTGTTTTCACATGCCAACTTATCTGCAATAAATCTGGATGGAGGATATGACCATATATGGAAGTGCACTCTGCTGCAATTTGTTCTTTTGTGTTGCGTTGTTATGTCTGAAAAACCCCTTATTGTGTCAGATGTCACATGACTGATTTTAGTCCAGGACAAATGAGGTGGATTTGGGGAGAATCACAACTTGTTTATTATAAATGACAAACAACAATAATCATTTATTCCTGATTAAAATGCAATGTTTTTTTAAAGACAGACTTGAATCAGATTGTGGAAGTGGTGTTTAAAAACCGATCTTTTATCGTCGATTGACGTGGACAACAGTTGCTGAAAACATTTTGGTTTTGCTTTTACGTTGACTGAAATGAGCTTCAATAAAAACAGTTTGTATGATGAGTGAAGTGAGATGGAAGATAAGATAAGATGGGTTTTGTGTGTTTCATCGAGGACAGAGATGAGATCGCGCTGGACATACTTCAACACATACACAAGGTGGATGATCTCATTGGTCCACCCAGTGACATCATCTTATCTAATGGCCCACCACATTATTCATCATCTCCCCGCCTTCCTCTTCAGCTGAAAAACATGTCACTGTTACGCTCCATAGGCCTCAACTCTTTTTTGTTTGTTTGAACTGAAGAACTTATACACCTCCACACAACAAAGTGAGACATGCGCGCTAGAGGTAAAACCTGCCCTCCGTCATCAACAACTAGACAGACATAAACACACCCACACGATCGGCGTATCCAACCACACCAAGTCGCAAACTCTCTCCACTCTCTCATCTCCAACCACATCAACTCATACATTATGGAGCCAAAGAGAAAATAGACACACTCGGAAGTACACAACAAAACCATTAACACACATGCGGCAACCAGCATCTATTTACCTTTGAAATGCACAGTAAAACGCAGCTCAAAAGACCACGGCTCAAACTTAACACAAACCTTTGCACACATGCCACAACACAGACTTATGCAGGAGCTGAACGTACGTAGTTTCAAACACACCGCAACACAAAATATACTGTAACCATATCAATTATCACTTAAATACACACATAAATAGTGCATAGAAACATCAATAAAATACACAAAACACAGACTTCAGACTACAC
Organism: Synchiropus splendidus; assembly: GCF_027744825.2. Classification (NCBI taxonomy): domain Eukaryota; kingdom Metazoa; phylum Chordata; class Actinopteri; order Syngnathiformes; family Callionymidae; genus Synchiropus; species Synchiropus splendidus. The sequence continues at coordinate 9,243,841 of NC_071339.1, forward strand.
AAACATAGATAAACAAGCATCTAGTACAGACCTGGACAAAGTGCTACCCAGGGGCCAAATGTGACCCTTTGACTGTATTGATGCGGACCTCCTGGAGTCAGAGTAAAACTTATAATTTTATAAGTTTTATTTTGCGCATTATTTTAATTTGTCCATTTTTTGTTCATTATGGTGCAACTGAAATAAAACCTCCTTGTTTATTTTTTTTTTAATTATTTTAGGAGCATTTCTTCTTCCTTAAAATACATTGGAATTGAAAATAGATATAAAATAGGAACAGAAAACAGATATAAATGTATGAAACAATTCGATAATCTTTAAATGAAATATGACACAACCAACCAACATTTTTTGTGTATATTTTTCACACTGTAATTTCAAAGGTCCACATAATATCCTCACTTGATGCCACACGCACACATAGTGCACCCCTAACACACGTGCATTAAAACATACACCTGACGCATCAAAATACAAAAAGATGTAAATACATTAATTACTGACACAAGTCTTCTTTAAACACATGAGGAAAGAAGTGGGCAAAGAGCTGCAAACCCACTTCTTGTTTATCTTCTCTGACTACTAAGTCCTCAGGAGTACCCAAAGGAAACACATGGACGACAGATTCTTGAAAGAATCAGGACTGTGGGTCTGGGGCAAAGCGGGTGGAAAGTGAAGGTGAGGAGACAGGGAGAGTGACAGCTTGTTGATTGCTGGTGTTGAAAAGGTCACACTGATGATGGCCAGAGCAGAAACAGCTGAAGAGACTTAACAGAGTCTCTCTTGATCACACTGACCCACCGGGGTTTAGAATAGAGTGCTGTCACCATTGTTGAGCAAAAGCTCCGACAGACTGGCAGCCTGTGTCTTTAGCACTGGGGGATCACTACCGTTGTGCTATTATTATGGTGACGGTGGAGTGTTGACAAGAAGCAACGGCAGTGGTCAGTGGTCACCTCATGGAGTATTATTATGCTGTGTGTTTTGGGTGTTTCGTACTTTATTTTGAAGAGGTAAGCAGCATATTAGAATTGGCCGAGATAAGGACAGGCGAGGAAACGTGTGTGACCTCACAGCTCAGCAGAGCACAAGGAAGTTCAGGAGAGCCAGAGGAGAACCACAAATGGTCATAAATTTACTCACTAAATCAACACAAATTTGATTCTAACTGGTTCAACAAGGCTATTTTGTCATCCAAATTCCAGGGAACAAGAAAAAAAAATGGCACATAGGTATGAACTATATCAGAGACTTTAATCAGTGGGGCGACGGGGAGCAGCTCTAAATTTAGGCGTCAGATAAGACCAGTGAGTCGTAGTGGATCATAGTTGGGAGGGAGATTCTAAACATGTCAACTATGTGCAAGGAAATGGCAGGAAATGTCACGACACAGAGTAGGAGTTCGACAAGGCTTTGTGGACATTTCCGTCCGGCGTAAACGCAATGATTTGTTCATAAATGTTTAATAAGGGTGATATTGAATGGTGACTGCCAAAACTGAATCTGTTTCAGGACCAGTTCAAGTTCAAGAGATGAAGAGGGGCAGTCAAGAGACTCCTGCTCCTTCCCTCTCCTATAAAAGCACCCCTGCTCAACACCTTCCAAAATTTCAGAAAAGACAAAGAAGATGCAATGTTTGCACTCGTGTCACTGAAATCTTTTAATAAACTACCACTACAAAACACACTTCCAGGGAGACACACTTCAAAGCATCCTGCATAAACATACACTTCAACTCAAGTACACTGTTCGACCCGAGGACAGCAAAACCCATGCTGTAACACGCTCCGGCACATGAATACACTTCAAAATACCAACAATTGGGAATCCTATCTTTGTAATCCTGAATTGTATTGTCTGTGTGTGTGTGTCAGGTATTCCGTAAAAGGCAGACTGCGAGGTTTGAACTTCCTGAGAGGTGACACTGATCCACCAAAGGTCACGCCTGGACTCTCCTCGGGAAAGAATTTGTCAGAGATTTGTCACAGTGTGACAACAATAAACCTTAATTTCTGTACAAGATGGATTTTAAAATGACTGTTTCATTTGTCAGTTCAACCAAGAATACAGGATGCTTACTTTCTCTTGCAAATTGGAGGCACTTGTGTCCACACTGTCTGACAGTAATAAGTAGTTATTCCCAAGTCAAACTCACTTAAGAAAAATCTAAACATTGCAGAAGAAATCTGGTGTAAATGGTCAAACATGGATTATTATCCAGGCACACTGAACTGGAAACTGGCGTCTGTAATATTTTGTGTTCTTTTGGGTCATCCGTCAGAGGTCATGGTCACAGCCGACCTCAAAACCCAAACAAACACACCTCGCCTCAGGGAGTCATTTGTGCCTCAGTTGCCATAGTGATATCTTATGGTGGACTGCTGATCACGATAAAATGTAAACTGTTTGATATATAACAATTTTCTCCTTGATTTTACATTCCCGCTTTTATACTACCTTCAGACACATGTTTGCGTTACTAACCTCCGTAAGTAATGTCTAAGTACTATGAGAAGAAGTCCCCCACATACACTAAGTTCCAAACATCACACGTAAGCTTCATACATCACCAGTGAGCCCCACAGCCGACCTTTAACCTGTTGGTATATGAGGGAGTCCTACCTTCTCAATGGCACGTGTAAACTCTGCTCAGACTGCCTCTGCTGCGCCCAGAACAATGAGACCTTTAAATTCCTCTCTCCTCCACCACACTTCCTCTGGTCCCGCCCACCGCTGCTCCAGCCAGTGTGCCGCTCTGATGACTCTCCACAGCTCACCGCAATTCCAGTCTAAAAGTGCATCTTCCTCCAGCTCACTCCATCAAACCTCTGGCTCCAAACCTCTTGGTGTGTCAGATATCAGAGAACATCCAACAGGACTCTCTGTACTGCAACTTTTTTGTTCTCTCGCCCCCGATTGGTCCAGTCGCCACCTCAGTTTCTCCTCCCTCTGCAACATGAACTCAGCAGGTTTCCACACGTCTGGATCGCTCTCTAACACCTCCCAACTCATTGAATCTTCAATGTTTGCCGCTCAGAACTCCATGGTTTTGGGCTCTTCACTGGACTAGATGAACCGCAGCGATGAGGCCTCTCACACCAGAATGTGTTTTCACTTTCCGTGAAAAAAACAAGAAAGCACAAGGCCCTGAGGGACTTCCTTCTGCAGGCAGTCACACTGATTTTGTTAAACTCTGACCAATCAAACCGTCACGTTCCTTCTAGGAAAAGAGATTGAAGGAAAATGAAAACATAATTGAGAACATACGCAGAGAACCACATATGGAATCATTCACTCCTCACATTAATTCAGATTATCTTGCTTAATTCATGTACAAATAGTAACATAGTAAAACAAATGATTAAAGGTTTAAACTAGCGGTGGGACTTTAACAAGTTAATTAGGATTAATTAATTACAACAAAAAAATATTTTATTTAATTCAATTTAATTGAACCGTTTGCTCTCCAGACAACAGGGAGCCTTTGTAAGTGCAGGAGTTCCTGGTCCACTGATCACACTGATGATGCACAAGACACGTGGCAGCTAGGATGATAACAGCAACAACAAACATGGAGGAATCCCTGGACAAAAGCAAACAAACGCTTCTGTTTGCTTTTGTTCAGGGAGGTTTTTCACTACAAAATGGCCAGGGTTTCCACTACTCTGAATGTACTTGAAATTCTTATGAAACTGAAATTCTTAAAAATATTTTCAAGACATTAAAAGAGCTTCAGTTTAAATAAGGTGATATAACTTGAATATAGACACCATCGTGATTTATTGTCAAACCGATGCAAAATAAACCATATTTTGTTGTTTAAATGTGTGTATGGGTCCATCATTTGATTCAGTAATATACCAAATTCATTCAAATTGAAAAATGTGGCTTCTTGTGGCAAATATTCTTATACCATTAAACTGCGATTCATTAAGATTAATTAATCACAAATTCTCGAATTAACTAGATTACATTTTTTTAATCGAATCCCACTCCTGGTTTAAACACACCATGAGTCAATAAACTCCAAAAATCAAATCATCAGAAATGAATTCTCCTTTGAGAACACGATACTGAACGAAGTGATTCTACACTATACCCTGTCAGTTGTCAGGCACTAACTCGCACATATATATCACGTGACAGGTCTAATATCCGGATGATTTATCTTGGTAATGGAGCATTACTAGTATATGAAATCAAATAAACAATGGTTCATATGGTACCATCATTTCTGGTTTGCTTTGCACTGTACATCTCTTAGATTGATTAAAGTTATTCAACACATTTTTCTCCACTCACATTGATCCACACACAAAATTGAAACTCCCATAACAAGCAATGTTAGCAAAAACTAGTACAGTATACTCCAAACCATATCCTTGTACCTTACTAGAAAGTGCACTTGTTTTATACTTCTTTGGGCTAAATTGGAACATTTTTTGTTAACTAAATTCTACTTTCAAGTATTCAGTAAGTATACAAGAAGTATACTACTAGTGTACTAGGCAAATACTTCTCATCGACATTTCAAGTAATCTATGCAGTTTATGGTCGCACAAATTACAGTCAAATCTCTGAAAGTCAGGTACACCATATACTAAATTATAGGCCAAACAGAAATGACGCTTCATAAATAATTAAAGCTGCAAAACTTCTCCATGTGCTTCTTCAAACACTCCACCCTCTTCTTGGATGATGGCTGAGGAGTGGAATAGAGAAAATGTCTGACAAAGACAGAACTAAAAAAAGAACTGAACATAAAGATGATGCTAAATGTTAGAGGATTTATAAGGACGAATGGGTCAGTCGACCTAAACCACACAGCACTAGTGGTGTACTGTTTATACTGTAGTTAATAGATGGTACAGTCCCAGAACTATTAACGGGCAAATTTGTGAATTGAGATTTTCACATTTCAGGTACATTGGCAAAACAAACCACTGACCTGTTCTAACTGCTCCTCCCCAGTGTTGTGGTGGGAAGTGACAGTACGGTGAAAAATGCAGAGGCCAAATAAACACAAACAGAAACACATGAACAGACTGAACTCTCTTCAGTATATTATATTATTCTCTTTAAAAAAATGGGGGAAAATTCATTACAATTTGACACTTCGGACCACTGACAGTGTGAATCTGCTGCATTCAGAGCAGAATTCTCATGACTACAACAGTGCAGAGGTCTTCGTCAGTTTCACTCCAAACTAAACAACCAGGATTTCAGTTGTACGTGGCTCACAGATTCACTGTTCTCCTGACCCAAGCCCGGGCGACCACAGGTCAGGAAGACCACGTGCACATCTGGATTGAAAAAGCTACACAAAAATGACAGATAAAAATAAGAACCAAACACACTCAAGTTGTCTTCATATCACAAATAAGTCCCATGTTTGCACTTGTCAGTAAACAGCTTCTTACATCTTATATTCACTACATTCCTGCTTTTCTTTTAGTTGATCTTTAATGACAAAAGCATGATGATGTCTGAATCAGAGAAAGCAGATTTCATCTAGCGTGATTATGTTCTGTTAAGAATGTCCTCAATTTCTATTTTGGCACTGACAGAAAAGTCAAGTCTGAAGTATTGCCTGTATTTGGGTACTTCTTGTGGATTGTTCCTGGTCTCAGTGCTCGTAATATAAAGGCCAACTAGTGCAAATCCATACAGTCCATTTAATGGTCAGTGACACACCTTCTCGTTGCCTCGTAGCAGGTTCGAGGCAGCTACAGTTGGAAAGCAAAAGTCGGTCTAAGACTATGTAAACATGTTGCCAAAAGCAAATGCATATCAAACCAACAGCACCCTGACATCCTGCCACTCTGGTGTGACTTCTTTCACAGACACCTTCAAACGAAATGCTGGTTTTGTCTTCTTCACTCTTCCATGGTGAAATGCAGCTGAGCAGGGCCAAAAAGTCCAAATGCAATTTAAAAAGAAGCTTTGATTCTTCCTCTTCCCTCCGGATATCTCTCACCCCGACACAGGTTCTGGTTCAGTCTTCATAAAAAAGGCCTGGGCTTTCTCCTGCAGTTTAGTGCTACATAATAATGCGTGGCTCTGCCACCGACTCGTTGATGGATTTATGGGGAAGCACGTTGGCACCGTTCAGGTAGAGCTCGTCGTTCACGATCACGTCCTCCCCCAAGACTGTCACGTTCTCCATCCGCACCTGTGGAGAAGCGAATGATCACGAACACGGGATAGAACCACACAGTCTGTCACAGACTCAGCGGCTGCATGTCCCACTCACCCACTGTCCCACTGATGAGCTCCAGCCCACGATGCAGCTCTCCAGCCAGGAGTGGGATCGAACTCTTGCTCCCTTCAGCACCGTGCAGCGCTTTATCCTGACTCCGTCTTCCACCACCACGCCGGCGCCGATGGTGACGTTCGGGCCGATGGTGCAGTTCTGCCCTATCTGAGCCGTCGGGTCCTGACCAGCGGAAAAGAGGATGTTAAAGACGGCACATGTTTAAGACTCATTTTGAAACTAGACTCCAAAAAGACAGCAGTAACCAAGAGTAAAAGGCCTCTCCTCAAAGAGTCGAGACCGGGCTTCACCATTATACTCGAGCTCAACAGCCCACCACGAGAAGTATGTCTTAACGCACCACCATAACGTTGCCAAGGAAACCAGGGCCTGTTCGCAGCTTCTCAGGTGCATGTTGCCGTAGCGACTGGAGGTACATGCACATTCCGGTCAGGAAATCTTTTGGCTGGCCGATGTCCATCCAGAAGCCTGTCACGCACAAACACGCACAATTGGTTGCCATGATAACAACACAATTCTTCAATGATTTCTTCCTTAAAACTTCTTGATTTAGCAACGCTAAGGTCATTGGTGATTACAAATGCATGAGGATCATTTCTAAACTGGTTTTGAAAAGAGGCTCCAGCATGGAGACTGACTCATGAGACAAACTCGCCAATGTTCGGAACTTGATCCGTGAAGTCCTCACATCTTTTATTGACATTAAAGTGCACAAAAGGGGCTGTTTTCGCCAGTTCTGACACCACAGCCGGTCTCAGGTGCTGCGTCTCGTCTCCAGACCTCCATGAGAGCAGTGGTCCCCAACCCCCGGGCCAGGGACCAGTAGTGGTCCGTGGTACCAGGCCACACAAGAAACAATTATTTCTGTTTTATGTATTATCTGAGTTCAAATGATGTTTTATTTTGAAAAACCTTTTATTTTGAAAAAATAATGACCGGATTCTCTTGGTTATGCCTCAGTCATTTGAGAGCCAAAATGTAACCCACAAGCTTGCGAAATGAGTCAGAAACAGCCATCTTTGGAAAGTTTCTCAGCGAAGAGGAAAAGGCTCTTTGAAGAGACAGGAGAAGAGGCCACGTTGTCCATGAAGATGAAAGTTTTTAACAGACAATATTGGGAGTTGTATTTGAAATATGGCTTTATCATGGTCGGTGATTCCCACGTGCCGAGCACACAAACATGCAGAGGCCTTATCTGACGGTTCAAAGTGGCAACTTCATACCCCCCGGGGCCACGTTCATGAAACTGGGGAAAGAGCCGCATGCTGCTCAGGAGCCGCGGGTTGGCCGCAGTGGTCAGGAAAAAAGTCAGGAAAATTATCTTGAATATGGACAAGACTTTGTGTATAGCACTTTAAGCTGATACCATGACATGACAGGATGCAGGCGAAACTTGGCGCTGCTGGACTATTAAACCAGGGGCACACAATGAAGACTCGACTGGGAACTAACAAGGCACTCGGGAGAGGGAGCGGATTCTGTCCACATAATGTGATCAAGGATCTGCGAAGCACAGAAGGTTGTGAACTCAACAGAAATTTGTTGAAGCCACTTTTATTTTCACTGCCAAGAAGAAATCATTCAATTTAAGGATTAAAAACGTCCTATCTGCGCTTCTACATCTTCTAGGTTTCTACATGCGGGCCATAAGCAAGACACTTACGTTTGACAGAGCAGTTAGCTGCAAAAAAATCAAAACATATCAACGTCCCAAACAAACAGATTAATCATAGAGATATTTTAGGTGCAATCACTCAGATCTAAACAGCCTCAGATTAAATAACTCCGTAGATAAGGAAGATCTCTGCAAAGGTTTCTGGACAAGTTTATAAGAGACACCGCATGAGTAGTGAGTTACCTTGTAGCTCCATGGCGTACAGATGTCCCTCTTCTGCCATCACAGGAAATATCTCCTTTTCTATGGACGTCGGCCTCAGCTACACACAAACACAATACAATTATTTCATTCCGAGACGTTAAACAGAAGTGCACATGCACGCACGCCTGAGGCAGACCTGGATCCTGCTAAGCATGCTGGGATTGAAGATGTACATGCCAGCATTGATTTTGTTGGAGACGAAAACTTGAGGTTTCTCCACGAAGCGATGGATCCGTCCGCTTTCTGCCTCGAACACCACCACTCCGTATTTGGACGGCTCTTCCACCCGAGTGACCTTCATACACACACACACATGTTCATTTTATAAAGGACTTCTTTCAACCAAACTGTACACAAATATTATTCATATTAAATACTGAAAAGAGCAAAGCAGCTCACTTACACATTGAGAAATTATGGAGTTTACAGCACTCCCTTGTGGTCGATGGAAGTCCCAACACCATGTCATAATTTACAAAATCATTAATGGTGCGCAAGAACTATATATGTATATATAGTTTTGTTATATTATTATAATTACATATTATTACCTTTTCGCTACACAATGGCCAGTGTTTCCACTACTCTGAATGTATTTGAAATTCTTATAAAACTGAAATTCTTATGCAAATATTTTCATGCTTTCAAGGTTGGATAAAAACTTGAATATAGCCACCATCGTGATTTATTGTGCTATTGTCAAACTGACGCAAATTGTGTTGTTTAAATGTACGTATGAGTCCGTCATTTGATTCAGTAATATACCAAATGCATTCAAACTGAAAAATATTCTTAAACCATTAAACTGTGATTAATTGAGATTCATTAATCACAAATTCTCTAATCAACAGGATTATTTTTTTATACCGGATCCCACCCCTAATATATAAATATATAAATATATAATATATAAATATAAGTATGTGATGTTCACAGGGACAAAACTGAATCAAGAAATATTACTAAACTACTACAATGAACAAATGCTTCTCTGGAAAAAAAAAAGTACTTTACCTGACCAAACAATGATTACAATAATACAAATAAGTGATTCATGGGTGGCAAACAAAACAGTCTTAGAATGGAAAAAAAAGAACAAGTTTGGACGGCAAAAGCAAAAGACGATCTGAGGAAGATGGAAAACCTAAAAAAAAAGGCTGTTTGAAGTGACACAATGGCCTTTCATCACCTGGTTAATAGGAGAACTTTGAGAACGAAATCCATGAAACCCAAAAATGGTTTCATGGATTCACTAGTCAAGAGGAAGGCTGCAAATGTTGGATAACAACGGGTCATCGTGTGAATCACTCACCACGATGGTTCCTTCTTTGCCGTGGTGCTGGTGAAACTTCAGCATGTCGTTAAAGGGAAAGTCACAGATGACGTCCGAGTTAAGGACAAAGAACGGCTCGTTGTCGACATTCAGCAGCTCTCGAGCTAAAGCCAGTGGTCCGGCTGAGGAGAACAGCACCAACTCGTATCAAAGCCCACAAATGACATACACACAGGTGGAACTGATGACCCTAAAGAAGGCACAACTCAAATGTGGCATATCCCAAGGGGCGAGTTTTAGCCCGATGTTAATGTGCCATCCAAAGGCCGGATAGTAGCAGAACAGTTATTATGTAATAATACAGTTGGTTTCTTTAAATTGAAACACATGAAACACACAAAATAGTACTGTTGCAAAAAAATATAATCCCATTTTAGTTTAAAAAAAATCAAAATATGCTGAACAAATAATTAATAATATCAATGGGGAAATAGGCAGCTATCACATTTCTGTTAACTTAGTTTGCATATTATTAAGCTTTGGTTTCAAAATCCCTATTCAGCTGGCTCACCTGTTCCCAGTGGCTCCTTCTCATGTGACAGCGAGATTCGGATTCCAAGCTTTAAAGATAAGACAGGTCAATTAATTCATGCTTTCCGCTTACAAAAAACTGTCTCCACTACCCTACTGTATTTATATTAGGCATCACTGAGGCTGCAAGTGAAGCTGTCATAAGACAACAGGTAGAAAACAAAACCACAGACAGCCTACAACTGTTGACAAGGATCAAGTCTGATTGGCAGTTTGTTAAACTCACTCTTTGCTCCTGGACTCTCATCTCACGCTCCAGCAGCTCTGACATGTAGCTCACAGCCAGAACCACGTGATCCACACCAGCCTGCACAGAGAACACACCGGAATGAGAAATGGACTACGGCGACAGGACGAGCAGGTTGAAGGTAAAAGCATTATCGTCAGACCTTGGCCAAAGCTTCCACCTGATGCAGCAGGATAGGTTTGTTGCAGAACTCCACCAGTGGTTTTGGTACACTGAGTGTGAGGGGTCGCAGCCGGGTACCATACCCACCAACCAAAATCAAAGCCTTCATGACGTCGCCTTTGTTAGTGACTGTTTTCCAAGGAAATCACAGGTCATTTGCTGTACGCTGAAACCACAAGAAGAATTGCTTTGCAATTGAGCAACCATAATTTAGCACAGAAATAATAATAATAATAAAGTTATGAATACATTCTGCTGCTTTTTATAACCACGGTCATGAACAAGTGGAGGCAAGACATCTTTCAGTTTCAGATTGACTATGGAAGTAATAGTAGCCTTGAGATTGAACCTGGCACAGCTCAGGGATCTTATAAGAATTGCAGGGGAAGTGTTTGCAAAACAGGGTAGTGCCATTATATTTCCTATACGGTCACACATTGATTCCCGAACAATTGATCCTCCTATCACTCCACACTGAACTGCCTGTTCTGTCACTGTGGAGCCCGTCCAGTTTCTCTGGTACCATGTCCCAGCAATGAACGAGGATCAACTGGACCCCGTCCCTTGGACGCTTTCCAGGCTATATCAAGGGTGACCAAAATGTAGACAGCCTTTCATCAGTCTCAGTCCCCCCTGCCTTAAAGCAGAACACAACGTTGGACAAAAGGCCCAAGTACATTTGGTGGAATATAGAGAACAGTCCTGGGTGGCCCCAGTGAGTCGCCCTGATTTTAAACTCTCTCCGCATCAGTTTGGAATGAACAGTCATTTGGGATGGGTGGCAAATAAACCATAAATGTGGAATTAACAAATAAATCATGAGGAAAAAACCCAGACCTAACCTATACATTCTTGTGTTCCGTTAAGTTGAATGAAGAACAAAAGGTAAAAGCAAACGCAGAACTACTGACTGCTGTGTTTAGCATGTCGGTGCTAAGCTAACATGACTGTTTCATTGTAGCGAATGCGATGCGAAACATAACTTGCTAACACGTAAAACGTCCCTTTTTGTCTCGAGTCGTGAGGGGTGTTGTGTAAAATATATTGTAGTAAACTTACCAAGACACTTCGGAAGTCCGAGCCACTAGGATCCTGGGAATGACACGTAAGATCACACACACACACACTCCGTGTTTGGTTTCCTGATCAGCTGCGTTGTGTGACGTGGTAAAACAACGCAGATCCTGTTTTCAATTTCACAATAAAACAGCCAGGTTCATTCTCGCCTTTTCGGATGGATCAGCTTCACTTTCAATTGTCACTGTACCTTAAAAATTAAATATGTGGTGACAAATACGTCTGTAAAAAAAAAACAAAAAAAACACAAAATACTAACCTGTATGCAAATGAAAAAAATATGTAGAATCTATCGTAGTATTGCGTGTTGTGGTTTCCTGTCTGTATGTAATAAATCTTGTGAGATTTACACGAGCAAGCGGTTGGACAAAGCTGGAGAGGAATTCATAAAAGAGCTAAAATATAAATAATTACAAATATAAAATAGAAGTTAAATACATTACATTCCACCAGATGTAATAAGAATTTGGCCCTTTCCCGTCCACATAAGGACAATAGATTGTTCCGAATGAATGTCCCAGCCCTTTAAATATCACTGACCAATGAGGAAAAACAACGTGGGAAGGAGGGCGGAGTCTGTCAAAGTAGTGATCACAATGAATGAATGAAAAGACGTTTCTTGAAAGTAGTTTGAAATAAAAACAAATCCCATCGTAAAGCTCACATTAAATAAAATGTAAATGCCTCAACTATAACATTTTTTAACAGTACTTTTTTTTAGCCAATCCATCTTAGTTTTAGTTAATGAAGGAAAAAACACTCGATCATTTGTCATGTTAACCACGGCACAACTCACACAAAATAGTTCATAAGAAAGACTAATTAAAACCATAACACATTTTAATTGTGGCTTTGTGCAATTCCAGGCCATCAGGGAACAAGCAGCTCACACATTATAATGAAGCTAAAGGAAGCGCATGACGGACAGGTGATCATGGGATCCAATGTAGGTCACAGACCAGAGCAATGTGGTCTGAAGGGTGGGCCACACTGGGCAGAGCCTCATAGGTTGTGACCTCCTGATGGCTTGGCAGAGGAATCACCTGTTCGACCTTCATGGACAGAAAAACAAAATCAACACAACAGCGCATCGTTTTTATCTATCCATTTATTGTGAACAGCATCTGTTGTCTTTAAGAGCTTTATCAATAAAGTTGGTATGGTAGATGCATGTTATTTTAAACTACCTATTCAAATTACCTTCATTAGTTCTGGCTGGATGAAGATGTAGTCTAGGCAGCCGTTGAATCCTCCCACATAGTTGGTGTATGCAGGTTCACCACATGCACTCAGCAGTGGGGGGAAACCCGAGCACAGCTCCATGTTACAGGAATCATTTGGACCCGAGCTGCTCCAGTCTTGGTGCTGCTGTGGGACTGATGTCTCTCTGACCAGCTGGAACACCCCTGAGACATGAGAGGAGAATGAACAATAGAACAAATGGTGAAAATCAGCAGCTCCATTCTGAAACTGACACTCACCTGAGCTTGGTGTGGAGTTGAAGTCTCCGCAGAACACCAGTGGAGCTCCAGGTGCAACCTCACTGATCACGCGATGAAGGTGTTTCAGAGCCACACCCATCTGGAACAAACGAATATTCCCACCTACGGAACAATTGAAGAGGCAGGGTTTTCCAATGAAACTGACATTACAATTTCAAAAGGTTGCAACATGAAAATGGTTAGACATACGGGCTAAATAAAATGACCTAGAGTTTGGGATGAGAGTAAATTCACTCATATGAGTTGCATCTGTCATGATGTCATCCGGTGGTAGCAGCAAATGCTGTTTAAACAGAAGTTACAGGTGTCCATCATTTTCTGGTGTAAAGTAGTGACTACATCAGGCTCCATATTTTACCTGTCGGATGCCAGAAGAGGTGAGTGTTGGCCACACACACTTTCCTGCCAGGTTTAGTCTGGTCCTCCAGAATACTGACCTGCAGAGTTAAAGAAAAACAAGAAACAGGGACATCAATGTTCTAACATCAGCCAGAGTTCCATTCATGTACGTGATGTAAGACTGTTATGGACCTGATTGTACCTGCAAACTGGTGGACCTCTGCAGCATTTTCTCCTTCAGTGAAACAGACAATGAAAGCTTCTGAAGCAGCTCTGCGTGAACGGGGTCAGAGGTCAACACTTCACTCAGCACGACGTCATGAGAACTCAACAACTTGAATTTGGACCTAAAAGGGTTTGGACAACATTAATTGAGCTTCAACAACATGCTCACGGACACAACATAAAAAGACCAGTAGTTCTCCAACACATAATGTGTACCCCTGTGGTGATGAAGACCACCACCTTCACACAATCACACCTGCGGTAGAATGTTGCCAGTCCTTCGTGTTGCTTCTCCTTGATCCGAAACACTCCATCCAAGCCGAAAGCATCAAGTGCCGGTCCCAAACTGTCAACAAACACACCTGAGACGTGGGAAGACCAGTCGTGTTAACAACATGCTGCATATGTTCAGTAACACTAACAATATGAATCCAAAGGCTGAAATATTAAGATGTCATTTTTGCTTTGGCTGGGCTGACCTTTATCGACCTCCTGCAGACAGATGATGTCAGCGTTGTAGCCAGCGAGCTCCTTCTTGATGAGGTTCTGCCTGTAATCCAGCTCCAGGGCGTAGGGTGCGCAGTAGGTGTACAGCACAGTCCTGGACAGCTCTGTCTTGGCATAGATGTCTGCCAGGATGTTGTAGCTCACCACCCTCATGGTAGGCCACTGGGCCTCTCTCATTGTGTACTGGTGTCGGTTGTCGCAGGTGCACACGCCTGGTCCAGCCTCCACTGCGCTCACTGAGAGCAGCTCCTTCACCAAGCCTGTGCGTCCTCCGTCCTTGGCCGTGCAGACCAGCTTGAGTCTATGTCCGATGTCCTGATTGCATGGGACGTAAACACGTGAAGACCCGACCTCTTTCCACGGAGAGTCATGACAGGGTCCGTCTCCTGCATCTGGCCTGAAGCACAAAAACAAAATAATAATGAATGCATTTGCTGTGAGATCAAACGCTGAATGAGAATGAATGTCAGCACAACTATCCCGCATATAAAAGAAATCAAACCCACATAAGTACAATCTCTGTTATGTTCAGACAACAGTTCCTGGTTTCAAATTATAAATGATTTCACTTCTCAACGATGAGGAGTTCCTCATCTTATCTTGTAACAAACACACCTGGATCGAACCCCTGTCTAGAATCAAATGAACAGGACTATGACAGAGTAGTCTCTTTTGTTCACCTGGTGCAGTTTTCCTTGAACCATGCGAACTCGCAGTCTTCCAAACTGCCGAACTCAATCTCCAGTTTGGGACACACTGGGAATCCAGCCATCACAGACACAGGGAGCTCGGCGGTGGTGAAGTTGGGAGGGTTCCTGCACACCGAAAAGCTCTGGTCCCCCACCTGCAGCACCGCCCCGTCCTGCCAAGCCTCCGAGTTGGGAAGCTCCCCGGACACTTCGCTGCCGTGGAGCAGAAGCTTGACCACTGAATTCTCGGCACTCTCTGGTGCTTCCGCTTCATTTTTCTTCTTCTTTTTCTTCGCTTTGCCCTGACTCTTGATGATGCCATTGGAGATGCGAGTTAAAGCCCTTGACAGCGGCTCGTCCAGTTCCCGCTGCATGTGTTTGTTGGTGCCGTCCAGACGGAAAGAGATGGTCAGTTTGGGTTCTGCGGGGGAACAGCGCACCACCACTGGCTCCATGCTGCTGACGGACGGCCACGCTCTAGTAGTCACTGTCAACCCGGAAGGAGAGCGCAAACGACGGGGAAGCAGTGACAGAAACGTGCGGAAATGGTTCATCAAGACTCGAGATGCCGAGGTCCAGAAGTGAATGGTGTCGGCGAGAACTTACAACAGCGGTCAGCGCTGCTGACCCGCGCCACTTCCGGATAACCTGCTGACGTCACGCGATTACGTCTTCACCCGGAAGAAAAACATTCAAACTTGTTAATGTGTTAAAGTATCATCATATAAAGCATCTCTATTATTCATTACGATGGCAGCATTTTAACACTACATGTCTATCTAAAATAATGTTGCCTTCAAAATTATTAATGATACACGTTAGATAACTGCTTTCACTTGAATTATTTAGGCTTTAAAAGAGGCTATTTCTGGTATATTATGTTCTATGTTGCGACTCCTTGACCCTCGTTCATGTCTTAAAAACATGAAAGTGTATACCATAACGTAATATAAGAAAATTTTCCAAAATACTTTTTTTTATTAAAACAACAAATAGTGGCAATACATAAACAATAAACAACAGCATTACACTTAAAAAATAAAATCCTGAGTTCAAACTTAAAAGAAGTGAACCGCACTGTTTTTCTGTTATAGATCGTTCCTCTCGTCTATGTTTTCCACGCTGCCCTGTTCTGACTCGTCCAGGTGTTGGGAGAAGTAGATGTCTGCCTTGCGCTGGTCCTCGTGCTCAATGTGTTTCAGATGGACGAGGAGGTGCAGGGCGTAGGCTAGGACTAGTAACAGGATCAGAGACGTGACGAGGCCCATTAAGATGGCAGGAGTTAAGAAAGTGCTGCAGTCGCTGGGTGAAGAGAATCGACCTGAAGTGATGTTGAAGGCCTGAATCTGCACAAATAAGAGGTGTTAATACAGGTTTTTCAGCTGCAAATGGAAGTTGAACAGCGCAGCATGATCACCTGGAAGTCAGTGAAAGTCAGCGTCCAGCGGCGAGCGAGGCCAGTGCCAGGCAGCAGCAGAGCCTTGTGGCGCTCCAGGCTGCTGACATGGGTGCAGTGGTAGGAAGCCGAGGACGGGGCGAACATCTCAGTGACATTGAAGACAGCTTCCTCTGAAGTGTTGTAGAGCAAAGAGATGCTGTCCACAGAGAACCACCACTGACCAGAGGATTCATACAAGGAGTTGCTCAGCTGTATCCTGATAGTCACAGAGATGAGATCAACTTTAGAATATTTCAAATTAGGTCATGTGTTCTGCACAAACATCACTGGAGAAGCAGAAAATGAGCACTCATATGTGCTGTGCAATAGATACTTGGTTATTATTACCTGATGGATAAGCCTCTCAAGTTCTCCACATCTCCAAATCTCATGACGAGTCTGAAGGGAGACAAAGAATGAACCATTCAAAGGACACCGACCAGCTTGTCAGAGCTAGTGTGATTTGTTAGTCGCGTTTAAGGGTTTGACAAAAATGTAACCCTGTGGTTAAGTGGCAGAAGTTCTCAGAATGGACAACAGTACAGGATTAATAAAAGTGTGCACTTTGCGGGACCCACCATTTCAATCGTCTTCAGTCAGGATGTGACATTAAGGTGAATGAATGAAGTGCAACATATGGAAATCTAATCTCACTATCTAATCTGAGATCTAATCTGAGTGTGTGAAAGTGTGAATAAGCATGCAAATAAAATGCAAAGAAGCAAATATACTAGGGCTGCAACTAACCATCATTTTGAAGCACCGACTGGACTGCTTTGTCGACCAGTGTGCATGTGTTGGAAATGAAAATACATTGCGTATATATATATACATTTCAATATTCACATAGCCTCAGCCATGTGTCCCCTGACTGCGGCTTGTGCTAAGAGAACGAGAATGTCGCGACTAATCCACTAATGAACTCATGTAGCAGTCGACTACTTGTTGCAGCCCTGGAATATACAAATGTGAATTAGTCACATGTATGTAGAGGATTTTGGATTTGAACTTGAACACATACAAGCAGTTATGCTCAAGACAGATGAGTACGTACGTAGCTTTGTCATGGCGGCACACAGACTGACTGGTATCAACAGATCGGAGCGGAGAAAAGGCTCGCTCTGTCAGGTCCAGCTGTTTCTGCCTCTCGTAGCGGAGAGAGAGAGTTCTGGCCTGCAGCAGGATGCAAGGCTCCCCGTGAGAAAGGACCTGAGTAGAGTTTCAGTTACTGCATGCTCTAATTCCACTGAATATATGAGCTGTCGATGAACAAACCTTTAGTGGTGGGAAAGGAAGTAATGCTCCTGATATTTGAAGAAGTTTTCTCTGAGTTGTTTCAGGATTCTTCAAAACAAAAGTTTTTAAATAGCATTTAATGATCAGTTTCAGTAACATAAGTTTCAGTGTTTTGCTCATGAACTACAGGAGAGTCAATAATACTTTCATCATTACGCACCATTTATGCTCAACGTAAAGTAAGAATCCAGATCCGGATGGAGTCCTCGATTCGTGCTCTGCATTAATTTTGTCTGTATTTCTGCACGTTTTCAGAAAGCTTACGGATGCTATGGTTGGTGGTTTTGGAGTTGTTGTCATAAAGTTTTGAGTCTGGGCAGCTCCCCTAGGTGGCTATATTGATGAGCGGCAATACCAATGTAGAACCACCGCAACATCATTTGGAACGCACGGGTACAATTTCATATGTCAAGTTAGCATAAATGGGCCTTTAGGCAGGCAAGAAAAAATGCTGCAAACGTGAAACAGTGTTGTGACTGAACTCGTTCAGTGTTTACCTGCAGATGATCTGCAACAGACCAGATGGAATCATGGTTCTGATTTTTGGTGGCCCTGTCCAGACAAAAAGCATTAAGAGGTTAGAAGGTCACCCTCGCTAAACAGCACTTCTGAGCTTCTTATGTGGATAATATTGGGCATTAGATTTTTGACTTTGGCACAGACACTTCACGCATAATTAACCACCCAATTCAGATAATTTAGGATAGCTGTATTGTCCAAAATACAGTTGGACTGTTGGGTCTGTGACGCAGATGTTAAGGATAGAGAAAAGGCTCCACAGACAGTTAGGTGAGTTATGTTACTGCAACTGGCCTGGATGAATGAAAAAACAACTTGGGTCACTTGGGACATTTGAAAACCCCCTACGGTCATCAAAAGATTAAAATTCTGCATGTTGATGATGCATGACATTGAAATTGTTTTCGACAAAAAAATAAACATTTTTTGAAATCCTCACTGACCCAGAGGAAGCAGAGGTTTTAGACTCCCAAGATTAGTGAAGGGTCAGCGCTCAGTTGTGGTGAGGGAATGTTGGGTTGACATAATCGCACACATGAACACACAGAATGTAGCAGCTCCCGGCCAAATGCTGATTTCCTCTTATCTGCACCAACAGTTGCACTACATTAAAATAACAGATGCTTGTGAGTCAGTGGACATCAAGGAAACTTAGACACAAGGAATTTTTAAAAAAGATGAAGAATTCCACTTCTTTGACTCATAACAATCTGATAGCAGATTGTAGGAAGACGTGCAAATTAAATGTGATGCTTAATACATTGGGAGGCAATTTTCTTTTTATGCCTTTTAGCAAATAATTTTTTTACGGTCAAGTTTTTTTGTTCATGTATTTACAAATGTAGTTCATTTGGTTAAAAGTGTTCTTGTTTCGTCGCATGTGCCTTTATTTCCATTTAGAACCGAGGAGTTCAGGCAAGAAGCGGTGAAAAGCTTTCGTTTTCTCCCAGGCAATTTTCTGCTGAGTTCAGCATGTTCTAGGGAGACTCAATAAAGTCAATGGTTGCTGGGTCAGTTCAAGGATCTGCAAAGTCATGTTCCTCAAAAAATAAGGTCAGCTAAAGAGCAGATCACACTTGGTCTCCCCTTCCTCTGGAGAGCACAGGCTCAGGATTAATCAAGCTTCAGGGGTCAAGAGATCAAGCCTTGTTGTCGCATGTGGACTGTTCACTACTGAGTCTGGACTGCATTTGTCATGCTTTAGGTTGAATAAGTTCCGAGTCTTAAACAGAAGCATTCCGCACGTTTAGATAGCAAATAAGCAAACTCTTAAATGTCAATCTAGTGACCTGGGAGTGATGGTTCTCATCTAGTTGGGTTAGTGGATTTGAAGTTTTGTTTCTGGGCATTGCTTGTGTGCAGGTGTCTACAAACTAGTGGATGCCCTTTGGGTCAGTCTGTGTCCTTGAAGTAGTTCACAGCTTTGAAAGGGTTGGTGACCTCTGAGTAAACCCTCATGAAAGGCAATGATCTTGACCATAACAGGTCAAGGTTATGGATACAAATAAGGATATTTGAAGGCCAGCAGAATAGGACCCCACTACAGAGCCTCGGCTTGATCTTCACTGGAGGGTTGGATGCCAATACAGATGCCACATGGCTCCCGCTGGTGTTGTGCCGATCCCTTTGTGAATGCAAGGTGAAGTCTCAGCCCTGTCTGTCTGCAGCAGACAAGCTTTGAAGTTGGATGTCTGGTGTCTTATTGAGACTAGTTTTCTATAACACTAGCCCGTCATCAATGACATTTTGTAGTCAATGGCCAAATTCCATCCTCTGTGTGGGTAAGTGAAGGCTAGAAAATAAGATGAATCAGTTTCCATTCTAATAAGTAATGCACCAAATGTCCAGGTAAATGCAGCCAACACCAGCGCCTCTGTCTCGCACCATCCCTCTTCAAAGATAAGACAATTCAGGCAGCAACCATCACGCACGTGTCGGTGTGCGCGCCTACCTGTCAGGGCTCTGCAGGTCTGGAAGGCAGAAGGACGGCGGCAGGTGGAGGACAGACAAGAACAAAAGCACCGAGCACCGTGTCCTCAAGGAAACAGCCATCGCCGTGGAGACCAGCGCCGAATGCCAGCACTCTCTCTCTCCTCCTCCTCCTCCTCCCCCCCGCATCCCCGCTCCTCTAATCTCGTTTAATCAGCCCACCGACGGTAACCCCCGTGACTGATGAGTGGATCAGCCAATCGAGAGGCGAGAAAGGGCGATCAGCCCGCCCACTGTGTTCACATTTTTAGGTCAATGACGGGCGTCGATTAAACGTCGAGCCGTCGTTCTGCCGCGACTCACAAGGCAGTTTATACCATGAATATATGATGAATATTAAAAATACATTTGTATTGTTTGGTTTAGTCATGGTGAATTTAGGTTGATATGAACCGTTATAAATGGCTTACTTTCATCACCTTAGAAAACACTAGATCGAATCTGTTCTCATTAATTGCTTGTGCTAAACTTGCTTTCAAATCGTGAAGTGATGTAAGCGACTCATGTCAAACCATATACAGTATCGCAATTGACACGTTCCGCTGTCATACATATTACATATTACATATTCAATAGAACTCCAAAATATCCAGCATTATAATTTCATGGCATTTTGGCATTATGGCATCAGCGAAATTGAAGGTGTTATTTTATGTCTCTATTTTATTTGTGTGTGTGTATTATTGTCTCCATTGATTTAGTTCAGAATATATGTTGAAAATTTCAGCCCAATCAATCTAGCGCGCAAGCGTGCTGCTGTGTATTCCTGTCTTAATTTCTTTGTTCTATTTACTCATTTCTTTATTCTATTTACTCACTCTGTTGATGCTGTACTTTCCATTTTGTGGCACTGATACTTAAGCACTGTGTCTGTGTAACGTCAGTAAAAAACAAAAAAGATTTTGATTAAAAAAAAACAAAAACATAATTTATTCACTTGTTAATTGTAAAACTGATGATTTGCACATGAGGATTTTGTAATATTTGTTGTCAATCGGCATAATACATTTATTATCAAGGCTACTCTTACTTTTTAATCAAAATGTATTTTTCTTATGCAGTTGCTATAATTGATTTTATTATTCTACTGTTAAAATTGAAACCATACTTCTAAGAAACAGTAAATTGGCTTTTTCACTTTAAGATACGTGTTGACATATCTCCATGATGGTGTTGTTGGGTTTTTTTTCACCAATTTATCGCCTTTTTGATTATTTTAAATCAGGCGTATTTGTGGCCAATCCTTTCGGGGTCCTGACACTCGTCATTGCCGCGATACATCCGGGGCCTTTCCTTTCCATCCCAGACTCGCTTCTGCCAACATGGGTTCGTCTCAGTCTTTTACTCTAAATCGCTTTAAATACCCGGTTACCTGGTCGTATGCCGTTGTCGTTGTGTATGAATGTTCTACGAACGGTCTGCGTCAAAGTTGAAAAGTACAAAACCGCTGTGCGAGAGTGAGAAGGCGTTTTTGTACCTCCTCGTTGTCGCAGCGTGGAGCGGCCATAACGCCAGTCAAGCTAGCATTATTAGCCGAGCAAACGCTCATGATATTTCAGGCTCGAGTCTGCTATACCGGTTTAGATCCACATGAAAAACCGCAAAGTGTTAATTTTCTTGCCAGATGGTTTCATCGCATCTACTGTCTCCCTAATAGTTGTGTCACGCTTGTGTCCCGAGATGATCGCTTTACGTCTTAGCGAAATTGACTTGAATCTAACTATAAACGTCACTGCTCGTTATACGTGTGAAATAAGCGTCTCTGCAGTAGTGATGGCCTGTCTCGTCGGGCACCGTCCTATTGATGTCCAGATTGAATAAGAATTTAACAACATAAGTTAAACCAGTAAGAGTTTTGAAATTGAATGTTATTGTACTTAAATACTTTATTTAGAGGTCACTTTTATCAGTGGTTTCCAAACACACGTTTCAGAAGGTTTTGTTTCTTATATGAATGACAATTCACAAATCTTTGCACTTCAGCTGGAATTTCTACATTGGTTTACTGTGACATCTCCATGTACGTTTTCATAAATGGTAGACAAACTCCAGACACTGCTCCCTCTTGACTAGTATCTTATTTTAACCAGGAAAGTGCCGTGGTCTGCGTACTGCCAGAAAACTCCGTAACCACCGCCGTGAGCAGAAATGGCATGATAAACAGTACAAGAAGGCCCATCTGGGTACCGCCCTGAAGGCCAACCCTTTCGGAGGAGCTTCTCACGCCAAAGGCATTGTCCTTGAGAAAGTGTAAGTACCAGCATCCAGTAGCACAAGAATTTAACATGGTTACACTTGCTTATTGGAAGGAGTGAGCAGAACGGTATGAGATTTCGGTCTTTCTACTCATTCAATTCTGTAAGCCATCTTTACACATAAAAGTGAGCATTGGTGCAACAAGACTGAGTGTTTAGCAAATGTTGCCTGCGCTACTGTATGCTACTGAACGGCTGTAGCAGCGCTTCAAATCGATTCAAATTCAAATTCCTGCGGCGATACGTGTGCTACTGCATCTAGTCGGCAATCAACCTGGAAAAAGTAATGTGGATCTGGAAAAATTTCATAAATAAAACTTAAATAAAACATGATAAAACTTTTACAGTGAGAGCAACCCCAGCATGGGCTGCAGCACCTGGCCGTTCCAGTGTGGATGTCTGTAGTTCATGATCGTAGTTGCAATTGTACTCAAACTCACTGCAGTTGCAGTCATCTGATCAGCTCATTCATGACCCACTCCAGAAAAACACAGGCCCAGATGATGCTGCGTGAGGAGATTCTGTTGGATTTTCTAATTGTGATTGTAGTTTTAAGCATTTATTTAATTCGAGAAAACTTTCAACAATGGCATCCGTAGGTACAGAGACTCATTTTACTAGATTCAATGGTGAGCCCACGTATGTGGGTTAACTGATCTGATTACTGAGCGGCCTCATCCTAGATTACTGGTCTCTTTAAATGCAGCAGGTATCTGTTGATCCAGCCCTCCTCACGTGAAAACTCCGCTGCAGCTACACTGTCAACTGTGCCATATTATTGTGACGTCATGGTGGGCACTGCACAATTCAGTTTAAATGCAAGGATCGACCATTTTTCACAGATGCCTGATCCCACTTTAAGAGGCTGGATCAAGTCAATACCCGATATGGTCCCTTCCTCAAATGTTATTCTGATGGTTGGCAGAGCTTTAAGTTGTAAAACAGGATGTTTTGTCTGATGCAAATCTCAGTTCTGTAGTCGTTTTTAAATAATATGGCAGCATTTTTTACTCCCAATATCATGGCTTAGTGTATATGCAATGTCAGTTTTTTTTTTAACATCCACTGGAAATACAGTTTATTGTCTGTTCCGTTCAGAATTCCAGTCTAAACCTTTCCTCATAACTTTTCCAGATATGAAAAGAAGTGTCTCAGGTTGAGCATCGGAGATGCCCTGTTTTACTGTACAGTTTCAAAGAAGGAAAATTGTAAATGCCAATTTGGATATCAAGGAACTCGATGTGATCGAACTCACAGTGATCTTCTCTCTGCAGTGGTGTGGAGGCCAAACAGCCCAACTCTGCCATCAGGAAATGTGTGAGAGTGCAGCTCATCAAGAACGGGAAGAAGATCACCGCTTTCGTCCCCAACGACGGCTGCCTCAACTTCATCGAGGTGAGTTTTTGTGTCACATGTCAAGGCTGTTCTCTTCATTTCACATCGCTTCTTGTTGGGGTGCAAAGCTTCACATGACAAGCCATTTGAATGTTGAGTCCAAAACCACATGACCTGCTGATTTCACTTGATGGTCGCTCTGGGCTCTAACTTCTCTCCTCCGTTGCTCCTTTAGGAAAACGATGAAGTCTTGGTGGCAGGATTCGGACGTAAAGGCCACGCTGTGGGTGACATTCCCGGAGTTCGTTTCAAGGTGGTCAAAGTGGCCAATGTGTCCCTGCTGGCTCTCTACAAAGGCAAGAAGGAGAGGCCCAGGTCATAAATGTTGACATCTGCAGTTAAAATAAAGGAATTTTCCATGAACATGGTTGTTGAGCTTTATTTCGCTGGTCATAACTGCATCGATACAGAGATCGACTTCACTGCCTCATGATTCTGTGGTTGAAATCTGGCTGAAAACGTGACTCGATTTGGACAGATTTGGTTTCCTCTGACGTGATTCTGAACATTTCCTTCCCTGAAAATGGAGTGCTTGGTTGTTAAATGCATTTTGAAGGTTGAGTGGAGTCTGAAGTGCTGCATCACAGCTGGGAATGATTGAGTCTTCATGGTTTGAATTTTCTTTTTTTCCCATGTGAATGCCAGCAGTCCTGGGTTGACAGGTGACTCCTCAATCATGTGCAGAATATTCATAAATAAACCCTGACTTTTATTGTGCTTAATATTTTCCTGCCATATTGAATCAGAAATAAACACGACGGGCTATTTATACTTTGGACTATTTGCCACCTTGTCATTAGTGCCCCCTAGCGGTGACCTGCTGCACAGTTGTGTCACCTGACTGAAAACTTGTCTGGAGTAAATATAGCAAGCGAAGTGCAGTAGGTGCGCTGCGTCAGAGCTTCTGCTGCTGCTGCGGTTTCCTGCAGCATTTGAGTTTTCTCTCTCGCGAGTGGGCTAAATCGCATTTGAGTAACCGGACTCTCAGATGTTTGACCACCACACGGAGACTCCAGAGTCTGATGGACTCATGTAAACACTGGTCTCTGGTTTCAGCTGAGCAGGTTGGACTTCCCTGAGTTAGCCTGGATGAGTCCGCTGGGATCAGAACTCGAAGGTAAACATGACTCACAGTTTGACTCCTCAACTAAAAACGTTATAATTTGCATGATTTGTGAAGACATTTCCATCATGTACCCAAGCGGGTCATCTGAGGCCTCAATTTTCAGCACTAACTAAAATGGGTCAGACATCTATTTGGTTAGGATGGTGAACAAATTGGAAAATATCACAGGGAAGTTCTCAGACCAGGAGGAGAGATTTAATGTCACTCTGGTCAGGGAACATCAGGGTGAAGGTGGATGTGTCTTGGGAAAGTCAGAAGTCGTGCAAGGTTTGAGTCCTGTTACATTGCAGGAGCTTAGTATCTTCTGATTCCAGCTTGGTGGTTCTGAAATCACACTCTAACATGGAGTCTCGACATCGCATGAGGGAGGATGAGGAGGATGAAGATGATGCTGCTCTCCAGTACATGATCGCACAGAGTCTTCTCGTGAGCCAGAAGAAGAGCAAAGACGCTGAGTCAGCCGAAGACAACAGGCGAGTCGAAGCTTGCAGAAGAGCTTCCTCATCTCTTGCTGAACTTCAGATTTAACTTGACTCTGCAGGTTTGAGGCGGAGGACTGCAGTTCCATCTTCTCAGGCATCAGACGAGGTCCGCCTGATCCAACCAGATATGGTTCCTATGAAACCAGAGCCGCTCAGTTGATTTATGTATGTCTGCGGGAGCAGGTGACGAGAAGCTGGTCCGGGAACTGAGTCTCAGAGACCCGAGCACCTTTCATCAGACGGACAGTCGGGGCTGGACTCCGCTCCACGAGGCGGCTGTTCAGAGGAACCAGAACATGCTGCAGCTGACTTACAATGGTCTGTCCAGGGGAACCCAGAGTTCAGAGCAGAACCTCAGGACTGAGGTCGCCTTTGTCTTCAGCTTCAGGTCCAGACTTGGTGGACCAGCAGAATCTGCAGGGTCAGACTCCACTCTTCCTGGCTGTAGAACAAGGTCTGCTGGAGAACGCAGCCTTCCTGCTTCAACATGGAGCCCAGCCAGACACACAGGACCACAACCAGGACTCAGCACTGCTGGCAGGTCGGCCAACCAACACACTTCCTGTCTGAAAGGTTCTGGACAGCAAACCCAGAATGTTGTTTTTCATTCTCCCCAGCAATCCGCTCCGAGCGCACTGATCTGGTGAAGCTGCTGCTCTGGCAGGGGTCAAAGGTCAACCAGGTGTGCTGCCACGGGCGCCGCCCGCTCCACGAGGCCTCTCGCCTGGGCAGCACCGAGCTGGTGACCCTGCTGCTGCAGGCCGGAGCTCAGCCAGACCCCCGGAGTCACTATGGCCTCACGCCACTGGCTCTGGCTGCGCAGGGAGGTCACCTGGAGGTCGTGGAGATGCTCCTGAAAAAAGGTCCGAAGAGGCGCCATCAGCACAACATGTCATTCCTCTGATCTGGTGAGTCTTGTTTGTGTCACGTGACCTCCAGGAGCCGACTTCCTGTCTCAGGCTCAGGACGAGGCCTCAATCTTGTACGAAGCGTCAGCCTCCGGACAGCCAGGCGTGGTCAGTCTGCTGCTGGACTACGGCGCCGACGCCAACGTGGCCAAACTCACCGGGCACCTGCCCATTCACCGCGCCGCCCACCGAGGACACCTGCAGTAAACACGCTGCCCCTCTTTTGCTTCCAGACTTTGACCTCTGCGGCGCACAGATCAAGGCTTGTTGGTTTTCACTAGAAATATTCCAGTGTCTTGTCATCTTGTGTTTTCGTTGTGTAGAGTTCTAAAGCTGCTGATTCCAGTCACGTCCATGAGTGAAGTCTCCGACAGTGGGATGAGCCCACTCCACTCTGCTGCTGCCGGAGGGAACACCACCTGTATCCAAGTACATGAATGACCACAAATAAACAGTGTTCCTCTGTTCTCTAAAGCAGCGGTCCCCAACCCTTTTTTATCACCGCGCACCCGTCAAAGCTTGACAATTGGAACGTGGCCTTCAAAACAGCATACAGACACACCACAAAACCGAATATAAAGTGCATGACATTTTTATATCACCATATCGCTAAATCAATGGGAGCTTGTCTCTCTGCAACAACACCGTCCCATCTGGTAGTGACGGCAGGCATCTGTGATAAATCCATATTTCAAGTACGACATTTCAAGTATGGCATTGTTTGTTTCAAACTTTCTTCTTCTTGGAAGTCGTCGGCTCTTTTGTCTCTTCACTGAGCCCTTTTCCCTTTGCAAAGAAAGGGCTGTTTCCTACTCAGCTAGTGAGCTTGTGAGTTAAATCCGGTCATTTTTCGATACCAATGGATCCACTGACTGGTACCGGTCGCTGGCCCAGGGGTTGAGGACCACTGCTCTAAAGGAACTTTGGGCGATATATTTAATTTCCACAAAACTATTGCTGATCTCCCATCAGGCCTTGCTGGATGCAGGTTACGACCCCAACGTCATGCTGCACCCATCCGTGCGCTCCAGCTACCACGACGAGAGGAAGTCTGCGCTTTTCTTCGCTGTCTCCAACAGTGACCTGGAGTCAGCTCAACTGCTGCTGGAGGCTGGGGCCATGCCCAACCAGGACCCGGTCAAGTGTCTGCAGGTCAGCCTCAGGAACTCAAACAGTGAAGAAAGATGTCACGCAGTCTGACACAAACCTGAAGAACCGCATTGCTGCCATCATGATACTGACTGAAGTTGACCTGCTGAAGGTGGCTCTGCGTTTGGGAAACTATCAGCTGATCCACCTGCTCCTGAGACACGGCGCCAATGTCAACTATTACTCTCGAGTGAACACCACGCACTTCCCATCTGCCCTGCAGTACGCCCTCAAAGACCAGGTGGGTCCCCGGGAGCAAACATTAGTCCAGCCCTGGTGCGTTCCCTGTCAGGGCTCAGGTTAGAGCGTGACATCTCAAGGTGGCTGTGATGCTTTGTCTGCTCAGGTGATTCTTCGGATGCTTTGCAGCTATGGCTATGACGTGCAGCGCTGCTTCGACTGTCCTTACGGCAACAGCGCCCATATTCCGGATGACTATGAAGGTTGGACCAGCACCGTCATCAAAGACACTACGGTAGTGACCATCGGTGGCCACCAGGGGCAGTAGATCCAATAGCTGACCCGTCATTTGCATGTGCCAGCGCAGTTCTGCGAGGTCATCACAGTCTCCTGGCTGACGCATCTCTCGGGTCAGGTTGTCCGAATACTGATGGATTACGTGGACCATGTCAAGCTCTGCTCCAAGCTGAAGTCAGCACTGATGGAGCAGTGTCAGTGGCCCGAAATCTGCAGACTACAAGGTGAGTCAGCTCATAACAAACGGAGGACAAAGTTAAGTCTGTCTCCTGCAGAGAACGCTCGCTGTCTTCAGCACCTCTGCCGCCTGAGGATCCGCCGGTGCCTCGGCCGTCTGCGCCTGCGCTCCTCCACCTTCATGAGCTTCCTGCCGCTGCCGACGCGGCTGAAAGACTACATCCGGTACCAGGAGTACAACCTGTACAGCAACGTGAGCTAGCCTGCTGGAGCTGGCGAGGTTACCACCACCTTCGTCGACTGCGGTCTTCCACTTGACTCCCACAAAAGCATGTTAAACCCGGTCAAAAGTCTGAGCGATTCATGGATTCACTGTGTCCCATTTCTCAGCCCAACACTAGCACTTGGTTCTGAGTGGCCTCCACTATGTGGTACCAAGTGAAGTGACTGACGTCCCTAAGAATTGTTTCCAGTGTTGGAGACGTTTTGGAAATGGCAGCTCCAACGTGTTAGCAACCTCTTGCATCGGTGCTGATCATCTCACTTGGTTTGGTGAACCAGCGTAGAAGAAATGGGCGGAGCCGAAGCTGGCTTCACCTCTATGTTGCGGTGATAGATCTGTTAGAGATATGACGATGCCAACGTTAGCCTGGATGCTAGCCGACTGTTGATTGTTAAGAAGAAATAAAAACCATACTGTTGTCCATCCATGTTGTGTTATGCATGTTGTCGGACACGGTAGACCATTTGGGTCGCTGACGTGCGATACCAGAGAAAGAAAGCAGACGGAAGAGTAGTCCTAGTGACTAGAATGTCCCTGTTGTCCTATCCAACATAGTTTTTAAATAAAGTACTTATGTATCCTGGAAATCTATCCACACTTCATGTTCCCACTTGGTTTCAAGTCAGCTCCGGAGCTCCCTCGGTTGAAGGGATCATTTCAAGTGAGAACTTGGTCTTAACAGTATTCGGACACACAAACTTACATGTGAACGCGCAAAACCCAGTGTTAGGGTCAAAAACGAGAAATGGGGCACAGTCGCAACTCCGTGAGATTCACAGGGACTGCATCAGTACCCCGGCTTTGATGTCCTCACCAAGCAAGAACAACAACAAGTCTGGAAGCTGCTGAAAACCTTTTAATGTCACGTTCACTGTTCTAACAAAAACAGCCGGGACCGATACAGGGAAGTAGAAACCAGTCTTGAAAATGTTTGTGATTCAACATTGGGTCATGTGGGGACCAGAACCTTCTGGGGTCACCTACAACTAGAGGGCGCTCACGTGCATGCAGATGTTTACAGGTGAGACAAGTGAAGGTCACACACACACAAACTTTCTGCAGCATAATACTGATCAACACGCTCCGTCAGTAATCTTACATGTGACAAGTGACAAAAACACAATGGGTGCTTCAAAGAGAATATTCATATATGTTCTCAGCAGGGGGCAGTGCTGGGCTACTGAGCGGTGATGACTGCACTCCTCTGACTGGCCGGCCATCTGACCAATCGGGTGGTGGTAGGGCAGAGCTGGGTGACAATGAGCCAAAACATTTTAGAAAATTATATAGACTCCTAAAAAATAGTTTTGAACGGTCTTTAATCTTTGAATATAATCTATAATATTTCCACAAATGGAAATACTCTACATCAGAAAAATAAGCTTCTTATTCACATGACACCGGCCCAGCGCTGCAACCACCTCTGCTAAACTTTTCTTCCCTCAACAAATCCCTTATGAAAATAAACTCTCACTGCAGCATTTTCACGAGTTGCCTGGGTTTTTAGGGCTGTTTCAAGTCTTCAGATTTGGTCCCATTACATAAGATGTTACATTTTGTTAATGGGTAGAAGAGCAAATGAGGGCAGATCTTTTTCAGATTTCCTCCCAACAGTGCTGTGATAGACATCAGCAACTCTTAAATTTAATCTGTTCTTATTCATTTACGACAATCTTTGGAAGAATTTATTCTGCAAGTACGGCGAACCTTTTGGGAAAACACTGGAATGTTCCCAGTAGTGGAATCACAAACACGGAAAGCCCAACCCAATGTGAGTTGATCATCTGCTTTAAATTGTATATTTGAAATATATATCCCTTGGTTTTGGCCTGGAGTCTGGTCCACTTTGTCGGTGTGAAATGCAGCACAACTCAGACTCCAGGTCCAGGCTGACTGATCCGGTCCAGCTTCAGACATATAAGCGTGAAAACAGGTGCTGGATAAAGAGATATAACAAAGCACTCAAGAACAATGTTCAAACTCAAAGCTTTAAGACTTCCTGAAAATAAAACTGATTGTCGTGTTGAAGTCACACATCACTCTGAAATAAAACAAACGGGTTTAACAAACCCCCCAGAAATAAAAGCGGTGAAGTTCCGACATCATAAAGGGGCGAGGGTTGTTTATATGTCTGGGAGAGGTCACTGTGGGATTGGCTGAGAGGTTTGCTAGGATATCTGCAGACTTTATTCGGCGATAACTGTCACAGAAAACTCAAGAGGACGCTGTCACAGGACGACGGGTACAAACACGTTGGGTCCAAACTTTCTAAAGACTGCGATGAGGGTCTTCACTGCCCGGCCTGTTGAGGGCGCTGCCCACAAGGCTGACAGAGGCGACCTATTGCTTAACAGGATGTTTTGGGGTGAAACTCTTGCTTTTGGTGGAGACAAGAGGGGGAGTCGGTTGGGGGTGGGGTTTTTAGGAAGCAGTTGTCCCAGTGGTTCTGAGTACAGTTCGGGCGGCAGAGAGGGAATGCATCATGTAACTGAAGGTACTCACTCAAGTGACAGTGTCTGTGAGTTCAGGCGCAGAGCTCCACCCCAGTGCTGCAGAATTTGGTTGCTATAGTAACGGCTCATCTTTGTGTGGCTGACAGACCTCGTGGACTGTTGTTGACTCTTTATTTACAGCCACCGGGGCGTGACCTGCGCCTACTTCAACACCTTGACTGACAAGCGGTGTGTTTGCCGGTGCGTCCCTGACTATGGCAGGTTGTCGTCCCGCAGACTCTCGAGGATCTGGGCCAGGCTCTCTAGTCCGAACACGTAGCCTCTGTCGGGTCCGTCGTGGACCGCAGTGTCGCCCCGGAAGCCTTTATATGTGGAGTGGGCAAAGTCGATCATACGGACATCCACAAGAGGGGGCTGCTGCGCGTGTGAGGTGCTGGAGGAGGGACAGACATTCGAGTTGTGAGATGATGAAGAAGAGAGGTCCGGCTGTTGGGAGGGCGGGCAGTCTGATTTGATGGCCGTGGGCTGCGAGGGTGGCTGTGTTGCTTTTCCGGGTCCCTGAGGAGGCTGCGTTCCTGGGTCCACCGACTGGCTGGAGGCCTTTTCACTAGGCGCTTCCTGGGCCAAAGGTGCTGTGGGTCCAGAGCTGCGGTGGGACACTGAGGGAGTCATTGTGGTCTTCTGAGGGGCTGCATGCTGCGCTGAGGTGGAGGCCACCAGAGACTCCGGGTTCTACAAAGAGCACAACTGACTTATTTCCATCTTAATTGAGAGAAGTTCCTTTCATTTGAGCAAGAAGTCAGAACCTTGCGACCACTGGTTTGATACAGACACCTTCTGCTGTTAGCTGTGGTCAGAGGAAGGAACCAAACACGGGACAGTAGATGGTCCAGGCTCAAACGGATTCTCACAATCAGTGGATGAGACCACACTTGAAAGATACTAGCTGCTGTTCTTCACAATATCATGCACACTATGTTCTGTACTCACCTTTCCCTCATAAATGATGAGCAGCGAAGATGAGTAGAAGCGGTAAGACGCCTGCTTCTCCAGCACGGCCTTCAGGCTGCGAAGCTTATTGAGGATTGGCTCAAAGAGGTCCTGCCTCAGGCCCTTCCCGTTGTGCAAGTACTGGTAGAGAGCCTCGCGGAACCCCTCGATCGACAGGCCGCGGCCGTAGTACTTGTTCCTGCAGAGGTACTGATCCGTGTTCTGCTGGTAGACCTGCGGAGACACAGCAGAACCAAAATGACAAGGTGTCGAAATTTCTTCCTGACAATATTTTTCCCGCGGTCTGAACTCTGCGGCTCATGCTAATGTATGGACTGTTACAGGCTAAAGAGCGTCATGCTGCCAAAATATTGAGGCTCATCACATTAAACCGATGAAATCACAGGCGTTTTATTCACCCAAAAGCGCTCAAAAAGCGGTGTTTTCGCCCTGTGTGTGCCGCTCTGCCAACCGAGCCGATCTCCTGGAGGACCAGAGACAAGAAGCAGCAGCTGACACCAGCTGTGGTGTTGGAACTTGGGTGAAAACAGCACATTTTGAGCACTTTAATGTTGATGGTTCAAGTTCAGAACATTGCCCTGTTTGTTTCATGAGTCAATCTCCATGCTAGATCCCGTCTTCCAAACTAGTTTAGAAGTGATCCTCATGCATTTTTATGCCGGCTCCACCACTGACCTTTGTACAGTGCACCCGTGGCTTATAGACCGGTGCGGCTTATGTATGAGCAAGATCTATTTCCCTCCTTAAATTTAGTGGGTGTGGCTAATGTTCCCGTGCACTCTATAGTCCGACATTTACAGTACAATCCAATGTGTGGGACTCAGTCCCCTCCGCCTCACGGATGACACCCACCTGCATGCCGCACACTCTGACTCCCAGCGTAGCCGATGTGCTCTGCTCACACTTCCTGATCTGTCTGGCAGCCTTCTCCTCGGAGGCGTCGTCCCCGTGCTGCCGTGTCCCCATCTTCAAGTCCAGGATGCAGGGGTAGGAGAAGTGGTGCACCACGTTCTCCAGCAGCAGGAACTCTACAAACACGCAGTTAAGGAACAGACAGAGCAACACCAGTGTTCATCGACTTGCGGTGGCCGCGCATGATGTGGACTCACTCGACACTGACAATGACACTGCTTCACGGCATTCAGTGATGGTGTGAGAAAATGATACAGCTTTGGGGTGACCTTTAGAAAACTGGTGGAGGATTGAATGTTTAGTGAGCTCATCTGAAGAGGGTGGAGACATATGAAATCCACTAAGATGTTCTGACAATTGTGTTTGTCTCATAAAGCTGTGTTTCCCAGAATCCCTCTATCGTCCCAGCAGATAAGTCTATCCACGCATCTGGACAGACTCTCTCCAAAATGAAAGCTGACAGGAGCGCTTGGTTATGTTTCCGAAGACTGTGGTGTCAGCTGTGTTCCTCTGAAGTGCTGCATCAAAACACGACCTTTCACCCCACGATCGTGTTTCACATCCAGCACCTGGCTCTTGTTGTTGCAGCACATCCTCATCACCATCAAAGCTACACAGCTAAAGTGCCTTTGTCCAGTGTGTTTTCATATTTGAATAGAAGCTCAGAGATGCAAGGTCTCATGAAGCATGACAAATTTACACAACATTTTCTTCCTCACAAGACGGCTGCTTGCTCTGAGACATGAAACCAAGCTGGTGTTTTATGATTAGCCATGTGATCCACATTTTCTGATGCACTACAGTCCATCTCTCTAACCACGACAGGATGGACTGGTGGTTCATGAAGACCCTACACAGCCATGTGCCACACAAAAGAAACGGTTTAAATTGAATGACCTCCCAAATGCTAACGCAGCTGAAGCTCAAGTTGCATTGAGTTAAACAGGGTTACATGAAATCAACAGTATGTGAAAGAGCATTTGATGTGCCAATATCGCTGCAGACAGCTTATAGGAAATGTAGCAGACAACCCAACTAAGTTGAATTGCTGGGTACAGTTGGTCATCAAGCTCGAACGCTAGTGTGACACAAAACTAGCATAGCAAAAGTGTTCACATTTCTAAGTTCAAGGGGCTTTTGTGTTTTGGCCATAGACTTGATCCCACCTGGAGAGCTGCACCTTGCTCATCCTTGGAAGCTCTCCGGGGTGAGCTTCTCACCTCAGGCGACTCAGCGCCAGATGCCGGGAACTACGATAGACAAGGGGGATTTTCACACTGCGGATTTTGTCTTGGGTGATCCACGTCTCAAGGAATTTGTCATCAGCCGGGCAACACTGGGAGAAGCGATTCACCCCCTGCTGTGCAGGCTCGCACCACAGAGCTTCAGGTGATGTCACTTTTTTTCACTCCTCAGCTGGTTTGCCTCCGCCGCTGCCACCATCAAGACAGTGAAGACAGTTACTGGAGTTTGTGAGGTTGTTTTTGGAACAATCTTGTCCACCAGACAGTGATCAGAATAGTCATGCTGTACATAAAGTTTCCGACGTCGAGCGGAAAGTCGCCTGAAGAGATGCAGCTCTTCAGGCAGGATGAAGTCAGCGGCCAAAACCGGATTCACTTGTGTTCACGTTAGACTTGTGAGCTGAATTCACTTTGTCTTGAACTGAGAACTGAAGTGAATGTGACTAAAATGACACCTACAGACAGAGGTGCAATATGCAGTGCTGAATGGATGGGAAGATTAAAGTGTCTGGGCTTGGCCTCTACGGAAAAGGATACTGAAGAGTTTGCGGTCCTTGGACTCGGACCTCATGCGGCTCAGCTGTTGTTTGTGGCAGCGAAGGCTCCAGGGATTGTGGCTGATCTTCTCCGAACTCACGCCACTGTTCCAGTCCAGCATCTGGAAGGGGACGTCCGAGTGGATCTTGGACTCCAGTCTGGGACTCTTGAGCTCAGTCAGAGTGCTGCATGAAGGAAGAGAGATGGAGAACCCAAGGCTGAAGCTCCATCCAAGAGTATTTTGGAGCAGCATGAGACATTACAATTGTGACACTGAGCTCTCACCAGCACATCCACCAGAAGGCAAGATCACACTCATGTGTTTGACTCAAATGTTGAGCCCAAGGCGCAACATAAACTAGGTAAACTCTAAGGCACATGAAACCTTACCTGTCAAAGCTGTCCGAGTCTTGCACCTCCCTCTTCTCCGATCGCTCCTCCTTGTACTCCGTGGACGGGGAGGAGCGGTGGAGGCTGCGTCGGGAGTGCTTCCTCCTGGGCTGCTCTCTCTCAGGGGGATTCTCCGGCTCTCCAGAACCCCCCTCGGTGCTACTTTCCCCGTAAGGATACGCAACCAGGTTGATGTATCCGTCAGAGTCGCCTTCGAAGCACACCAGCACCACACCTGGCCGGACAAGAACATGCCATGAGTCCAGCCGGGTATTCACTCAGATTTCCCAAATTCATTCCATTATCACACTAATAACAGTTACGATTACTTTTATTAACACTTTTTACACCGCTGCTGTTCACAACTGCCATCTAATACTAGTGCTGCTGTTTCCACTACCACGATACTACAAATACTTCAACCACTACCTCTTCTTGCACTCCTTCTAGCGCAACTAATACCATTTCAACATCTTTCACTGTGGCTACCCAAGTACTGCCAAAACGTTGTCTAGTACTCCAGAATAACTACTACGACTCTCATGCTTCTACCACTATTATTATTGTATTACTACTAATGCTATTACCTCCAGCAGATGCCTTGTCTGTTTACGTGCAATTTTCAAGCGACTGTGAAGTATTTTCAATTGAATACTCAAGAAGCTAAGTGAGTCGCCTCATCAACGGAGCAAAAGAGACATCACTTTCAGGGTCAAAGGAGCTCGGGAGCAGTTGCCAACATGTTGTTATTGAATCAGCAGGACAATGATGGCGGTCATGTTCCACTACAAGTGGGACGGTCCGGCTATAAAACAGTGCCCCTCTCACAGAGACCTTTCACAACACCAGCTGTAGGAAGTGCAGTAGACATTGCTGAGGACACACTCGCACCATGTCTGCTTGACCACCTCACAAATATCCTGACGTTTTGTTACCCATCCAATTGATGTTGAAGTATAACTGCAGTCAACTCTCGTTACAAATGGACCTGATTGTTAAATGAATGCAGAAAAACAGTCTTCACAGAAACAGTGACCGACCAGTGTTTCTCAACTGCTAAGACGTTAGTGTTCGTTTCCTCTGTGTGACTGTGTTGTAGCAACACTGACGAAGAACAGAGCAAATGGTCTGCTTCCTTGGCTCTCATCTACAGTCAAGTTTATTTTAAGAGTCATTTCACCTAAGACTGAGTGGACACCACTCTGATCACAGAAGAAACGGCAGAACAGGTTTGGAGAGCCTGTCTCCAGGTTTACTGAAGCAAAATATAAATACCAAGATGTTGCAAACAAACCCTCTAACCATTGCTATCATTTTAAATACCTGCTTTAACCCCAAAAATACCTGCCTTCAGTTCAATTTAAGACTTTAATTTTGTGTTACTCAAGATGAATTTTCACAGTACACATGCTGTTTTTGTAGGAGTGGAGCGGAGCTGAATTATGAATGAGATCCAGTATCAATTTCAGCATTACTGAGGAGGGTGTGGTTATGGTCGCCAAAGGAAGGCTGGACGGTGCTGACCTTTATATTCCGGGGTGAACTCCTTCATCTCAGGTGGCAAAGACTCATAAAAGCGCTGCTCTCTGCTGATTAGGGGCTTGCAGACGGTGTGATCATCGTAGCGCATCATGCTAGTGTGTCCGCCCACCTGCACCAACACACACACACACACAAAAGTACAAAAATAAATATACACACACTGAAACATTTTCTGCCAGACAGCATGAAGTGAGATGACTATGTTTTAAATCACCATTCCTGATTGTAATCCCAAACTTGTACTCACGTGCCAGATTAATCTCAAAATACCATCCAGTTTTTTTAATTCAATTTTCTTCAACTTATAATACAAGAACAATATACAAACTAAAACAAACACAAGATAAAAACAAGAACAGCAATAATGATTAAAACATTAGGGAAAAAGGACTAACAACTGTTACCGTTTACTTTTTCACAAAAATAAACCCAACCCACAAACAAACATACAAAAAGAGACAAGTAGAAAAACTAAACGAATGGCAAAAAGGTATCAGCGACTAGAACTATAAAGTAATCTAGTATAAAGGTAAGAGTCTTTCCAGCAGGTTTTAAAACAAGCCCCAAACCCTGTCAAAGGTAGGGGGTTGTCACGCTTCCATTTAAGTAGAATTATTCTCCTGACAAGTCGGGTCGCAAAGTAACTATGGCTTGTTTTACAGACAAGGACTGAGAAGGAGATTTTAAGATTCTAAACACGGCAGTTCATGGAGTGGTTGGTACATCTTCACCTGCAAAATCTGCAATGCGAGATATAATGTTAGAGCTCTCCACCCAAAAGGGACCAAGGACTGGGCAAAGCCAGAACACGTGTCTAAGATTGGCAGGTGATTGGTGACATCTGTCGCAGTTCTGGGACATACCATCGTATCGTCTTGCTTTTGTGTAATGTACCCGATGTAATATTTTACATTGGATAAGACTGTGTCTAGCACAGTTAGACGATTTATGTACACGTCTCAAAACATCTGTCCACATCTCCTCAGAGAACGCTATGCCCAGATCCTTCTCCCATCGTCATGAATAAATGTTTAACTGTCCTGATGCCACAATTGTAACAGATCATAAATCCACCATCAATGAAGGAGGGAATAAACGTATGATTTGTGATTAATGGTGCCTCTACGGAGGAGAGTTGAAGGCCAAAGTCGCGTTTTAATCGAGTTTAGGTCTTAAGTGAGGTTTTCACAATAATTGACTTTGTGTAGGGGGACAAAGCAGACTTTTGAATATAAAACAACATCAACAAACATGCCTTCAGTCTCTCCACTGAGGAGTAAGGAAGCAGAAGCAAACAACCATCTTGGAGATCGCGCTGCAAAACCTTCTGGACCAGTTTGTGTGTTCAGCTGTCTTTCACTTTCAATCCATTAAGAAAAACTGGTATGCTCTCACCTGGTGGATGAAGGGCTCCAGCGAAACCCCTCCAACACGAGACCGCAGTAAAGCCCCTCCCCCCGTCCCCTGAAGCTTATTCTCCATGTTGATTGAGTGAGGGAGGCACATGGCTCCTGGCGGACGAACCGCACCTCCTCCTACGGAGAGCAGAGCCTTATTTACAGTGGCTATAACCAGTAACCATTTTTGGAGATCCATTACTCACTGGCACTGGTCTTACCTGGGGCATGAGCTCTGCTGTGTGGCGATGGGGACGGGGGGGCACAGGGCACCACGGGCTGCGGGGAGCGCACGCCGGCCCCTGGGGGAGGCGGCGCCAGACCGAAAAACCACCTCGCACAGCCTTCGATCAGAGCACTCCAATCCACCGCCGAGAGTCGAAAGACCGAACCAGTGAAGGGGATGGGAGAGAGCAGACTAACGGAGAGACGGTTGGAAACCAGGGTCACCACTTCCTGTCAAGGAGCAAGCAACATGATTACAAGGTGCAGGTGCTTCTCACCTTACAACACACAGTGAGATCTGTTCACAAGCCAAGCAGTACCTTGTCGAAGTGATTTAAAACTCACTCAGCGTAGAGGTGTATGTCATGACAGATTGCTTAGCTTTTAAAAATCAGGCAAGGCAACAAACAACAGGCACAAGAACTCAAAGTGTCCTAATTTCTATCAGGCTGTGGATGTGCATCATATAATGCTCCACTACTTGGTCCTCAATGACCAAAAATGGCTGCTCGTCTAACACCATGAATTCCATGGTGGTTCCCTTGTTGTAGCTTTGTACTTCTCACCACTCAATAGAACCAACAACACACCACAGACTGTTTGCGAGTGCTGACTAGCTTTAGCTCCAACAGTTTCAAATACTGTATTGTGAGCAGGTGGGGAGTGGAAGTGACAAATGAGATTTGTTGTGTTGATAGATCTAACTGTGGTCCCTCCATGACTTGTCAGCTTTGCATGACTCGCATATTGCAATCCTCTTCAACTGTGTACTAACTCCACACTGGCAACATTGAAACAGACTGACACGTGTGTTTCCTACGGTCCGGAAATGCATCATGACCGTGGGAAGTCGGTCGTGCTGCCATGTGTTTTGGTTAGCAGCTTTAATAAAGGAGTCGTTTCAACATAAAAACGTGGTTCCTGCATCACGACAATTTGTTTGCTGGAGTGAGCAAAGGAATGTGGAACATAATATTGGTAGATAGGAACAGTTTAACAATGTTGGTGGCAATTGATGGGCCAGCATTCCTACCTCAGAGTTGCCTTAAGAATCAAATGTGTGCGAGTAGCTCTGTGTACTTGTGAAGCCTCAGCAGCTCATTACTGCCATACACTGGTTTGGACTGCTGGACAGACATAAATGGGAAAAAAAGAAAAAAACTATTAGAGTAACTGGACAGTAGCCTACTCCATGGACAATACAACATAAACAATTGTGAACAACCATCAATGAAGTTCATCCAAATGTCTAGGCTTGAATCCTAGTGGCAACTTTATGTCCTCTCTCCTCCGTCTGTGTTATTTAAGTCCTAAACTTTCAGACAGATTGTTGGTCCTGTGAAAGTCATGGGTGCACCAGCATCTCACGCAAGCTGAGATCATTTCCAACCAAATGAGAAGGTAATGAAAGTAGGAAAAAATAATCAACCACTTGACTGACAGAGATGAGCTCAAAGATGACAATTAACAGTCTAAAAGCTTACTTCTCAACGCTGTCTCAACTATCCAGATTTTTCTCGCCCTCACAGTCATGAAGAGGAAGTTGAACAGAGTGTGGAAATATATGCATGGGAGCGTGGTTCTAAAGAAGACTCTTGTGATTCGAGACATGGAACAACAAAGTCATTAAAGTGTAGTGTCATAGTCAACAAAGACACAGGAGCATTTTAGGCAACAAAGACCGTCAGCAGACAAGAACTCAGAGTCTTCAACTCTGTATGCTCTATCTTCGTCTCGGCTAAGGTGGCCTCAACGACACTACCTAGCATCAGGAATAAAACAACGATCTGCACTTATGGACTGCTAGTTATCAGTGTTGAATACATTTTATGTCCATTTTAGAACCGCTACCACTTAGTTGTGCAAATATGAAACAGAGCTGGTCGATGGTGGCTTTCTTATGCTACTAATAGAAGAAAATGTGCAAAAAATATGAAATATATTGAAGCTTGTGCGTGGAAAAAGAACATAAAATTCCAGCTGTTGCACCTTCAATTTAGGCCACGATTAACGTTTGTTATTGTGGTCAACACCATCTTAATCAAAGCACAATTGATACACAAAATGAGTCAGGATAAACAGAATTTCACTTCACTGATCTCCATTTGTGAATGGAGAATCAAAAAGATGCACGCTTCAGGGATAACAAATACATGCATTAAAATTCTATATAATGCAGAGAACACCTACAGTGGAACCTTGCTTTAATTTCAAATGGCTTTCATTGAAACTCACCACTTTATGTCTTTCATCTGGCTCAGAGGTGGTCAGGATTCAGAAAATAGACTAAAGCGATGATGTGGCTGTGACAGACCACCAGATGGATCTCTCACCAACGGAAAGCCTTTCTGAGTCCTGCAATAAAGACAGAAATGACACTTCAAAAATACTAGCATTGACAGAACTGTCACTGACTTGGCCAAAATGCAATATCAGCATGATCAAGAGGATTTCATACACATTATAGGGTTGGATGTTCTGTAGAGGAATGAGATGAGATCCATCCACAGTCGGAGGAGTTCAAGCACCTGGAGATCATGTTCAAGAGTGAGGGGAGAACACGA
Source organism: Synchiropus splendidus (assembly GCF_027744825.2). NCBI lineage: Eukaryota > Metazoa > Chordata > Actinopteri > Syngnathiformes > Callionymidae > Synchiropus > Synchiropus splendidus. The sequence goes on from NC_071339.1 coordinate 9,284,375, forward strand.
GATCGTGATCGTTTGTTGTGGTGAAGAAATATCTATTTGGGAACTAAATGTGAAAATTTGAACCCCAAATTCTGATTTGTCACAATACTAAATCTCTCAAAAATGGCTGCACTTTGTGAGACTCTCCACATCTCTCCTCTCTGCCTTTTCTCAATTCCTGTCTCTGTAATCTCATCAAGCACATTAATGCAGCCACACGATGAGTCATCACCCCCTGAAGAAGAGGAAAAGGAGTGGTGCAGCAGTGACGTCACAGAGCGAGCGCCTTCGACGATAACAACAGTAAACAGATGCTGCCGAGGCCAAGGTGCGAGTTAATAATGACGTGGTTACACAGACTGACAACTGCTTTAAATAAGGGAATATTAATTCAGTACTCATTTTGCATATTTAATAGCAAGGTCCGGCGAACAGCAGTTCTGTCTGGTTCAAATGGGTCACACCATAAAAGCACAAACACATCATTAAGTAAACATTGGAAAAGAGCAAAACTGTGTCCCATAACTATATGGTACTGGTCTCACTGGTCCTCTTACCTGACTCCTGCACCAAACAGTCTTGTCAAGCTAACTGAGAAACACACACCTGCAGAAAATGTAATTACAGATGACAACTACGATTAAGGTCTGTTTAAGTCAGCAGATTACATCGGTTCTGTTCTTGACTGAGTGAAGATGACAGAAGACTTTCCACTAAAAATTCCACTTGGCTCAGCAACACTCTGTCTGGCATGCTCTTCTGGCGATGGTAGTGAGTCATGAGAGTGCAGAAACATGGATGGGAGTTACGGAACTAAGCGCGTTTTTCACCCCTCACAAGAATCAGAAAACTGGTCCATGGATGTAGTGTGGACTTTTTTCATAGAAACTCCCAACTAATTTATGAGCAGGAGACTTGCTCCCAATAATCCAGCTCCACGCTTCAGATGACAGGTTAGCGACCCTGTGAATTGAGTGAGACACTGTGTGTCGTCAATAAATACATGTCAATGGCAGGCCCTCGATCTCCGGTCGATCGACCAGGTCTTATGAAGAGCTTGAGAAGAATGTGACATGAGCTGTGAGCCAATCAGCTAAGAGGATCTGTGGGGATGGGGGAAAAAAAAGCCGACATCATGAGCCATCACTGGAACAAAGCTCTGTGATTACTACCGGCTCCGTGACAGTGTGCGTCTGATTAAGCTGCTATTTCTGAGCAAAAGCGTATCCTGTGTGTGTGAGTGAGTGTGTGTGTGTGAGTGTGTGTGAGTGTGTGTGCCTCTTCACTAGCAAGTCAGGGAGTGAGCCAGTTAAGCTCAGCCAAGAATATATATGAGTGTATTGTTGGGTGACTCATACACTTGGTTTGAGTCGTGGAATCTGTGGTAGAATCAAGATGAAGTAGGGATGCACCGATCAGGATTTTTTAAAAAACTCTAAATTTGTTGGTCTTGACTTTCCATTCCGTTTTGTGGAATGGAAAGAAGTGAGACTGAGCGAGCGACGGTGATTTTGAGCGGGCATTTGTCACACTTGGAGCGAGCAGCAGAGACGTTGAAGGCGTGCGTATGTGACATTGAGGATTATTTTGAGAGCAAAAAAGGTGATGTGAGCACAGAAAAACAAGTTTTGAGTGTACAGTAACCAAGACACAGTTGTATAAGTCACTGGCAGAGATCTAGCTCCATATTTCACTGCCTGTTTATGAAAGTACACCATAGTTAGAAACACATAGAAACACATATAAGGAAAGAAATGGATGAAAAGTACGAGTCAAATATTGAAATCAGAGACAAATAAGGGGGTATGTAGACGTGAAAACCATCCACGTTATAGTTGGACACTCAGCCGAGAAGAGCAATTCATCCGTCACAATCTCAAATCTCATCTGTCATCAGGCGACCACAACAAAACCACCTCAACAGGTGCTTCATGAGAGGGCATTCATCATCAGCGCCTGAAACCTTCCAGTCAAGGCCAATAAAAGGTGAGCAGTTATGTAAGAGTCGTTCATCAGGGCCAGTGGAAGGGTCAGCCACAGGGAATCTTTGATTTGGCTGAGTTTCCGCAGCCAAAGTCGTCATTGCTCCATTTTAAATAAACACTTCACAGTTGAGTGCTTAAATGCGTTCAAACAAACGGAGTGAATTATTGTTCAGGGTGACTTTCTAAACTATTGTCAAAACTGTTGACTGAATGACATGGACAAAACTTCACCTCTTGATATTGCATGCCAGATACCTCAATATCGAGACGATATGGGCTTCCAAGATCAGTTGACAGGGAGAGCTAACACACAAGCTCCCTGAGCAGTCCTTTGGACCGCCGTGAGCAACCTGTCATCCATCGGCTGTGGCGACTGCTGTAACAGTTTATTAGCGTTTAAAACAGTGATGGGAATTTTGGAGTGATGGGAACAAGTTGCAAAATTAACATTATAGAGTGGAAAATGAGTAAAATTAAAAAATAAAAAAGTAGAGATAAAAGCCTTTCAATTGTGTTTGAAATGCATTAATTATTACATATTTGTTAAACTGAATAATAATGTAATATATTCCAAATATACTGTATATATAGAATCTCCGAATTTAATAAGTAAACTAACGCTAACTAAATCACATTACACCACTGAAGGCGGTGGATATCACAGAACTTAAAGCAACTTTTACAAATATTTATTCTTTCCCAAACGGATTGACTTAATTTTGTCCACTTGGGTGCCACAGACGATACTGTTACTTTTTTCTCAGTTTCACCTGAATAGCCTATGGTCTCTGAACCCTGCACTGCAATGATCCTCTCTCTCTCTCCTGTGTGGAACTGTGCCGCATCTATCATCCCTTCCTCCCAATTGACTCATGCATACATATATTTTGACTAACAGGTGCAACTTTAAGAGCAATCAGCCAGCTCTAATGGTTCACTTCATAGTCAGGTCTTCTAGTTTCAGTTTGTTCCATTGTGTACGTTGTGGTGCCACTTGGCGAATGATGATCTTCAGCATTAGATTTTCCGTATCGTGTGTATGTGTGTATGCAACAACAGCACAATGAGCGCTGGAGATGTTGGCGGCGGACCCTGGCTGTACATTGCAGGATAAGTGGGAAGATTTGTTTTCGTGATGTTAATATACTACTAAGTATTTTTTTAACTAATTATTGACATGTTTGTTAAGAAATGAATCATAGCATGGTTGTTAGTTGCTTCTGATGCTTAACTGGTGCTGAATTGCACTGGCAACGTCTCGTGTGGTGTTTCATTTGACAAAGAAAAAAACAATGAACAGATGACAAAAGTTTGAGTGAGAGGGCCTGAACAATCACTGAAATAACTCATCGAAATACAAGTGAACTTACATCAGAGGGAGGACATCTGCTGCCAGGACACAACTTTTGCTGAAGACTTGACTTATCTCTCTTCATTGATGGGTGCGACGGCATTTGACTGTCAAAAGAAACAAAAGAAACAAATTCAGCGTTGGCAAAAGCACAGCAGTCTAGAAGCTACTGGCTGACAGATGACCCGCAGCCTTGAGTTGAGGTGTCTTTAAAAAAAAAATACATTTAAAAAAATACTGAAGGAAAAAGAGGCGCACGGCAGGGTGCTAGGAAAGGCAAGTTCATCATCATAATGTGATATCTCAGCAGTTTCTTTGTGCTTTTGCTGAGTGGATGCTTTTATGTTCAGAGTAGCAAATTCTCACCAACTAATGCTAAATAAGGGAGCAAACAGCCAGGACTGAATAATTCAGAAACAACTGAAGAAATTGCTGTCATGATTAAAGGAGGTTTCCATGTTTAAGTCAAAGTGAAATGAGATATTTCATTTGGTGAGTCAATTATAATTGTCCAAATTGTGAAAATAAAAAATAATAGAGACTAAAGTACACCAATAACTTATAGATTTAATTTGTATTTAATTTAACTCTGGAACAGAAAATAATGTTTTCCACAGAAATACTGGAATTGAAGAACAAATGAAAAGCAAAACTCTAATTACGTAAAAGTTGATAAATAAAACGCTTTCAGTGAAACAACAACAAATTTAAAAATAACTTAACCTAACCTAAAAATAAAAACGTGACTATGTAGTAGGAATAAAATGAATTATTCCGCCAAATATGATTGCTGTGAAAAGAGATGAGGAGAGAAGCCAAAGTCTATGAAGCACTGACAAACTTTTGAGGTTGAATTTAAGATAACATGACAAAGTAACCAGTTCCTTGTCTTTCTCGTGCAGTCCTGCATGGTTGAAACCCCAAATACACGCGCCAGTCTGCAAACACAAACAAGCATGAAAGAAGACAGCATGCACACAATTGCTGCCCACTTCCCCTGGCAGCAGCCACAACGCTCTGTTGAGTGAGGCAACAGATCAGCCCAAACAACCACCAGGACCTCACATGTCTTCCATCTGGGCTCTTCGCTCAAAACAAAACTGACTGCGGTGTCAACGTGGTAAATGACATTCACTGTGTCATGTCGATAAGTCACACTCACAAACTGTCTGCTCGGTGAGCTGTTGCTGCCATTATCAGGTTTGTATCGAGTCGGCTTCCTGACCGCATCACTTTTCATCTTTCCTCTTAAGGGAGCAGCGCAAATTACACCGACAAGTAAACTTAAAACTCGGCCGAGGAAACTGGTGATACATATGACACCACAGGAGTGACAAGGGCTGAAAGATCGTTGCCATATCCATAGATATTTGAACAATGAATAAATCCCTATCCAGGGTTCTCTGCATTTTTTTAAACTGTGGGGAAAGAACAGACTACCAGGCCCAGCTCGCTCAACTCCACAGTTTCCAGAAAGCCATCTGAAAGAGCCTGACTTAGAAGGCAGAAGGAGAAACATGCATTAATCTGCTGCCTGTTACAGAAAAGAGAATGTTGCAGACATAGATGCAAACTTTGGTTCTCCATTGACCTGGTCACACAACCCACCTGACTACCACAAAACAGTAGAGCTTCATATGCCGATAAAATCACAAAACAAATCCATGTCTAGCAACATGTGAATGCAAAATACATGGACTGAGACCTGGTAAAAGTTAACTGAAGCACACATCCTGTGCTCCACACTTAACCAACTTCCCCATCAGTAGAAAATGCAGAATTAAATAAGCAGTATTATTTAAGTTGTAAATGTTTCAGTCGCCGCACTTTCAGAGACATGTTGACGGTGGTCTATTGCTAAGTGAGGCCTATTTGATTAAAAAGAAACAGGAAAACAACAGAGAAACCGCACCATACCCCTACTTCAAAAACATCTTTTTTTATTTGTAGTAAATCTGCACATTAATCCATTGACCGCACTCGCCAGATGAGCCTTGTTTACATTCTACTGAAGTCAGCAGAGCACAAGAGAAAGTTTGGACTGAAGGAGAAGGCTCAGGAAGGAAGAGGAGACGGGACTTCAGCACAAAGGAGAAAACTTCATCATGTCCACTGAGCAGGACCGATTCAGTGTAAACAGGATGCTGGGTGTCTACTCAGCAGCTTCAGGAAACTCCCAACGCAAAGCGTGTTTACAAAAAATGGTGGACCAGAGATCCGTGAGTAGATAGAAGGAGATGCCAAAACCCTGAAAAGCATAGATTCGAGGATATGATTGTCTAAGAAGGTGGAACGCTGTCAACAAATAGCACTTTCCTCACTGACCAATCTCCAACTCCCTTCACCCCTACCACACCCACATTTTAGCCTTAGCAACAGCCAAAGCAGCAACCCCTACTTCAGGAGTCCCCCTAGACACAAGGTCTCAATAAGACTCCTTCTTCAGTCGGACGGCTTCCCTGGCATCTGGTGTCCACCAAGATGTCCATGTGTTAGCGCCCCATGAGCCACCAATGACCTTTATGCCACAGATCTCCACTGAAGCCTCATGCCGGCTTTGACCACCGACCACTCATGCACAATGCCCCCAACCTCCATGCAGGATGCAGGAGAACGCTTCCCGGAGGTTTGAGTAGAAAACCCCTCTGACAGTTTCATCCACCAGATGTTCCCAGTTCACCCTCACTACTTGTTTGGGTTTACCTGGTCAGTCTAGAGGCTTCCCCTGCCATCGGAACCAACTCACCACCAGATGGTGATAACTTGACAGTTCTGCGCCAAGACCCCACCAAGGGCCTCCAAGAAGGTTGAATACTCCGAGCTACTGTTCGTCGCATACACACAAACAGAGTTTTGCCTTCCTTGAGATGTTTACCACAGCTCTTTCAGGCTGTGCCTGGCCTGGTTATGTTGGTCACTCAGCCACCAGACACTTGCCGATGGGCAGAAACACTGCTACAAGACTATTTCTACTCCCAGCAAGGCTGTTGTAAGGGGCATTGTGACAGATTCAAACTGAAAATTACTAGTGCACCACAAATCTCACTAGCAATCTTCAAGAACTCTTTACTTCTCTAAAATAAGTTTCAATTACCTAATATTTGTTCAGCAATCTTCAAAGATGAATTTCCTATCCCATATTTTTATTTGCAATGAATGTAAAAAGCAGACCGGTGCTGCAGCTGCAGCATCTGAAATGTACTAACCTCAGAATATGAAAATCTGGAAATACCAAATACCAGAAGGAACTTGGGGTTAATAGCTAAATGTTGAAAAGTGGCAGCCTTCAACAGAGGTACGGATTTGCCAGGGGAGCCACTGACCAGTTTGAACTTTACAGAGAGCAGTTAAAAATAAACAGCAGGCTGCAAGATTCTGCTCTGACCAGAAGACAAGTTACTTCCAAGCAGCAGAAAAAAAAAGCATGTTTTCTCTTAAAGCATTCTGAGAGTAATGTAATTACACTTGATTACAGCACAGCCACAACTAGAGGCTTGGTTGTACCACAATTAGTGGATGAGCTCTTTAATGACAAGCTAGTGTTCTTAATTGCCCTGGAGAAAGACAGTGACCGAATAAATGATTCCTTCGTGGGAAAAAGCAGCTTATTCTCAGAGGGCAGTGCACACAATCGTGAAAACGCCATTCATTTTGTAAAACATTTACAACATGCTCAGATATTTTCATACGCTAGCAGTCAGTCCGCTTAAATTCCAATTTGTGGAAGTTTGAGTCAATTCTGAAATGCTTAAAAAAAAAAAAAAAAAACGTATCTAAATGTACTAACCTCAGTATACGCAAATCTGGAAATACCAACACATGGGTGCATGTGGAATTCATCCTGATGCAGCATTTTGACCAAAATTGCTGAGACTAGGCAACATATGATTTCTTGAAGTGACTAATAAATGACACATTGTGAAGAAATAAACTAAACTCGATATGACATGCAATCTCCCACTTCTGGTCTCAACTCAACGTCTCAACTTGTGTGCAAATTGTGTTCCATTACTTCAAGGGCATAACTTGGGGTTAATAGCTAAATGTTCAAAATGTTCAGCTTTTAATTCATTCACACAGGCGTAAGATGCGAAAAAAATATATGCTTACATTTCTCATCCAATCCCAATATTGAGGCATGCCTGGTCTTCTGAAAATGGAATCTGTCCAGACTGTAATGTTGTTACTCGGCACAAACATACATAATCTTTCTAAACACCCAACCATCCCCTTGGACAACAACAAACCCCATCTGACGCAGCAGCGTCAACAGTTGCGCCACGACATCATGAGTTTATTCAGAAATTTTCCCCCACAACAGTGATACGTTGCTTGTTTGTATTCATAGAATAAAACCAAACTTATCTTTAAATACATAAATGAATTAATGCTGATGGGATTTTAATGTGATACTAAATAGTTCACCATTGACAATAAAGCAAATAAACAACACAAAAACAAAGACATATCTTTTATCGCCTCACGTCCTAATTACAACAATGTATTCGCAGTTGACCGCTTGAGTTAAGTAAGCAAGGGTCATCGGCTACTGGAAGCAATCTCGTGAAAGGTCGCCATCCAGTGCCACACAGACACAAACATGAGTGTAGTAACTCATGTTTGGAAGTGTGCCATTTACATTTTTGGTCCTATTACATCTACTGAACACATCCATCATGTCTGCCTAAGCAGTGTAATACAGTTTGTTGGTGCCAGACTCTGCTACATCATCAACAAACCAACACTGCTACACACTCAAGCAAGCAACCAGAACCAGAACAGGCACATTGGATCTCACGGAAGCAAGATGTGAAACAGTCATAACCATGTTGTGAGCAGCTCCAAAACACAGACGAAGAGTTCTATCGCGTAACAACAATCAACTTGGTAAACCAATTAAGGCAAAGTCGGATTATTTTAAAGACTCGATCCACAATAGTAACTACATTATTGACCTTGGTAGAAGTGGTAATATAGGAGGCAACTCAGAAAGATACCTTCTCATGTTACGAGCTGTCAGTACTGGTCAGCTTATTGACCTTAGCTTGTCACGGCAGCTAGCCGCGTTAGCTTCTGTTTCTAATTCCTGCAACACATTGCGACAATTCAAACTGGGTTCGCGTGTAGCTGAATATTCCGCGTTAATGTCCCGCCTGCTCGGTCCCAGACTCCGGTGAAAAACACCGAGTCTCAGCGCGAACTGCCGTTTAAGTAGCCTCGCGTGCTAACGCTGGCTAACAGGCTAATGTGACGGTTTGATGCTGAGCGTCACAATAACAACATACCGTTAGGTCCGCTCCGCTGGGGTCACGGCACGGCTGTTCCGAAAACCGTGGAGACGCACGGATGTCGAGTCATGGTTTTCCAAAGTCGTCGGCGTTGGAGGAAAAAAAATCTAGTTGGCTAACGTCATTACAGTAAAGCTAACGGAGCTGTTTAGGTTTGACTGTTCGTTTCAATTAGATGCGCTCCTGTCGCCATCTATAGGCAACAAGTTAAATTGCATCTCAATGGTTCGAACGTGTTCCCCATTCGCCAATACTTAATACTTGTTTGTTTTGTGAGGATTCAAATTAGATAATACAAAACCACTTCATTTTCAAATCTTTTATTGTATGAAACACTTTGTAATTTTACTAGAAAACATAAGGGATTTAGAAAAATGTATTTGTTTGAACGTCTGTTTTATTCTGATTTCCACATATATACAGCGCTTTTCGATCCTGTGTTGTTTTTAAGTGCTATATAAATAAATAGGGCATATATAAACATGGCATGGTTAAAAAAAAGTGACGGGGTTTCACAATCTAAGTTTCCAATTACAACAAACGCATCTTATGTCGTCAGATATGTTGTGAAAATAGTTGATTGGCTGTTGAACCAGTAACGAAATAAGAACTGACCAATCAACGATGAGTTTATGGTCCTTGTCAGCAAGCGACGCGTACCCAGCCTGTTTCTAGGGCGAGCGTGAAAGGCGTCACATTTGGTGAAATATACGAGCAAATAACGTCTGACGACATGAAATCTCATCCGTTAATCATTCGATTAATGTATCTGTGAGAACTTACGCCAAGCAAGGCGACGCGTTTTGTGTTTTTCTGTCGGCATGAATCTCGGGTAAGTGTGTTTAGTAAATCCTCCGCGCTAGCTTCGCTAGCCCATTGAACATGTCACAGTGTCTTAACGCTTCAGATATGGACATGGATTACTAACGTTTGCGCCGTGGTGTTTTTGGATTTTGCATTTTATTTAAAAGCGAACGTCATTAAAAACAAAATGCTTAGCATCACGACTCTGGAGGGTTGTCCTCACTACCTAGTACTGTAATCTCTCGCTGGTGTTTTGAGTTGTGTTTTGATTCCAGGAGGAAATCAGAGTTCTGTTTGTTGACATTTTGTTTATTTATTTATATTGCATTTTATTTATGTTTGTCCATATTCATTTAGTCGATTACTATTACTTTGTTATTTGTTTACTTAATTTGTCAATCTTGTTACTTTACATACATATTTAATGGTTTGTGTTTTTTTAATGTTTGCAGCTGAGACAAGTCAAATTTCCACATTGTGGAAACCAAACACATTAGCACACATGCATTTATCTCATGTCTTTGACGCAGTCTTTTGTCTTCACAGAGATGGCTTGTTGTTTGAACTTGAAAATGGAAAACCCAAGTTGATTATCCTCAGTCGGGGTAGGGTGCTTTCATTTAGTCCACGACCGACATATGCATGTGCAAAAAGTCTTTTCCGACCCGTGATTGTTTGTTTTATAATATTAATGAATGTTTTGCGTTTCCACTTGTTCCAGATGTTCAGAAGAACCCAGTGAAGGTACAACATGACATACAGTTGTGGTTTTCTCACGTGGGCTGATGTGTCACACTTCTTCTAGTCATCCCTCAGATCCCGAGCTGGCAGTGTTCTCGGCTCCAGACAGCTGTCCTGTCTGGAGGAGGCTCAGGTGGAGCAGTCCGTCAGGCAGCAGGCAGCAAGGTCCACAGAGGGGAGAATAAATTTGGCAAGGAAGAGCATCAACGCTCTGGAAAGTAAACACATCAAAAGTAAAACATCCAGAACACACAGTCAACCAGCCACAGCTACGGCTGCTCCAAAGGTGACAGTCATGTTAGAAGATTCCACTCTTCTCAGTGTGGGTTTTTCATCGTGTGCTTTTTTTTTTTTTTTTTTTTAAACTTCAAAGGTCAAGTCTAACCGTTACAAACAAGCCGGGTCTGCTAAAGTGCAAACTGGATTGGTTCAGAAGAAGGCAGGACTGAAGGGAGGGACGGACAGTGTGGTTTGTCTGACCAATGATCAGCTGCAGCAGATCCTCAAAGCCGTGCAGACCTCCAGCAGTGGACCCACATTAGTGACCGATGCACCCGAGGAGTCTGATGGTGAGGCTTCAGACATGCATTTTGTTGTTTGGTTCTCATCATTTTGATATCTTCTGCTGTTTCATTCAGTCCTTAATGAGGATCCAAAGTTAGAGTCCTTTTTGAAGAGGGACAGATTAGAAGATGTGACACAAGATGACAAATGCGGAGAAGACGTGGATCAGCCCAGGGAAGGTGGTGGAAAGGAGATGTCAGTGGATAAAGACAGCAGGTGACATTTCTACCGCCGCTATAAGCATCCCCATTTAGTAGAGCATGAGTGTTGAGCTCAGACCCTCACCATAAAAGTCTGCAAGGAAAATAAAAAAAAAAGTACCTAAACACAGTGCTTTTCCTGCTGTTCCTCAGGTCCTCTGGAGGTTTGTTACACTGGATGCAGGAGAGGGAGTCAGACAGCCGAGCGGCCATTCGCGCCAAGAGAGCTCAGTGGAGGAGAGAGCTCAGTAAGTGCTCCCAACCTTCACCTTTTGTCGATGATGGCGACTACATGAATTGTTTTTTTCTGCGTCCTCAGGCGAGCAGCTTGCACAGAAGCAGCGCCAATCGGCTTCACTGCAGGTGAAACTCCAAACTTGAATTTAGAAATTTCTGCATTGAGAACTTGTGAGACTTGTGTTGGTGACAATCATAACATTGGAAATTTGAAGGCTGACCTTTTTTTTATTCACATTAATTTCAGGTTCAGAACAGCACAGATACTGCATTGACAGCTCCAGGTTCCTCTATTCATCAGGAGCAGACAGCAGCCGTCAGATCCATTCTCCAAATTGGGGTAAGTGTCAGTGCCCGATGGCATGAGTCTAATCCATACATCTCCTCGAAAGAGAGCTCCTCAAAACATCATTTTAAAGTGAGCCGGACACGGGTCGGTAGGTAGGGATGGACGATGCCAAACACAATCTCCACAATGACAATTCTGCGTCTCACAATAAATTCGATAAACACGCGACTCACTCGCTGCAATGGACCTGCATACATGAACATGACGAGACCGTGAAGGTGCGCAGCACTCTACAGCTCTGCGGCGTTTGACAGCTGACACCGGTGTGTGACAGCTGTGGAGAGTGTAGTGGACTTTGGTTCAGGATCGTAGTTTTTAACTTATTTTTAATACAGGGAACCTTTGATAATGACACTGGTCGACTCTGAGTCTCTGGATCAGAGTTTATTTTATTAGCTGGAGTGGTCCTCATAGATTCTCTGACATGGTCGTCTGTCTAGCAGGAGGTGACGTCCATGGAGGAGAGGCTGAAGGAGGATAGGAGAGAGGAGCAGAGGAGACGCTGGCTGGAGGAGTTGGACCGCCAGAGAGAGGAGACGAGCGAACGACGTCGGAGAGAAAAATTCCTTCAAAGTCAGGTCAGGCCACACTTTTTTTTTCTAAGTAGTTTTGATTCATGAGAACAGGTTTGTTAATTTTTGTCCCTGCAGACTGAAGATCACGACCACTGGGCTTCGCACTTTGACTCGCTGCAGCGGAGGTTCCCTGCCGTGACAGCAGCGCCTCCTAGTGTCTCCGAGCCAGGCTGGGAGCCCACGTCCAGTCTGTCTCTGTGGGAGGCTGCCAGCAGCTGTGGAGTGGACAGTGTTGTTGGAGCCAGTGTGGACCTGAGCGGCAGGTTCCCCACCAGGACCAGGTCAGGAGCGGAGGTCATCAAGAAGCAAAGTTTGTTGCCTTGTTCTTTAACAATGGAGGTTAATGTCCAGTTATCTGAGGAGCATGACGGCCCTGCTGGACCCAGTCCAGATAGAGGAGAGGGAGAGGAAGAGGCTCAAGCAGCTGGAGCAACAGGTGGGAGGTCATGTGACACCTAAAGGTCAGCCCTTTAGTGACTCACTGTCTTTTGCATAGCGGGTGATAGATGCACAAGTGGAGGAGCGGAGGCTGCAGAAGCAGAAGGAGGCGGAGATGAGGAAGGCAGAGGAAGAGGAGGAGGAGGGTAGGCTGGTGCTGGAGCGAGCAGCGCTGCAGAAGCAGTACGAGGAGGAGCGAGAGACGCAGAAGGTCCGTGAGCGACTCCTCAAGACCAGAGCAGACTCCAGCTGACTTGTCTGTCGGTTGCAGGAGCAACAGAAGGCGAATGAGGATGGAGTCGTTCAGCCAGAGCTCAGCTGTGGGCGGAGTCACTGTGACGTCACTGACCTGGAGCCACACGCTCGCCCAGGTAAGCATGGTGTCTGTGTGTGTGTCGCATAATGTGAGAGTGTCATCATCTTCCCTTAAGCCCAAACAGAAGTCACCTCAGCCGAGCGTTCGGAGCCGATGGTCTCGCGTCCAGTGTCCTCGTACAAAGACACAGCGGTTCAGACGGGTAACTCCTCCCCCCCTCTCTCTGAAAGGATGGTCGACTGAAGATGCTTTTGTGTTCTGATCCAGACACAGACCTCACTCTGCTGCCCGGCACTGAAAAGAAACTTGACGGCGCAGAAGCTTCTTCACGGATCCAGCGCCCCTCTCACCATCCTCCCACGAGCACTCGGCTGCTGAAAGTCAAGTCAGGGAAGGAGAACATCTGCGCCGGTGCAGGAGGCGTGGACCCGTACCAGCCATTCGCGAGGAGCGAGAGGAGTAAGAAGGACAAGAAGAGACCCGAGTGGAACACACAGAGGTGGAGAAGTTCATGTCTTTAGGTCAGATGTGAGAAGTGGTAGGCAGTAACTGTCCGCCTGCCACCTTCAGGCCAAGTCAGCGTTTTGTCCCTGCCTCTGAGCGGTACCCCGTCCCGCTGCAGAGGGTCCGACAGGAGAGCCGACTGAAGCGCCAGGCGGAGCTCATGGCCCTGCAGGAGAAGACCCGAGTGACCCAGGAGCCTCGCCTTAGCTCAAACCTGCCACAGAGGAGAAGCAACAAGGTCAGAACTCTGCTGAATCACAGCCAGGGTGTGGAGCTGTTTTCTTACGTGTGTGCCTTTGATGGTGCAGAGCGACTCCAGAGGTCCCGTCTTCTCTGCAACTGTCAGCATGGAGAGGTGACCTCTTGTGTTTTCCTTCGTCTTAGAAATCCTTCACGTGAACTGGTGTTGTAATGAGTGAAAAGATGAGGCATTGTTGTTGCCTGCAGGGGGCGCACACCAACTCTACCGTCTCTCAGAAGTGATGCCCAGACTTCCTTGTCCCGTCCTCAACTGCCTGTCCTGGAGTTTGTCCCATATGTTCGTACTGATGAAGTGTTTAATCTAGACCCTCTGGAGCCTGCGCACATGCCTGAGACACGCACGGGTGAGACTTACCAGATTTGTTGCGCCTCGACTGCTCTATGAAGTTCCATCTTTTAAAGCTTGGTTGACTGATCCTTGTTTCGCCTCTTCAGAAGCTCACCAAGCTCCTCCCCAGGACGTCCCAGTCCAACCTGAGATGCTCTACAACTCCTACTCTCACCAAAAGCAGGAGATCCTGAGAGGCCTGGCCCAGCTCAGACAGGTAACACACACACACACACACACACACACACACGTTTGTATTGCTGTCTCTGTGGGGACATTGTGAGGTTTATCATTGTCATAACCCTTTCCCCAGCCTCTCACCCAAAACTCCTCTGGGTTGCGGATCCCTTGGATGTTGCACTGTGGTGGCCCAGAACTATATTTAATTTTATATGTAATTGTTTTTGTTGTGGGTTAAAAAATGATTATTAAACACATACAGTGGCACCTCGGTTTTCGAACGTCCCGGACTTCGAACAAATCGGAGTTCGAACAAAAATTTTGAGATTTTTTTGCTTTGGATTTCGAACGAAAATCCAACGAACGTCCCCGAAAAAAGCCGTAAAAAACATAACGTGCGCGGACCGAGCAGCTGACCCATGACACGCTTTGTTATTGTGTATAACGCAGCCTCTGTATGCAGACGTGTCCCGTTTACTGACTGTTTTTTCTTCCTATTGAGGTGTAAAACCTTTGCCGTGGTAGAGTGTCACAGGGGAGGTGCTCGCTCTCCACACCTCCAAGGCTGGAGCGCTCACTCCAGGGTTTGATGTCCTGTTGTGGGCTGGAGCTGGGACAGGGATGAGGCGAGTCTGGGACAGAGCGTGACTTGGTTTATGACTTTGTCACAGCCAAACTGCACAGATGCGCACATTCAGAGCTGGACACGCACCGGGCACCTCTTCACTTCTGGAGAGACGTCACTCACTCGGCAACCCCTCCCACATGCAGCGGCCACACACATAGAGGAACAGCGCACCTGCAGCAGACACTATACATTCACCCCTACAAAAGACTATTTTAAGGCTTGGAATGCATTATTTCTTTTTCCATTCATTGTAATGGGAAAAATTTATTCAGATTTCGAACAAATCGCTTCTCAAACGGCCAACGGATTGTGGTCTAGAACCAAGGTACCGCTGTACTTAATTTCATACTGACTGATGCTGCGGAATAGCGCCTTCTCGTGGATATTTTACATACACATAACGCGTTTTCCTCCAGGGTTTGTTGCAGAAGCAGAGAGAGCTGGAGTCCGATCTGAGCCCACCGCGACATCACCATGACAACAGTGAACGAGTGACCTCCAGTCTTGGAATGGGTTAAGTTTTTGGTTGTCAGGAGAAGGAGCAGAGGTACGAACATGAATGGCAGGAAATTTGAAGGGTTGCATTGAAGTCACTTGTGCTTTTGGTTTTAAATTGTGGAGCGGTCTCATGTTTAACATGACGAACTGAACCAAATGGACTTCAGTGAAATCATTGTGTGAGTCTTTGTGCAGCAGTTTCAATCTACTGAATGTAAAAAATGTGTTTTTCACGTTTTTATGAAACACTATGGACTAACGGATGCATGCTGTGTTCTTCTAATGGTTCTCAATGTTTTTGTTTTTTTAATAAACACCCAAACTTTCAAAGTTTCACCGTTTAATAAGAAGTGGTAATTATGGTTATCAACGCCCTCTGGTAGGTGGCGCTGACACTTCAGCTGTTGAAGACTCCGTTGCGACTGTAGAAAGTGTTTTTCACCACTGATGAGCGTGGACAGGACGGCGGTCTGTAGGCCAGCGTGTAGTCACCTGTGGGCGGGACCTTGAGTTAAAACAGACCCGCTGATAAAAACTCAGGAGTCAGCAATTCTGTGCTTTGTGTCTTTGCCACCTGCCATTTGTTTCTCACCGTCACAGCAGCAAAGCAAACTACTGTGTTGTGTGTGAAGACTTACACGTGTAGATGGCGGCCTAGTGCGTCACTGTGAGTTGTTCTACTTGGTGTGTCATGTGTCCAGAAGCAGAATAAAGAGAGTGTGTACCGAGTCTCCATCCATAGTCCCATGAGGACAACAGCGGGAAGTGGAACTTCTCCTCTGGTGGCAATTGGTTCCGCCTCTGTAAGTACCGACTCCGCCCCTTTCCCTGAAGAACGCCAGTCGCCCAGTCAGAGCCATGTGGCGCTGTGAATGACTCACATCATACCTGACCAGAAGAGTCCTGAAAAAGGCTTTGTCTAGTTGTGGGTGAAGCTGGTCTCATGACAGGCGGAACATGAAGCTGCATCTTCTCCTCTGTAGGGGGAGCAGCAGCAGGTGGATGGTCGCTTTGCGCTTCTGGCGGTCTGACGATAGGAGGCAGTGTTGCTGTTCTGCAACCAAGAACTTCATTTCAATTGTCGAAAACTTGTCAGCAACAGCGCGACAAAAGGGATTGAACATGATACAAACATGATACAAACATAACAAAGTTGGCACGATCATCTTAAATAAGAATATTCTTATAAACATATAGATAATAGAGAATATACATTAGGTCGGTACAAATAAGAAGTTAACTAAAAAAGACAATCATATTGAAGAGAAAGGAAACAGAGAGAAAATACTAAAATACATTTAAAAAAGAAGAAAACAGGCAGGGCATATCACATTTCTCTGAATAATTATATTCACAGTATGCACACATTTCTTGTTATCAATATCTTAAACACGTAAGGAAATTCACAAATTCAATTTCAAACACAAGAAAGAAGGGACGACTTTTGGAAAATATAGCTCTATGGATGTGGAATTTCCCCATTAAAATAATCCGATTGATTTCTCCCCATGATCATGATATATTAATACATCTTTGGGTCCCAAATTAATTAGAAGGTTGGATTGCAGGGTGGTATAATTTTCCTTTTTTTTCCCCAAAAAACTTGGGAAAACTCACAATAAAAAAGGTGCTTTATTGTTTCTTCTTCAGCATGACAAAACACACATTTGACCTCTGTGTTACTGAGTTTTGATAAATACGTGTTGGTGGGGTAAATGTAGAATTTTATGTTGAACTTCTTTGATTTTATTACAGATTGCAAATTTATGTGGGAGGAGCTAGTTGTTTTCCAATTAATATTAGGGAAAGAGGAGGACCATACATATTTTCCCGCGAATGTTTTAGACTTGACGCAGCACCGGTGAGTGAGTGTGACCAGCATCCAATTAATAAAGCCATGGAATCAGATTTGGGTCAATAATAATCAAAACATTTGATTTTGAACAAAAAAAATGAAACTCAAACAATTTTTTTTTTTTGTTTACAGTTCTCAATTTTCTTCTCGCTGCTCAGAAGCACACACCAAACAGAACCGTTGTCTCCAGTTAAGCTCCCAATATATTCAACATCTGGTGCGTGACAAGATGCAAGTGTGATGTCTCACCTTGGTTCTACCGGCGCTTCTTTAGGAGGTCTGTACCTGCTGCAGCAGGTCGGGTAGAGTTCGGCATAGCGGTCCTTCCAAGCCAAGCGGGTCAATGTCTCCTTCTTGATTTGTTCCCTGTACGCATTCTGGCTCCGAGTTGTCAGCAGGCCACGCATCTCCGGTCACAGGTGCAAGTCAACTCTTCACCATGCAAGTTTAGTTTAAAACCGTAAAGTGTGAGTGTTTAAAAAACAAACAAAACGGAGGCGACCTGTGCTTAGCCGAGCAACCAGAGCTGGATCAGTTTCTCACAGACAAGGAACAAGTGGATCAGATGTCGCACAAGTGAAATGTGACACGCTGGGATTGGTCTTGCTTATTCATATATATTTTTAAAAGGCATCAAATGGCAAAACAGAAGTTTACTGTTTATTTTTGGACCATAGTTTTTTTTTCTCTTGTAACAAGGGCGTAACAATCTATTGTATCTTCTCACCAGTGAAGTGCATCCATTCTCTTCCTCCTGTCTGATGTTGGGTTGAGGGGGCAGCAGCTTAAGGAAAGCTGCCCCAACTTCCCCTCAAACCAAAGTCGTCCTCCCACAATTGATGACACAGAAGTCCACCATCTTAGTTCCAGTTTATTTCATCATCAAATATACATTGCAGCGTTGCATTTTACAGTAAAACAATCAGATGCTTAAGTGTTTGTTCCCCCAAATCCTCCGTTCACTATTAAAACTAGCAGTGATTAGGTGTCAACATTCAACGTTTCATCAAGTGTTACATACAAACACACAAGGTGTAAAACTAAAACAAGTTTGGGTCTCAATGTGTTTGTGTGTAAGAAGCAGCCAGCTAAACTACCAACTACAGTCGTTGACTAGTATCGTACAGTGCAGCAGTGCAAAGGCAGCGTCGCCATGGCAACAGAAGGAAGGAAGCCAGTAATAAAAATCAGTAGTTGCGTTAAGTAACATCAAGTCCAGTTCGGCAACACCAACAAATTGTGACGCTCAAAGGGGAAAACAGCCAGTAAACTTTTTAACAACTTTTGGCATTTTCAACAAGGCCACGGACGTCGGGACGTCCAGTTCGGCTTGAGCTTGAGATGTTTAGTTTTCTAAAAAAAAAAAAAAAAAAAATCCTGAATTTTACTTTGAAATGTCCAGTTATTCCCAAATCCAGTTTAAGCAAGACTCTGTTTACATTATGGCTCCACACAGAGTTCTGACCAGTTTTGGAAAATAAAAAATAAATCCCCCCTTAAAAAAATAAATGTATGGCCTGAATAAGTGGATACGTTCTAACATGCAATCTAATTTATTTTTCATAAACAAATCCATATTACGTCCAGTCTGTTGAAATCCACTTCTTGTTTTCGTGACAGTTTCAAAGATATTCCAGTTCAGACTTTTAAAGAATTTGCTTCAATTCGAGGACCCAAGTGCAAAAAAAAAAAAAATAAATAAAAATCTTGTCATGGAATTTCGAACAACATTCCAGGAACCTTTTATTAAAAAGGGGTCAAATCATTTGTTGCTGATCTAAGTCCTGGAGAGACGATTCGTACGTGTCTCTGAACTGACTCACCGAGCTTAGAGATGAATGAATCAGAATTTGTTCCAGTTCATTATTAAATAACAAATTTCATTTGGATTCAGACGCTTGTTTGAGTTTTTTGGTATATTAAAATGTTGCATTAAAAACCATCCTTTCATCTGTTATTTCCGAAGTACGATGAGCGTCAGAGTTTTAGGGGACGGTGACATGGAAGGGAGACCCAGGGATGTGGTCCTCCCCCCACTTGACCACCAGGATGTAGTTGCCACGCTCCTTCAGCAGGTAGCTGACGTTGTACTGCAGGTTCCCCAGATGTTTGACCAGAACTTCCTCGCATGGGACCTGAGGACCGTGGACCCCGACCAGGAGCATGTTCTTACCTGCAGGGGGAGCCAGAGATGATGAAGAGGAGCACGAGAGAGAGGCAAATCACTTCGGGATGACAATCGCCACTCACCAGCTTTGCTGCAGTCCACAGAGAAGCTGCTCTTCTGGCCCACAAAGGCTCGACTCAGTCCAGTTCCACGACTCAGAACCTTACTGGCGTCGGTGTCGGCAGACCAGGACATGGGGCTCTGGCCCAGGCTGGTGCTGGACAGCCGGACAGCAGGATCAAGAGTCATTGTGGTCGACTCACTGGCGTTCGTCACGCTCACCAGACGAGAGCCTAAAAGAGAAGCACAAGTGTACAGGGGAGGTTCTACACAGGAAGACCCCATTGATTCTGGTGTCAACTCACCTGTGACTTTAGCCTTGAAGGGACTTCC
This sequence comes from Synchiropus splendidus, assembly GCF_027744825.2. Taxonomy (NCBI): domain Eukaryota; kingdom Metazoa; phylum Chordata; class Actinopteri; order Syngnathiformes; family Callionymidae; genus Synchiropus; species Synchiropus splendidus. The sequence continues at coordinate 9,304,016 of NC_071339.1, forward strand.
TGGGATGTGGTTTGGACCACCGTATTTAATGCTGATCAGGTAGTTACCAGGAGCCATTGGGGTATAGAGAACTTTGTAGCCCTCTGGCACCTCCACGCAGTCCATCTTGACCTTAGATGGGCCCTCGATGGTCACGGCCAGAGCCCCCTGACCCGCCTTTGTGTTGTTGATGATGAACTCCGATTGAGTTCCTGCAACAGCAACCAAACATGTCATGTGTTATCCTCATCCCACCAGCTCAGGTGAGACAGAACACCGACCTGTCGTTCCTTTCTCCAGACCAGCACCGTACGCAGAGACCAGACCCGGCTCTCCGGTCTGTCCTGGTTCTCCAACCCGCGTGGTGAATGGACTCCCTGGAATATGTGAGCCATTGAATTTGACATCGATGGTGTGGAGGCCATTCTCTCTCGGGATGAAGCGGATTGCATATTTATCTGAAGGGTAGAGGAGGAAGGAAGTAGTAGGAGTAGTAAAAGTGCACACCTCTAGTACTCACAGTGATAATAAATGTAGTAAAACAAAAGGTCGTAGCGAAATAATGATCACAGTACACAAGTGCACACAGTAGTACACACCTCTCTCCAGCTCAGTCACCACACACTCCTCCAGAGCCCCAGATGGACTGTGGACTTTGGCCTCCAGTTTTCCTTGAGCTCCATTTAGCCGCACTGCAAAGGATGCTGGGTGATTGGGTTTCAGTCCAGACTCCTGCAGGGGCGCCACACACGCACGCACGCACACACACGCATATCTCAGATGGAGGTGAAAGCAACACAAATGATCAAGAGACACATGTGTCTTCTGCTGCTCTCATGTCCCTACTCCTGCTCTCACCTGTGCTCTGACCAGTGCAGCACCAGCAGACAGAAGCAAGCGATCACAGACTGTACTGCACAATTTATCTATTTAGCATTTAGAAACATTTCTCATTTCACTATAAGAACCAAAGGCTACATCCACATTGCCAAAAGACGCAAGTTGTTCATATGCGTCATCCAGACTTTCACCCTATTCAGCTTTTATCAGCTTGGTGAAGTCAACGAATCGGAAGAGCGGATGTTTCCTCTGGTCCTGCCTCTGTCTGCTGTTGCCTGGCAACCAGAGAGCTGGACGCTGCTGCTGCTGAAGACGATGATGCAGCTGTTAAAAGCCTTTAAATGAAACATAAGAGAAACACCAGCAGTTCCACACCAGATACAACGACCACAGCTGGGCAAAATCTTTGCAGTGCACCGGAATACAAGCTGCAGCAACTACATTTAAAAGAAAAAGGATTTTATAACCCGCACTGAACTATACGCCGCAGGGAGGCTTCATTATAATCATAGTTCTGCTCAAAAAACAAACTGGGCAATGTTCTGAACTTGAATCACATTTTTTATGGACATAAAAGCTCAAAATGTGCCGTTATCACCCACGTGGCCGCTGTCCCGACACCACAGCTGGTCTCAGCTGCTGCTTTTCGTCTCTGCTCCGCCAAGAGATCGGCTCTGCTGGTGGAGTTGGTGGACAGGCCGGCGTAAGCAGCGCATTTAAGCGCTTTAAGGTAAATAAAACGGCTGTGATTTCATCGGTTTGATGTGACAAGACTTTGGCAGCATGGTGCTTTTTAGCCTGTAAAAATCCATATATTGATATGCTGTTGTAGGTGCAGGTTCAGACGGCAAGAAAAAAAGTAGCGGCTTATAGACCTGAAATTACGGTACTCTCATTATTCTGGCTTCACAGAGCCCAAAACAATACTTTGACTAAATTTTGGCCTTGTAGATTTGCCCGTCTGTGGTCACTATCATGAGGCCAGTTGCATAAACACAAGTTAAACTAAATAGATGACCTACACTGTGTCAGAAGGAGCAACTGTTATAGAATGCAGCCATTGACACTGCAACGCCAGTCGGCCTTCTGAGATCTGGCTCAGATAGCATATAGGAATCAGACTTCCAAAAGATTCTCTCTCTGAACTATTTCAAACTGATCATAATCATAGAAGAAGAAAAGTGTGTCTAACATTCCAGGAACCAGGTGAGAAACTCTGTAACCCTGGCTTGCTTGGAACAGAAGAAAACAGATGGATGGTTAACAATTTTTTCAACCTGTGAAACAGATGCTCAGCTCTTTCTCCTTAAATCTCACGCTGTTCAGAGTCAAACTGATTTATGCAACTGAACCTCAACCCCTTGAGCAAGGCAGGGCTGGATGGGTGTGGAGGTGTCTCCTTATGCCTCACCTGAAGACCGCTAACAGTGAGGCGGCGAGAGTCGTTCTTCTGGGCAACAACAGGCACCAGGAATGGGCTGTCTGGGATGTGCTGGTCGTTGAACTTCACGCCAATCTCGTAGTCACCTGCAGGGGGAGCTGGAGTTAAGGCCAAACTCTTGGGCTCATGGGACGCTAGAATCAAAAGAGTGGAGTTCCTATACCAGGCTCCTGGGCAATGTATGTAACGCCACAGGATCCGTCTTTGCGGTCGTCAAAGGAGATCTCAGCTCTGCTTGGTCCTTCCACCGCGACCGACAGCCCACCAGCACCGGCTTCACGGGTCCAGATGCTGAACTCAGCTGAACACAGAAGGTGTTTTTTTTGTTTTTGATTGCCTTTATGCTTCTCACAATTGGGATTTTTTTTGTTGTTATATTATAATTCAACTTCAACGTTTTGTTTCATAGACATTTTTAAATATATGATCCATTTTTTTTTTTTTTTTTTTTTTTTTTTTTTAGATCTTCACTGGTGCACGTGGTAAAGCATATTGTATGCCACTCACCTGACTCGCCACACTGAGCTCCCAGCAGGCCTGGACCTCCTGCTCTCACCCTGGGGGCCCCTCCCTCTCCCAGCGGCCCCACGGTGAACTGGAAGGGGCTCCCTGGCACATGCTGGCCCCGGTACTTCACACTGATGAGGTGCACTCCCATCTCTGAGGGCACAAACCTCACGCAGTAGGTGCTGTTGCCCAGGGGAACCAGCTCTGCTGACTGAGTGGTTCCAGAGGGGGATTCCACCTCAGCTCTTACATCCTGTAAGTCCAGCACTGCCAAAGATAGGAGTACTTAACACTCTCTTTCTCTGGCTTCAACAGTTTAGACACTCATTCATTCATTCTTGTGTCACTCTCTCGAACCTAAAAACGCACCCTCAAATCTGGACGTTCCCTTTGAACCAGTGACCACCCAAATTCCCCTTGACTTCCCAGCCAGAACCAGACCAGAGAGACCAGAGATGATGCGACAGCCACTCTGGTTCACTACTGATGAAGGAGAAACTGTGGACCCTCCAGACCAGTGGAGGGAGCAGGAGGAAGTGTGAAAGAGGAGCTGGCGAGACAAGTTGAGGAGGAACCAGCTGTCTGGAGAAGAAGGGTGGTGAGGAGGAGAGAGGGAGAAGGAAAGAAGGCAGGGAGGGAAAATAAAGAGGAGCTGGGAAAGAATGAAGCAAGAAATACAAAAAGATGAAGAGAAACAGAAGAGTCACAACAGCAGCAGAGAAAAGGAAAAAGGAGACCTAAAAGCTGGTTCTAATCCACTCAAAACAAAATTCTAATTATTATATTTTCATCACATCACACTTTGATCTGTTGTTCTAAATGAAATGAAGGTGCGTGAGTGTGTGTAAACACACCGGGTATCTTCAGGCTGAAATCACACGCACTGCCCACGCTGGCAACAGAAGCCGCTCTCTGTCTTCTTGTGATGCTCTCTCTGATTCGCCCCTCTCCAGTCACCCGCACTGTGAAGGGACTTCCTGTAGGTATAAAGACAGCATAGCCACTATAGCCTCATGTTTGAGTACAGAGAGTGGTTTCTGGGAAGGCATGAACCTGGGATGTGTTCATCAGAGAAGCGGATAGAAACAATGTAGTTTCCGGGTTCAGTGGGGCAGTAAGTGACCTGGCATGTTCTTTCCTCCATGTCCTCAGTCTGGATGTCCACTTTGCTGGGCCCCTCGATAGCCAAGGCCAGAGACCCGTACCCTGCACACACGTCCACAACAAAAAGCATTATACAGTAATACTAACAAAGAAAGAGTTTAGAGTGACCCATCACTGACCGGCCTCTCGCGTGTCGACAATGAAGCTGCAGTCCGTAAAGGTGGTTCCCTGCTCCAGTCCATCCCCATGAGCTTTGACCCGGTGAGCTTCTCCAACCTCAGACTGGACCACCATGATGGTGAACGGACTCTTGGGGATGTGCTGTCCGTTCTTCATGATGCTGACCAGGTGTTCTCCCACCTCCCGTGGGATGAAGGTGATGACTGCGGAGAGATGCTCATGTTCAGTTGAGGAAAAAAAAAAGACGAAGAAAAACACCTGTCACTTTACCACTGCGGTTGTTGGGCATCAACTTCAGCAGGCACGGCTCGCTGCAACCCGATGGCGCTGTGATGCTGGCACTCAGTAGGCTCAGGTCGGTCTCATTAATATCCAGAGAGAAGTCTGCTGCAGATCCCAGTTTGATCTGAGAGCGACACTGACTGTCGTCTAGAAAACAAGGAATGTCTGTCTCAAAAACCTGTCTATTGCATTGATGATCAGAGGAAGTAATGTGAATGGTGGACCCAAGTCAGATGGTCAATTGCAGTAGAACTTGAAATGGTTGAGCAGTTTTTGTCAAGATCATTATAAAAATATAAAAAATGGAACACAAAGAGAGAAGTAAATGACACTATAACTTCAAAATAAACTGAAGTATGTGTGTGCAGGCTAACCAATGATCCTGGCCGTGAAGGGGCTTCCAGCAATGTGGTCATCGTTGTATTTGACCAGGATGTTGTAGTCTCCGGGGAGAGTGGGCAGGTAGCTGACGCTGCAGGTTCCGTCCTTGTTGTCCACACAGCCGATCTCGGCTTTTGACGGACCCTCGATTGCCAAATCCAGTCCACCTACAGACACAGACAATTATCGTGAATAAGAAGGTTGACCGTTGTTCCCTGCCAAAAGACAAGACAGACCAAAGACGAGCAAAACCACTGTTTTGATCACGGGTGGTGACACAACATAACACTTATAGTAGGCAGCAAGGTCAACACATCAGTAAAACTTCAACGTGAGGTTTGAGTGACTGACAGATTAACGCACTGATGCAGGTCTATTTAAGATCTCTGTCTCTAAGCCTGGTACCTTCAGAAGCATCCTCTGTGAAGACGGTGAAAGTTGCCATTTTGTTGGCGACACCGTAACTCAGGCCCGGCCCATAGGCAGTGACGCTTGGGCTGCTCGAGTGGTTGACATAGAACTGAAGAGGAGACTCTGCGGAACACAGTGAAACAGCGTCTAATAAAATCCCAATAATCCCTAAAAGAATGAGATGGCTGTGTGTCCTACAGTGCTACCTGGAATGTGTGACCCGTTGTACTTGATGTGCATCTCATGCAATCCGGCCTCGGTGGGCGAGTATTGGACTGTGACGGTTCCGTCCAGGTTGTCGGTGATGACCGGCTGGGCGGATTTTCCAGAGGGCATCAGAACCTCTCCTGTGGAAGACCAGAGTCACATGATCATGCCACAGTTGATTTAACAACAGAAGATAACCGCACATTTATCTTCCAGTCTCACACTCAGCTACTTCCTTCCCAAACCTACCCCACTGCCTTACTCAAACATCTATTATCTACCCTTCCAACCTCTTCTTCTATCCCCTCATTTACACACATCATTCTTTCCACAGCCATTCTCATAAACATTTCTCATTCCATTTCTTCCTCACACTTATGTTCTCAACTCTATTAATCTATTCATGAATCTATTGAATTAGTAACCCATTTCAAGCAACAGATTCAACTCTCACCGGTGATTTCTCCCTTCTTAAATGAGAAGGGGATCACCATGTCGAAGGGTCTGAACCCGCTTCCGTTCACACTGCTGCTGATTGGCTTGTAGCTTTCAGATGTCACCTGGAGAATACAGGATTTTAAAATCAATTGACATGAAAGCAACTCCTCATCTGATGTTAGAAACATGCTCTCATTGATGCTGCTTCCCACACTATGGCATCCTGGGAAATGAGGGAGTGTATTGAGGTAGTGATGATGAGGATGCAGCCATAGCAAGTAAAGACAAAAACAAAGGCTACACGTGTTAACAGTGAAGAGGAGGGTAGCTTTCCAGCGATCCCATTGGCTGACAGGAAGACGCAGAGACATGAAGGCGGCAAAGCAAGCCAGACGAGCAGCCACCTGCAACAAAGATGTAACCGTGCACGCGAATGTGAGCATGTGTGCAGTACCCAGGGTTGGAAGCCTGCTCCAGGAGGAGCGGCCTGCTGCAACAATCGCTGATCTTGCACCATTGGAACTTCATCAGTAGCCTGTAAGTAAGTATGAACCAGGGACAATACAATTTAACATCTGACCTCAGGCAGGACAGAAGAGATGGGCTCAAGACTATATTTCACAATAGAGGCAAGGATATTGCTTATTCCCTCCTCAAGTCAAGCATGTTTTCAAGGGAGTTCCAATGTGTGGTGAACACCAGGACCTTTCACTCACCATGACTTTGAAGGGACTGCGTGGAATGTTTTCGCCTCCAAATCGAACGTAGATCACGTAGTTCCCAGGCTCCAGCGCTGTGTAGAAAATGTCGAAGGTTCCGTCCTCGTTCTCCACAACCTCAGCCTGCACCTCGCTGCCGTCCGGCTGGACCACCACGCAGCTGACCTTGCCTTTCCCAGCACCTTTTGCGTTCACCACCAGACCCAGCTCCTCCCCAATGGCCACAGTAGGCCCCACTCCGGGACCTGAGGGTCACCATCATTCATATGACTGCGCAGTGACAGACATTTTGGATGCCTCTGGGTAGGTACTGGACCCACCTGTGACAGTGCATTTGCTGGCATCTCCAGTTGCCGTGGCTCGGACTCTGTACGGGGATGCAGGGATGTCGTCTCCTCCATACTTGATGACAATTGTGTACCGGCCGGTCCGGTCGGGGAGGTACAACACCTGGTAAGTTCCATCACCATTGTCATGGATAGTGGGCTGTTTGGGCTTTCCATCTTGGTCCTGAAGATCCAGAAGAAGCACCACAGGATCAGTCTGAGTGTGCGTTTCTCCGCAGTGTTTGTGCGTGCATGTGTGTTTGACTTTTGGAGCCTTTTCCTCATTTGTCTGTTTGTTTTGTGGGTCACTTTGTTGACATGTTAGCCTTACTGACCGTAATGAACACACTCAGTTGGCCCTTTCCTGCATCTTTGGCATCAATGCTGAACTCCACAGGGAAGCTGGCAGAAACCCCGTTGGTCAGCCCCGGCCCGCTGGCCCGGACTTTACTCGCATCATGAGTCGGAAGAACCCTGAACCTGAACGGACTGGAAAGACAGAGAATGAAGAACTACAATCGAGACATACTCCAAGTCAAATGTCACGAATGGTCAGAAACAGAAGTCATTCCCCAGTTTAGGTCAAGATCACAAAATACAGATTGCATTTTTAGATCCACTACTCTAAGATAGTGTTGGCTCTAGTAGAACCCAACAAGTAGGTCCAGACTGTGAAACCTAGTCTGGTGCCACCAAACATCTCCCTCATGCAATTCTGGGATTATTGTAAACTAACAAACATGCCGGGTCCGGGAGATGAGACAAAAAGTCCCGGTGGTTTCTATAATCGAAGACATCCTGGGAAGAGTGCAGATAGATTCCGTCTTTGCTCATTCATTACAACTCAGTGCTTTCCCGGATCAGAACCAGCCAAGAGGAAATCAGAAGCAGATGCCTGCGCTCATGTGCTTATTCAATTTTACACTGGATGAAAAAAAACACATGTACACATCAACAAATGTCTCACACGGCGCCGCTCATTACCTGCCGGGGACGTCCTCTTCCGCATACTGCACATCCACAGTGTAAGGCCCTTCAACAGAGGGCGTGTAGGACACCGTCTGTGTTCCGTTACCATTGTCCATCACCTGCACCGGCTCGGACACTCCCTTGGGACCGTTGACAGAAACTGCTAGCGGCGCCACACCGGCCTTCCTGCAGTCAACAGTGAAGGACTGAGGGAGTTTGGCCCGGACTCCGGCACCCACACCAGGGCCAGACACCTTGACTCTGCTGGAGTCAACAACATCTTTCACCGGCACTTTGAATGGGCTTCCTAAAAACAAAGAAAGTGACAAGGCTGAGCTAAGCCTAAACCAGAGCAGTCAAGCTTCTTGGAGGATGTGGATCTACACTAACCAGAGAAAATAACTTGTAAATTAGGTTACGGTTGGGTCACTGGCCAAATCTGTTGAGTAACAGCTTTAAAGCTACATTGGAGGAGGTCAGCATTTGTTCCAAAAACAAGGAAACCTGCTGACTTTTTCCCCCAAACACAGTCAATTACCGTGAGCTGTGGTGTTAGTCGCACCAGGGAACTCAACCACTTCTGTAAATCATTAGCTCCAAACACTAGGGAACATCTGTCAGCAGCCAACATCAGTTTAGAAATACAAACCACATCTGGACCAAAGTTGGTTAGTCACTATTTTAGAGACAATGTTGAACATGTGATCCTTTCAACCGCTTTTTCAATTGAAGCGATCATCATAATAATTTTTTAAAAAACGAAAACTTCCTAACCCATAAGTTTGGCACCCAGTTGAAGCACCAAAGTGCAAGACACTACTTGCACTGGGGTCATCTCGGGTCAAACGAGGAGCGTGGGACACTCCGAGTACAGATTAAGGGTCACAGTAAAGACTCACCTGGGATGTGGTCACCGCCGTAGGTGATATTGATATCATAGAGTCCTGGAGTGAATGGCATGTACTCCACACTGCAGCTGCCGTCTTTGTTGTCCTGACAAGACATTTTGGACTCAGACGGTCCCTCGACGGTGATGCCCAGACCGCCAATACCCGCCCCTCTGGTGGACAATCGGCAGAGTCAGTAACAGCTTGAGTCACTTTTTCATCATCAGAGCCCAACCTGGTGATGATGTTGAAGTGATTGGTTTTGTCAGCCAGTCCTTCTTTGAGTCCGGGCCCTGTAGCTACCACCCTGCTCGGATCACATCCCTCTGACACGGACACCTTAAACGGGCTCTTGGGGACTGGTGTGTCGTCATACAGAACGTTGATGTTGTGGACTCCTTCAGTTAACAAACACGTTTTTGTTTTAATTGGACTGAAGAAGTGGATCCAGCATAATATAATCCAGCAAAATACAGGAACACCATTATATGTCAACCATGTGAACTATCATAGAGCAAGCTAAAAATGTGGACCAAAACAGAGGTGCATGGGGAGTCAGCATGTTACTACAAGATAACAAAATAAAGGGCTTGTATGGGTGCAGAGAGGACAAAGACAATGGACCTATATTAAGTACAAAGACGCAGGACCAACATTAAGGATTAGCATCTCCTCTACCCGGACTGAGTGTGTTACCGTTCTCAAATGGAGTGTACTCCACACTGTAGGTTCCATCGGCATTGTCGGTGACCACGCAGTCCGTAAGCGCTCCGGAAGGATTCTTCACCGCTGCCTTAATGTGGTCTCCACCTCTGTGACTCAGAGGACGAGCATCCACGGTAAATGCTGTTGTAGCTTCTCTGAAAACATCTGCAGAGAGGTCAGAGGGCGCTAGTTAACAAAAACAAGATGGCTCGAGAAACCAAGAGACCTACCGTCTCCCTCCACGCCAGGTCCAAACACTTTGACTTTGGATGTGTCCACAGCCGGGTCGACTGTTACTTTGGCGGGGAAGCCAGAGACGGCCTTCCCTCCATACTTGAGCAGCAGCGTGTACATGCCGGCGCTCAGAGGAACATAGGTGACGGTGTAGGTTCCGTCTTTGTTGTCCTGCACCTCCGTGTTTGCCTTCACACCTTCAACAAACGATGAGAATTCAGCGTGATGATGGCACCAAGTCAACACAAACAAACCTTGTGAGACTTCAGGAAGCGCAGAAACAGAGGCGTTTAACTTAAGTTAAACACATGCTAGATTAATTTTAACTTAGATGGTCTATGTAATGACGACAAAGAATAAACGAAAGAAGCAAAATTTGTGCCTATTTCGGTGATGGTGGAGGCTGTTACCTGAGCGTGGTGCAGTGCTGGTGGGACTTGTTGGAGGAGAGTCCAGCGCAGCCTCCAGACTGAGCTCTCCTGGTCCAGCTCTGGAACAGTCCACATTCATCACACTGGTCTCTCCAACCTACATGCAGGACAGAAGAAAACAAAATGTAATACAGTATGTGATCAAACACTTCATCCGGACTTCACCTTGGCTCTTTTGAGTCCAGGCCCAGAAACCACCACTTTGGAGGGATCAAATGGCATATGGACATCAGCTCTGAAGGGGGACCCGGGGATGTGGACCTCCTCAAACAGGATGTTGACCAAGTATTCCCCTGGTTCAGTGGGCAGGTAGGAGACGGAGCAGGTCCCGTCACCATTATCCGAACACTCGATCTTTGCCTCAGTCGGACCTTCCACAGTCAAACCCAGCCCACCGGTGCCGGCTCCTTTAGTGTCGATGGTGAACTCGGCAGGATTTCCCACCAGCCCTCCTTTCAGACCAGGACCAAAGGCTTTCACCTGTCGGGAGGCTCACTGTTATCAAACTACCAAGACACAAAATATATCCCCACATAAAAACCTTTATTAAAATTTGGTTATTTATTTTAGCATCACAACTTGTTAGCTACCTTGCTAGGATCAGGAGGTAGCTGACCCTCCACAGGAAACGGGCTTCCAGGCACAGGGTGACCATCGTAGGACACATTGACAGCATAGAGTCCCTCTTCAGTGGGAGTATACCTGACCACAGTGACGTTCGCTTTCTGTGGCTCCACTTTACACGGTACAATCTTCTGACTCGGACTCAGCTGACAACACATAACAATCAGATGCCCTCGAAATAAACTCACTAAAATCAGCAAACACTCACCACTGAGACCTCCAGCTGTCCTTGACCTCCTGCTCCTTTGGTGTCCACAGTGAACTCCTGCTTCTGACCGACCTCCACTCCTGAGTGACATGGCTCATGATCAGGCATTCATGTTCAAATGAGGGGAGGTGAGGAACACTCACGGCCGTTCAGGTCGTCCACTGTAATCTTGCTGAGGTCCAGAGGGGAGGCCACACCCACGCTGAATGGACTCTTGGCGATGGGATCTCCTCCGAACTTCACCTCGATTGACATCTCGCCCTGTGGGAAAAATGGTTAGATGCTTGGCACCTCCATCGGCCATCAACAACAAGTTTCAAAACATCAAATGAGCATGGTGGGAGGAAAAAGAAGAACTTGGAAAGATACCACAATTTAATGTAATTGTATTTATTGATTTAAAAAATTAATGCATTTTAACCTGACAATTTGAGGAACAATTTAGAGCTTGTTTAACTTCCTACTAATTTCACTATTATTCTATTTTTAAATAATAAAAAAAATTACAAGATTTGCCAGATAATATTGTCAAATGTTGACATTTTCAATCGAGATTGATTCATTTTATTTTGTATCGCCCACATGCTGCACCGCGGTGTGCGAGATGTCATACCTGCTGCACGGGTGTGTATTTGACCGTCTGAGAATAGTCATAGTTGTCGATGATGTCGAAATCCTTGACTGGGGAAGAGAAGGTGACATCCAGTGGAGCTTTGCCAGCTCCTTTGGTCAGCACAGTGAAGTGGGTGGGTTTGTTGCTCTCCACACCTAAGCAGGAGGAGCACAAGGTCAAGCAAGAGGGCGATGCGTGGATTTGCGAATACTTAAGACAGGTCTAGTACCGGTGCGATTGATTCCAGGGCCTTCTACCTTGACCTTGGCAGCATCATGGGAAGGATCCACTACGATGATGAAGGGGCTCTGAGGAACCTCCTGCAGGTGATGTCACATTCAAATAACACAGCCAGAGCTTCTTTGATTTAACGTCTGTTAGAAGCTCTACCTTGTCAGTGAAGAGGACTTTGATGGTCAGACCACCAGCCGCAGGAGGGATGTACTTCACTGTGAACGTGTCGTTGGCATTGGGGATGATGTCAAAGTCCACATCAGCCTCCTGATCACTGATCATGTTGGCGTCGCACTTGATGCCCACAGAAACGTCACCTGAGTGAACGACAAACACAAAAACCAGAACGACAATTAATTCACATCTGAATCTGAATGAACTTGGTCCCGATCTACTGAACGACTAAGCCGAAGAGGAGAGGTGCCAGTGCAAATGCCAATCAAGATTAAGGTACTTTCATGGAGATCCATGTGGTGGCGCTGCTACTGCTAAAGTCGTCAGATGTCAGACACCTAATGTGGCTGGACAAGTTCTCTTGTGAAAGACCAACTCCTCTACAGTTTCTCCAGCGACACAGGAATCCTGGCCATGACAGGAATGAGATAGAAACTGTGTCAGACAGATCTGGGTCACATGCTTCAAAGAGAAACTACTCACAGGACCTAGGTACGCTGTGGAAATGACAGGAACAAGTGATAATATATAACCATCTCTAGTAAACAAATAAAGGTTAAAAAAAAGGGCAACAATGACTCTTTTTTTAACATATGTAAACACTCAAAACAAATATGAAACTAGAATAAAAAGTTAAGGTAATATATAGGTGAAATATATATATATGAGAGTGTGTGAGTGACTTTAGGACTTTATCTCAAATGTGCATGTTACCATCTCCTGCTCCAGAACAGTCCACGATGAAGTGCGTGGGCTCGTTGGCCTTTAGTCCAGTCCGCTCCACTCCTGGACCGGACACCTTTACCATGTCCGGGTGGCTTCCTTTACCCACATTCACCTACAATCATCAACAGGAGAACAAATCAGTCAGATAAACAGAGGCAGCGCATCAGCTCTTACTGATGTGGACAGCCACAAGGCACCGTACCCGTCCTCTACATCAGCACTTTATAATGCCAGAGAAAACCTGCACCAGGAAAGACTGCTTCACTACGACAGCTACACAAAAATCTGTCAACTCAGACCTCCTATCATAACCATTCTCACGAACAAGAAGTGAAATATCTTTACAACTATATTTCTATTATGGCATCAGAACTTTCTTCGTCTCTTCCATGTTACCAACAGGATTTTTTTAACAGTTTTCCCAGTCAATAAAAAGATGAACATTTATGACAACAAAAACAAACAACAAAAACAACGATGACATCAACTTTTGTTTGGGTGCTTTAAAGATAATTAAATACAGAAATGTATTCTCATTTGTTAGAAGAAAATAAAGGGGGTGAGTGTAGTATTTTTATATTAATATGAAAAGTCATTATGATATGCAAGTCATGATGAAGGCCATGCATCAAAACAGATATCATGGTGTATGTAGATCTCCCATTACCAAAACAGCGGCCTGCACGGCGTTCTCAGTCAGCAGTGGTTAGTAACTATCATCAGCGCTGAAGTAAGACGAAGGAAAAATGCAGACGGTCATAACTTACAGGACATGCATGAAACCAAATAGTTGCAATGTCACTAACGTTTTCTAAAATGGCACAGGTGATGTAAACACATGACTGCAAGAGAGAGACTGAAGCCAAATGAATCAAACAACACAATTAAACCATTAGCGAAAAATCAATTTATTCTGAGACCAATTAAAATTTCCAACGTGATCGACGTTTGAAAAAAAACAAAAAGATCACAGATGAGAGAACACGAAGATAACAAGGTTTCATTCCTCTTTCGTTTTGAACTCCTGAGTCATTTCACACAAATTGCATGGCTGTTGTTCACCAGCAGATTCATCAGCTGTCCTCAGGTGTGTTTTAGTGAATGTGAAGCCTGCATCTCAGGTCAAATCAGGTTGTGTAACTTTCACACCGGCTCCTTTCCGGCTCATTGCAGCAGACTTGAACATGTTTCTGCCGTTTGTTCTGACACCAGGGCGTGTCTGCTTACTCACCATCAATAACTCAACTTATCAACTGTGCAGGTAGAGTCGGTGCCTGCAGGCGGCTGCAGATTGCAACAGGCCTGCTCTGCCTCATCGATGACAAATTGAAAAAGCTGATAATAAAACAATAAATAATAAACTGTGCCAAGTAGAGTGCTTTGTGGAGGAAGGCAAATAGTTTATTCAAAACACAACCGCATGACGGACGGTGGCTAATCATTGTATTCAGTCTAAATTATATTGTGATAGTTTATGTGTTGCATAATAGCGACTATCTCAGTCAGCTACAACTTACAGGTGTGTGTATAAGTAGTCAATCTTCCATCTGTCTGACCTTAATACTTCAATAATTTACTTCAGGTGCAAGATGAACATGAGGTAACGCCAGCATTAGAATAGTAGTATTTAGTCATTCACGATTATAGCTGATATACACAATTGTTATTGCATACAAGAGGCAAGTCTTGTACTAAAATATCTAATTATGTTTTGTGAACTTTCATGTGATATATTACTGACTGGCAATTAGCATGATTTAGTCATTTATGTCATTTATGGCATTATGGTTCACTTGCAAGTGTTTCCACTTCCAGAGTAGAAAAGGGTCAAACTATAATTAACATTTCAGAAATTTGAGAAATATAATTGAAGAGACAACAAACCTTTTTTACAACTATACAAGTCGCCTAAAACCATCTACACAAATGTGCAAACCATGCACAAGTCTCTCACACGTCATCGTGGCCAGTCAAGTCACTTAAAAAAAAAATGCTGGTATAGGATTCAAACTGAAGTAACTACTGCTGCTGTCAAATGTTGGATTTAAAAACAAGTCGCAGCCATCCCTCAGGTTCTGCTGGCATCCTAATAAATTCCACAGCAGAACATGAAACCCGCCTACTGACGGTTCTACACATGTGAAGACAGCTGATAAAGTCTGAGGCCAACATAACACTGAAAGATAAAAATATAAACCTTTTCACTCTTTTATAGCCGTTTTTGTTGAAGTGACCTTCACCATTGAGACCAAAACAAACCACTTAAAATGGTCAAAAAGCTTTAAAAACTTAAATTTGATAGAGTGAAAAGGTTTATATAGAAAGTAAAAGTGATTCCACAGAAACTTCACATATCTGAAGAACCAGATGAATCATTTCAGTGCTGTCTTACAATATTTAAATGATTGCTGTTTAACCCAAAAGACCTTTTGGGGGGGCAATTTTGCTTCAGCTCGTGTGCTGGTTTGATTTAGGATGATTCAGACAAGTGAAGTCTCTCATGCAATAAAACCAGAAATACAAACACAACAAACCAAAGTTAGTCACAGTGCAGAAATGATGGATAAGTGCATTAAAACATCACGTGCAAACACCAGTGTTAAGTGTGAAGAGGTTACAGGGTTACATTTAACTAGATCATCATTAATACAAAGTATAGCAATGCAAACGTACGTGAAATAGAATGAAGCGTTCAAATTCACTCAGTCAAATCGGAAGGCTAAATCTTCTGCAGTTCCCTTTCTTCTTGTCGTTGTGATTTCCTTGCTCATTATAGCTGATATCTTTTGTCTTCGGTGCTAGTATTGCTCACTCTGTAAGCAACCTGTACATTTTTGTCTCCATTTTTAGGACCACTATACACACACACTTATTACTTTCATGAATACTGATTTTAATCCATGTGCTTCACACTGAACTGCAGGAGTTGCGAACGATAGCGAACATCTTGTCCGGTAAGGCAACAAACTCAATCACTGAAGCTACAGCAGCTAGCTAACGTAGCATGATGTTTCAGTGCTGAATGTTACAGGTAGCCAAGTGGTAGTGTGTGAACAACGCATTTCATTTTAAAAATCACATCTGCTCAAGGGTTTTTGTCCGAGTGTAAACATAATTCCTTTTTTTTTTTTTTTTTTTTTTTAAATAAGCCAGCATCATAGTCAACAAAGACACATGCACTACTCTTCATTTCTTTAAAGCAATATATTGTTTAAGTGCAAAAGGCACTATAAAAAGAAAAGGTTATCGCACTTCTGCCTCAACACCAGTGATCATGGAAATAACTTTCTTTAAAGCTAAAAGGATGATGAATCAAATTCATCTTCCAACAGAAATCAGCATTTTTTTCTCAACGTCAGACTCAAAATAGTAACTGTCAGCAAACTAATGATGCTAAAGTATATTTCTAAAAGCATCATCGAACCTAACAGCTGTATCTCATTTCAGAAAATGTGGTGATTATGATCAGCGGCTTCCTTTTTTTGTCGCTCGCCTGTGTGTTTAGGGACGATTGGTTACGCTCCGTCATGGTCGGCTTCACCCGAACAACATTGTTGGTTTTGGCCTCCACCAGCGGTTCTAAATCCACCACTCTGGCCCGCTTAGCCATGACAGGGTTGGCGGGTGAGGAAGGAACTGGCGTCTGTAATCGCGTGCTTACCCTGAAGGGGCTCTTGGGGATGCTGACCCCTCCCCAGGCGATGGCCACTGTGTGCTTGAGAGGGGAAGTGGGCAGGTAGGAGCACGAGTACTGACCATCGCCTTTGCTTTTGACTTTAACCTCCACTGGCTCTCCTTCTGCATCCTAAGAGAAAGAGTTTGCACCTTTCTTCAGTTGAATCTCAGAAAAAACATCCGACATTTATGCAAGAATGAAGCGAATAAAAAGAGATCACTGTCAAACACTGACTAACAAAACATTTTTAAAAAGTTGAGCTCATGTAGAAGCCAGTAATTTCACAAAACTCATAAATAAAAAAGGACATACAAGTCAGTTATTAATTACTACAGTATATTCACATTGAAGTTGTCGAGCTACTTCTAAGAGCCGCTCTTATTAAAGAATGCCACGCCTTGAACATCAACATGTGGATTCTGGGATTAAACATAGGCGTTGCTGCTCACTCACCTGAGCCATGATCTTTAGAGGCCCATTCCCACCATCCTTTGCATCCACTGTGAACTCAGCCAGCTGGTTGACCAGACAGCTGTTCTCTGCCTGCAGGCCCGGCCCAAATGCGTTCACCTGCCAACAACACCCATCAAGATCAATCATAGGGAGTTTAGGCAGCAAAATCAAGGCAGCTACATATCAACTTTCAGCATACTCTCAGAGTAAATGCAGTTTATAAACGACTGAATACATACATTACTTTGAAAATAACATGGTTATAAAATACTATAAGCTGATATATGGATAAAGAGTTTAACTTGTGTTTATGTAACAATGTTTTTTGGCCTGTGTGAAGCCAGATTAACTGTACCATAATTTCCAGAATATAAATCGCTACTTTTTTCTGGCAGTCTAAACCCTTCACCTTATACAATGACGTGACTAATATATGGATAGTTACAGGCTAAAGAACGTCATGCTGCCCTGGTCACATCAGACTGATGAAATCACAGGGATTTTATTTACCATAAAGCATTAAAAAAGCCCTGTTTTCGCCTGCAAGTTTGCAGCTATGCCCACAGAGCCGATCTCCTGGAGGATGAGAGACAAGAAGCAGCAGCTGAGACCAGCTGTGGTGTCAGAACTTCTGACACGCAGGTGAAAACAGTGCATTTTGACCTTTACGTCCGTAAAAGATGTGAGGAGTTTATGCTTCAAATTCAGAACATTGCGTTTGTTTCATGAGTCAGTCTCCATCCTGGACCCTGTTTTCAAAACTAGTTTATAAGTGATCCTCAAGCATTTTCAAGCCAGGTGCACCACTGACCTTTCTACATCGTACACAGCACCATTGCATCCGCAGCTTATATAATGGTGTGGTTTATGTATGAACAAGAGCTATCTATGATGTTTATCATAGCAGCAGTTATGTACAAAAAAAACAGCTTTTTACGGTTTGCAACTTAATAAACAAAACATAATGAGGTGAGGAATTGATGTAGGGAATGAATTGGTTGACGGTGAAAAAATGCGGGTCGCCAGGGAGTCAGCTGTCTGACCAACCTTCTCCGGATGGCTGCTCTGGTTGTCAGGAACGATGCAGGCCATGAAGGGACTGTTTTTGATGTCCTCCTCGTCACAGGTCACATGGACAGCATATTCACCTGGCTCCAAGGGCCAGTAGCAGACATCACATGACCCGTCATTGCGGTCCTCACACTCAATCTTGGCCTGCGATGGTCCCTCAATAGCAAACCCTACAGACACATTAAAAACAGACAACAGTCATGGACTTTAGCACAGGATCCAAGATGGAGTTGATGGCAGTCTACAGGCAACAATAACATCCAGCTGAAAGCCCCACTGGATAGTAAAGGCAAATTGGAAGAAAAAACAGGAACTCACCCAGGACTCCAACATCTGGGCCCACTGACTCCACAACAAAAGTAGCAGGTTTACCAACGACACCACCCTCCAAACCAGGACCCCATGCCCGGATCTGTTGAGGACCTGCCTCTGGACCCACATTCACCTCAAACGGACTGTAAAAGAAACAAGGATTGAGACTTTCAATTGAGACTTGGACTCGCGCAACCCATTGTTCAGACCGAAGGTTAGTTTTAACACTTGATTATAATGTTCTTTACATATATATATATATATATATATATATATATATATATATATATATATATATATATATATATATATATATATATATATACACACACACGCTTAAAACCCTTCAGTCCTGCACTGAGGAAAACGTTCCAGACCTCTCCACTTTTCATCTCATCAAACATCAGCCTGCCAAGTCTTTACAGACTCCAAACATCCGAAACAGGTTTCCAGGTCCCAGCACAGTCATAAATTGCTGTGAACATGACGCCACCCACTAAATCTGCGCAGCCACTATTTTTGTTGGCTGTTAATTGTATATCAGTGACATTACGGTAATAAAACACAGTGAGAAGCGACAGAACATTAACCTCAGGCTTTACATCTTTGCTGAGCCCAACAATCCAACCATGCACAGGCGGTGAGGTAATGCCAACACGCACGCTTACCTCTTGGGGATGTGCTGACCCCCCCAGGTGATAGAGATGCTGTATTTCCCTTGACTCTTGGGGTGATATTCATAGTAGAACACACCATCCTGACTGGAGGTCTGCTTTACAGGTTCCTCTGTTCCCTCTAAACACACATCAAAGAGGCAACACAAGCATCAGGAGATTGTAACTGGGAAATAACATGTCAGCAAGATACTCTGATAACAATAACCAACAACATATGTGCAGTTCTTCATTGCCCAGTGGTAGGGATGGGCGATATTGACAAAAAGAATATCATGATAAATACAACATATGTTGGACACACTAGTCTCTCTTGAAACTGTTTAAGGATGACAATGATTAGTGTAGTTTGTCTCCAACATCATTATTTGTTTATGTTTAGATATCATGAACTAAGTGTCAAGATGAGAAATTCAAGGTTTCACATCTCTCGTAGAACCCAGTTGTGTCCGACAGACTGCTTTGCCAGTTTTATTTAGGGGTTAAATTCAGTCTTCTGTCTGCTGTCCCCAATGTATCTCACACCTCTTAACAGTTTACTTTAACTATGGACCCATCTGGACACATTTCCTAGATGTACATTAGAAATCTTGTGAATAAATGATCATTTCACATTCTATTCTCAAAATCATTAGACAAACTGTCAGTCCCTTGTTTGGTGTGATGAAAAACCTTTTGGCAATTTGACAATTGTTTTACAAACTCACTGGGGCCCTTGACCAGAATCTTCAGCTCTCCACTGCCAGCATTCCTTGTGTCTACTTTAAAGTCCCCCACCTCCTTTATCCTCAAACCGGATGGTTGGAGGCCACGACCTGTCGCCCTGCATGCCCCTGGGACACAGGCTGGAAGAGAAACAGGCAAGTTTCATAAACATCTCTCTAACACTTCTGAAATGTACCGACTCACCAGGTCCGATGTCCACAGTGAATGGATTTTTGGGAATCCCCATGCCCCCAAAGGTGATGTTGACAATGTGCGGCCCGGCCTGGGTGGGTCGGTACGTGCATCGGAACACATTGTCTCCCTTGTCTTCCATCATCAGTTCCACAGTGTTATCTCGGCCCAGTGGGTCTCGGATCATGGCCGTCAAGTCACCCTTACCGGCCCCTGTGGAAAGTAGAGGTGACTGTTCTGTTCGACGAGCTTCAGCAAAGAAGCATCCATGACCTCTGTGTTGCTCTCACCAGCTGTGTAAATGTCAAAGTAGGTGGGTTTGTTGGCGACGTTGCCGACTGGTTCAATTCCTGGACCTTTGACTGAGACTTTGGTGGCATCACCAAGAGCTTTGTCCACGTTCACCACAAATGGACTCTTTGGAATCTCCTGGCCTGCAAACAGTACTGTCACCTACAAAACAAAAAAATGTTAGATTAACATAAAACTTTATGTCAACAGGAAGGAAATGTGGGGACAAAGAGCATGACTATGCAGACAAAGACCATCAATGAGAAGAGAGAAGGGCTTAAAGATGGGGAGCAACATTAAAAGAGCATCACCAAGGAAAGAACTAATGTCAATGTGGCAACAATGTGTGGAGCAAGAGGATCAAAGTGAAGAAAAAGAGTGTCGATGTGGAGAGAAAGGGCTTTGATTCCGAATGTATCAATATATATTAATGAAAGGAAAAACAGAGAAAAAGTGCATCACCAGTGCTGCATTGAAAGACAAAGCAAGGAAGAAAAGAGCATCAACATGTAGAAAGCAAGGCTCACCTTATGATCTCCCATGACCTGAGGGACGTAGGTGACGCTGTACGTCTTCTTGCCCTCATTCAGCTCTGCCTTCAGCTACAACATGACATGAACTGTTATTTTAAGACACTTTATCATTGAAGCACTTGGAGATTCTGATCGCCAGAGTTCTTCACCTCTTCTCTGGTGCCATCCGGATGATCCAGGTAGACGGTTACCTGACCTTGACCAGCACTGATGGTGTCCACAGTGAAGACAGCCGGATGGAGAACCCTGTTACCGGTTGCTTCAATGCCTGCACAGATAAGTTATGCATCTGTAACAGAGCTGTAAAATGTGTTCGTAAAAAGTAGGTCTGTCTGTGTTTCGTTGGATGGGCTGCAACAGTGTAGGAATGATGAGATAAAGTGGGAACTTTTTTACGATTTAAACCTCAAACTAAGTGGCCTATTTTGAATAACTGCTCTGCTGCTGATGTCAGCTTCTGCAGGTATTTCCTCTGAGTCAGTGCCACTGAGGTGGAACTGCAGAGAGAGAGCAGTCCATTGTTAGGACCACACACTGACTTCCTCCCTTTGTCGAAGAGTTGCCAGCAGAAACATGATCTCAGCAACAGAATAGCACTGAAGAAATCCTCAAGACCCTTGCATTATACCTGGTCCATAGGCCCTGGCCTTTTTGGGGTTGAGTTTGGGTTTTAGAGGAGCTCCTGGCTTGAGTTTGGCTTTGGGGAACTGGGACAGGTACGTCATCACCGACTGCTCGTCTACACTGGGGTCGATGATTTCCTCTGGAGCAATGACCTGCACACACACAAAAATAAGATGGTGAAATGGCCCCACACTCTAGACTAGTACTATTGCAAAGTCTAGAGGAAGACCACACAATGTACGACTACATGGAAAGAGAAGCTGAGCATTCAGTTATTCATCTTAACATGTAAATTGGTCTCACCTGTGGGATGCCCAACCAGTCATCAGCCAGCTGCATGGCTTCAGTAGCATTTTCCACTGGTTTGACAGGATCCCAGGTTTCCCAGTCCGGACATAAACCTTCAACAAACGGCAGCAAACGTTCACAAAACTGAGCTATTCCATTTCCGTAACATCAGCTAATGCTTGTCGTACCAGGCGCACAGCTGTCCACCAGAGCTCCCAGGGCTTTCCCATTCCGCCAGTCTTGGCTGAAGTTGTTGATAGGCAGATCAGGGACTTTGTGCTGGATCCAGCCCAGCAGACGCTGTTTCGGTGTTTTAGACTCGGACTGTACAGCACAGAAACACAGGGTGTTCACTTCAAAGTGGTGCCATCATCACAGGGTTGCTGGAGATTACCTCCTCAGCTTCATCCTCCCACACTGGCATGGAGATGGAGTAGTGCAGGATCAGAGTCCAGATCAGACCCAGGATTAGTTTCAGGTTCCCATCCACAATGGCTTTTGAATCTGGAAATATAAACGCATAACAAACAGTTCTGAATGTCAACACCTTCTAAATTCCAAAAGCAAGTTTGTTCTTCCAAAATCTACAAGAAGTCATATTGTTTCCTGAAAAACAAGTATTGGATTTTGTCGAACTGCATCTAAAATATAAGTCAGGTGTCATTTTAAGAGAATGTTTTCTTTTGTATTTATTTAGATTATTTTCAAGGTCTTACTTTTTTTCATTGTAAAATAGTGTATACATTTTGTTGAAGGTTAAAATTTATGTAACCAACTGGTTAATAATAAACAAATCAGTTTTGCCTATTGTTCTCAGTCTGAGCAATAAGACTTGATCATGCCTTTTCTGACATTCCACACTACAAAATAAGCAATAAAAGTATGTACGATTCATGCTTATTTCGGATCGATAAGGGCCAATACTCAAAGCAGCAATATCAATATTGTAAGGGAAACGAGAAGGTTGTACCCCTACATCCATATTGTTATAAAACAATTTTCAGTGTGTTGCTCCCACAAATAAAGACTTAATGCTCATGCTTACACTGTGCTCAACGTTTGCCTGAAAAACATTTGCGCACAAGCGCATTCACATGTTTGTCCACACACATTTCTACTCACACGTTATGCTCATAAACCTTCAGGCGAAAGTAACAAGAAGCAGCCACACCTACGTGTGTCTCATCACCAATCGCCCCTTTACTATACATCCTGACGCACAAATTCAAACACATGCACATCAAAATGGCTTCTTGATGAAAACCAGGTGGAGGAGGATCAGAGTCGACAGGGTTGTTTCCACCACAGGGAGATTTAAGTGGTCATTTTTAACTTTTAATGGGCACGTTGCCTGTCCAATTATAGCCTGATTACATTTCTTTAAATAACTCCAATGATCAACACCCATGAGGGAGCAACTAAGTACCTTCTTTGCCAAGCCAGAGGCACATGTCGAATTTGGTTCATAGACAAAAGGACAATCAAGTTATTCTTTAATCATGTTGAAACACACTTGGAGAAGTTGCTTCCAGTGTCACCCCCCAAGAAATTCCTCCGCTGGTGAGTATGCGTTGAACTTTTGCACTGAGGCAGCAGACATTTTTAGTGCTTTATTGCGGTGTGTGAACGTAAACACACCCCCTTGAGTGCCCTCGACGACACAGTTTTGTGACTAACAAGGCTATCACTATGGCAACTTATTGTTTAGGAGGGAGCGGGGGGGTACAAATGAGGCAGACAAGGGGAGGCAGTGAAAATATAGACACACAAACGTGGATATTCATGTGATCACCAGTAAGCTATAGTTGAAAGTGCTCAACATATGACTGTGACAGCGGTTTTAAAGTTAACATTTATGGACACTTGTGACCCTCACAGGAATACAGATTTAGTTGACAATACATTTTTTAGTTTATTTGAAATATGTGTTGTTGAAGATTGTGTTGATAAATAAAATTGCATAGTTGTCTGGGACAGGCATACGGACCAAATATATACATCTTCAGTTAACCACCACTGAGGGTTGTGGGGAGTGTGGAGTCTATTCCAGCAAGAACAAAACATTCTCATCGGTTCCTTGTCCCACAATCAACGTTCCCAGAGAATGGCTTCGTTTTATTTTGTATGAGGCAGATGGACAATCCTACCACCTCCTTGGTGGAGATTACAACATGACAATATCACCTCATAATTTGACTTCAGCGATGCTAGACAAACCCTGCCAACCTTGAGCTGGAACAGTACATGATAATGAACGTGTCCGATTGAGGAGTCCCAAAACAATGGCAGCCTTCACCTTGACTGTCGCTTTCTTCAGAAATGTATCTCAAAGGGGAGAGACTTAACACCGGAAAATTCCCCTAAACACAACCTCTTTGTTTGCCATTATCAGACTGTGTGATCACAGTCTGATAATGTCTGTGAGGACGTGTGACACTGTCCGCTGTCTCTGCTTTATTGTCTGGCTATTTGGCGGAGTGAGGACAGGTGATGATTCATCATTACACACTTGAGTCATCAAGTGTGTAATGATGATTCAAGCGCCTGTCTGTCGGCAGTTGCAGTTGGGACACTGGAATCTGCAAGCCCTGATAAAGCGAACACTTAAAGTAACCAAATAGGCCAGTTGATGTTTCGTAAATTTGGGGACAAAAAAAAACATGGGACAAAATAGCAGTGCAACCTTCCCAATGAGGCTGGCTGTGCCTCATGGTCGCCACCCTAATGGGCTTTTATGACTTCAAAAGAGGACCGAGTGATAGACTTTTAAGATGTCGTAACCCAACTTCACTTGTACCTTTGCAACAGAGGTTTCACCAAAAACCTATGGCAGATGATGACGCGCCCAGTTATGTTGCTGATGCCACCCCACAAGAAAATCATTTAGGATCCACAATCTTTCAGTCATGGTAATGAATGAATGGAACAGTCTGAGGAAAGTATTCTTTAAGATCATGATGACAACCAAAAGGTTCCTCATTCCTGCTTACTGTGATCCAAAACCATCCAGAGGAAGGTCAAAAGCATCTCTAAAGAGCAGTGATGCAGAAGTAACTCCACCCTGAAATGTATCACAACCATTTAGAGGAACAATGCGTAACATTTAGACATAAACAGATTATAAGGTTATACTGTACTTTATCTTGTAAAGTACAGTATAACCTCTTGAACAGTTGGATCCCTTCAAGACTGTCTCACAACCCTATACACACACACAACGATTCAACATGAACCCACACGTCAGTCTTTTCAAATTCATCCACTTCTTTATTTGAGATTTATGCATCTTCTGAAGCCACAGACATCCTGACTTGTTACCTGTTGCTTTGGATACACAACAACTGGGGCAAAATAAAAGGCGCTAATGAGGCAGCGAGACATGCGAGAGGCGACGTGATCACACTGGATAGCGGCTATGTCTCAAGGTAAATTAGGCTGGAACAAAATGCTTTTCTTATCAGCAGGTTTCACCCAGTGTAGAGCACACAACATTTCCACCAACTCGCTGAACAATCCTGTCCAACCAAAAGAAGGCTACCATCATTACGTCAAGCTTTTTTGCTCCCTGACAGAGACCAAAGTGCATCTTGGACTCATTAACACAGGGTAGCGAAAATGCACAAGATGGGGCCCAAAATGACCCGGGGGGGTGTTACACATAATTTTCACTGCCCAGCTATATGGGACACACAATGCATTCTGCAGTTGGCTTTACACTTCAAGTTTTCCATGTAACGTTTACGCTCATGAGTGTGATCATATACTTAAGGTGATACCACTGAGCAATAAGACAGGGCTTGCACAGCACCAGGACAAATATTTGTCAAGGCTACGAGAGGACATTACGTCCATGGTGCATGAAGTAGTAAGTCGCGCTAATGTCAGCACACAATACAAAGGGTTAATCCACTCAATAAGACAGTTCTGTCATCCCATATCAGCGTTCTGTCTGGAACAGTTGAATCACCAACACTTGCATTTTATAGTTCTTGTAAGCAGTAACTACTCATCGGTCTAACCCCAAATTTACTTCTGAGAAAACAACGCCTTGGGCTGGTGACCTGAATGATGTCAGCTAATTCAAAAGTATTTGCAGAAACATGTCGCTTACAGTAGCTTAACACACGTTCCACTGACATTCACCACATGCATGACACATTCCCATCATCCATGTGACATAAGCGTGCAAGTTAAGCCCGGCTGAAGACGTTGTACGAGTCAGGGAATGGAGGATGGATTGTTCAAGAGACTTTGGGAGTGGAGTGGGACGAAGCGATAATGTTAATCTGTACATGCAGCTGGTGGGTAACCAACAGCTTCCTGGTCTGACGGTATCAATGACAACCAAATATGACAATTTTAAACAGCAAGGAGTATTCTTGGGGAGCTGCTGGTGACACTTTTCAAGATACAGAAGACAGCATGGAGAGCCAGAGCCAGGTGATTCAGTTCAGGAGGAGGATCACAAGGGTAACTGAATGCAACCTATAACTAGGGCTGCGCCTATCGATCGGCCAACCGATTCAATAGCGGCAACATCGGCATTTATGACGTCATCATAATCCATTGATCAAATGACAAGTTTTTTTTTTAATAAATAAGATGTTAAATCACGAATCACGATGCAAATATGACAAAACAAAGCAGGAATTTTTCAGAAAAAATAAATAAATAAATAAATAAATCACTGTCCACCACCACTGTGTTGTAATGCTGCAGAGAAGGCAACCTGCCGCAACTGCAGACATTAGAGCAGAGGTGGGCAATTCAATCTCCTAAGGGGCCAGGTTATATATTGTGACGTTGAGAGCCGTCAAACCCAAAGAAAGGAGGGTGAGAGAAAATTGAAAAAAAAATTAAGTGATGACATCATGTGTGATTATGAAATTACACTTTAAAAATGCACAGCTGGTTTGTTTTATTTAGTTTTAACCACTCCACTCCATTAAAAGATTCTCGATGTGTCTCATACATTTCAAAATCTACTTTCAATTCTGATATATTTTAAGGGACAAGAAATACTCCAAAATAGCCAACGGAAAAGATAATCGGACCCGAGCATCCAACCCGCAACATACTTGCTGAAAGAAGCTGTGTGGCCAAGAGCACAACAATCAAACATATATTTGAGTATAAATTTCTTTATAATGAAACACAGCATGTTGGTGCAGCAGTAAACAGGATACAGAGTCCCTGTCTCGCTGTGCGTGTGCCTGTGTGTGAGTTCACAGAGCCTGACCCAGGGCACACAGAGAGATTCCACAATGATGAGATCATAAACACACCCAAGTACAATATCTCACACACACACACACACACACACACACACACACACACACACACACACACACACACACACACACACACACACACACACACACACACACACACACACACACACACACACACACACACACACACACACACACACACACACACACACACACACACACACACACACACACACACACACACACACACACACACACACACACACACACACACACACACCTTGTGGAAGACCCAGGGACGACTGACCCTATATCCACACACTCCTACAGCTACATGACATCACTTCCTGCGAGACCAACTCCTTGTCAACAACATAACCATAGCTACATTGACACAGACAAACACAGGAACTCCAATACGGATACCTACACAGATATAATAAGAATGTTGTTCAATTAAAATACATACAGAATGGTCAACTGTTTCAGTGACAGGAAGGAGCCGCAGTGAGTTTTAAATTCAATGCCACCTACAATGCTTGAAAGAAGTGGAAAGTTGGAACGCTGATCCAGGATTGTCAGTTTAGTCACGGTCATGACCTCCATGACCAGTGACCTACTACATGACCAGCTCATGTTCACTCAGACATGTCACATGTAGCTCTTATAGCTGGAGATTATAACCAAACGTGTTTCCACTGAATATTACAGTGCCACTCCCGGGCCGATGCCTCTGCTGGTGACATCACTGCATGAGTCTAGCTGTAATGACAGAAGTCACATGAGTCATGCCCTTGAATCTGGAAGGGCGATCCTCAAAAAGAAGTAGATTATAGAGGGAAAGGAGGCGGAGGGCAGCTTAAAGTTGGTAAATATGGCACACTGACTCTTTAATCCAGTGGACAGGTCAGTGCAAACAGCAATCATAGCTGCAGAGGAGCTCATTCATACACGCCAAAGTAAGAAACAACGGAAACCAGAAGTCCTCTGGTGGTGTAATCTGTGAACACCCATGAGGAGTCTAACTCTCTTTTTATTCAATTCAATTCACGAAACTAATCGCTTTGGTTCACTGTTTACTTCACCTTCATTGCATTATTTTAACACCACAATTATCATGTAATAACTCCTTCAGACATTAGCCATTTTCCACACCATCCCAATGAGGTCTGACCGAAATGTGACTTTAAAGGGCCAAAAAAGGAAGTTTGCGAAACCCCAAACGAGCCAACGACGTTAGCTTGTGTTGACATCATCACTGCAAAAGGGTAACGTCTCATCAGAGCGTGAAATTAACAACAGAGTCACCACAAACCACTCCGCTGGAAAGAGTTGCAGAAAGTCAAAGTGAGGGAGCATGAACCTCACCAAGGGTAGATGGGGGGATGAGAGAAGGGGAGGACTGGCCTGTTATTACACACTCACTACTGTTAGCAGCACTGAGTGACCTGATCTTTCTGTTCCCCACTCTATGATGTCATCAGAGACAGACCATGCGGGGCGGTGGGGAGATGGGTAGAGGACGGTGACAAATTCAAGTTGTCAGGAATGAACTACAGACGCTGGGATCAAGAAAAAACTTACAACTGAAAGAAAAACAAACACTTGGAGTAGACACAGAACAAAGTAGGGAAAAGTAACAAGAGGGAGACACATAATCAAAAGTATGCAAGTTAGAAGAAGGGAATAAAAACACATGCACACAGAGACAAGTAAACAAAAACTAAGGGCCCATAATAAAAATAAAAACACCAATTTATGACATGAAAACAGACTCAATAAGAGGGCATGCATGATAAAACAACAGCAGGATTTCAAACAAGGGGGCATAAAGACATAAAGAGTGCATGTACATTAAGACATACTAATAAAAGACTTTTCTGAATAGAATTTTGGGGGTTTCCACAGCAATATTATGATGCATAACAGTCCATATGTAGCAACAAATGCCACATCAGAGTTAGAGTTTGAACCCAGTGTCTGAAATTGTGTTTCTCGTGCAGCTCGACAAGTTCAAATAAATTCAAGAGTTCAGATGAGGAGAAGCTGGAAGAGATCACCGAAAGGAAGACATTAAAAATGAGGGTGAATGAAAAAGACTTTGGAAGGTTTGTAGCTGTGCCAGGCTGCTGGAGGTTGTTCACAGTGATTATTGCTCCACAACCACAGGAAACACACGCACACAAACCATAAAGCCTTAAATTGTACAAGCCATTCACTGCCTCTATAAAACACACAAAGAAACTATTTGTGGCCCGGGTGTGTGGGCATGTTTTGCCACACTTGTGATTACCACGTCTTGACATGCCACCTTTTTGTGAGGACATTTTGCTTTGTGAGGACATTTTGGCCTGTCCTCACAAGGTCTTGAGGGTGAAAACGTGAGAAGTAAGTTTTGATGGTTAACAATGGGGGACTGTGGAAAGCATTCGGCCAACCAGAGGTCCTCACAAAAAAGACATTCCGTCTATTCATAGATATGGTTCACTGGTACTAGACCATTACATAAGTATTGACAAATTGGACATTACTGTGTAAAATGAAATTAGATGAACACAAAATAGTATTTGTTATGAAAGACAGAAGGTGTGTGGTCACCACCTTCTTAACCCGTCCTCTCTTTATTAGTTTACAAAATATAGATGCAGATGACTTACTTAGTCATACAAATGGTTCATATTACTCAAGAAAACACTTTATAGAGGTATATTTTTCTTTCTAATTAATCAGAATCAAATAAATAAGTAAATAAATAAATAAGGCCCAATACCCAATCATTCTAAGAACTGAATGCATCATTTGCTCAGACCTAACAGCTCTCCTGGCCGCAGCTGAACTCACCATTTAAAGCAATTTTTTCAAACTTTTCGACTCAGTCGCAACAGGCAGTTAGACCCCTCCTCATGCTCCTTTCATTGTCACAAACTTCATGCCCTCATTGACCTCATCCATCAACCGCATTGGTCATCTCACACTTCTCCTTCTCCCTGGTATCTAATCCCCCACATCAAACATTGTTCTTCCAAAACATCCACAGACATGACAGCAAAATATACCAAGACAAACTAAAATTGAAACAAAACAAGAACACCTGGACACAGATGACAGCCGAAAAATAAACAAAAGAAACATACCCTCCCCAAAAAAAACACACCAACATTGGAGGCTACTGATCTTGAGTGACTGGTTTTCAGACTCATTGTAACTGCTCCATGTAAACAAGCTTGGCACAGCAACACAGCTTAAATGAAATCTGCCACAACTTCAGAAAAATTATCTCTGTACGTGTGTACGTATCCATTTTTCACATTTTTTCAATTATGAATTATTGTGCATTAAATTCCAGACTGCCTCCAGTCAAAATCAAGTTTCAACCTGTTGGATCAAACTAGTCCGCTTTTAAACAAAACTGAACATTGACCTGCTCATATTAGTCTAATAATCTCATGGAACAATGCGTCTCAGAAAACGGAGCATAAACCTGAAAGCACTCGGCAAAAACGTCTCAGATCGTATGTCAGAGATCTTTAATTCTTCAAGAGCCCTCCTCTGTGTTTTGCGCACATTTGTTCTAGCCATGAGAATGGTTGTCATTACTGTCCGCAGTTGGAAACAAACTGATGGTCACGACAGAAGTTATACAGAGGTCCATCTCTCTGTTCTCAATAAATAAGTTTGGCGAAGACCAGAGTCGTAAATATGACATCAGCAGCTCCGGTGTTCGGAGTTCATGAAGCTCCGTGGGAGAGACCAGATTTACTGTGTGGGTCACGCAGGAGCTACTCGCGGTGATTATCGCCGTCCAATTGCCCATTCATTCAAATAAAATATCAACTATTTCAAGCTCTTTTTTCTCAAGGAATATTATTTGGAAAAAAAAAAAAAAGCATCCAATCGCAGACTCAACTAGCTCAGTTTCCCAGGACGACATCAGGAATGCATTTCATCCCATGCTAAGCTCGGACGCTTATTCACTACTGAGTGCGTGTGGAATTCTGTGTGCGGCCCAAAAAACTATTGTGTTGCTCTGTTGTGGAAATCAGCCTCTGAATACACATCGACTAATCTTTCACGAACTGCTTGTTAATGGACTGTACAGGAAAAAGGAAGTGACGTCCAAATGGCAGCATGTGGAATTTGAACCTTTGACACTTAACACAGCATTTGGAGCCGAGCAAGCTCGTGCACCAACTACATGGCTCTTGTGAACAAATATGCTATATGTTTTATATCTAACAAAGACCACTACTGTTCCTCATTCTTTTGGACTACTTTTGTTCTTGACTGTGGAGATCTGAAATATCTATTCTGGCCCAACTGTTAGTATCAAATAAAGCCGTTCTGTCACTGTGACTGAAACAAACGGCTGTTTGAGGATAACTAGCAAATGTAGACACGTAGAACAAGAGGAGCGCAATGACATGGGTAACCCTAACCGCCACCTCTGTCTTTCTGTTTGGTGGCGCGCAGCCCACAGCATCAGGATATGCCACGGAAGGTGGAACATATCTTCAATGGAGAACCTAAAGTGCCAACATGCAATACAGAAAGCTGCCTTTGGTGTCAGCATACAATGAATATGTCCACCTCTCAATGTCTAAATATAATACACCAGGGTTCCTACTGCATATAAACAAGGTTAAATGCGAGCCTTCAGTTCATTTTGCCTTCAGAAAAATGATGTCACCACCACACTTAATAAAAAAAAAAAAATCCGCTGAGACTCCAAGTTAATTTTCCCACAAGCAGAGTGACACACTCCACTCTGATCTCACTGATAAGCGTAACAGTCCACTGGTCAGAGTCCACTTCAAGTTATTGTTGACCATCGTTACCATGATAACAAGGGGCAGAGAGTGTCTCATAGAGCTAATATCTCACCAAGGCGAATGGGTGTGATGTGGACCACGTAGCGGATGATGGCCACCCAACAGCTGCTGCCCTGCAGGTAGCTTTGTTGAACCAGATAAGAACTCACTGAAATTCTAGTTTTCTCAACCAACTGAAAAGAAGTTTTAGTTTCAGCCAGATGTTTCTTTGCAAACAGTTTGAAACTTTGCAACAGAGTAGGGAGATGGACACTTCCTGCTCAGGAATGGTTCAGTACATTGAATGTGAGAAACACTTCCATGCAGATTGTCAGCAGCCTCACATGCAATCAGAATTGGAGTGAAGCAACTACTGAAGCTACATTTAGAAATATAGCATTGACTAGCTAATGGTTACCTTAAAAAGCATTTATCATTTATTTGACCGGACAGTGAAATAAACCATACTTTCAGTCAAATTCTCTGTTGCTTTTTGGTGAATTCTGCCTCTGCTCTGCGACTCTGGCAGCATCCTGCGCAGGAGGATGAGCTCACTAGCTTTTGACACATTGGTTTCTATGTTAGCGTGTCAGACATCAGCGTGATTTGAAGGTATAAACAGAACTTACTCTCCAGCGGCTGTGTTTACAACAGCTAATGAATTGGGAGGCAAATGAATCACTGCTGCTGAGTGAGAACACAACTGTATAATCAGACATGTTTGGAAAAGAAAACAGGAATTTCCTTTAAGTCCAAAACAAAAGACACATCACACATCGTCCCCTGATTTCTGGCTGCAACAATGATGCAACGCATCTAGCAAGCGGAAAAGAGACTCCTAGCTTCTCCTCTCTTTCAACCTTGACTAGATGAAGATGTGGTATAACACACGAAAACGTTTTTTGTATTGTGATTCTTTACACCCAGTAGCAATTCCCAATAAGCTTACACCATCTAATACTCCACCATGGTACTTGTGTTAGCAACGGATTCCGTCATTATGATTATTCTTTCAGGATTTTTTGTTTGATCATTTTTTGTTTGGGACCGTGGTGGCTACATTTGTTATTATTGTTCACCAACTAGCTAACATCACCGGCGGCCAGGGAGTTAGAAAGGCAGTGCCTTTCTAGTTCTTCAAGTATGAGTTGACCAAACTCTTGAGAAGTCAACTTCAGCATTCGTCATAAAACTGGAATCCAACAACATCGACCACCCTACACCCAGAGAACACCACCCTGTGCTCTGAAGTCATAATGACACACGCTAGAACCGGCAGTGGCAGTTGGCTTCCAATAGAACCAGTTCAGCACACAGCTAACCAATGACAACAACTAGGTCAATCCAAATGTTTTGTTGTTCGGATAAATAACAGCAGCGTTTCGTGGAATGTCACCAACGACAAATGAGCTCAACACAATCATCTCCGGTAATTGCTTTCAGTTGTGCAGCCTTGTTAACAGCGGAGGAACCATTTTATCCTTTCGAAGGTATTAGCCCAAAGCACATTTACCTCCAAAACACAATCGAAGAGCCTGACTAAACACAGCAGAGATTCAAGGCGGGCATCAACACTGTTGCAGTGTAAAGGTTTACCACTATTGGAATGTTGCCATGAACTGAATTTTACATGTTTATATTTCAAGTCAGAGACCAGATTGAAATAAGTCCCACCCAAATTGGAGATGAGATCCTGTCCCAAGTGGAAGAGTTCAAGTATCATTGGTTCCTGACACAGGTCGATCTGCATTCCTACTCCCACCTCAGATGCTTTGGGAAGTGACTGAAAGAGCAAGATCATGGAGACAAGCACCGTGACTGGATTTTCCCTTCCCTTTGCAGGATAAAATTCAAGTACTAGCAGAAGCCAGTTGAGGTGGCTCAGGCATCTTGTCAGGACGCATCCTCAGAGTTCTGGGGATGTCCACTTGAGGAGGTCCTGGAGAAGATGGCACTGGAGAGATAATGACAACAGTTCACCTAGGAAAACCTCAGTAATCCCCCACAAGAGCTGGAGAAGGTTTTTAGGAAGTCTAGGCCTCCATATTTTATCTTCCTCTCCCGCTCCCCCACAACCAGGCCTCAGAGGCGAGGATGAAAACAGTGTACTCATGAAAATGTAGCCATGAGTGCTGTTGTCTAAGACATGTCCCAATGGTCCCATCATTCATCACTCAGTTTTTGCCACTTTGCAGTGAAGAGTGACTCAACATCAGTGCTCCCTCACCGTCAGTGAAGGAGGACACCGCCTATTAAGGAAGACCGTTAAGAATGTATGACAGCCTCTGCTGTATTCCCGACACTATGACCCTCACCCCCTTTAGCGGAGACATGTATTGAGGGGAAAAAATCCTGTAAAAAAATTGATTTGACCAGACACCCTTTCAAAGTAATTGGTGATATAGCCGTTACTACCACTTCATTATTGTATATTATAAAAACAACTTTAAATGTTACGAAGGTTCCTTTGATCAGCACACAAAGCATCTCCAAACACATGACGCATAACACCTGCCTGCACAAGTGGACCGCCAACGCCCTTTTTAATGCAGAACTCGATCACAGGCTGCAGCTTGAAAGCATTGCTCAACTTTCAACAGGCTGAAACATACAAAAGGTTTTGCAATCTAAAGCAGAGAGTCATAATTCTTCCTCGGAGAACACACAGCACTGGTCACACTGGAAGACTTTGACTCAACCTGGACTACAACAAAATGTTCTCATGCTGGCACAATTTTTTACAGTAAGTGTCTCAAGGTTGAGAAAACGGTTGTTCCTGCCCCAAGTGTGTGAAGGAGACAGAACCTAGGGCCCCTTCCAAGCGGTGAGGGCCCCACAGAAGACTACTGACAGTCGTACAAAGAAAATATTTCATCATGTTTGACAACAGCAAACATCCTTTTCCCACGCTTGGTCTCGCGACTTGTAGCCATCCTTCTCCACCTCCTAAAAGACCAGACCATGACGTGGAAGTGAGGCATGTGTCATGCCACTGTGAGTCTGCTTTATTTCAAAAGTCAAAATCCATCTCAGCTTAACGTTTTGAGGCATAACACTGAAGTTAGGTTCTATGCTGTTTACACAGACACGTGACTTGTGACATTACTCAGTTGACTTTTGGTTCACCTGTGCCAATTATGTCTGCCACCACTGACTGGAAACGCCAAAATAAGAAGAAGATACCTGGTACCTGAAAAAATCTTGGGTCAAAAACAGAGCGACGGTTTAACCAGACCTCAAACTAATTTCTTTCACACTTGCAGATAAAAGAGACAAGAAATTCATTCCAGTCATGAATTGCTGTTACTAATTTTTGAGTCAAGGAAAGTCCATTATTGGCAAAGTAGCCCCCTAGTTTGGAGCGGTAAAAACATAACATGGACCGATCAGCTGACCCACGACACGCTTTGTTATTGTGTATAACGCAGCCTCTGTATGCAGACGTGTCGCGTTAGCTACATTTACTGACTGTTTTTTCTTCATATTGAGGTGTAAAACCTTTCCTGTCTCCACACTGGACCGTGGTAGAGTGTCACAGGGGAGGTGCTCGCTCTCCACACCTCTGAGGCTGGAGCTCACTCCAGGGTTTGATGTCCTGTTGTGGGCTGGAGCTGGGACAGGGATGAGGCGAGTCTGGGACAGAGCGTTACTTGGTTTATGACTTATGACAGCCAAACTGCACAGAAGCGCACATTCAGAGCTGGACACGCACCGGGCACCTCTTCACTTCTGGAGAGACGTCACTCACTCGGCAACCCCTCCCACATGCAGCGGCCACACATATAGAGGAACAGCGCACCTGCAGCAGACACTCTACATTCACTCCTACAAAAGCCTGTTTTAAGGCTTGGAACGCATTATTTAATTTTCCATTCATTGTAATGGGAAAAATCGATTCAGATTTCCAACAAATCGCTTCTCGAACAGCCGTCGAACGGATTGTGGTTGAGAACCGAGGTACCACTGTATCTGAAAATGAAAATTTCATTTAAAAAAAGACAGTATCTCCTTTCAAAAAAAATTAAAAAACATTGGTCAAACGAAAGAAATGATTTATTCCAACCTTCTGCAACCAGTCATCCTATCCTGATGGAAACATTGGATGGAAACGATCAACAAAACTAAGGCTCGGATGACCCAGATGATTAAAATGATGCACCTAATAAAGCCATAAAGAATGAATCTGAACTTTTAACAATGTCCTTTATGACATCATAGAAACTTTGGGGTGGAGGTGTGTCCACTGTGTGTGACTACACCTGTAGTCCACTGACGAACAGTTGACAAGTCGGTGTGTCACATTGTTCAAATATCTTTATCTTATCTTGAAAAGAAAGCCTTCGAACTGCTCATCTGAAAACTCAACAGAAACGCAGCGCTAGACACAGTATGTCACAAAAATAATCACAATAAAAATCCAGACATAACCAAGCGACCTTTATTGGACCCACTAACGCATGCGCACACGAGCTAGCACGTCACCGCCCCCCCATTCAACCACAGCCAGGTGAGAGCGTGTTAGCGACTGAAAACTTATAGTTTAGACCATAAAATGTGTCTCTAGCGTGAAAGAGAGTCCCAAACTGATGTTTATATCATAGTATTCAGACTTTGTCAACATTATAAAGCACGCCACTTTGAATGTAATACTCAATATGCCGACGGTTATTTAGAAAGTATGGGGAAAATTGTGCAAATAAAATAAAGCCGAATTGGGGACGGGAGTGCAGTAATGTCATACATGTCATCAGAATGTATGCTAGTCATGTATATTGCTCAGAGAAGAATGTTCAAGATCACAGCTGGTTTCATTCACAGGGGGACCAATTCTGCCAAAAACCACAAACGTTTTCAATTATATTGCCACATATCACCCACCGAATTATTAAGCCATGTCGCTATGGTAGTAAAAAAATAACTCCGGTCATACATACAAGTATATACGACGAATGCTGGCTATGTCAGTGATATACGGAGGGTTTTTCAATGGAGGTTCCTCAGTGAAACGAATGAACAATAGTGAGGTCACTTCAGAGGGACACGTCAAATTGTCGCGAGCTAATCTCCCTCACAAGTGGACCAACTATGATCCAGAACTTTCCATGCAGACGAAAGAACCGCCTTCACCCACCGATGGAGACGAGCTTGATGCTCTCCTTGTCCAGAAACTCCAGCGCCACCGACACGTTTTCCAGCTTCATCTGCCTGAAGTTCGGCCTCGGGTGGTACTTCCTGTACATCTTCTTGTGGCTGAGGACCTCCAGCAGGGCGATGAGTCGCAGGCCGTCTCCCAGGTCCAGCTGCAGGTCCGCAATACGCTTGTTGACGCACTTCAGGTGCTCGTTGATCCAGCGGGTGAAGGTGTTCTGCTGAATCTTCTTCCATGGCGCGTCCTCCGCCAGGTCCTTCTCGGTGACCGGCATCTTTCACTCGCTCGTCTGGTTCGGTTACTGCTAGACTTAAACAAGTTCGGAGCTCAGGAAGCGTCGGTGCTTCTTCCTGCAGGCGGACTCAAGTTCGGCTGGAAGTTTCTCAGCTCCTCATCTACCGACTGCTGCTGATGTGTTCAGGTACTGGCGAGAAAGCTCGGAATTTATAGCTTCTGCTTCCTGTAAGGTGAAAACACAGGTACTAGAAGCGCGTATCGCCCCCCACCGACGAAAACATGAAACCTTTACTT
Source organism: Synchiropus splendidus (assembly GCF_027744825.2). Lineage (NCBI taxonomy): Eukaryota > Metazoa > Chordata > Actinopteri > Syngnathiformes > Callionymidae > Synchiropus > Synchiropus splendidus. The sequence continues at coordinate 9,341,174 of NC_071339.1, forward strand.
GAAACAGCTAAAGGTAGGACGTGACACAGTTGCTTTATGAATGAACAAAACAAAGAATCTTTGTTTCTTGCAAGCCTTACAAGGGAGGAGTGAGTATAGAGTATTAATTAGAGTATTACATTAATTAGTGACACATTCTTAAATTGAAGTTAGGAGGGGAAAACAAGTAATATTCAGACAATTGAACAAGACCATGAATTGAACTCAAATTTATTCAATTATTCCAGTCAATGTCTGTGACATTGATTTGAATTAATGAAATAACGCATTAACTTCATGAATGACAACATTTAGAATGAGCTATTTAAGTTTTTAAAAAGGAATGTAAATGAAATTGGCAGTATTATAAAGAAACATGTGTACATTAAAATGTATACCGTGCATTAATATATATATATATATATATATATATATATATATATATATATATATATATATATATATATATATATATTCAAATGTTTGAAAATATATATTGGTATTTAAATTTTAGAATAAACTAAAGTAAAAATCAATTTCTATTTTTCTGCTGGCGAGTTGGACGTGCCAGACAGTTCAAGGCGGTCAATAACATTCTTAGGTTGCAAATTGCGAAATCCAGGACCAAGTCCAGAAAAATCTACCTTGCTGGGAGGGGAAGCAAGAGGAGAGGGTGGAGTCTACAACGGCAGCCAAAATTAGATTCGCAAACTAGATACCGCAGATACCGCGATCTCAAACATTTCACAGATCTTCAGACAAAGATAAAAAAAATAAAAAAAAACTTGAAGTCAGGTTTGGTGGGTCAGCTGCTACTTTAATCCAAATGGTTCTCTGCATATTTCATACATCATCATCATCTCTACATAGCCATCTCCTCCGCCGCTCATATTCTCTAAACGCTTAACAAAATAAGTCTAGTCGCTCTTCAATCAATAACATTTATTTTACAATTCTCTCTGTACTGTAGTGTTTCTCTTAAAACATATTTGTTCGTTTTTATTCGTACTTTTAACACGCAGACGAGACACGAGCACACTAACAATGATGGCGTCCAAAGTGGGAATATCACGTACACAGGACTCGAAATAAAATGTACGATAAATATTCGTTTGAAAAACAAAGGTCAACTTTGAGAGGAGTTTAGCGGCCATACTGAAGAGACACCAACAACCACGGTGACGTCACAGTCTCGCTTTCGGCTGACCAACGTGACATTTTTGACACGAGCCCGTTCTGTTGTGTAGCACCAATTCGGGTCCTTTAAAAATGTTACCTTTCATTACTGATCAGTGATACTCCAGAAAGTGTGTTTTTAAAAAATGAATCAGATTTATTTGAAGTTGACAAACATCTACTCGTTGATTATAGAAATCTGGGAACAAATATTTCCTAGTTTTTAAAAAGTTCCTGCTTTCACATCCAAATAAGAAAAACATCAATTCTGGTAATACTAAAATGTGCGCAAATGAACAAGGGAAATGTTCTGATAGAAGCATGTTTTGCTCTATATTGCTAACCTGAAAAGTTAACAAGGCTAGTTGATAAATGTTTTCTATCAATGACTACTTGACATACCCCGAATGTGGAATCATAATTTGGTAATGCTAATGCTAACATTGAGAGCTTCACTTTACAATGTAACTTAACAAATCCAGTGCTGTAGTACATCGCTGTACACATTTCTTTTGGAGAACCTGAGGCATCCAATGTTTCATTTAGCAGTCCACTTTTAATATCAATGCAAACGATGATTGATAATATGCAATTCTGCCTGTTTGGAGTTAAGTGAACACATGAATCCAGAAGCGAGGTCAGATTAACCTACCACTTGGATGCTACAAATGAAGTTATAGTATCCAACTGTCTTCCGGCGATAAAACATTCTTTTGGGAATAAGATTGCACAATGCTAATGTGCTAATATATTTACACTGCAAGCACATTAATTGGTGAAAATATGAATTCAAACCGTTCACTGATGACTTGGCGTCTACATCACCACGGCTAAAACTCCTCAAGTTGATTTCCCAAACAAGAACTCTCCTCTCTGGTGTACATTTCGAGTTTCGCACGTTTGTCTTTGTTCTGAACACTGAGGACGATCAAACAGTCGGATAAATTAAGCGTGTCCAAGACAACCAGTGTGTTATTAGCCTGCACACAAACATTGGTGTTGGTTACATCAGAGGCACTTTGACCCCATACTTGCGTGCCCAAAAAATATAAACAGAAAATACAAAACGAATCAAATTTATATGTTTAATTATTTGGCTTCAAGTCTCAAACCCCACTGCCTTAAAGAAAGAGACAAAACAAGAAACGTCCAACATGGCCGAAGTAAAACCCAATCAGAACTCGACTGGAGCAGAAACGGTCCAAACGGGACTGTTTGGAGTTCAGTACTGAACGGGGGCTGTTCCAGTTCGAGTGGTTCTGCTGTGTTTACATGAAGCTACAGGTGAACCCGGACTCAGGATGTTCAGAATCCGGGTGGTCATGGTGGAACAAAAGTGTTTTCCGGCAAAGAAACCCCCCCAAAAGGCCGCACCAGTGCAGAGAGAGAGAGAAAACAACATGGTGTCCCCGCTGCCAAACAAACCAAGCTAAATTAACAAAAGTAAATCCTGGATAGAAACCAGCAGCTGGAATTTCCCTCCAAACTTATTTACAGTTTCAGACTTTGTACACGAGAAGCAGCGACGCACTCCTGCTGCACTTGTGAGAGGTGGAGCTAGGCGGCGCTGCTCTTGGAAAAGCTCGGGTAGAGGATGGCCGCAGTCACGCCGACCATCACTGCGACGACCGGCATCCAGGGACTCCAGCCACTCTGTGGGGACCACCACATCCATGCGCACACATTTTTACAATTGTACCAACACAGATACACAAACGTGCCAAAATACCCACACATACAAACCATGTTTAACCAACCACACAAATAAATAATAAAATGGCCCAGAATTGTACCAGCACACCAACAAAGACAAAACAAACACACAACAAATACACACAAAAACAACCATTCAACCAGACAAATTCACACACAGAAAGGAAAGACAAAAGAATTTTGTGAGCCCTCTAACAAGTACTGTATACTTTAGTATTGTTTAAGACTTGTAAACACACCTTCCCGCTACTTAAACGATATACTGCATTGATGGAAATAGTACATTTTAATTCAATTTTAGTAAACACATTATGGTTAACCTCTTTTTTTGTAATGAAATTATATCTAAAACTGAAAGGCAAAAACAAAGCAACATCAACGTAGCAGTGAAAACAGGTCAGTGACTGAGGTAGAACTGACAAAAGTGAATGATAAAAGGAACAAACACACACAGGACAATGAGTGATGAGCTGGAACATAGAAGGGCAGCATGGAGGCATGAAACAAATCTGCACCAACAGGCAGCAGACTGGATGCAGGACACACCATTCCAGAAATGATTTCCACAAGATGCTCAAAGGTGAAGGATGAGGGGAAACAGGAGAGTGGAGGACTGCTGCAGGAGAGGCTGGACTGATGAGTAGCAAAATAACAGGTCGAATTAGACCGTCTTTAAGCCATGTGACACTGTAAGTCCTGTAATTTGAATGTCTACATTTGTACAGGTAAGTAGAGAAAACCTGAGAGGAAATCATTCAAAAACACTAAAGAATTTATGTATTTTAGTAAGGTTTTCTGTCAACTATTCTGGATTAAATGGGTATTTGCAAAAAGTTGTGAACAACATAAAAGAACAAAGCTCCAAATACAGCCAGAGCTTTGCAAGATCTAGAATCACAGAAAAAGGTTGATGCAGAATCACATGTACATCTTTATCTTGCGCAGTGTAGGTCTTCTTGTTTTAATGGTGCAATGATGTTCATTTCTGTTTATATGCTCTTTTATTTTGTTTAATTTCTTTGCAATTAATTTTTAAAATTAAAAACGTGTGCCTGAAAGACCTCAGGATAGGATTCCTGTCTTCATGGGAACACAACAGGAAGAGCACAGAAACAATGTGTTCATTGCAACATTTAGGGTTTTGCTCCCAACAGCAGCAGCAGTCCAGTGTTGAACCTTCATCTATGGAGATAAGCAAGCATCCTAGTGAACCTTCAGTAGCAGAGTTTGGAGTGAGCCACAGCAGAGCAGAAGCTGAAAACATGACGGTCATGCAGAGACCAGGAGTCAACAAGAACCCTGAAGATGAGAGTGATGGTGTTGACATGGTGATGTCCAGCGAGAAGTGTGCGGTGGGAACATTGACCAGCTCAACTTGCCTCAGGGATTCATGAACATTTATTCAACTACTGCCAATCAGTCAATAATTCTGTCCAGCTGATTCTGTTTTCTGGATATCTCATTTAGCAATAGGCGTCTGAGTCATGTGAGAGCTGGCAATACCTCCACCTCACCCACATTCCATTCTGCAGATGGATGAATGGAGGTAAAGACACAGAGTAAGAAAGGGAGAGACTGATGTCATGTCAAAGTGTACCTTTCTACCACAACTGGTCGAAACACCAGTAGAGCAGAGCCAGGACAAGGCCCATGAATATGGCTTGGACAGGCTGCAATATGGATGGCTAGAGGGAGAGGGGAGGACAGGGATTAGACGAAATCAGCCGCAAATCAACTCAAACCAACATGGAGGATGATGCCACTGTGGCGGGGGAGGGAGGGGAGGGTGGAGCAGACAGAGAAGCGAAGACGGACAGAATAAGAGAGAGACAAAAAAGGGCAGAAACGCCTGTCAACTAACAAGTCAGCCATTTCTGCGAAGCGCTGCAAATGCCGATATTCAACAGCCACTAACACCAAACCTGCAAACACAACCTCTGCCGACATAACAATCAAGTTCAGGTAGGTGGAAAGCAGCAGAATGATGATGTTTGAAGCAATATCAATAAGAAAAAAAGCTATTACAACTATTCTGAAGGAGCCCGAGTCTCAACGTGGCATGCTAACCAGCAAAGCTAAACAAATGTAATTTCACAGGTTCAGGTTTGCTTGAATTGAAGCAGATGTTTACGTCACAGGAATGTCTTTAATTCAGAACTTTTTGGCACAGAAAGAAAAAAGTTCCAGCGTTACTGATTCTCAGATCCGTAAAATAGCTTGAGTAAAACCAGATCTCCTTCAGAGGACCAGTGTCTGTCCTGCACTAACATCCTCAGCTTCATTCGAGATTGTGGCTGGGCTGAAGAAGAGCAGGGAGAGGAGGAGGAAGGAGGAGGAGAAAGATGGGGGTAGCAGATGAGGTAATCAACTGGCTGGCTCAGCAGTGATTCCTGAACATCACACAGCTGGAAGTGATTGGCTCAGTGTCAACCAGCTCGGCCATGATGTCACATGAAATCACCTTGTAAATGAAGAACGTGATCCATCCTGCAACCACTGACATGAACCAAGTCCACATGTGTGAGCGGCAGCATGTCAGCGTGTGCTTCGTGTGTGTGCTTGGTGGACTCTGTTCTTTTGAAGTAAACACATGTGAGCACTAAAAGTCACAGGTTTTTGGATGAGTCTCCAGTGAGACAGACATGGTGCTATAAGAATATCGCTGCACTGCTAGCCACATACAGACAAGAGTTTATCGTGTGAGAGCAAGCTGTTGTTTAGATGGCAGCTCCATAATCAGAAACGTGTGCTTTGCCCTTGCACCAGGAGAACTGCCGATATTCAGGGATCAAATTATCCAGGCTAAAATGGATTACTTCAGGCCACGAATGGACCTGTCACTATGAGGTCCTGGCACACAGACACAGATGCCAGAAACTGACACTTGAATAACTTCAATGGTTTGTAGTCAATATTGATGGTGAATCCTTGCTGAAACAAGGCAGCGCTGACCGAGGAATACACATGCAGTAACTACAAAAGAAATGTGTGTGTTTGTGTGTACTCACAGAACCAGTCTTGTCCTGCAGCAGCTTCAGACTGCTTCTGCACTGTTCAAGCTCCTGGTGGATGTTCAGCTTCTCCTGTTCGGTTCGTTCGTAGCGCTGGCGCAGATCAAGCAGCTGCGACTGTGTGTCTTCATACTGCACTCACACACATACAGACACACACATGTTGTTTGACCGCTGTATCATTATGAGCCAAGTGTCCTACCTCTCTCTGCAGTGTGTGTGTGCGGGCCTGCGCCTGATCCAGCTGGATCTTCAGCCTGCTTTCATCCTGCAGGTGTTGGTTCTCCAGAGAACCTAGCTTGCCCTGTAGAACTTCTTCTCGTTTCTCCAGAGACTCCAGGCTATTGGTGAGGACCCTGCTCTCCTCCCGAGTGCTGAGCAGACAGAAATAATTTCACTAAGTGATGAATGTGCCTCAAAAGCTCTGGACTACACAATATTGGTGTGAAACGGTGGATATGCAGAGCCCTGTTTTGGATCCCTCACCGTCCATCAAATGTCACCCTGCTGTCTTTTCTAAATGAATCAGCGATCACACAAATTCTCTTGGGTTCGTTTAACTGCAGCGTAAACTCATCTCCTGTCACCACGTTGGACCTAAAATCAATCACATGCTAATCATGCTGATAGAGACCTTCTATACTAGGAATGCTTGTGATGTAACTTAGTCAGAGCAGTCAGCAGAAAAGAAGAAGACTGACATCACAGTAAAATGTTTTTGTGGGTGGAGCTCATTGGACTCAGCATGTCAGCCTACCTGCTCAGCTCAGCCTCTAGGTGGTGCAGTTTGTCCATAAGAGCTTTTCTCTCGCTTCTCAGGCCTTCACAGTCCTGCTGCAAACAGACACACTTCTGCTGCAGCACCACACACTCCACTGGGGGAAGAGGAGAATAGGAATAGGTCTTAAACCAAAGTGGCACAGTAAACTCAAGAGAATGACAAATCTCAGGGCAACCATGAGACAGTGGTCACCGGTCCACACACCTTGTAACTGACCAGCATCACTCTGCTGCTGTTGCTGCTGCGTGAACGCCTCCTGCAGTCGGCTGATCTCCTGCTCATATTTGGCCGCAGTGGTCCTCCAGTGCTCCAGGTCGGATCGCACGCTTCCCAGGTCGGCCTGCAGGGTGGCAATCTCGCGGTCTCGCTCAGCCGTAGCGGCTTCCATCGCGTGGCGCAGCATGAGAATCTGTAGACATGTGTACTTGTCAATGAGTGATATTGTGGGACTGAAAATGTTTCCAAGTGTCAAAAACAAACCTCCTCCTGAGCCGAGTAAAGCTCCTCTCGGGTGCTGCAGATGGTGTTCTCCCTCTGCTCTCGAAGTGCCTCCATGTCATCCTGGAGCTTGGAGAGTTGAGCTGAACACACAAATGAAGAATGAGGCGTAAAAGTTAATGTAGCATTGCTCTGGAATATGTTTTTATAAAAGAGCATGTTTGAGTGCTCACTCTGAAGGTACTGGATTTGCATAGTGGACTCTTCAGTCTGCAGCGAGTTGGTCCTCCTTTCCTCTTCCAGTAGAGCTGCAGACAGTTAATTCAGTAAATCGCTTGCTACAGCCATTTTGGATGAACAGATATATTACAATGAAATTAAAATATATGTACATATTTTCAAAACTAGTCACTCACCTTGCAACTCCAGACACTTGTGTTTGGCGGCATTGGCCATTTCCTGGGCTTCCAGAAGTTCTCTGTGGAGATGGTGGATGACCTGTTCTGTGTCTCCTGGTTCTAGGCCAACCCGAAGCAACTCAGCTACAGAGACAACATTCATCATGTCATTAAAAACCTCCGTTCTCAAAGAGTTGGAGGAGTGAAGAAGAAAACATGAGTAAAACTCTCATTGCATGTCTTTAATATTGCATTTTTAACTGAATGATCACATATTCATTATGAGACAATGGCAGTGTAGCACAACAAATAGTTTCCATGGTTACCTTTCAGCAGAGCCACTCGGTTCAGTGGTTCGTTCAACTCATGGTCGTCCATGTTTCCATCTAGAACAAACAATTACACATTGAAGTTAGCTACTACTACTACTACTATACTGGGTTTTGATTTTTGCCCCATTCACTGTGAAGAACTAACTGGACTTTTAACCAAACTGTAAAAGACAGGGCGAATCACATCACTTACACTTGAATAATTTAAAATAAATACAAAGTCACTTGAAGATGGAAGAGACTAATACTCATTTTTGTGTGTTTTGTGTGTGTGCTGCTGACCTGATGTGTCATCACTGCTCCGGTCTTTGCTAGGACTCAGAGTGTCAGACATATCTGATTCTTTGGCATCCATCTGGTTTCCTGTGAGCAAGCACAGGAACATCCACACAACAGAAACAGAAAAAAATGCACACAACACATACACGTCAGTTCAAATAGAGGTTTGGCAACAAAAAATGATGAACTTTTAAAACCTACAAAACAAACTCTTGAGAATAAGAAAAGCAGTCGCAAAATATGAGCAAAAATGTTTAATATGTACTAATCTATTTGCAGGGAAAAGTTTGGAAATATGAGAAAAATCATAAAACCTAATTTACAAAGACAAATATATCTTTAGAGGAGCATCTGTGCTCCACAACATTGCTTGCTGGTATGCACAAGTACCGCCGAGTCAGATGAACAGGGACAGCAGAAACAGAGGGCAGGGGTCAAAAACATGTCAGCAGTTTGTGAATTCAGAAAACTAAGCCATGCCAAAGTGACGCAAAGTCACCCGATTAAATAGTAGTTGCATGGCAAAAAAAATTGTCAATTAAGATATGTAACAAGAGATGAATATTTAATGCCCGTATGTTTTTGAAAGGAGTGATTACCTGAGTTCTAAAAAAAATAAAATAAAATACTGAGGTCACCTTTTGACTAATCTTCTAGATTGATGACACCTGCTTTCAGCCTTCATTATTCTCCTCTCAACGCCATTGTCGTTCTTCAAAAGCCAAATTACATCCAGTCCAATGAATGCCTTCAGAACCTCAACCAGGGAACGTTTTGTCCCACTATGGCTTTCTGTTTGTCTCCATTCATATAACTGTCACATGCTATCCAAATATCGAACAGTGGCATCTCCGCCAGCCTCAACATGATTTAACTTGTGGAATGCTTATGAATTAACACATTTATTTATCTGCTCTAGAGTCCTAAACATAATGTCTAGCACATACGGTCAATATAACAGAACTGAGTTTGGATTTCACACTTCCCAGCCATTAGTTGTATTAGCAGGATGAAAAAGATAAAGAGGGCACGAATCAAATACAACTATGGTACTATATGGAATAAATATAGTGGGGTTTTTTGTGTGTGTGAATTGACCTTTCAGACGTTCTGGACTGGCTAGGATATCGTCTTCAGCTGGTTGGTTGTTCTGCAGGTGTGCGTCCATCACTTCTATTAAATTGTTATTAATTGGGATTAATTTTTCACATTGATCTGTTTCTGTTCAATTTTTTGAAGACCAACTTTACAGTTGCGCTCACCATCAAAGTTTGCCAGTTTGCTGATCGACGAGCTGACAGTTTCCTTCAGCTGCTTCACTGCTGCAGAGACAGAAGAACAGAAAAGCGTACGGCTGAGACAAGCTTGAACTTAGCTCGTGTGATTAGGATCCAAATTAGAGGCGAAGAACTTGTTTCAATGAGAACGCTTGACACAAATGAAATCAAAAAAGGAGAGGTTAAATCTTAAAATGAACTACTGCCAGTTTTAGCGTCATGGCACTTCGAGCAATAAGGATTTGACAAGTGACAACAATGAAAAAGGAATAACTGTTCAATAATAAAACATACAATAAAAAATAACTATTAACACTCTTTTTGTCTGTAAGAGAAATTACTGTAAGTGCATAAATTTGCCTGAAATCAAAAAACAAAAATCATGATTGGATGTGCAATTACACTTTATTCTACTCCAGCAAAAAAGTATGTTCCAAGGTCACAGGCGCCCCCCTGGTATCACTCCACACCCTCCGCCCCACTATTTGAGAAGGACTGCTTTAACACTGTATGCAGACCTTGAATCATACTTTTCACTGAAGCCTTGTCATCACGACAGTCGGAACAGGACACGCTTTTATACTTGACACCATGGATAACAAAGTAATGATGAAACAAAAAGGAAACATGTGAGACATGGGTTGGAAAGTCAAAATCTTTTCGACCTGTGTTGAACCCCTCCTGTTCGATCACCAGGCGACTGGGCAGTAAAGCAGGGAGTAAGTACTGTCACCACTGAGGTGAAGGATTATGTTTGCCAGGTTTCTACTTTGTTACCTCCATGGATGGAAGTGTTTAAAATGCTTGTTTCACTCTCGCTGCACTTTTTGGTATTTGAAAAAAATATTTTACATCACGTCGTCAATTCGAAGTGGAAGTCATTGTTCAGGGTGCTCTGCACGGTGTTTGACTGCGTCACACGTCACTATTCAGCGTTGGTGACTCTCCACCAAAAGCCACATTTTTTTATTTTTTTTTTTTACAATTTTCAGGCAAATACATTTGGGCACCTTCAGTGCATCACAAGAAGATGTTTTTAACCATGAACATTTAAAATGGTGGAGAGAAAGAAAGAGTAAGTAAGTGAGTAGAAGTTTAGGGGTTGAATGTGAATACTCACGAGGACACTCAATCAACTGAGGGATTCTAGTGGGGTCTCCTCCGCTGCTGTTGTTTACATGACAGTTGTCTGATAAAACAGAGACCGATGTTACTCACACATCTATCAAAGGAAGACTTTGTTTCGCAATTGCGCATCAATGTCAGGTAACCATGGAAATTTGGCATGAGTGACAGTTCCTGTGGGTTATGGACATGTGATGACTAAAATATGCCACTTGATACACTGTTCCTTCAGTACAGTCACAAATGTCCCAAATGTATGAGCAGAATGAAAAAAAAAAATCATGTATCAAATTGAACTTGAATGATTAAATCTCAATGATACAATGACAGAGGTACGGATGAGATGGTGAGAAAATGACGAGCGAAGAGAAGCACAAACGAGTGCTACTGAGTTAACAGACCGGAGCCAGACAGGAGAGCAAATATTAACCAGTATGACAGAAGACTCAAAGACAGATGAAGGAATAGAAAGAAGGAGATATGAGTAGTGAGAAGCAGGAAAATCAACAAAGGTCTCAGGTTCAAAAAAAAAAAAAAAACAACCAATACAATGAAGAAAATGTAAAGCCTGGTTTAACAGAGGTGATTCTCGAGTGCCACTTTAAACAGCATCTTGGTAAACTTACAAATCGCAACAAACCATTTCTAATTTTTTTTTCCAAAAAAACCTTGTCCAGAAAAAACTTTCACACGAACCTGCTACCAACTCCACCACGAACCAAATGCATAAAAATCCCAGCAGACCTCTTCAATCTGACCTGTTCAATCCATTATGTAACTTACCCGTCAAACATACAAAAGTAACATTGATTTCATTCGGCAGGTACAGTGGCTGGCCAAAAAGAAGTCGCCACCGGGATCCTGGATCTGGGGTTGCTGCAGTTGGTCAGGTCTAGGTTCAGCAACATTATGTGCTCAAAGAATGAGGTCAGCTGACTACCTGAATATACTGAATGACCAGGTTATTCCATCAATGGATTTTTCTTCCCTGATGGCACGGGCATATTCCAAGATGACAAAGCCAGGATTCATCGGGCTCAAATTGTGAAAGACTGGTTCAGGGAGCATGAGGCATCATTTTCACACAAGACTCTACCATCATCAATGCAAGATCTTGGTGAAACATTAACGCAACACTGGATGGAAATAAATCTTGTGACATTGCAGAAGCTTATCAAAACAATGCCACAGCGAATGTGTGCTGTAATCAAAGCTAAAGGCGGTACAACGAGTGTATGACCCTTTTTTTTGGTGGCGACTTTTTTTTTTTTGGCCAGGCAGTGTGTGTGTGTGTATATATATATATATATATATATATATATATATATATATATATATATATATATATATATATATATATGATGTGAGGAATATGAAATATGTATGGCTTTGAGGCATGTTGGTATAAATATGTGTGTACAGAAGAAGAAGAGAAGAAGAAGAAGAAACGGAAATGTCTTGGCTATTATTCCCGGTTCTAACATGTCTGAGGATGATTTAAGTATCCTTGCAGTAAAAATTTGTCTGTCAAAAAAACAATAAAAAAGTAATCATAACTGAACCATCTACCATCTGCAGCTTCATCTTCACCAACTGCACCTTCATCAGTGTCAGTATCTTCCTCATCCTCGTCTTCCTCATGGCTTTGGGGAACTGGTGGGTTCTGTTCATCCAGAACAGTTTCCTCAAGTGGTGCATGGGAGACCGTGTCCACATCTGTCATTGGACCAGATAACATGTATATATACACACACAACAAGAGTTTCTCTTCTCTTCTGTTGTCCCATCACCCGATGGCTACAGTGGCAGAGTGCAGAGTGAATCAGTCAGCCAGTGCATTCAAATTCAGTGATCTGTCAGTGACCCGAATACCACAAAAAGAGCAGATCACAGCTGGAAGACCCAGAAACACAAGTCAAAAATGCCAAACAGTGAACCAAGTCTCTAGAACAGTGCTGGGTCCCAGAATCAGCCAGAAACAAGTGACCCCTTTGACCATCGTGACAGAGCTCCCATCGAAACAGTTACAACTAAAGTAGTAGAAGTCAATGTTACACAACAAAAACTACATAGCTTCGCTGTATTGAGCATCACAACATGTTAACTACCATATGGTGAGAAGAAACACGTAACCACCAACCACAAATGAGGCAAAAGTGATGGACAGTGAGAACAATTCATGTATTTGGTGTGTAGATCCAAGCTCAGGACGTTCGTTAAGGTTCATGTCAGCCAACGTTCATAGGGAATCAAGTGCGAGTTAAATCTTTTAACCAGATTTTAACCAGAAGTGGTCAGCTGGGGCCCTCTAGTGGTCGATAGTGGAGGCAATTTGATTAAAAACACATCAATGACTTGCACCAAAAAACATAATTCCAGAACTCGAGCAATAGTGATAGTGCCCAAGTACTAAACAGAACTTTGGAAATGATCAGGGTTTAAAATGTATCCCTGAGTAGAGATATGCCACTTATGAATTAACCTGAAGCATTGAATTTACTGTGAACTGTTCGTCACCTCCACTCCACCCCTGACGAATGAATCAACCATGATCAGAAGAATTAGAGACCCAGAGTGAGTTATCAACCAAACAATCAAAAGGCGACAGGAACTTATGTGGTCATCATGCAAGAAGTTGTCATGCATCATTGGTGCAAGATGAGGAAGTGAAGCAAGTGACCAGAAAGAGCAGTGGCAGATGAAAGGACTCACCCAAACTGTTGTTTTCTTTTATGCTTTTCTCTTGGAGCTGCTCTAATCGCACTGTGAACAACAACAGTTGTTGTAGCGAGCAAAGTACTTCCAGTAGATGGGCTGAATGCTCTGCCTGAATGCCATGGTCGCTTATATACACACATCACGTTCATGATGAAGCAAGAAGTGCGAGGGAGCGTTCACCTACCCTGCACGGCAGCGAGCCTCTCGTTGGTGAAGTCATTGTCAGCCTGCAGGGCCTCGATGCGAGCCTGGAGAACCTGCTCCTTCTCCTCCATCTCCTCAATCCGCAGCTCCAACTCCCTTTTCTCTGTCGCGCCACGCTGTGTCAGCTCTTCTTGTCGCCCCTCAGCAGCCTAAAAGAGCAGAGACAATGAGAAAACAAGAGTCATACAAAATAACAAGCTTTAGAGCTGCCGACCAAAACAAGGAGGTGATTACAGTTTATGTCAACATTACGTACACTCTACTTAGGCCTACTACATAGCGGCTCCATTTACAACAGCCAAAAAATCAAATGTGGAAAGAGGTTGTGTTCGGAGAATGAATGCTAGGGTGTATTGAGTCAGCCAACAGACAGCCTACTGTCGCTCAAATTGCGGATCCATTGACTGAATTACTTCATCTAGGTCCTGAGAGAACAAGAGCAAACAGTGGCTCTGAGTTTGTTGTGTTTGCCGGTTGGCGTGTCATCTCTGTCAGCTGCTGCTAAAGTTATCTTCCACATTGTGTTGTTGCTTTTGTGGCACAAGGGTCACGTTGGTGCATGAAAGCATGACTATTAAAGAACGGACACTTTTATCCATCCATGCTCATCTGTTATACCAGAACAAACCATCTGTAATTTCTCAATGGTTTCTGCTTGAACTGCAAGTCATTGATTGTAAAAATGAAGGTAAAAAGGAAGGAAGCTGACCAAGAAATATGTTGCATGTGATAGTGCTTTCATGTGCTGCCTGAGAGCATCCCATCTGAAACTTTTCAAAAGGTACCTGGATCTTGTCTGTGAGCTCTTTGATTTCATTGACGGCATCATTATACTTGTTGGCGAGCTCTCTGAGCTCTTCCTGGCCCCTCTCAGACATTTCTTTCAGGTGTGTGCACTCATCTTCTGTGTTACTGAGGGAACGCTGCAATAAAGCAGAGGATACTCAGAATTCCTAGACAAAAAAAAAACACTTGACTGATGATTCTGTTGCCTTACCTCCACTTCTGAAAGCTTCCTAAGCACCTCGATCTTCTCCTGCACAACATTCCGGAGAGAATCCCTCGTTTTTAGCTCATAGTTGTGTTTGTCTTCCTGCAGTGCTAGGAGCTCTTTACGAATCCCGTCTTCTGTTTGAGACTAGGAGAGGAAAACAAAAGGTCACTTTGGCACAACAGACACCAGCTCGTTCACGAATGTGTCTTACTTTGGAGTACGCCTGTAGCTGACTTCCCATCACCTCCAGTCTGCAGAGTAGCCGGTCCTCATCAATCAGGGCCTGGGTAAAGAATTCACCAATGTGGAGTTTAACAACAGTTTATTTAAGTCTTTTAAGTCTGAAGGGAGCATATTGGCGGTGACACACTATTGGTTTAAATATGAGAACATCAATTGCAACACAGCACAGGCCCAACCTAACGAAGCGAGTGTCTTCTGAAAATTACATAAAGGATGTCAATCAAGATGATCGGACCTGCCAGCTGTTCTCTGAGGCTTCCTGTGTTGAAGCTAGTAGACGCTGCAGTGTGGCGAGCTTCTGCTCCAACATCTGTTCTCGGTGTAAGGCCTCCTGCCGGACAAAGAGGCAGCAGGGGATTTCTGTTGAAGATCAACTCTTGACAACAACAATGATCCCAACTATGCTCTGTGGGACATTCCCCATCGTGAACAATAGGTGTCAGTGAGTTACCTGAAGATACTGGGAGAGCTGGAAAAGTTCCTGAGAATACATACTGGGAGTGTTGGCCGCAGCCTGGAAACATAAACGCACACACAGCATGTTGAGATATTGACAGTTTTCGGAATCTAATCAACCTTGTATTTGAACTGGCATGAGCAAACGGATGCAGCTAAAAACAAACAGAAAATGTCGAATGAACAAGGTACAAAACAAAGATGTTTCATAAGCTCAGTCAAAGCAGCCTCAACCAATGCCTGTTTTCTGCTGAAAAACATTGTTATGAGTGACAATATGACAGAAACATTGAGTTGAATATCAACCTTTAATAAATGTGTATAACTTGTGTAGGGAGTGTGAAGATGAAATTCTATAATTGAAACATCTCGATTCAGAAGTACTGCATTCACTTGTACTACAGGATGAATTTCGAGGCATTCACTTTATGCACTGTAAAAAAAAAAAAAAAAAAGCTGAACCACAATGTAAAACGTGTCCCAATTCTTAAGTTGTTCTTCAACATTCTAGTAAACAAATTTAAAGTCTTTGAAAGAAACCATCCAATGTTCTGTAGCATTCCCACAACATGTATGCAGAGGAAAGATTTTTGGCTCCATAGGAGATTAAATCTGTAACTACTTACAACAAAAGCTACACTCTCAGCATGCTAGGCAAATTTAAATTGGGTGAGACAACTATATGTTCCAGTAGTGATGCCTTGTGGAAGTTACTACACCATTTTAAAAAAGCAGTCTGAATGTAATCGGACGCACGCGCACACACAAATCATGTCCCGCCTACATTCCTCACACAGGTTACACTGAGACTCTGTTGTTCTCACTATCTGAGGGTGACACAAGAGAATTTTCAACATTTCAGGGACATAAAAAGTTGTCAACAAGCAGGAGAGTTGGCGATCTGGATCAGAATTAAACCAAGCAAATTCCCATTCACTCTGCACAAACAAAGTTATCATCCACTGTACAGTTGGACAAGCCACCTATAAACTTGTGACGAGACAGGATGTTCCACAGCCATGAAAAATACATAGATTACTTTGAATTGAACAGAAACATCACATTAGAGGCACCACAGAGAAACGTCACAATTCTTGACCAGACTTGCGTCTTCAGCCTTCCGTGGTTTACTGTGGATTTTGGTTATGGTGCAGAGAGGATGAACTCTCTCTCAAGGCGCTAATTATTATATCACTTTATAGCCTCTACTTGCATGACACAACAAACAGAAGTAAGGAGGTTCAGGTTGCATTTCTCTACTAATGAGACTCACCTAAATAAATATCTAACCTTAGATCCATCAACACAAATCACATACGTCAGCTACATCACTCACCATAGTGAAGTAACTTATCTCAATCGACTCAACCAATGCTCCTTCAACTCGACTCTCTTCTCGATTCATCCTCACTAAACCTCGGCCACATAGCTCTACTCTCTCCAACACAATGCAACTCACTACCCCCATGAGCATCATTCAATTTACTCAACCTACAATAATCATCTGGCCCAACTTACCAGCTTTACCAAACTGACTGAACTTTTGTCAACTCATTGAACTTTCCCTTTGTAGTCTTACTAACTCAATTTACCTCGATTGACTTAACACATCTGAATTAAGTAACTCATCTACCTTGTCTCATGTTGTGACAGGTAAATAAGTACTTTAACTGAGCTGTGGACTAAACTTAACTCACGCACAAGCTAACCTTGATCAAAACAGACAGGAGAAGAAAAAGCAGTCATTGCCTCCCAGAAGAGCCATGTAAATGAGCTCATCAGCCCATGATCATAATATTAAGGCTCTAAAAGCTGTATCCAAAGTGACAAGCACACACAACAAAACAAACACCTACAACTTCACAGGGTCATCATCAACAAAATAAATGCTCTTACCTTGTCTACAGGTAGTGGTAAAGGAGTCTGGATGACACTGTGAACAGAAAAAAGGAAACTGTTTGTCACCATAGCAACAGTTGGGCCGGAAGGTCAGTGTAGTAACAGTGACAGGAATAGGGGAGGCATGGAGATGAGCAAGGTCCTCTGTAGCAATCATCAAACGAAAGATACCATTTGGACAGGTGATATTTGAATGACCACTTGCTTTTTTTTTTTTTTTTTTTTTTTTTTTTTTAATCAGAGCTGACTGGTTTTTGAGTGTGATCTGAAAACAAGAAGATGTCAGGTTACATAAAACTGATGATGTACTTCAGTCAGGTATATCACGGTGGATGTATTTCTGGTTGCATGATCATATGAGGCGTAATATTAAGGACAGAGATGAAGTGAGCAATAACACATTTAATCTCATGGAACATTTTTGCAAGCTTTACACATTTCATCTTGATCTCACATCTCATTGTTTATTTCACTGTCCACAAATAAGAAACCAAAGCCGCTCCACGGTTTTGACTGCTTTGATACTGTGCACCTTCTTTTTAGAAAAATTCAATTTTTCTTAAAAACTTGTTTCTCATTAATGTATTTTTTATTGGGTAACAAAGGGAAGAGTTGTGGGACCTTGGTATCTGGATTCAGAATATGACTGCTCTTATTAAATGAAGAAGTGCAAAGGGGACTAATGTGCGAACTCGATATAGCAGCATGGCCTTTCATGCGGCATGAGGGGATGTTGGAACACACTTGGTTGTCCCAGTGAGGGCTTCCGTGAGTGACAATTCAGGAATGGGGAAAGAGGCCTTCCTAGAAGGTTGCTTGTTTTCAATGTATGGGACTATAAGTCTTTCAAGTGGATGGTTTCAGGGCAGAGCCACGTGAGGCAATGAGAGATCACACAGATGCAGTACGCCAAGTGATAGCGTCTAAAGCAAGGGTCCCAAAGTGGCCTGCCACTAGATGCCCAATTATAGCACCAATATTTGTCATGTGGACATTGTTCAGCCCACTTTGCTTGGTAAGTGGAATAGGAGCATAAGGCCAAACTTATAATTCCAGTGGCTGTTACCTGGAAGGACCTTCGCCAACACTTGCATATTAGTAATGACAGAACAGTCCTACCATTACTGAATATTGGTCAAAGCCAGCTCCTACATAGAAAGCTTTTATTCAAAGTGCAAATTCACGAAAACATTCAATTGGCATCAAAACACTGCAAATATTACTACAGGAAAAACATAAATATACAAACTGAAGGGGCGGTGCAGCCACTCAGAACTGCAGTGCTTGCTGGGATGCCTCAAGACAAGAATGCAGGAAAAAAAATGCAAGAAACTATTCAGTGTAAAATGGCCTGATTTTATTGCCATTCATTGATGACAAAAAAAAAATCATGAAGCGATCACATAAAAAAGAAAACATCCATGTTCCACGGTAAAACAATATCTGTAAAAGCATCCGTAAAGTAATATTTTGCATGAAAAAATAAAGGAAGATCATTTAGAGAACTAACTAACAAAACAACACAACTAACAGTGTCCTAAGTTTCTATCAGGCTGTGGACATGTCTGGCAAGTATTTTTGGCTGTGCAGATTATATCCTACGATCACGTCAAGGACTGACTGGTTGCCCACATGAATTCCATGAGTTTCATCGCAGTAGCTTGCGCTTCTCACCACCAACACACCAGAAGCGCACCACTGATGATCTCTGATCTATATACCTGTAGCTTTAGCATGACCAGCTTTAAATGAGATTTGTTATGCTAAAAGGTTTGACTTTGGTCCCTCCAGGAATTATCTCAGGTATACAAGACATATACACTATATTACCAGATGTATTTGCTCACCCATCCAAATGATCAGAATCAGGTTCCAAATCACTTGGCTCAACCTTGTGGACAGCCTTAAGTTCATATGTGATATGCTTTTGGTCATATCGTGTATATTGCAATATTTTGCAACAGGTTCCAGGCCACACTGACATGTGTTTCCGACAGTCAGGTAACGCATTATGACTGGTGGAGCAGTATGAAAGGGCATTTGAGTGATGATGTTCGGTTGAATGCTTTAATAAAAGACTTGTTTCAGCTTAAAACCTGGAGTCACTACAATATGTTTGGTGGGGTGTGCAGCAGAAGGCTGTGGTAAGGCAGATCAGTACATAGGATTGGTTTCCAAAAAATGATACGGCTGATCCTGCAAAATTAAGGATTTCTGTGGCAGTAGATCGGGGATCACCTGTGTACATCCCAGCCACAGGACAAACAATTTAATCAACAAATAAAATTTGAAGGAAAAACGTAGAATACTGAGGAATTCATATAATTTGTGCTGCACTGTAGCTCAGAGGTTAGAGCACACAGTTTTTAAGCTTTAATTAAATTTCTTTTAGTCATGTGCGCGACTGTCAAGCACCCAATGCGTTAGCCCATTACATTCATCCTCTAGGTTGCTGCGTCATAAAGGAACATATGAATAGACATTGCCGTGGCATAATAAAATGTCTGTCATGCAATGCATAGAATTGCATCTTACAAAAAAGAGAGAGAGAGAATACTGAGCCTTTACAGAGGTAAATGCCCATGGCCAATCCATTCCCTGCTCTTGAAGTGTTGCAGCGCAATAAAAAGTTCATTGGTTAAATCATTACCTGTTCGCTTATCACTCCCACGCTTGGTCAGGTTTAATGTGCAAAGGTTTTTTGCCATAACGACAGAGCCATTCTACAAAGGAAGCATTACTATTCAGAATTTTTAGCTCACCATCAACTGCTGATTAATTAATAAAATGCTAATGAATAGTGTAATGAATCTAGGAAGATTAGGACCAGTGAGACCCACATGCCCTGAGTATTCACAGCATCCAAGTACCTGTAAGGTGTCCACTCGGTCCACGTCTGTCCAACCTCAGGGGAAAGCTCATTCTCTGTCAGTCTTATTGGACGGCACATACGTCGAGAGCGATCTCTCCTTCTTCCATCGTGATCTCTTCTAGGTTCAGCACAACCATCTGATTCCCCTCTAGAGTTCCACCACGTAAGTGAAGTCATTCCTCAACACAAACTTGTTTTCTTTCCACTATTCAAACCTCCCTTCAACAACCTTAAAGCAAAACTGATTTCCGTCGAACACTAAGCTCCACCCTTAAAGGCAACAACGTTGTGGAAATAAACTCCACTCGACTGATTGTGAAGCCACCCTCTTTTACAATCTTTTGGAACTAAACCATGAAATAACTAATCTGATGATGCACTAAAGGGGAAACCACCTGACTTTGCGGAGTAAGTACAGCAGGTGATGGGGCACTTATAATGGAAATAAAGATTGTTAGAGGGACTTCCTGGTGAAACAGAAAATGTTGCATCAGCTTGTTAATATTTCAGTCTTCATGTTCCCTGAGCGTGTCAACACTCGAATAATGATAAGAAAGGACTTTGCTGAGTCAGACACTCAGACAAAAAGCTGCAATGATTCTTTCTCAAACACTTCAGGCCACACCACAGTCACTGATGTCAAAGCAAGCGTGTGGACAAATACTGGACTATACATACAGGACTATACAGACAACCATTTTTTTTAAAGACTGAGTAGTGTTTTCCTCAGTCACACTCGTGTACCTGCTGCTGCCTGGGTGAAAACTGCGCAGAGCGCCAAATGCACCATCTCTTTGTATTCCTGTGACCGAGGTCAGTGGTGGAAGGATCGCGTACACCTTCATTTCCACCAAAGGCGTACACACCTCAAAACTGAAGTCTCCTCCTACATGGCAACTTGCTACACCAGTCGTGGAGGCACAGAGCCATGACTTACGATACTTGTTGCGCGGTTTGCATTTGTACAACAAACCAGCATTCTTGATATGGAGTGTTGATGACCGATAATGTGTTATATTTCAATGTACAGTTCTCCATGTGCCACTGCACGATCTACTGAGGACTAAACAGGGTCGTACTACACCAGTAAAATATCAGGATAATCAGACCCATGTCTCACATGTTTGCTTTTCTTTAACACTCACAGGGACTAGAACTATTGCGGACTAGACCACTGCGCTTGGCCATTACTGAGCGGGTTTCCATGGGGAAAGACGTTGCTCTGAATGCTGACCTAACCTGGGCAGCAAAGGTTTCATTGAGATTCACAGTATGTCCCACAGGAAGGCTAACTATAAACGCTTTTGTACACGTTCTCATCATCGACAAACTGATCTATTTGTAAATTAATTGTGTTTTTTTTTTAATTCTTTACAGAGTTGACAATGTTGTCATGAATGGACCAGCCACATTACATACATAGTTTTTCTGAAACCATTTTGCCTTGAATGAAAACATTTCTTAAAATACTATTAATACATCTTTTACAGCAACGGCGAACTTAAAAATGGTGACTTTATAGGTAATCAACAAATGAAAAAAAAAAGGTTGCAGCCAATACAAAAAGTTAACCTGCAGCCCGGGCATATAATTGAATGAAAGTGTGTCAGAAATGGCTTTTGGCACTCTATCAATGGCATCGAAGTACAAAATGTTGGGGAGAAAATTCACAGGAATCACAGGATATAGCACAGTAAGTTTATGAGTGTGACTACTGAGCAACACGCCAATGATTGCTGAAACGACTGCCTACAATGTTTGCAGTTTGAAAAGATCCAACAATCTCATGAAGCATCACGTGCCGTTTAGTAAATGCAGATGGTCTTGGCCAGGATCAAGACTGTATTGGTCCACCTGGTCCAACTGGGAACCAGCAAGCAGTCACAGAAAACTAAACTGTGTAGTGTAGCAACAGATGGCACCTACAGTAGTTAATTTTAGACATACTCTGAGGGAGAAGGCAGTAACAGTAGGGGGTAGCAGGAAGTTTGGTGTTGGGTGAGATATGCTGCTCTGCTATAAATCAGCAGTGACTTTCCAAATAAAAGCATAAATTGTGATAGCCACTGCACAATGGCTATGTGATGTTACAGATAGTCACTGCGATCAGGCCATTCTTGCCCACAGTATCCCTCATGAGATTTTACCACCAGGAATCGCCATCAAATCACTGGAACCACTAGAATCATGTACTGTTAATAAATAAAACACAAACGGTGGCAAACAACCATAACAGAGCTTTGAGATGTGATGATCAATAACTTACTCGCTCCTTCTCCTTGCCTCCATCCCATCAGGCAGGAAGAGTTTAATTGTTGACACGATGCATCCATGGGTAACTGGAGACAAAGAAACAAAGGAGTGAAGGTTTTGTGGTTTGGAATATCAGGAAACAAGGTCAACAAATGTGGTGAAACAAATTAGATCTTTAATGAAAAGGAGTTCAATCCTGAACTGAGTTTTTCTATAAAACGATATGGCTTGTGTAAGAACTATTCTGGTAATCTGGTTTCAGCATCTCACTGACAATAACAGTACAGGCCTGTCATTGTTTAGTGATGCACCTAAAAGCAACACACACACACTTTGTAGTCAAGTCAACTACAAAGTTATGTATGCATAGTAGAAAGACAGGCACAAAATAAAAATGAGAGCCAAAGGGGCTTCCGGTTTTGGCGTTCAAGTAGAAGGCAGCAATGGGAAAAAAAAAAAAAAAAAAAAAAAAAAACTTGCATCCTTTGTATTGAAGGATTTTAACGACTTTTATAAAGTTTCAAAGGGGTGAAGTAAATGACAAAACAAAATAATTGAAAGTGATGCCGATCAAGACAGAGCTAACTTCCAAACAGCTATCAACGAGTCAACCTAACGAAGATGAGCCAGTGAATCTCGCAATGATTTTGAAAGAAATAAGAGACTTCGGACAAGACAGTTAAAAACAGATGAAGGAGATGAAAGGTGAAATTGCTGGGATTAACTCAAGGATGGAAGAAAGGTAGAAACGGATTGGAGACAATGAAGTGAAGTTGCAGGCCATGGACGAGGTGCTAATCGAAATGCTTAGTTTGAATAAGCAGTTCCATTCGAACCTGACAGACCAGGAGTGGTCGCTCCACACGTGAAAATTTATTAGTTTGTGGAGTCCTGTAAATTACGTCATGAGGATGGTTTTTATTGACAACGTCTTGAAAGAAAACCTTGATACATCCATGTCAAGTTCCCCAGCATCAGGACGAAAGAAGAGGTACTGAAAGCGGCATCGTAAGGATTCTTAGTACAAGGGGGAAAAAATACGTTTGGACAACAACTACCGGCCTGAAATAATCACAAAGAGGAGAGAATATGCTGAAACACTGAGAGTTCTAAAAGAAAACAACATCCACTTTCAAACTCAGTATCCAGCTCGGCAGAAGGTATTTTTGACAGTGGAATCGCAGTATTCAGCGCAATAGAAGAAGCCATGGCTGCTCTAGCAAAAAGAGGCTTACAGGTGAAGATGGTCACGCAGCCAGAATCACTAACTGAGGGAATTCAACGAAGACCCCGTAAAATCGCAAAATACTCATTTTCCCTCACTGTATTTTGCAAGTTCTCCCACTTCGAAATGATGGAGGGGTCTGAAATTTTCATCGTAGGTGTATGTCCACTGTGAGAGACATCATCTAAAAAAAATCCAGAAATCACAGTGTATGATGTCCTATACCCTACTACTAACATGGCCAAGACTCATAACACTGGAATAAAAATATTAGATTGGGAGCGCTGTGCATGAGAAGATTACCGTGTGTATATCAACATGAAACTACTTGTGGCAATGGGATTTTCCCCCATTCCACCCATCCTACAACACAAAACCCAAAAACATATTCAACAGACAAAAGTCACCCCCAAACGACAGCTGCCATAAAAATTATACAGCTATTTGATCAAATCTGGGAAAAATTGAATAAACCAAATCCAAAGAGTAAGTAGAATCCATTTATAAAATAGTAGACTCCACCTTTCAGTCATCAGAAATTGTGACTATGAATGATTTATGCATCCATATAGCTGTTCAGTTGTGGATTTATTGTCGTTTTTTGTTTTGTCAATTCTGGTCGATAGTAGTTGTTGTCGCACCTCCCTCCCTTTTTTTCCTCTGGGGTTTGGGTGGGTCTAGGGGAAAAAAAAGTGTATTTCATGATTTGCGATGCAAGTTGCTCTATAAAAAAGATTTTCTCCTGAGATCACCTGTTCTTTTGTGAAGATAATTTATGGAATTGTTAAACGGACGACTTCTAAATAAATAAATAAAAACTAAAATGCGAGCCCAAAAATATCGAAATCACTAGCATCCTTAACTCACGACAATGCGCACTCCTGCAGTTGAACAGAGACAACTAGACTTAAGTGCCTGACAGAAAGTGAAGTTAAGCAATATTAGTGGAGCTGAAAATCTGACCTCAATCTACTGTCTGTGGTCTTGTGCCAAGGCACAAAAACCCTTCAGGGATATCCCAGAGTTAATACAACACAACACTGTAAAGAATCAGTAAACAAGGACAGAGGAATCAGCTTCTGCTCTGTTTCATCTTGAGCTGCTTCTACAGTCCCCCGGCCAGTTTATTCAAACATTCGCATCTCTGTACCTTTTCGTGTGTTCTCAGTGACATCTACACCGAACTGGATGATGTCTCCAGAGAGGACCTCGCAAGGAGGACTCTCCTCCGAGCCACGACTCAACCTTTGGCTGTTGATGAAGGTCCCATTGCTGCTTTTGGTGTCCTGTAGGTAGAACTGAAACAGAGGAGAGACAAATGATCATCACTGCCAAGATTTTAATATAAATGCACTCATCCATTTTCTAACATGTTACTATTCCACTCCGAGACTAAGTTGAAAATTAAGACAGTAAACCTCCTACATACAACAGAATTACAAATCTCACTACACAGAACTGACTCTTTAATCATCCCCAACTTATGACATGAACAAAGACTTTTTTGGCTTTTGTTCTTTTAAAAGTTGTCTGTATTAATGACAGTCCTTGTTCAATAACATTCCTGGGAGTTAACGCAGAAGCATGATCAAAATAACATCTAGGAGAGTTATATAATCAACAGCCACTAAATCTAACTATAAATTCTGTCTGGCACACGGAGCAACTTGTCGACAGACCTCAACTCGCATCTGTTCTGACATTCTGACGAAAACTCCCTCTGGACTTCAAGGGCTTTTAAGAGGATTCTCCACAACGCATGAAGACAAACACAGACACTAGTGAATGGAAACAGAACTGGAGCTGACAGAAGCTCAAAGCACAACAGAAGGAAGAATTTTCCCAATATGTTCAGGTCATAATTGAAGCAGCGAGACAGAATTGACAGGTGACTTCCTGCTTATGTTAACATGTTGGTGAGTAAAACTAATAATAACAAACTGTGCTAACAAGGGTAAATGTAGAAAAAAAAGTTTTAGCTTATATTTTAGTATGAGGATGAAAAGAAAAAGGAAACAACCAAATGTTTAAGGTCTTTCTGGGACACGTAGCAAGGAAAAGGGGTTTTGTATTTATAAGGGGAGAGAAAAAAAAATGCATTCACATATGCATCACAATCTTGTGTCATTATTTATCGATATTTCTGCTCACAATTGTTTTTATCTACATATTTTATCTACTTCATTTTCGACGTGAGGTCACATTCATCATACAAGGAGCAAATAATACTTATTTATACAAAATTGCCTGACCCTGATGACCACCTAACTTTTCTCTAGGTAGCTCAGATGTGCAATGTTTATTTGTTGTTGTTTTTTAAATTGTCATCCATATGTTATTTCTTGAAGTACATGATCCAACTACTACTAGAAAAGGAAAATATAGAAATAAAAATCACAATAATCAATATCATCAAATCAAAACACTACTGCAATCGCAATGAATCAAAATGGCAATATACCCACATACAGAAACACCATCAAATTGGTAAAAAAAAAAGTATATATATAGTCTCAGGCTATATCTTTGTCATTTTAAAATCATTCCATCTGTGATTTATTGGCATATTTCCATGATGCCGTATTCTACTAAAATGCAAATGTCTGGTATTAGTAGATTACATAACATGGCCATTATTAGTCCCACAGAGGGGAAATTCAATTATTAATTATAAATGTATAACATGAAAAAAATGGCAAAATAATCAGAAACAAACCCCTGAAATGAGACATTTTTGAAAGCTGACAATAATGCCAACCAAAACACAGCATTGCTAGAGTATCGACACAACTGCACATAACTAGAAATTCAACCACCAAACAAATCTCTTGGACACTAGGAAGATCAGCTGTCTTTAACCAGTTTAGAAGGAATGACACACACCAAGGTCAAGTCTCTTCCTTCGAGCTGTGTATAATCTAGCTGTATCCTAGCACAAAAATAACATCAATAAAACACCATCAACGCCACAAATCACATTTCATTCACAAAACAATTCATCAAGCTAATTGCATAACATGGGACAGACAGGCAGAGAAGTCACACTTGTACACACATAGGTGAAGCAAGCAGAACTCAAGCATTCGGATAAACAGCGGGAACAATGTGACAGAAACAACATTCAAAAAAGCAGAATGAGATAATGTCACGAGGCAATACAAAAAACGCAATAAAGACGAAGATTTTACACACAGTGATCATTGGATCAGAAGCCCGACCAGTTTCAGTTATCAGCCAGAGTGACAGACACAATGCTGCAGCTGATAGCAAGAAAGGAAAACAAAACAGTGCGACAGCGCGATGCAGCGACGGAGCAGACTTCAACCCTCCTGAGCAGACTGCAGCGTGCCAAGAACTGCAACACTTCCATAGTTCTAATGAGCCCACACGGATGCATGCATGGTCAGTTACCTCCTGTCCCCATGGTAACTCGAAGACCTGTAAGGAGGGACCTAACTATAGAGCATTTCGCCCAGCAACAACGCGCGCACACACACACACACTTTGCATCACGTAACTCACATATGGGTTAAATTTCCACTGTCTGCTCCACACGACTGAACACACTGAAATGACATCATTGACTCTTGTGCATCAGACTGGTCAGGAGTCTTCAGTCTGGGTTATTCATCATCACATACATCACCTCTTTAACCCAGTTCAGAAGCAGCAGTGTTTTTGATGGCCATTTATGACATCCACACAAAATGATGCAAGACTTAACGATGTATGTGACAACATGACAGCGGAAAATGTGCACGACATATGATCCTGAACATAGAATTCATTGTTTGGTGTAAATGTATTTAACATGAGGTAACTTGCCAGCTTTGTCAAGACTCACCTGTTACATGAACAGACGATTGAGTGCCTGTTCTAAGCAAATTACACTGACCCGTGCTTTTACTTCACTTAAATCCATACCATCTTCTCAAGCTAAATATGCTCCACATTATATCCTAGCTCACAACTATTGATTTTCTCGCCCAAAATTCCAGCATCACTGCCTCCCACTTATAAGAATATTTGTCAAAGAAACACTGAATCCCTTTATGCTCCCATGAACTCCTCCATTCTTACTATCCATCTCTGATTGGGTCAACAACACGCAGGCGAAACAACAGTGTTATATCAGTTTCCTACAAGCCTCTGAAAGTAACTCCAACAGCCAGTAGCTAACAGACATGATCGCCCAGGGCTTTGTGTAGTTAAAAATTCACAAACCAATTACATCACATCAGACCACAGATTCAATGCGTTTACCACAGTCTCCCAATAAAACAGCTATTATTTCTATCAAATAATTGGATATAAGAACAATATCTTTAACATGACTCAACCACACTGTTATTATCAGCTCCAAAAACGATTCAACCGTTTCACAATTTTTTTGGTATCTCCAAGTTGATTGAGTATGTCAGTTGAATCATTTGCCGCATTGACAAGTTAAGGAGAAAAAAAAACACAATGTAAATATACAGCAATAAATTGACACTGGTGAGCTACAAAACACTCATCTAAACTCAACATCATGAGGAGTTGCTGCCTCCAAATACATTGACTAAAATTTAGTTAAAGGCCTTAATGACCACCATGAAGGTAACTTGAGAAACAGAAAATCACATCTCTCCAGACATACAAGTCTGTGCAAAGACAACTTTGTGGGATTTCTTCCTTTCAAGCAAGAACACACCATCAGCATTCCAACAAAAAGATAGGACAACCCCCTTCTCTTTAGATAACATACCCACAAAACGAACAAAAATGTGCTAGTGTGATTACAGAGTTTAAACCTGATTTTGAATTGTTAAATATTTCTGACATCTCATCATTTGTTGTATTGCAGTGAAAAGGTTAAAATCTTGTGATGTATACAATAGAGAAAACTATAAGATATATTTTTGTTTGAGCAGTGTCGCTCCTGTGATATTTAGCAACCTCTATTTGACAATGCTGTGTGAGAGGCGCTCATTGAAGCATGTGATAGGACCATGCTGTCATTCAATGCACCTGTGACTGCTCAGATACTGTGTGGCATGCATGCCAACTCAGTTCTTGACAAGAAAAGTGTGAAGTAAATTTGATTAATTTGCCATTCCCCTATTCCAAAGAGAGACCAGACAGAAGATATACCCTTTTCACCCCACTTGATACCAACATGTGTTCTATCAATATGATCTCAAAATATTTGCATAAATAACCAGCGCCATACTGACACGTCATCTCTGCAACCAGCCCCACCCCTCATTGCTGGGGAGACACCCCTATGCTGGGAATAATTCCTGGGGAGATAACGTTTTAGATAAAACAGGTGGCCTTTTTAGAATGTCTTAATATAGTCCCTCTTGGTCCTTTCCTCAATTCATAATTGTCTTAGCATTCTTTTGTTGAAATAGAAGCAGATTATGGCTGTAAATTGTTGGGAATAAACTGGGCAATCGTCAATCAATTTCGGATCATGAGAAAAACTTTTTTGAAAGCACGTAACATATTCTTTAACTTGTCAAACTGAAAATGTGTTCATGGTACGAGACATAATGCTTATTGAAAATTATAGGATGGTTTGCTATCTAACAGAAAAAGGCATTTTGCCAACAGGGAGGGACTACAACTAAAGCTAAAAAAAGCTTTAAGGTGTTTCCATTATTTTGTCCAACCCCTGTAGCTGCATATTGGACATCCGCTCCGTTATTGGTGGCGGTATCCTCTTCTGTGTCCCTGATTATGACTCACTGATGGCGGACACACGTTCACACGCAGCACTAATAAAAAGTATTAGTGAAATCTTCAATAAGGCAATGAAAAACAACCATTTTAGGAGAGAGAATTGTGAAAAGGTTTTTCATCACACAAGACAAAGGACTGACAGTTTGTATCATGATTTGGAGAATAGAATATGACTAAATGATCATTTTTTCAAATTATTTCTAATATTTCTTCAATAGCATCTAGGAAATGGGTCCAGACTGGTCCATATTTAAAGTTAACTGGTAAGAGACATGAGATACAGCAGACAGACGGCTCAATTTAACCCCTAAATAAAGCTGGAAGAGCAGAGAGTGTCTGTCAGACACGACCGGGTTGGGCCAGAGATGTGAAACATTGAATTTCTCATCTCTGCACTTAGTTAACTATTATATTTAAACATAAATAAATAATGATGTTGGAGACAAAGTCCACTAATAAGTTTCATCACGAAACAGTTTCAAGAGAGACTGTAGTGTGTCCAACACATGGAATAGAATGAAAATTATTGTTAGCGCCAATATTACAACATTTCTGTGATCACTTTTTTTGGCCATATTGCCCATCCCTACTTACTTATATTCATGAACGACTTTTCAACAAAATATTTATCCTTATTAGACATTTAATATACATAGACAGAACTACAGAAAACCTGGATTTACTGCAGTTTCAGTCAAGAGATCAGCATTCTCACATGTTTACAACTCTGTCCTCTAGAAGGATAAACCTCCACTGATCCGGTCAACTGGCACGTGTTACAGTCCACTAAACACACTTGCACTGTGTGTAACTGACAGACTGGGTGGATAACTCGTTGATCCAGCTGTAATGCACACACTGGGATTCCTAAATCTGGTTTAATCTGAAATGTATCTGACCAAATAACCACGAGTCACAGGGACACATCAATGATTCTCCGGACAGCAGACCACTTAGCCAGGATTAAATCTGGTTCACCAAGACCAGCATCTCTAGTGATCCCACAGAAACACAATTTCACTTTTTCCTCATTCTAACTATTGTACAGTTATAATATTGTATGTGTATTCACAATCACAATTAACAACGCTTGTTATTTGGCATAGGCTACAACTAATAATATATGTTAATTTACATTCTCAGGACAAGTCCCAGGACTTCTGAGGTTGAAAGAAACAGACAGCTGAGTCAGAAATGACCTCTCACTGGCCACTGCTACTTATGAAGACACACTTAATTATATTTAGAGCCCATGAGAGCACCCTGCAGCTGTGCTCCCATCAATTAATTCCTCATTTCAAAATCCTCAAAACTCCAGAAGACCATCAGGAGAGAAAAAACATACAATCACTAATTTTAAGACGAAAAAAATAAATGCCCAAGACTGACAAGCCGATTCATCACATCAACAAAAGGACCCGTTTCATTTCAGCATGCTATCAGGACGTAATGTAGAAGTAGAAACTACGTTGCAGCAACAGGAACCTCGAGTATGTTGCAGGCTGAAATGTATGTCTCAAGAACAGACACGTAACAAAAATATCAATCCCATTTAGAAAATTCATGCCAAGCCTGAAAATCTGCTGCACAAGCGAAAGTACTTGACAAATACTTGTGTTGTCCTTTTGGCTTAAACAGGATTGTATCGGAAATATCTAAACTTACCACTCTCCAAAGAATATTATTTCAAATCAAGCCAAGTTCTGTCAGAACTACTGAGGATAATTGTGGAGCAAAAAGTTAATTTAAGTCTACTTCTTTTCGGACCACAACACGTCACTTAAGTTTAGTAGTTTAATAGCTCTTGCATGGTGAACACAAAACTTAAGTGTTTCACATTATTTACAGCCAGTCGTGTTGTTTGCAGCACAGCAGCACTTCAAGACTTAAGCAGTAGCACTATATCAATCATGACATCGTCGCCATTCTGTAGATGCTGAATTGTAGAGCTGACAAAACAGGGATTTTTGATGGTTGGCTGGTCACTCCAGGTTTGTCCATCCCAGAAGAGAGGAAAGGATGACGCTACACTTGTCGGTATAAATAGCTTCACACTGTGTGCACACACAGGGAATTTCAAAGCCTGTGCAGGCCACATAGCTAGGTAATCCTGTGCCTACCTCTGCTTGTTTAACCGGTTCTACAGAGAGATGCATTCTAACCACATGAGAGCTGAGGATACGTTGCACAGATTGTAGTCTGATTTCAGACCTGAGGATACTCACTTACCAGCCGGCTTATCCCAGCTAACAGTAGTATTGGGAGTTTACCCAAAAGTAAAGCACAACTGAAATAAGGATTGTGTTTCCAGAACCAATTACAATAAATACAAATAACCCACTCAACCTCATTCAAGACAGGTCTTTAATAGTTTTTAAGTAAGAAATGCTATTACTAGATTCTTTTAAATTCCGTTTTCAAACAGATGAACCTAACAGCCAAGTAACAATTAAAGGACAAGTCATAAACAAAGTACACATCCTGTTCAAATACAGAAATACAAAGAAGGTAGCGTCAAATGACAGAATTTTACCTCTGCTACTCCGGTAACCAGCAACACTACTGAGTCAATGGCTTTCTTCCACTTTCTCTTACAACTTCCTAGATATTGCATAACATTTGCGTTCACACTTTTTCATTATCAGATTATATTTTTAACAAACAAGACAACTTAATTGGTTTACAGAGTCATTTCATATGTTGAATAACAAAAAACATTCCAAACACAAACACTAGACATACTTTTTCAAGTTCAACATAGTCCCTCTTTTTATGTACTGTATTCTCTGGGTCCCTTTTATAAACTTAACAGGTAAGTGAAGCGTAACTCAGCCGTATCCAATGCTATTCGTCAAGTCTTTTAGGAAGAAAACATCCAAGTAATCTGGATTTTCTGCTTCTCACGGATGTCAAACCACATATGCATCTTTAATCAAAGCCCCTAGAGTTTTAGGGCCATTTCCTGTGCTCGTTTGGGATTATGTATTATCTTGAGAAAACAGCACAGTTTGTCAAAACCAAATGAAACTTGTAAATATGATAAATAGAACTAAATACAATTTTTGCACACATTAAATAAATAATTGGCTTATTATTATTATTATTAATAAATGGCTTACTGTTAGATTTGGATTTGGATTTGAAACAAATAACTTGGTACCACTGTTACGATAAGGCATCACAAGAATAACAGATTTGAAGATATCTCTTTAGTGCTATAAAATTTAAATCTTACCTTGCCAGTCTTGTGGTCAAACCAAACCAGGGCATGATTCCTGGACAACACCTTGCAGTCAAATGTAGCATTGTTCTGGGCTGGGCGACATCGAGCCACAGATCTGCCAATCTTGACGGGCTCCTCCAGGTAAACATGCCGCTCCTGGAATGGATGCGAGTTGGGTCGGCAGGTGAACACTGCCAGTGCTGAAGGCATTGATTTCGGTTTGAGAGTCGTACTCCAACTGGACACGAGGGACAAATCTTCCTGATCCAGAGTGGCGGGCTTCTGGTTCCAATCCACAACGATAGAATGAACTACAATAATTGTTGCCCTATTAAATGGACGTCCAGAGTTTAGGCACTAACTAATTATCATTGTCCAATTCTCACGGCTTTGGCTGGCCCCTCTTTCCACTTTCATTGACAAACGGTAAATTTTCTTATGGAAGATTGAAAATAAAACATGTAACAAATATAAAAAGACATTCCTTTTTCTTCACTGACGACCAAAACTACATAACGGCACCCACATCTGACGGCAGGCACAATGTACAGACGAGAGTGCCATGTGTCAAGACATACATGACTGAGTATAGAAAGGACAACTTGGCAAACAGCCCCCCACGTCCATCAAACTATCCCAGGGCTTGAGCATAGAAATCAGCCACCGCCAGCGTTGATCTTTCTGTCTACGCCAATAACAAATCAGAACATTAGTGTGCTCGCTGTGGACCTGCTAAAATTCCGTCTCCTGTCACGGACCACCTAAACCTGCTTGAACAGTGTGTCATCCCTGTCTAGGCCGTCATTTTAAAGCTAAATCGGCGTCACTGTCTTCCCCTGGTGCAGGGAACCTTTGCTGGCTACCTATCGCTACCACTCCCCGCTGAGAACACCTAGGAGATCGCTAGCGAATACTTCACCACCTGAGTTAGAAACCTTTCAGGTTCGATTACAACACGGTGACAACCTGGTAGAACATGTACCGCTCGTCTCATGAAATGACGCCGTGGATTACCGGGGCGTCCAAACACCCTGGCGGGATACACGGCAGGGATTAGCAGGTCTTCTTGTGCAACTATAATGCTAATTGGCTAGCTCGCTAATGAACAAACTTCTTATCCGGGTCTGCAAATGTTTCCGTGCCGCCCTTTTCCACGCGTTTGTCAGCTGTATGAGAACGGGGTGCCATTCTTGTGTGGCTGAGAAACAGAAGCAACACGTTTGGCTGCTGAGGAACCCAGCGAGCGAACGTTAGCTCGAAGGCGGCGAGCTAATGGCTAGCCGGCTAACTGACAGGGGAGTTTCTTGGCTGCGGGTCGGCACGCATCGCACAAACTCGCTCCAGGAAATCCGCGACATAAAAGAGAGATACCGCAGTCGTCTTCCACTTTTGTCCAAAAAGATTCAGCACTCAGTGACACCGCCTTCGTCCCGTCCTCTGCGAGGCATCTGAAAGAAGTTGTCCACCTCCGTAAGTCCCAGCCGCCATACTGTAACTAGAGAGCTGACTGGCGCGGTGCGTTCATGGCCCAAGCTGTGGTGCGTTCACAGAGTCGCATCAACTTCAAACCACCGATGAGCTCATCGAATCTGAAGGGAGCCCACTACAAGGGCCACTCAGTACATGTCAGTCCTGTCATGTGTGGACAATCAAAACAAACACATTTTTTTACGTTAACTTAATTAACGTTAAGTATCTTATTAGACTAAATGCAAAATGTAAATAGATAGCAAATCTATATTAAATGAGCTGATATTAATTCCTTTTGTATCAGGAACAATAGAATCAAAGGCAAATAACTTTGCTGTATTGTGGCTTTAGTCTTCAACTAAGTAATAAGTTGTTCTTCTCTGTGACATAATACAAATAAAATAATATGCATCACTGCATATATGACAAACTACATCACTCATAACATTTCCCCCAATTGGCTACTCACTTTCAAGAGAACAAAGATTTGTTTATATCCATCTTCATCAATCACATTTCATTAGTCACCATCTTTTTCCAGAATTAAACCTTGTACCTTGATGTGTTTTAGTAAATCTCTGCATGAGCAATATGATTTTTACATTGGACAAAATTGTAAAAGCACAATTCTCAAAGATTTTAATACATTCTTGTTTGATCACATGCATTGAAATTGACAGCAGCAAAGCAGTGATTAAATTCTGACTCACAACAAAGACAAAATGCCAACAATTCACCATGTTACATGTAAAATGGTGTCTGATTACACCTGAGGTCTACCCCAATATCCACACCAATCATTGTCTGCAGAACTTCCCCTAATGTGTTTGTAGATGATGGTGCAGGAGCTATATGTGAGAGTCCTAAGCCCTGGTGGTAGCATGTGGTCTACCTGCCTGTATCTAGATAGCCATACTTTACAACTTATGGAAGCAACTCAGTCACGGACAAGTTATCGAATAGTGGACACTCCAAGTGACATTCCAGCATGTCAATGGCACACTCTCTCTCGACTCCTGCCATCTGTGGCATCTTGTTGAGAGGACAAATGCACATTTTTTTGCAACAGCTTTTTATTGTTCCCAGTCTAAGGAGTGGTCACAACATAGTCACAATCTTGTTGAGCATGCCTGGTGGACACATATGTGTTACCGGACCCGCTTGATCAGTTCCGAACCGTGGTAAGGAACCTCTGGGGGAATGTGACTCTTGCTGGTAACAGTATGTTTAAAAAAAAAAAATCTCCTGGTCTCTGCTTATTGGACCAAGTTTATTTATTGACTCACAAGTTTTAGGCGCCGCTCTCCCTCACTCTCTCATTGTGGCACCTCGCTCACCTCATAACACGCCCTCTTGTGCAACATGGCAACACATGGTTAATCCTCTGGTTTGTTGAAAATTATGGCACACTGCAAGCGAACAAAGACAAAAACAAATATCCCTGGGCAAAAATTAAACTCCAGAGGAGACCATTATACTATGTTGCCTTTGTGCTTCTACTTTGCTTCTAGCATAATGAGAGTCCCAAACACCTATGATTTGTCTTATTGTCTTATTTTGAGTATTCATTTGTATCACAGATGTATAGTGTAGAGGTGAGGAGTGTGCAATGATATCGAATTCTGCTTAGGGGTCCACAAATGTCTCCACTGTCTTCCGAGGAACAGAAACCTGAGATCAAATCAATGTAGGATGTCAGCAGCCCGGTTGGGAATGTCAAAGAAGAAGCACAGACTTGTGTTTGAGTAACAGTGAGGATCTGAAGCTATAATTGTGAGCAGCTATATATTTTTTATTTTACCACCCGTAATGTGACTGTTGCAGGAGTCGAATTAGGAAGGTGTGCAGACTTGCAACATGTCCTCCCAATTGCATCTGAATAATCTGCCCACTTAAACTCTGAGAAGTCAGCCATCTGCCCAAGAGAACCTATATCATCCTTTTGCATCCCTGATGTCGGTGACCATAATGCTCATGGCTTACTGGTCAAAGTAGTGGACGGGAATTATTTATCCATCAATATAACCGAAAAGGCCAAGAGAAATTATTTTCTAAAGGACCTCTATACCACACACGTTTTTTTTTTTAATTCATGATTGTTACTTAAATTATAAACTGTTTTTTTGTGGAAATATTTTGGCAGGTTAAGATGCCACATAATTGCACTGTTGCCTGATCTCATATTCATCTTAATAAAATCAAATGTTATCAAGTAAGATACATTTTAATTACAGAAAAAAGTCAGTAATTCAACAGACAGGCCTCCTGCTGAGGATGCAGGCTATTCACTTTGGTAATGGTCTTATCTTCTTATGCCGGGGTTTGATGGCAACCTTCCTGCACTCAGTGACACTATCTAATTACTGCGACTGAAATTTAATAATAAGATTATTAAGATGAAAGAAGACCATAGGATCTGTGCGTGTCCACATTAAATAGTGAAGCTAATAATATGCTCAGCAGATTTTATGGCGGAGCGGCTTTATAAATATGGGCAATACACATAAATACAATATCCCCCAGCGCATTAGAAACTGTACTCAGAAAGCTTGTCTGTGTTTTCTAAGGGGCGCACCGGTTGACAGGTTTTAACAATGTCCCTTCCTGAGACACCAGTCACTTTTATTCTGCAGCAGGAGTCACAAGCTTGGGCACATCATCATTCAACATGTAATTAAAACCATTTCCGTAATGAATAGGAAGATACTTATTGAATTACTACTATTAATTAGGAATGCAGTTTTTAAATCCACTTGTCCAAGTGTTGATACACAAAGCTCTTCAAGACAAATACCAGATTAAATTCGGAGTGACCGCTAGCACTAGAGACGTGCCACAAATGAGGCACAACATACATAACAAGTCACACCCACAATCATGGTGAATATCATGTTGGCCAACGTTCTTATCTTTAGGAGTCCCAGCATGCACTGCGGGGGTGAAAGGCTGGCCCGCCAATCAGTACAAATAAAGGCTGTTGAATCTAATCTGATATAATCTCATCATATTGTAAGAATCACATTAAATAATGAATTGGATGTCTTCCACTAAATAAAAGTTCTTGTTTCACAGGTAACACCTGGCCAGCCTGTATTGCATGCTATAGAAAAGGCTGAAGGTCTTGGTATGATGATGATTTATGGACAAGTATCAGTGGGGTATCTGCACCAGTACTGGAGATCTGACATCCAATCAAGCTCATATTCCTTTAGGAACTTACAATAGTAATAGTGTTCTAACCGTCGCACGTTGGACAAATAGGAACTGCACTCTTGGGGCCAGACCCATGCTATACTGACACCTGGTGAGCCGTAGTACTACTACTTGTGATTGCTGCATATGGCCAACGGTCCGTGAGTTTGAGACCCCTGGTCTAAAAATAAGAAGGTTTGTATTATAATATGATATTCAAAAACAAAATCAAAAACATGGGAGGCATTTATTTAGCAATGTCTATTGTAATGAATACAAATCAATTATTTTATTTTATTTTATTTTATTAACAGCACTTTACTGGAGATGACTCCTCCAACAGAGCAGGTGATAAAAGGAATGATGGTGACATATTACGCTATAATAGAATATACCGACAAACATCAACAGGTAGCGCTAGTGAAGCCCTTGCGTGATGACGCACCAGTTTACGTAACTTGACGTCGTGTACCTCGGTGCTAACAGATAGCTAAGTGGCTAGCCGCACCGTAACTTGGCTTCAGTAGCCGGGAACGAAGAGGACAACCGACTGGAAACAACGCATAACTCCGTAGAAATAAACTCTCCAGTTCAATTGGAGGGTCGCGGCCTGGTCACCAGCATGGCTCTGCAAGGCCCAGTGGAGCTGGAAGAGCAGGTTGAAGAGCCAGAAGACCTGGACGACCAGGACGCTAGTAGTATTTCCCCGGCCGAAGAGATGACTCTGCCAGTCGGACCTGGAGGCGGCGAGGAAGCGGAGGAGGCTCTGTTGTTGCCGTGGGACCGCTTCTCTTCCTGGCTGCACTGCATTTGCGTGGTGGGCTTCGACCTGGAGCTGGGACAGGCAGTAGAGGTAAGGAGAGCTCACCAGTTTTTGGATAACTAGAAAAAAACTCCTGACAATCTTAGCAGTTTAGTGGCCCAGCCAGCTTGTTCTGGGAGATGTGGGCTGACGGTGTTGTGATAGTGACCTCCGCGCGGAATAGAACACTACAGTTGGGGAATAAACTTTTTTTTTTTTTAAACATCTAATACATGTTTTTAACATCCGTACACGTTTAACATGTGTCCCACGATGCACTTTAAAAAATCCCATCCCTGAAACCTAACGTGTCTTTAGAGGAGGATGTTTGTTTTACACAAGTTAGCTTTCAAGTTTCCGTTGTTATCGCCAAGCTGCTTTATTGAATTGCCATACTACTTGTTGATTAAGAGTAACGATTTATCGAGGCCCTTCTTCCTCAGCCAACTATGTGCAATACAAAGATGTTCCAAGGCCAAAATGGATATACTGTATAAGGTCTCCACCTAAATCTGTGACTGCCAGACACAAAATTTAAGCATACTTTAAGTATTTTTTTTTTTATTTATAGCACCCTGCTGCCACAAATAATGTATAAACAGTGGGCTACAAAATAATCCAGCCCACCGTTAGTTGTTTGTCATCCAGTATAAGCATGTTATTTGGAATAAGTATTTGCATGAAAGCCACTTTTTAAATTAAACGATTATCAGTTGTTCTAAAATCTAAACCTGAAGGAACATTTAATTTCTCTTAAGGGCTCCTTGTCTCTCCCAAGCTGCCTCAAATAGCTTCTATATGAATTAGAATTGCCAGTGCAATGGCTGTTACTCTGTACAGTTTCTCTAGTTTATATCTGTTGCTGTGACTTGGTCAAGATCCAGAGTTCATGGTCATGAACCAAAACCAAAAGCATTAGAGTTAGATAATCATCAGACAACAACCTGCTCTTATGATTGTCTGAAGAAACATCTGTTGGATTTTAATGTGTAAAGGAATGAATGAATGAAGGCCTAGGTTTTTGGCAGATAAAATCCAGATTATCTGCTTTTCAGCCATTTTGATCTTACTTTGGCTCCCTGAATGTACAGTACAATCCAACTGTGAAGCTTTAAATATTTCTTGTTGTGTTTTCCTCATATACCATGCTACCACGGTCCTGCATATTAATATCTGAATGTCTTTTTCTCAAGGTTATTTATCCTCATCACTCCAAATTGTCTGAGAAAGAGGTAAGTTTGGATTTAAGACATCATCTATGTCTAAATGTCTGGATCAACCTAAAAGTTTTTTTCTCTGTGCTTTCCAGAAAACCAGCATATGCTATCTTTCCTTTCCAGACTCCAACTCAGGTGGGTTACTGTTGCAATTTGATGATTCGACTCATGGTTAGATAAATTGTGAACTCTGGTTAGACCGGAGTGGAGTTATTACATGGCAATAATTGATGTAATTATACTACCATGCTAGACTGACAAAATAAAAAGGTCAGGTGACAGTGACACACTCTGGAATTAACAACACAACGGTGATTCTTTCCCACTTCTGTAAATAAAAAGGTCTGTAATTGAGATTAATAAAATTGTGTTATTCTACTTTGCTGCTATGTTTTTAAAAAAAAAGACAAAAACGCAGATGACACAGAACGCGATACTAGACTTTTGTCCAAAACCCCCCCCAAAAAATAAGTTTAAAAATAAGAAAAATATTCTTCATTACCCCAAAAATTAAAAGTAGACAATTATCAACAGAACTGCCATGTTAGAGGAAATGTGGGGCTGTCAATTCAAACCATGTTCACATATTTTGGTAACATTGGCAGGATGTATATTTAACAATGGCAAAGTTCTTTGGGTATGACATTCCACACTCAAGCAGTGCGTTGTATCTGGGCAGAAATTTAAACATTGTTCAAAAGGAAGACAAATGTTTATTTTAAATATTTTTGGCAGCATCTAAAACAAAATGTGGTCCAACTGCTAAAGAGTGGAACTGCAATGTATGTGAAGTATTTGAAATTGAACTGCTGACGTATAAAATAAAGACTCAAGCAGAAAAATGCCTGTATGAGCGACCTGTTTGAGAATGTTGGTTTTGGCGTCTTTGTGTGTATTATATACTGTAAAAGAAGTGCACACAGCATACAAACTGTCTCCACCTCTTTTTTTTTTATCTTCTTTTTTGTCCTCATATTCTTTGTAGTCTTATATTCTTGTTGTCATCTTCTGTTGGCTGTTTATCTATTATTATGTACATGCAAAAACTCATTAAAAATGGGTTTTCAGTTTTCAGATGGCACAAGTTCTCTACACTAATTGTGCTGAACTCATTTTATAGAATGAGTGAGTAACTCTTTCGATTGTGTCATTTTCTTCCTGGACATCAATCTGAGAAAGGTCTTTTTGCCACAAATGCCTCACATCCTGTGTGCTTTTGTTTTGTTTACAAGTTGAGCTTCACAGCAATTGACGGCATAGTTTATCGCAGAGAGACGGCTGTGTTACTGGTTCTGCCAAAGTCTTTACCTCTACTCTCTTGGTTGGTCCTAAGGCCAAGGACATTGAACATGACTTTGAGGTAGTGGGTCTAGTTTTGTTAATGACCAAGTTGTTTTTATCATAAAATTGCAATTTCAATGTTCAAAGAAATGAGCCAAGTGGGGATGGTCAAGCTTTGAGATGGAAGAGTGACAGGTCAGCTGACCGGATTCATGGATGATGACATGAGTTTGTGGCTGAGGAATTTGTGTATGAATGTGTTTGTGTGTGGAGGGAAGGTGATTATTTCCTCTCAAGTCTCCTCCAGTGTAAGTGCTAAAGAACCGAGTTTACATAGAGGTCACATATGTTAATGGCAATCTCATGGAGTTTATCCAGAAGTTTTCCGGAAATTAGGGAAGATAATCTGGTGTTTTACCGGAGCAATAAAGTGAACGGCTTAGTTTAAATGTTTGTTCATTTATTTGACAGAAAAAGAAAAAGGTACGTAAATTAGTGCAGCTTCACTCCTTCTGTTTTAGTGTTGAATTTCATATTTTGCTGACTTGCTAATATATTAAGTTCTGCTGAAACACAGTTTTGTGAAACATTCTATTTATGTCTCCATGGCAACTTTTTATTTGTTCCTTTTAAGGTTGTCTCGGAGATACACAGTTCTGCTTCCGCTTTCGTCAGGGTTCAAACAGGAAGTCGTCAATCAGCTGCTTCCTGGAATCAACAGACTGGGATGCACCACCATGTCTCAAGGTCTCACACACGATGTGCTACAAATTATATGCTTGGTTGTGTCACACGGACAAGACAAACTTTTTTCAACACACAGACACCTGAATTATACTGACATCTACACCATATTACCAAAAGTATTTGCTCAGCCATGTGATCCAAATGATCAGAATCAGGTGTCCCTGTCACTTGGCCTGGCCACAGGTGTATAAAATCAAGCACCGAGCCATGCAAACTGTGTTGACAATCATTTGTGCGAGAATGGGCTGATATCAGGAGCTCAGTGAATTCCAGCGTGGAACTGTCATATTGTTATCAATATTAAAATGATCCGCAAAAAGCATTTCATGCTTCAGACAATAAAGATACCACACAGGACTTAATATTTTGTCAGGAAACAAGTGGAACTACGGCATCATACATGCCACCTGTGCACCAATCCAGCTGTGAAATTTCCTTGTTCCTAAATATTCCACAGTCAACTGTCAGCTTTATTATCAGAAAATGGAAGAGTTTGCGAACAACAGCAACTCAGCCACTAAGTGGTCGGCCATGTAAACTGACAAAGAGGGGTCAGCGGATGTTGAGGCACGTGGTGCAAAGAGGTTGCTGACTTTCTGCACAGTCAATTGTAAAGGGCTCCAAACTTCATGTGGCCTTCAGATGAGCCCAAGTACAGTAAGCAGAGAGCTTCATGGAATGGGTTTGCATGCATCCAAGCAATACATCACCAAGTGCAATGTGCTATAACTGGACTATAGGGCAGTGCACATGCGATCTCTGGAGTAATGAATCATGCTTTTCCATCTGATGGACCAATCTGGGTTTGGAGGTTGACACGGTACATTTCGGACTGCATTGTGCCAACCAAGTGTGAAATTTGGTGGAGGAGGAATTATGGTGTAGGATTGTTTTTCAGGAGTTGGGCTTGGCCCCTTAGTTCAATTGAAAGAAACTTTGAATGCTTCAGGATACCAAAACATTTTGGATAATTTCATGCTCCCAACCTTGTGGGAACAGTCTGGAGCAGACCCCTTCCTCTTCCAACATGACTGTGCACAAAGCAATTTCCACGAAGACATGGATGACAGAGTCTGATGTGGATGAACTTGACTGACTGAAGCGGATAGAAAACCTTGGGATGAATTAGAGCGATGAGTGTGTGATCTCACCAATGTGCTTATGTAAAAATGGTCAGAAATTCCTATGAACACACTCCTCAATCTTGTGGACAGCCTTCCCAGAGGAGTTGGCACTATAATAGCTGATAAAGGTGGTCTGACATCATATTGAACCCTATGGGTTAGGAATAGGAGGCACTTAAGTTCGTATGAGAGTCACGGCAGGTGAGTAAGTACTTTTGGTAATGTAGTGTACCTCATACTATGCTGCAAACACCCACATGCACACATCTCCGAGTCACACATACACAAATTTTATCACTCCAGTAAGCCATCATGATGATTTTCTGCCCCCGTTGTTTTGTGTTTGTGCTGCAGCGGGAGCAGGTCCATTACTATGGTTGCGTGTATTTCCGTCAGGTGCGCGACAAGTCTCTAAAGAGAGGATACTTCCAGAAGGTGTGTGTGATGATTGAATCATAAAAATATGTGTGGTTCACCTTTTCACTGATCATACCAGCACGTTTCTTTTCATGTTTGCCCTGTCAACACTATGTATCATCTTCTCTCGCCTTGCAGTCTTTGGTCTTGATCAGTAAACTGCCCTATGTGACTTTCTTCCACTCCGTGCTGAAAATCATGGCTCCAGAATATTTTGAGAAACAGGAGCCATGCCTGGAAGCAGGTGAGTTTCTTTGGAGTTACTTTGGAAATGGCGTGTTGGATAAGCAAATTATCTGTATTTTATTTATGTTTATCTTGCTGGCTGTGCTGCATGAAAAGTAGGCACTGATCCCTCATCAGATTTCTACAGACACTACTCTATGGCTGATGAGTAAATGACAGAGTGAAAGCAAAGAGGAATAGAACCAAAAGTCCTTGAGGGACAGAAACTCGAAATACTGCTTGCTTGGCCTTTGTTTTACGATAACAAAAAAGGATTAGAAACAATACATCAAGTTATTAGTTAAT
The DNA here is from genome assembly GCF_027744825.2 of Synchiropus splendidus. Classification (NCBI taxonomy): domain Eukaryota; kingdom Metazoa; phylum Chordata; class Actinopteri; order Syngnathiformes; family Callionymidae; genus Synchiropus; species Synchiropus splendidus. The sequence goes on from NC_071339.1 coordinate 9,384,278, forward strand.
AGTTTGTTTTATAAGTTAAATGTGTGATCACATTTATCGCAAATGACTATTTAGTGCTTTATTTATTATTATTCATTTATTTATGTGAAAATCTTGTTTGTTTTTCATTTGACTCAGTATTTTCCATTGTTAGCCAAGTATTTAGTTATTCATCAATCCTGTAAGATTCTGTCTGATCTTATCGATGACTCACCTGCTCTGGCTTCATGTGAGCGTTCTGTGAAAGTGGACTCACTGTTTATGTAAATTTCACTGCTTGTTTAACACCAAGCATGCAACGACATTGACCGCTGGCCAACGCCTCGTCCTGGTAGGATCCTCACCCTTCCAATCATGGGCGTCGTCATCAAGGTACTAACACACTGGAAGACTTTTTTTGAAATAAGGCATGCAATAAGTAACTCAGATTTATGCCAGATTAAAGGGACATTGCAGGTGGAAGGTTCAGGAGGAAACTTTGAGATGGAGAAGACTTGCAGGTGTGTGGAGAAGAGGAATGTGTCAGGAAAAGCTGAGGAGAAAGAAAGAAGGGTTAAAGAAGCTGAGAACAGGACGAGATGTTTGAGCAGCTTTGACGCCCCCTGCAGGCTGACGAGCAATTACACTGAAGCATAGGTAAAAGCACATTACCACATGCTTGGTAGTCTGTTATAAGGGAATTTATCAATGAATTCAACTGCAAAGCTGCTGCTGCAGCACGCTGACTGAAAAAGGCCAGTTTCACTTACGTTAGCCGAGGAAATAAACTTTGTTGGAGAAGCAAAGTGTAGGAGGAAGATGAGAAATTTTGTTGATGACAGAAGGAAGTGAGAAAGTGCTGTAAATGTAGTGTAAAATGGAGAAGTCAGTTAGCCCTGCTGTTTGGCTTTTACAGGATTAAAAACTATCCGTTACAAAACTGTGAACTACACTAAAATGGCACTTTCCAAAGTGGCTAATACAAGCACAGCATTACTATTTGATTTATTCACTCCACAATCTGGTTAATAGCATTGTGTCAGACCGTCGCATAATGTTCAAATAGCATTGTAAATGGTAGTAATTTCCCAAGTCTAAATCAGTCTCCTTAGAGAGTCTTGCTGTTCTCTAATTTACTGAGCGAAAGAAGCCAGAGTGAATGTGATTACCGTAGTTCCACCTGCTTTTTGTGGATCATTTTAATATTAATAACAAATAACAATATGGCAGCCTCAGTGAACATTATCACACTTGGAATGTTGATGTAAATGTGAACAAAAAGATCAATTTTTTATAGTCCTTCATTTGTATTTATAAACACACATATTCTTAGCAAACAGCTGTGTTCTGCCTCAACAAGAACTACACCTGGGTCTGGAGTCATCTTTACCTAGTTTACATGGTTGTCTAGCGATCACCTCAGACTTTGGTGTCTTCTTCGATTAAAGCAGTTGATAGGAGTTCAGCTAAAACTGATTTGTTGTTTTGCTCGAGAAAGCAGCTTCTCTCCACTTTTTCATGGGTGAATCACGTCTTTTCTTGGGCCTAACTTTTCTCTGTCCTGGTGCAGGTCAGAATCCCAACCTGCTATGACAAACCAGGAACATCCCAGCTCGTCCAGTCAGCCCAGGTGATGTGTCACATTTGTCTGTTACTTGTGACTTCACTCAGACCAATGTTAAGATGCTAAGGTATTTTTTAAGTTCAAAGGCAAGGTAGTGAATTGTGTTTAGTCCAACCATCGCCTTCTCCATACTGTCCTGACAAGTGTTTTTCTTCTTCCAGAATGACAGCCTAGTCTCCATCGTCCTCCCAACCATTCATGAAGTGGATCTCTTCAGGTTAGAGATACTAAACTGTGGGCCGGAAGTTTGAAATCTCTCCTACAGTACTGTCTCAACTAGAAGTGTTATTTTGGAAACACTGTAGACAGGAAAAATGGATGTCGAATCTGTGACCATGATGACTGGATGAATCAAATACTTCTATCACTGTCTCCTAAAAGACATAATAATAACAAACATAAAAACATAAATATCAAACGGTCATCTTCTTAATAGTTGAGATTGGACTAAATTGGAGTTCCTGTTAAATTGATTTATTTTGTTTTCACTGCTTCCTCTCCAGATGTTTCTATCCAGTTTTCTTCCACATCCAGATGCTTTGGGAGTTGGTTCTGCTGGGAGAGGCACTGGTCGTCATGGCCCCCTCACCAGCAGAGTCGTCAGAAACCGTGTTGGCTCTCGTCAGGTAAGCCGGACTGGAACATAGTCAATGTTCTGTTCATAATAATCGTTCACATCTGTGTGAGTTTAAATGTCAGCAATACCTCCACAGCTGCATTGCTCCTCAGCGTTACTATAGTGACTTCCGGCCTTACTTCACCATCCACGACAGTGAGTTCAAGGAGTACACCACCAGGACACAGGCCCCGTGAGTACACTAGTCCGGTCTTCATTGGTGTGTGTCGGGACTCCTTGAGCGTTCCAGTCTGAAGTTGTCCTTTAGGAACTCTTGCATTTGTTTTTTTTGAGTGCTTTCTTTTAGAAATAACATGATTAATAATCAACACCTCTGGGTCTTCAGGCCGTCAGTTATACTGGGAGTGACAAACCCATTCTTCGCTAAAACGCTGCAGCACTGGCCACACATTATCCGCATTGGTGACATGAAGCAAGCAGGTGGGTCACACTTATTTTATCCTCATCTGCTTTTGGTCATGTGATATTTTCCATAATTTCTGAAAACATAGTGATGAGACATGAAAATACACAGGCAAGAGATGTCCTGTCTCATATTGTTGACACAATTTTGATCATTTGAATTTTGCACAGTGGCATATGTGCTATGGCGCAGACACGTGGTCAGGTATAAATTCTTGTAACTAGAAATATAATAGTCCTATCAGCTTTTTACTGCTCCAATAACAGCGTTTAATGATTAATATCTGTGAATTCAAATTTTTGTTTGTCAACAATGTTGTCTTTTCTTTAACTTATTTTATTTGGTGTTTGGTTATTTAGGGAAAGATTATCAAGTTCTGCGTGATTGATGTTTATCAATTCTGTTTGTAATAGTGACTCTCTTCTCACCAAGTAGGAGAAATGGCCAAACAGATGAAAATCAAGAAGCTTAAAAACTTGAAAACACTGGACTCCAAACCAGGTAACGTGTTTGTCCTCCCTCCATGGTACGTGAATGCAAAACTTTAGTTCTTTCTGTTTCTCTCTTGTTTGCTCCAGCTTCTCACTACGAATGTCCTGAATGAAAATGTTGTGTTGCAGGCGTCTACACGTCTTACAAGCCATATCTTAACAAAGACGAGGAAATAATCAAACAGCTGCAGAAGGTGAGATGCTACGGATGCTAGAATTTATTTACACGGTAGATTTAAAATATTTGGTTTTGTTCGCAACTAATTAAATGTAGTCGACCTGTCCTTTAGAGTAACATGCCGAAAACGAAATAATCAAGATCGTCTCCCGTCAAAGTTGAAATCACAGACAAAATTAAGCTTTGTAAAAAAACTTTGATTTTTATATTCAGGGCATCCAGCAGAAGAGACCTCCAGCTGCCCAGAATGCCATCCTTCGTCGGTACTTCCTAGAACTGACACAGAGCTTCATCATTCCACTGGTAACCTGTTTTTTGTCTTCAGTTCAGTTTTTGTTTACCAGCGTAGTAATGTCTGACTGCAAAAAGGGGTTTCAGGACTTTTTTTTTAAGTAAAAAACTGTTCTATATTGTGTTTTAAATTGATGTCTACATATACAGTAGAACAACTTCAGATCTGGGGTTCCTACAGCAAGTGAGCCTTATTTTCCTCCCTAGTTATTTGTCTTCCTTGTCTATCTTATTTCTCTATCATCCTCACATTCAGTACTCTCCTCGCATCCAAACTATCTGGCCTCTCTTCCTTTATCATCAAACTTATCCTCAAAATCTATCCCTGTGTTGTACACATGCTGACCTTGTCCTTTTCAGTCAGTCCCATTGACATCCTCCTCATGGCATACCTGGAAGTTGATTCTTTATTTATCATTCAATTCTCTTTTTTTTATCAAAATGTTTTTATTGGTTTTCTAATACAAACCAATATCGAGTGTGCATTACAATTTGAGGTAATTGAGGAAAAAAAAACTACAAAAAAACAATACAATACCCCCAAAAAATAAATAAACAAACCAACCCCTTCCCAGTCAGCCACCTAAAAACTATGCATGATCACCACAGTATGGAGCTCTTGTAGATGTTATCAAGTCAAGGTGGAGCACAGGCTTTGTCATAGAAATATTGTGTAGAAATATGTGGTCCCCTACATCTGTTACATTGAGGACTTAAATCTAGGTAGATGCATGACAGTCTGGACATGTGGACTCTGTGCACCACCTTAAACTGAAGGAGACAGTGGCGAGCACAAAAGGAAGTCTTATGTACAAGAGCTCAAATTGATTCCTGCTTGTCTTCAGCTGCTGTGAGGTTAAGGTCCTGTTCCCAGGCCTCTTTGATCTTTTCAGGTGGAGTGTGTCTGGTATTAAGCAGTTTGTTATAGATCACTGAAATAAGACTAGTAAGAATAGTTTGGCAGATGTGTCTTATTTGCAGATATCTGTAGAAGTGTGATTTGGGTAGATGATATTTATTAGAGAGCTGTTCAAAACTGCTAAAAGAGTTATTCATGAAAAGATCCTTGAACTTGTGTAGTCCTTTTCTATGCCATTCGAGAACGGTCCCATCTGAGACCGAGGGTTTAAAGTTATAATTAGTAAAAATCCTATTCAATTCATTTTTCAAATGTATGTCTTATTTCCAGCATGCTGTTGGGAGCTGCTGGCCAGAGCCTACAGTGAAGCAGCAAGTCCACCAAAGGGCTGATAGTTGATCAAGTAGACCTAAAACTGGGTCTTTCATTTTGAGCGTTTACTCTGCATTCTTAAGTGCTGACAATGATACTGAATCTGAGACCTTTCATGCCGGCACCTTTTGGTTCCCGAATGAAGTTTCAACCCACAACCATGTTCTGATGTGGGCAAAAAAGTGGTTTGGAACCTGAAAACTTGCTTCACAGCTGGTTCAAGCCTGTGAACTGTGACATCATCAGTGGATGTGTCTATTTTCTGCTCACAAACTGAGAAGTAGACAGCGTCATGAACTCATGTCATAAAGCACAAAAATATTGTACACAACACACCTGACAGTTCACTCATTACCGTAGCACTCCCCAATGTTTAAGCTTGTGTGTACAGATTTAAACTTGATCATTCTGCTTTGTAACAATAATAACTAATTACCACCATTTCTGGACTGCAAGATGCAAGACTTTTTCAGGCGGTCTGATCCCTGTGGCTTATCTATGGATTTTTACACTCTAAAAGCTGGTCTCCTGGAGGACCAGAGACAAAAAGCAGCAGCTGAGACCCTCCTCTAACATAAATGCTCATATAACCGTGTTCCAGGAGCGCTATGTCGCCAGTTTGATGCCCCTGCAGAAGTCCATCAGCCCCTGGAAGAGTCCACCTCAGCTGAGACCCTTCATCCAGCAGGACTTCATGAAAACTCTGGAGAAGGCCGGACCTCAGCTCACGTCGAGGCTGAAGGGAGACTGGATCGGTCTCTACAGGTATGGAAAAATCCCCGGTCTGTGATGTGGTTGTTCCAGTGCATCATGGAAGCTCATCAGTTACTGACACGAGCTGTTTGTTCTGCCTCCACAGACATTTCCTCAAGTCTCCAAACTTTGACGGCTGGTTCCGCAGCAGGAGGAAGGAAATGACCCAGAAACTGGAGGCACTACACTTGGAGGCGCTATGTGAAGAGGTGGGCGAGTCATCCTTCATCTCACGGGGTTTGCTGTCATTGCTGTGATAGCAAGAGTCTTGCAGTTGGAGGACGGTCCTGGAAGATTGTTGACAGTATTTGGCTGCACAGATGTTGACTTGATCAGATAGCATCTTGAGCAGCAATTACAAAGGAGGTCTGACGTGTCTGTCTCTAGGATCTGCAGATGAGAATCCAGAAGCACACTGAGGTGGAGACTGTCGATCTGGTCCTGAAGCTTAAAGACAAACTGGTCAGTCAATCTTCATCGTCCGTGAGGAGCAATTCCTATCATGTAGTGTGTATCACAACACATTTTTGAGTGAGACTTGTGATGCATTGTCCACTGCATGAGCAACTAGACAGGAGCCCAGTGACTGGCTAGAATGAAGATAGAATAAGTAAGAGCTGATGTTTGGTTCTGCAGAACCAGGCGGAGAAAGAGAAGCTGCCCATACGTCCTGGAACTCTGTCCAAACTGAGGGACCACATTGAGGCTGTAATCCTGACTCTTCCAGAGGACCTCCAGGGCATCCTTCACAAGCCGTGCATGCCCTGACACTCAATCCTGACTTAACCCTGCAACCGTGGCTCCAGCAGAACTTGTTTTAGAGTTTATGGGGTTCTCATTTGTTGCCCCCAACCCAGTGAGAGGACGAAAAGGTTCTGAACTGATGGAGGTGACAAGACATCTTAGAGGGTGTATTCCGCGGAGTCCAGACAGAAAGACGCTCGGACAGATCCATCAGAACGCCCCCTCTTGGCTTATTAATGATGGGATCTGTTGAGAGAGTCACTGGATCTTACATGACCTTTGACCCTGACTGAGTTGTACTCTGCGACATTTTAGTTTTTTTTTTGTTTTTTTTTGTTTTTTTTAACTCGACATCAAACTGCAAGTGAAAGTGACCCCTGAGGTTCTCATCCAGTTTTGGAATCTTCCGGTAGAAGTGCACTTCATCTCCAAGGGAAACATGGTCTTCCCTGGATACAGCAGCAAACAACACTCAGACCAACAGATAGAAAAGAGACGCACAACTGAAGCACCAGCAACCCTGCAATAATCTTTCAATACCAGTTTCAGCCAGTCAGGCTTCTTGAATCACGTGACCCGCAGTCGTAAATACTCCTGGATCTAACTTTTTTTTTTTTTTTAGTGCTATTTTTAAGACTGAATCCGAAGCTCGATTGCCAGCCATCAACTTTATTTTACCTGATCATGAGGCTGTTTTTCCACGCAATCGATGAATTTAATGTCGCTTCACTGATCTCCTGTAGGTGTCGCCAAATATTCTTGTAGTGAAGTTAGATGAGTTGCAGGCGAACATGGCTTATGTTTTTCAACTCTACTTTTTAATGCAGACTGATCATAAGATATGAGAATATTAAAAAATATTTATAATATCTGCTAAAATTGGACTAACACCCTTTAAATGTTAAACAAAGGCAGCCACACCGAAACATTTAGACAGCGTTTCATGTCTGGCCATGCTGTTAACAGATGTTCCAGTCAAGTCAAAGGTGTTGGTCTGAGCAATAATAGTTCAAATGACCCGTCGTTCCACTTCTGTTGATATGACAATTCTTATCAAGCAGTTCTTTTTTTTGTTTTTATGAGTGTGTGGAAGACACTATTTCATTGTTTGTGATTTTAACAACCTTGGATGTTTTTTTTAACCTGAGAATGTGTGTACAGACTGTTGTACAGTTATTTTGCTATGACACCAGATGTGTTGAATACAGTGATGTCATCACCACGTCTGCTTGCTAGTCTTCATTGCAACTGTGTTGAATTAGTGCAAACATCATACCTTCCGGGAACGGCTTTTTCTGTGATAGCTCTCATTTGAACTCGCAGTACTACACTTGAACTCTTCAACCCATTTTCTAACTGTTTAATTATTTAAATATTCTGTTCAAAAGTGATCAACTTTGAACTGAAAATTTCATTGGGAATAACAGAATAACACATTTCAATATGGAAATGACTTATTCAGTTATTCTCTATGAAAATTTCACTTGGATTCAAACTTATTCACCTTTTAACTTGTACTGTAGCGCCTCACTTTTTTCTAACGTGAGAGTTCTTCGTCTTTCACTCCAAATTTCTCTCTTAAACTAAACTCAACTCTCCAATTTTTAAACTGTCAAAACAGATTCGGAATTCTATCTTTGAGTTTTTTTTCACAAATTTCCACATTTAAAATCAGTATTCACCACATTACAATGCTTGACCCGCGTTTGGAAGAGCTATGGACGAATCAACGCATCAGCATAGATGTATAGTGTATAGAAAAACTGTGACCGAATCCACGTGATGGTAGAATTGTGCATTGTTTAATGTCATCGTATCTATCTCAGGATAAATGAGGTGAATCAATTCCTCCGGCACTGCTGACCGTGTTTCACTAGTGTGCCACAGCACACAGGTTGAAAAACATTGGGTTACATGACATCCGTGATCACATCTGGTTTTTCATCCTCCCTCCTTTCACGTAGACGAACATCGTCTTCGCTTTGTGTCGACGGCGACTCTCTCGCTGTCCGGCTTCCTCCTCCTTCAGCATGTACTGGTAGCTGTCCTCCATCAGGATCCGTCCTCTGGCTGAGTAGCCGATGTTCGACCAGGTCAGAGCATTTCCACTGCTCAGTATGACAACAGCAGCACAGTCAGCATCACCTGCTGCAGTGTAAAGTATAACACGTACACACACACACACACACACACTTACCCGGCAGTACCGCGGATCATGTAGTAGTAGACCATGTTGGAGCTGATGGCATAATCCCAAATCTGGATATCTGTCACTTGTCCGTCAAATTCTGTGATGTCAATCATAGGACGACCTGACCACCCAATCTACACACACACACACACACACACACACACACAATCACAATGGAAATTCATTTTTTTGACTAACCACAGTAGTTGTCGCCCTTCCCTGTATATATATTGTACCTGCGAAGGGATCAACTTCCTGGCGCTCATGTATGACCCACTGTACAACTGGGCCACGTTCTTCATGCTGTCCACCACCAGACACACCCGAGACCAGATCTCCGGGTAAAGGTTCGGCCAGATTTGTAAATTAGGGGTCATGAGATATTGGGAGCCATATCTACTCTGCGACATCCAGTAGTCCTGGCCACGATTAGTCAGAAAGAGTGAGCGGTAGCTTCCTGGGTCCAGCTGGAAGATGGGGCTCTCTTGTCTGAAATCCTTGATGAAGCGCAGACACACGGAGACTCCTGTGGAGTCAAAACAACATAGCTTCATGGTTTGATCTCTCAGCGTGACCTAGTTTTATGGCCACTGGAGGGAGACTTTATTTATACATCTTGGTCCTGGGTCTGACTCCTGGACCTCCATCTAACCCAGACCCGGGTGCTTCCTGATGCATGTATTGTTGTGGCCCTTTTGATGTCAGACTAAAACTATAACCAATATGTTGCTTTTTTTTTTTTTGTTCTTTCTCCTTTAGTCACCACCTCCACCACTTCAGCAGTAAATATAGCATGCTCTTGTTTGAAGACTACAAATTTCTTCTTTTCATTGGCCATTTTTTGTGTGGCAAAATACATTCTTCAAAATACATTGAAGGAATATTGAAGAAAAAAAAAGAAACGTGTGTGTGTGCGTGCGTGCGCGATATATATATATATATATATATATATATATATATATATATATATATATATATATATATATATATATATATATATATATATTGTGGTGGGCACTCGGGAGGTGTGGCCTCTCACCCAGAGGTATGATGGGTAGGGTCCTGACCGAGGGTATATATAGAGGCTGTGCGGGGAAACAGTTTTGAGTGTTGTGGCCCGAGAGACAATAAAAAACATCACGTTCTCAACCAGCGACTCCGGACCGTTTTGTCCTGCCACAATATATATATAAAATTTCCCTTTTATCTTGAACGTCTGGTCCATAGTTATGTTGATTTATATTCAAATAAAATGCATATACAATGAAATAGGTTTCATGGCATATTTACACTTCTTAATATCTTTACTTACATTTAATCTTTTTCGGTACATTTTGTCCTTGTTACTTAATATATATTTTGGATATTTTTCTGTCGTGTTTTGTAGTCATCGCTGTCTTTCTTTTGATGGTGGTCCCTCAGTTACAGTTACAGTTACAGATGCGAATGTGGCCCTTCAGGAACTTTTAGTTGCCCACCTCTGATCCAGACATTAGCTGACCGCGGGAAAAGGTGGCATCTTTCAAAACCAATCCTGTTTAATGTCACTCACCTGTAGTTGATGGTGGGGTGGTCCAGAATCGAGGTCTGGTCGGCCATGCAGTGGTGGGCCATTGTTGGGACGCATTGACAGTGGGATCCGGCGAGTAATATGGAGGGTAGAAGGTGACTCCCCCACCTCCATAAGTTGCCAGCGTCACCATCTTCCCAACCAAGTTATTTCTTGGAGAGGCTAAAGAAGATAAGAAGAAGAGTCACAATAACAACAACCCAATGGCCAATCTCCCCATCGGTCGCAATGTTCACTTAAGTAGGATTTATTCATGATTTATGATATATTTAGAATGATTTTGTTTTCATGACTCTTCAAATATGTTTCACCTCAACAAAACTATCATGCCCCACTTTTAAACTGTTAATTTAACTGTATAATTTAACGTCTGAATATCAAAAATTCTCTCCGGTGGATTCAGAATTCACGATTTCTAAATGTTACATCTGAATTCATCAGGTTCTTCTTAGATCCACTCACTCTTAAATGGATTTATTGCTTTCACAACCAGAATATTCTAACTTAAAAGTGATCCTTCACCTTCACCTTCTTCTGCCGCTTATCCGGGGTCGGGTCGCGGAGGCAGCATTCGGAGCAAGGAAGCCCAAACTTCCCGGTCCGCACAAACCTCCTCCAGCTCTTCCCGGGGGATCCCGAGGTGTTCCCAGGCCAGACCGGAGACATAATCTCTCCAGCGAGTCCTGGGTCTTCCCCGGGGTCTCCTCCCGGTAGGACATGCCCGGAACACCTCCCCAGGGAGGCTGCCAGGGGGCATCCGGATCAGATGCCCGAGCCACCTCAACTGGTTCCTCTCGATGTGGAGGAGCAGCGGCTCCACCCCGAGCTCCTCCCGGATGACCAAACTCCTCACCCTATCTCTAAGGGTGCGCCCAGCCACCCTGCGGAGGAAACTCATCTCAGCCGCTTGTATCCGCGATCTCATCCTTTCGGTCACTACCCAAAGCTCGTGACCATAGGTGAGGGTGGGAACGTAGATCGATCGGTAAATCGAGAGCTTCGTCTTGTGACTCAGCTCTCTCTTCACCACGACGGTCCGATACAGCGACCGCATCACTGCTGCCGCTGCACCAACCCGTCTATCAATCAATAAAAGTGATCCACCTTTTTTTAAACCATAGCCTCGTGGCAAGAAGGTTGCAGGTGTCTCTTCCGTGGTCACCCTCAAAGCACTGCTGTGTGGAATGGTGGTGGAGTGAGAAAAGCAGCCTACCTGTAGTTGGTGGCCACCGGGTCGATTCTTTCGCCATCACAGCTGACAACTGGACTGCCAGCAAGAGCACAGCGACAGCTTTCCCCGACATGGTGAGCCTCTGCCGTCCAGCTCCTGCGTCGAAGTGTTTGTCACGACAACCCTCCGCGAGCTGAGAAATGAAACCTATGAGGACTTCCTGGCAACGCCCACCCACTTGGATTTGAACCAGTGTTTTTTTCAGTCAGTGCAACACAAAGATTGTTCAGCCACATTGAAATGCAAACGTGCATATGCGGATTGAACACAAAAACTCTTTATGACACATCCATGAAGTGAGGTGTCATGGTCCTGTCTTCCATTCAGAGCTTTCTATTACTTTACTAGTTCAACTGTTTTTTTTGTTTTTTTTTGGGGCTACGCCAGATGCTTCCTCAGTCACTTGGCTCCTAAGAGAAAAACCTCCCTCTCAAATGTGAACTAATTTTCACATAAAAATCTGGATTTTCTACTATTGTTTCCCCTTCACAAGGTTTCAGTGGTGACAACTCGCGCACGCACACACACACGTTTGTTTTGCAATTTTTGTGAGGACCTCTCATTGCCATAAGGCTTTGCCCTTCTCCCTTAACTTAACCAAATGGCTCACCTTAACCAAAAGTTAATTTTCTTTCCACAATAATGTACATGCACGACCCCATCTTGACAGAAAAAAAAAAAAAAAAAGATATTCAGGTATCCAAATCACATTTTTGAGCTATAACAGCCATGAGTCTTCTTGGGAAGTTTTTCACACCTGGATTTAGGGGTCCTCTGCCATTCTTCCTTGCAGATCCCCATTCTCTTCCAGGATTTCTCTGTACTTAGCTGCATTCATTTTCCTGTCCTGACAGCTTAAGGAAACAGCTTGGTTTCCTCTCTACATACCACGTAGAATTGAGGCCAAAAAGTTCAATCTTGGTCTCATCAGACAAGAGAATCTTATTCTTCATAGTCAGGGAGTCAATGTGGACTTTGTCTTGCACTGAGCAGATGCTTCCCTTGAGCCACTCTGCTGTAAAGCCCCATTTGGTGGTGTGCTGCAGGGAGTAGTGGAAAATAGACTAAGGCCAGAAGTGAGCATATGTGAGCAACAGTTTGGCTTCATGCCAAAGAAGAGCACCACAGATGCAGCGTTTGTTTTGAGGATGTTCATGGAGAAGTACAGAGAAGGTCAGAAGGAGCTCCATTGTGTCTTTGCGGACCTGGAGAAAGTGTACGACAGAGTGCCAAGAGAAGAGTTGTGGTATTGTATGAGGAAGTCTGGAGTGGCAGAGGAGTGTGTTGGAGTGGTGCAGGACATGTATGTCAGGTGTAAGACAGTGGTGAGGTGTGCTGCAGGTGGAACACAGGAGTTCAAGGTGGAGGTGGGACTGCACCAAGGCTCAGCTCTGAGCCACTTCTTGTTTGCCATGGTGATGGACAGGTTGACAGATGAGGTTAGCCAAGAAGCCCTCGGGACTATGATGTTTGCAGATGAAATGCTCCTTTAAAGGATAGTGTTGAAGGTAGAAATGTGTTGCTCACGTCCTTTTAGAGGTGTTTGTGAGTTGGAGATAAATGTTTTAGTCATCTTGTGTTGTGCTGGCTCTTCAGCCAAGTTATTGCTACATCAGCAGAACGTTGTTTGTATCAACGTGGAGGAATCCAGCACAGCAGGGTTGATGACGTCACACACTTCACTGTCCCGCTTGACTCTGTACTAATGGTCTACACAGTAACTTCCTGTTTACTCTGTGAACTGTGACCTCCACACTCTTGCCAAAGTTTCACTTAGTATAAAAATGTGCCGTTTATGAATCATTTTAATTTTAAAAATATTTTCTTTGTTGTTTTGTATCGACGACAAAACGCCATTTGACATTTACCTCTAGATCTTATTTTTTGCTTAAGTTTGTATAATTGTTTTTTTAGAACTTATTCTGTTTTCATCACATCTGATGCCAGGCATGACTGAGCTCTGGCATACGAAAGAACCAGCTCTTGAAGGGGAGAAGTTATATTACAATATTATTACTATTATAACAACTATGAAAATGTTATTACTATTTACATGATGAATCCTGTGAGAACTGAGAAGCGTGTGCCGATCAACGGATCACTTCACTCCCTGGACACTTAAATAAGCTGAACTGAAGTAGAAATAATAGAACACCTCATTCAGCGACTCATTCATTTATGTGTTTCCAACGTCTGTAGTTACACGGTACGAGAGTATTTGAAAATAAGTATTCGCAAATATGGATATACGGTGACTTAGCTACCACATATTCATATTACTCGTCCGTAAATATACTAATCACACGCGTGAATATACGCCACATAACGCCTCCAAAATGAGTAAAACTTTGTTTATATAGTTTCATTTTGATAGGACAATCGTACAATTTCCGGTTTCCGATTGCGTCTCTCTCGGTTCCACCGTGTTCAGAGTGACAACGCCGCAATGACAACGTCGATCCCAACCCGACAGCGTGACAGGTCACCCGGCTCTATAAAAGTCCAGAGCTGCGGTGTTATTGTCGGACTCCTGGAACTTCTCCCAGCGAACGAGGCGCTCTCCCCCGGATCATCATGGGCACCGTGCTCTCCTTCCTCTTGTCCAGGCTGACAGCCAAGACACCGGTCCGGATCCTCATGGGTCAGTTCTCCAATACAGCGAATAGCTTCAACTGTTACTGTTTTGATTGTCATTCACAGTATTATCATTTATGATCATTCATTTATCCTGGAACTTGTAAACCAGCACTTTTAATCATTTAACTTCTGTGCCAATTTGAGTTCAAATGTTATGGTTTTTTTCTTTTTATAAAAAATTACGCTTGAAATGTACACTGTATGTTGTGACAGTAAGAAACCAACTGTGTGTGTGTGTGTGTGTGTGTGTGTGTGTGTGTGTGTGTGTGTGTGTGTGTCAGTGGGTCTGGACGCCGCAGGTAAAACCACTCTGCTCTACAGACTGAAGCTGGCTGAGGTGGTCACCACCATCCCAACTCTGGGTCAGTTTTCACTCCAAACCTATTCATTAAAACAGTATTTTTAATGTAGAAAATGAAAGTTTATAAACATGTACCATCCTCCAGGTTTTAATGTGGAGACTGTGGAGTACAAGAACATCAGCTTCACTGTGTGGGACGTGGGCGGTCAGACGATCATCAGACCTCTGTGGCGACACTACTACACCAACACCCAGGTAGGAGAGACGGATGGGTTCATCGACATGAATATCATCCATGTGATCTAAAACAGTTTGGACTACACAACATTTTTTCTTAAAAAGCTCTGTGCGTGGTGGTTTTCAGGGGCTGATATTTGTGGTGGACAGCAACGACAGAGAGAGAATTAAAGAAGCTGCAGAGGAGCTGCACCAACTGGTACAACTTTCATTTTCTCACTGTATATTTGGGGTGAATTCCAATTCCATCCTTAATCCTCAACCACAAAAATGTGCGCTCCCTTGAAGTATATAGACCGTTCCGATTTTCAGGTTGGGGAGCAAGAAGTATCTTCTTCACGTTTGAGATTCACTGGTGTAGATACCAGATCTGACGTGTCCTACCTGCCGCGGGATGATGGTGTACTATCCGGCAGGTACAATAGTTTGAGCCAGAGAAAATTGCACTTTCTAACATGAGTGTAACAATTACATCTGCAAAATACGATGTTTATCATCGGGCGGTTTGCAAAGTCTGTTCTTCTCGGTGGTCTGCGGAATATGGGTCATTGCTTTCATTTGGTATTGCACCAAAACCAGAAGCCTCTGACATGACAGGGTATTGATATCGCACCAAGGTGTCCTTAAAAAGTACTCGAACATGAGTGAAAGTTCAATTTATGCCGCAGTTGGATGAGCACGAGCTGAAGAACGTGGCAGTGCTGGTGTTTGCTAACAAGCAGGACCTTCCCATGGCCATGTCCAGCAGTGACGTCACAGAGGCTCTCGGCCTATCGCGCGTCTCACAGCCGGTGAGTGACCCTTCCACCTCCTCCTCTCATGTTTGAATGAGAGCTCACGCATGTGCTGCTGTGGTCTACAGTGGTTGGTCCAGTCGTCGTGTGCGGTCAGCGGCTCTGGACTGGCGGAAGGTCTGGACTGGCTGTCGAAGGAGATCCTCAAACGATAGCAAAGGGGCGGGGCCTCTGCATTTTCCTCATTAATTCTGTATGAAAGAATGAATTCATCTGAATGTATTTATTTAGACGAGCCTCTGCATTGATTGTTATTATATTACGTTGTGCTTTTCTCTCTGCCTGATCACCTGCATATTTGTACAAATGACATAAAATGGGCGATTCTCTGTTTTACTGTGTGGATTCAGCCAATAGATAAATGTGATTAAATCATGATAAATGTTTATGTTTTAAGTTATGATGCAAAACAATATGAAAAGAATTGTAATTTCACATCTGTGAAAATCAAAATGACTGCACATTTTAAATGAAAAAGTCACGTACACATGGACAGTCTTGAAAGTTAGTTCTTTATTTGTTTTTAAAAAGCATTTGATGGTCCTCAACACTGGAACCTCGATCATGACGACATATTTACACCCATGCTGCTCGCTCTCATGAAAACAACATCCCGAAAACCAAATCACCAGTCTTCAGACTGAGCCGAGTCCCAGTTGAAACCATGTCATCATTTCTATTTAGTTTTTTTAATTTCTGGATTAAAATGAAGAAATGGATCACTTCAGTGGAATTCAAATTTTCCCCAGATTATTTAGCTTTATTCCCATGCAGATGTTCACATCTCCTCAGGAGGTGAGGTATGATGTCGTGGTTACTGCAGCTCTACATGCTTTCATAAGCTTTCATGTCAGTCACATGGTCAGTGTTTGGAGTTGATTTGGCATTCCAACACACTTGGAGCGGATTATGTGGGCGGGGCGTGGCAACTCAGAGTTTCATTAGAAATGCCAACTCTTCACACTGCCCTTGAGCAAGGCTGAAAGGTGGTCCTGTTCTTGAGTGAGGGCAGTACCATCTCCCTTTTGGCTTTCCCACCAACTCACCGACAAGAGATGGACGGACGTCACCTGCCTCTTGACGCTCTTTCCAAATGTCACACAAACAAACCACGAGCAGATGAAGTCTCCACTGTAAACTCAGGATTAGTTAAAAAAAAAAAAGCTCAATTTATTGTGAGCGTGACCTAGAATTGAGTGTTTTCGGCGTGGCCTTTTGTCTGAAACAGTTGGAAACTGGTCTGAGTTCTGCAAAAACATGAAAATACTACTTTGAGGTTCACAGGTCTCCCAACCAAACCTGAAGGCATCGGGTGACTCAACAGCGATCTCTGGTGGCTGTCAATGGGAAATGGCCAGTGCTACCAAAAACAAAACTGATAGAGAGAAGAAGCAACCACGGATCCCTCTGGTTTTATCACGCAAACACTCAGTTAAGTCGACAGGTGGCGCTACAGAGGTCGCTGCAGGTCTCAGTGATGTTCAGTTCTGTTTGTGTAGTGAACCTTTAAACAAGTCTACATGAAAGAAAACAGAACTCCGGATGTGCAGCACTGACCCTCACAAACACTTCCACAAGATCCTTGTGAAATTCTTAACCCAAATTCCTGTAAGAATCTCTGGGGTTCCGCAACAGATCCAGAATTAGCCGAACTCTTAGCTTCATATATGTTTCATTTAACAAAAATAAAGTTTAAAATCAACGTTACATGTTTATTTTGTTGCAGCAGAGAGGGAAACTTGTTCTTCAAACCCACGCAGTCCAGACAGGCGCCTTTCCTGTTGGTGCTCTTCTGTGCAGACACTAACTGTGTCCACCGTCGTGGCGCTAGGCTTCAGACTCA
The DNA here is from genome assembly GCF_027744825.2 of Synchiropus splendidus. Lineage (NCBI taxonomy): Eukaryota > Metazoa > Chordata > Actinopteri > Syngnathiformes > Callionymidae > Synchiropus > Synchiropus splendidus. The sequence continues at coordinate 9,401,392 of NC_071339.1, forward strand.
CCCTTCTTCTTGCCCACCTCACCCGTGTCGCTGTCCTCTGATTGGCTCTGGCTGAGCACCAGGAACTGTCCATCAGCTGCGGGAGGGTTGGACGGGCGACTGGAGGCGGCGATCAGACGACTCTGCTCCTCCAAATCCTGCCAGGAAACAGGAGGGTTTGGTTTCATCTGCTCCACGACAGTTGCTATACTCTTGAGTTAAGAAGACAGCGGTATGACAAACAAACATTCAACCTGTAGTTCTGGGGTTCTACTAAACAGGGGCGCCATCTACCTTCTCGATCTGCCGCTGCTTGCAAAGCTCCTCTTGCTGCTTCTCTTTGGCTTTGTCCTGCTCCTTCTTCTTCTCCTCGGCCTTGCGGTCCTAGCAAAAGCACCGCCGTGAGAGCCTGGAGGTGCAGGTGGACCTCTCTGACACATGACTGACTCACCATCTCCGAGTGGAAAGCGATCTGCTGAGCCAGAGCGATGCTGTCGCAGATCTGAAACACAGCACTGCCACACTGATGACCTCTCACCACAGAAGGCCAATTGTTGTCACACCTCAAAAGAATCTGAGTGAAACGGTGGGGAAAGGTATTGTCACCTTTTCTCCATCGTTGTTGGACTCAAAGATATAGCAGACGGCTCGGGTCTCTCCACGCCCACTGGTGGACTGAAGGAGAAAACCGAACAGCCTCTTGTTGTCCTGATGCGAGGAGAACTGAAGGACACTGGAGAGAGGAAACTGCAGGAGAGACACGATCAGACCACTGCGCGATGGCGACACGACTGGGGTCAACATTCCTACCCTGAGTCGTGTGACCTGAGTCTGAGGATCGATGAGTCTGGGGAAGAGAAAGAGAGCACAACATTGTTATCAGCATCAATTCCAACATCTGTGTGGAAATCACTGTCATACTTGAGGCAGTCGCATGTGACCAGTAGGTGAGACTCGGTCATCCTGAATATGTTGTGAATGGCTCTGGCCGCCAAGATCTGCCTCATGGTCTCTGAGATGACGTCTGCTGACTCGGCAGCTTTCACTTCCATGGAGCCGAGGAAGCGGACGATGAAAAGTTGGTGGAGAATGGAGTCTGGATGGAAATGACAGAGGTTTTTGACAATATTGGCTTTATGTGTTCCTCTGTCAGGAGCGGGCAGGTTTAGAGGAACCAGGAAGTTGAAATGCATTCTTGCTTGTTAAAGTGTGAGTCACAGATGATTTTGATGCGACAAATGAGTGACTGATACCTTCGCTATCTTCTGATGTTCCGTCTCCAGACTCGCCGAAGGGATTACTGCGCCTGAGAGAACACAGGAAGACGATAACCTAATTTTCTTTATCCACTTCTACAACCACCGAAAGACCATCAGAAAGCACGCACCTGCCGGACTGTGCTGCTGCTTTGTTCTGTCCCGCACTTTCCTCACTGACTGGGGAAATGATGTCAAACTGGATGGGGGTATCGGGTGCCACCAGGGCATCCAAGGAGAGCACAGAAAGAGCCGGCGACGGTTCGGATCCCACAGAGCTGATACTGCTGGCTCGTCCCGCGCGGGCTTTACTGAAGTGAAACTGACATTCTGAGGAGGTCTTTTTCATTGAAATTCAAGTGATGTTCAGGCACCGACCTGCTGGGTCTCATGCTCTCGTGTCTCTGCTGGAAGGACGGTGACGGCGTCACAGCCTCCAGAGCTGACTGGTTCACCCGTGCTGCAAGCTCCTGTGTAAGAATCCCACCATTACCATCACGTCACTCCTTCCAGGAAGCCTTTCACATTCCTCGCTCCAATCGTTTAACAAGACAGACCCTCAAATCCTCAGGAATAAGGCGGCTAAACACATCTTATTTACTTCATCCATTGTTGAAGGGGTCAACATTCATCATTACACATGAAGACACAAGCAATATCATCAATGGGAGCACTCAACTTGGATTGAATTACTACAATTGCTCCATGTTTAGGAACTTTCCAGCCAAAGATTGCTGCCTTGTGTTCCATTTGCACTGAGGATTGGAAGGATTGTCTGAGTCCAAACAATGAAGATGGGAACACATGCGTGGACACTCCAACACCTCCACAGACTGAGCTGGAACTGACCTCTGCATTCTCGCTGAGGTAGATCCTCCTGGAGATGTTATTGATGGTGGCGATCCACTGGAGACATAGGGAGACGAATGCGTAAGAACAGAGCAGTAAGATGCTTAAATGTGAACGTTGTCACCTCTTCACAGTCCTTCCTGCTCTCAGCCTGCAGAGTCACCACTCTGGAGCATTAACAGAGAAATGTTACACCCATGTGATGGTTGCTTGGTTGCTTGGCTATATGCTGGGGACAAAAGATCTATCCCTACTTTTTGCCATCGAAAGACGTGACCTGGAAGCAGAAGCGCCGGTCGTCGCTGTCCACTGCCATGACGGAGCAGTTGTCCAGATCTGTAACCAGCCCACCAGCAACTTCCCCTCGGCCCTGCTGCATCAGGTTTCCTCCCTGAGTGAAGAAATACTGCCGCTCCCACGAGGAAGACACCAGGCCGGTTTTACTGAAAGACATCATGTGATGCTTAAATCACTCCCTGGATCTTCAGATGGCATATAAACTGGACAGGTCTGTACTTGCGAATATAGAGGTATCCCTGCTTCCTGGTCAGGTTACGGCAGACGGGTGAATGGACAAGATCTGGGTCACAAGGTGCATAGAGTGGGTCACATGACATCTCCATCTGCTGGATTGTTTGCTGCATCTGCCCCGCTTCTTCCTCCATCTCCCTTCGAACGCTGCAAGCAAAAACAGCAACATTTCATTCACGGTTGTTTTCATTTTGGGATCAAAGGGGATGGAGCTTAATCCAGGCATACAAAGGGCGAGAGTTGGTAGACACGCTAGACAGATTGCATGACACATGATAATTTGGAGTCACCAATGAAACACTTTTCAGCCTTAGTTGAAAAAAATAATCTTATTGGAATGAGCAGAAAAAACGATGGGTCAGATTCCTACTTTTGGACGCTGGCTCCGATGGTTCCAAGGAAATCCTCCCACTGCTGCGTCAGATTTTCTGAGCCAAGTTTGAAGAAGCTGATCTGAAGGCAACAAAAACACGTGTTCGTAAACGTACATGCACAAGGGTCGGCGTGTGTGTCCGTCCTCACCTGAGCCTGCATGTAGCCGAGCAGCGGCTCCAGCAGAGCCATCTTCTTCTTGTACTGAAGTGTGTTCAGAGAGCAGAAGTAATGCATCATCGTTTGGTGCTGTTTTTTACGTGACGTGTACACGTCCTCCACCGCTTCGGCTCGCATCTGTGAAAATCAAATCCTATCATCTGTTCAACATTCGCGATGAGGGTTATGTCATGTTTGGATGTCTTGTTCCTGATACTTACCTTGTCATTGTCTCTTCTCTTGGACAGCCGGCTGTATCTGTTAATGGCAGTGTCGTGATCTGCAGGCAAGAAAGATCACAGCTGATTTATTTAAAAGTACTGTAGCTCAAGTGTAAAAATAAAGTGCTTCACTTAAAATATGATCAGATACCACATGAAGGACACAGCTAGATAAAAAATTTACTAAATAAAAAAGGTTTGACAAAATAAGAGCTTTATTTTGCAACAATTTTAACATACTGTAGCAAAATGTAACTAATGTGACGATAAATATAGATGTGATGACGCTATTAAAACTAATCAGAATTATTAAATACAAATAAAGAAAACTCAGAAAGGGGCATAAAACACTTTTCATGAGTCACTAGAAGACAAATGAGGGGAATATAACACATATCATCCAACAATTTGAGCAGAAGAGACATGGGTCAGACTGGCCTGCAGATACTGGAAGATGTTTTGGAGTGACTTTAACTCACCATCACTTGCTATCTGGAAAACTTCCTTCAGAGTCAGAATCTCTGCAGTATACAGACACCAAGGCATTATGTTAGACAAGGATTCCATTTTGTTGTTAACACAATTCTAGTTCGGAGCTCAAGAGTCCTCAATTGTGTGCGAGTCCTACCCTTCAGCTCTCTCTCTTTGAACTGTGTGATGGGAAACATCATGGCGTCCGCGAGCTGAGTGGACAGGACCGCGTGACAGGAGCTCAGCTGGGAACAAAATTGAAAGTTGCAAGCCTTACTTCATCATTGACACATATCTCTGTGGCAGAACAACACCAGATGCCAGATCTCTTCTTCTCACCTCATCTATGACTTTAGCAAACTGCTGCAGTGTAGAGCTCATCACTTCATCGTCTCCTCCAAGTGGAAAACGCTAGAGAGAACAGAAACAAAATCAGGCTGTCAGCTAGAGTGGCGTTGTGGAGACGGCTTAAAATGAAACACGTGGATGCCAGGTTTTTTTGTACAGGACGCAGTTTCCTATTGTAAGTGCGTGTATAATCGTAGTGCCATCATACTGGTCTCCATGAAAAGGGCGTTTCTCCTTGGTAATTCAGCTGAAGTACACAGCATGTGTTGCTATTGATGGGAAGTCTGACGCTGTTGACGGGAAGAAAACACAGGTAAGCTCTTCAAACAATTGTTAACAGAGCTTACTTATTTTGGCAATTCTCTTGCCTTCTTTGGTGGCAATAGTGAACCGGGGAAAAAACGAAAACAAAGTCAGCACGGATCTCAAAATCCTAGCTACCAAAATGCATACAAGTTGGACTCAAACAAGCCGAAATACTAATATTTTACACAAAAACGAATAAATGTTGCTCCTAAAGGAACTTTTTGAAAAGCGAACTGACTACATCCCTAACACACAGTGGGTAAACACATCACTGTGTCAATAGTACAGTGACTATTACAATTAAACTTGTCATGTGCCACAAGCAGTTCACTGGTCTGACAACAACAAACCTTCCTTTCAACTAAAAAATTTTAGATGCTACCTGCTTGTCGTATTCCTTCAGTAGTCTGGACGTCAGGTGTGTTGCTGCGCTGAGTTCATTCTGAAAAGGAGATGGTTAAAACTGGTAACACATTTATGCGTAAACCAGTGGGTCACGGAGTGTATATGTACCTGTGCATCATAAATCCGGTTCATGGCCTGATAGAGCTGAGAGCAGTAGTTGGAGATGGCCACAGTATCCTCCTCAAACACTCCCAACAGAGAACGAGTCTATGTACAGAACGACATATTTTAGTGACGTGTACTGTTGTGTAACTCCATGTGTTTATTTTACAAAACAGGATTTATATGAAAACCCTTGGCTGATATTTGCATTACATCTGCTGTAATGTCATGTGTAATTATCAAACAAAGTTCAATTTCAGAACTATAACTACATTTTTTTTTCTCAAAAATAAGAAACTCCTTCAGAACAAAATGGTAATGCAGAATTAAACGAGAACTGCGACAATCATTTCTTTCTGACGAACAAGAGATGGATAAAGCGTTCCACAACCATGATGACATAGATATCAATGTCTGTTTGCAACAGTACGCCGCAGCTATGATTTTATATATATGATATTCGTCGCCATGATCGGACCAATAACATTGAGTTGAGCTAAAATAAGTCCGGAGTCATATGATGACATCACTGTTTATCCACAATAACAGTTCAGTTAAGGCTAGCCGAGTAGCTAAGGAAGCTGACAGCTACCCGCCCAGAACGTTTATATGAAAAGCTACGGTTGAATTAAACTACTTTTGCGCGTATTTTGGAATGGGAGGGATATAACGTCCACGTCTCTCGTCGTTGTTAACCCAGTATTCGGCTTGTCATGTCCCTTTTTTATTGGAAAACCGCCTACAATGAGACAGTTAGCAGTGCTAGCGTTAGCAGGCTAGTTGTGGCTCATTTCAAAACCCCAAGATACCTGCGGACTGTCTTCCAGCGTCTCTTCGATTGGCAACTTCTCTATCCCGGGCATGACTGCAGGTGGCGAGTCGGCTATCGGTGCAAATCAGAAGAGAAATCATGCAATAACTGGTCCGACAACTCCCACTCAAGATTTTTCAGTGCACACAAATCAACAACACCCAGAAACAGCTCCTCCCACTGTGAAGCAGAAGAGGATTGGTCAAATGTATTTGGCTCGTTCTGATTGGCTCATTTATTAAAGGTAAGTGGTGCCATTTTGGTTCTATGTACTGTGTTCTTTTGCGAGTTGGAGCCACAATGACAGCCACTATGTCTAGTTTCATGTAGTTCGAGAAACGTTTATATACAAGTTCCCAACATACCGCAGAATAAACATGAACTAAATGAAATAATAACTTCCTGGTTATACGTACCTATATTAAGATTATCGTTATCGTTTGGTTTTCTTAAGTTTAGTGTCAATATAGTATAAATATAAAAGATTCCATAAAATGGAATCAAACAACAGCAATCGATGTTGCTGTGTCATATTTCGGCAAATTACACATCAAGAAGACAAAACCTAATATTATAAAGTAACTGTGGATTAAGTAGATAAATGACACTAGATGTCGCTGTCGACGGAGAAGCGCCAGACGTTTCCATATTACTACAATCATCTTCCATAAAAGTATCGTTTATAAAGACATGGAATTATGATCTTTTTAAGTATTTTAAGTAAAGAGAATCGCGCCGCCTGTGTTGCCATTTGTCCTTTCTGGAGTACAAGGCGAAACAAGAGAGGCAATCGCGTACGCGCACGCCGATCGTGCGGCTTGCCCAGATCGTGTCCGACCAGAGCCTCCGGGCGTGAACAAGCGCCGCCTGCCGACTGGATCGAGGATGTCCGTGGACTCAGAAGTGCTCAGTCGCAGTCTGTCCAGACGTGAGGAGGAATGGCGAGCCCTCTCAGCGTCTTCGTCTTTATCTCTGCTGTATATCTCTGTCCAGAATTGTCTTGTGGATCTACGACCTCAGGGAACAGAAGGGCGAACCAAGAACGATGTGGCTTCAAGGTAAACTATTGTTGTGTCGTCGTTTTTAGCACAAACCTACTCCTGCTGTTCGAGGCTTAAAACTTTCTCTTTCTTCAAACTTTCAAAGTCTGTAAATAGAGGACATCAGACACTGCAAACCGCGAAGGTGACTTGCGGTTTAAAGCAACTTTGCTAAAACATGTAACATTCACATCGGTCTGTCACGCTACCTTCGCTACCTGCGGCGTCGCACACCTAACGAAACTCCACAGGAAAAAGGTATCATTTCAAATATCTCATAGTTTTCAGAATGAAGGTTACGTTTCTGTCTAAATGTTTGAAACGGGCGACCCTATATTAAAGTCCCGCTGTATTCGGATAATTTTTTAATCCAGACCTGCAAACCTGTAATAAACTTTTTAACCGATACAATTCAACCCCTAAATAAATATATATATATATATATATATATATATATATATATATATATATATATATATATATATATATATATATATATATATATTAAATAGAAATTTCCTATAAATCAAATGAACTTTGGCGAGATTCAAATAGTGAAAACCGTTCACGTTTCGGACTTCAAAAAGTTCAATTCAATATCTTTTTACCCACCCCGAATAACCATCTTTGCTTTTATGATTTAAACATTGTGCCCCAGTCATGTGAACAGATACGTTCCTCAGCTGCCTGTAAACTCCATCCTTCAGGGTTGTTTATGGTTTTAACTCCCACAAATGCACCACAGATGAAGGAAATCTATTCCAAACTAAACTAAGTTGCACCCACTAGTCGTAATTCAACACAAAATGTCTTCATGGTGAAATGATCTTTTGAACTATGAAAGTGGAAGAGCATCAAAACTTTTTCCCCCTTATCACTCAGGTGTCTCACTCTGTTGTGGTGTGTCTGGTGTGTGTCTTAAGCAGGTTTCAATGTTCCTGTGTTGATAGATGATAAGTGTGTGTGTGTGTGTGTGTGTGTGTGTCGGCTTCCTTCTCCTGACTTTGTAGTATTTTCTACAGGAAGCTTCACACTGTTTACTCTGCTGAAACATTCCTTCCTGTTAGGACCCCCCCAACAGCCACCATTAACCCCCCACCCCCCCACCTCCAACACACACTCTGCATCCTCTCTACCTCCTCTTTTCTCCTGCGTCCCCCTTTCTTTTCAGACGCACTTCAAAAGCTTCCTGGATGTGGGGGTGTAAGGGCCCTCTATTGTACAGGTGTGAAGTTTTTCAGGATCGCGTGTGAGTCGGGAGGAAAACGTTGCATACATTAGCACTTGACTTACCTGATAACCTAGCTGTGAGTCACATGACCTTAACTGCAGTCACACTTCTGTTTGCAGAGTGGGCTTCAAATTTACAGGTTCACTTCCTCATTTTAAAGTCATTTAAGCGTTAATGTTGACACCAAATCAGTTAGTAGTGGTGGAAATCAAAACTCTTCTTTTCGTATTATTTTAGTGTTTAATTTCCAACTGCCGTCATACACCAAAATCTTAATGTAAACGTGCGAGACAAATATAGGTTGCTGTATGTAACACCATGGGTGTAAAGCTGTCTAGTAAACATGGTAAACACAGTTACGTGGTAACATACAGGTAGAGAAGAATGAGGCCAAATCTTCCCTTCAAGATGCTTGTCTTTATATTATCTGTCGCTGTCAAAGATAGTTTTCCATAACTGCTTTTATATCACTGGGTGCAAATGCAACCAATAATAATGGTGTTATTCTAATAATATGTTAGAGCTTCTGTGTTGGTAGACTTTTCGATTGCAGTGGTTTGCTGGTTCAAATAACACCTTAGGAAGTGATGACAGTTTTTGTTACAAACAAGAAGGTGATTATTTAAGGAGAAGGCTCTGCCTCTAGCCTTTAAAGTATCAATGTTTAGAAGTGACTTAGTTCAATATCTTGTTTGTTGAATTCCTAACGAAATCTTGGCTTTGGTCGTGAGAAGGTTTTACATTTTGGGACAGATGTTCTCTCTGTGACTTGGCTTCAGTGCGGGTGATGGCACTGACACATGCGTCTGTCAGCCAAGACTCTGCTCTCGTTGACTCTGCAGCATCGCAGTCGCATTCCGGCCTCGTCACTCAAGCAATATGCAAATGATTGCTTCGGTAAAGCAGGTTAGAACAGTGTATCCTGTTGGCCTGTGCTGATGAAGAACGAATCATTTTCTGTGCTGACGTCCTTCCCTGCTGCGATTAGAAGCAGCTGGAGGCTGAGTCCACAATTGTCTCCTGTGAATGTTGTTTTGGGCGACGCTGGATCCGGCATTAATGCAAATCCAGTGTCAGAACTGAGGTTTAGTCTTGCTGCAAACATACTGTGATGTCATCAAATAAAGGTCAGACTGCCTTTAACTTCGGTCAGACCTTTGAGCGAACATCTGGTATAACTGCGCCGTCGCACGAGAACGAAGAGCACCTCGGATTTTCGCCTGTAATTATTATCACTCAGTAAGAGGTGGAATTTGTTTCTTCTTTAAATCCCCGAGAGAGAAATGTGTTCGTCATTACAACGCCTTTTTTGGCTTGGTAAGGGCAAACACACTCCAGCTTCACTGAGTGACGCCATATTCCCCAGCATCTTGCATTTTTAATTTCAGTGATCTATTTTCCAGGTGACTTGAATTCCAACCGCTAAGTCTTCAGGCTGCTCCGTGCATGCCCTTACAAGATGACCTTTCACCCTGTACTCTTTCATTACTTCTCCCTTTGTCACTAGAGGAAATCCTCGTCGACTGGTTACTTCCAGGCTTTGTCTTGTCGGTTCTCAATTATTATTAGAAGCTGAAATGTTTCTCCTGGCAGTGACAACTGGTGAGGAGAAGCATTCTCCTGGAATAGAAGAGAGCGTCTCATGAAGTGCAACTGTTATAAAAGGCAGATTCAAAAACAACATCTGCATCTGAGCTTTAATATCCCCTGAATACAATCATGGGTTCTTCCAGCAGAGCTTACTGGATAGAGTTTCACAGCCAGTGCAGCCCCCTCACCAGCCTGGCTTCAGCCCAGACTCACCAGTTGGAAGGCCGACTTAGATCGGAGATTAGAAGCTTCCTGTCTCGTATTTCAGTGTCTCACCTGCACCAGAGCCACGGGCTGAGTAAATCAAAGGCTTTTCATCTCACATGGATAATCATTCAGATAACGCTCTTGCATGTCCACCTTCATCTGGAAGAGCATTTTATTGTCTTCCATGAGCTGTGATTGTGTGGTGAAATCATCAGTGCTCTGTCAAAGCACTTGTGTCCTGGAAGTTTCTTTTCCCCACTTGGTTTATGATGACTTCCCAGAATTCAGGTGGAAGAAGTTTTTTTTTTTTTTTGGAATGATTTAAGTGTCTCGCACATCTGCTGAAGCCATCTGATCAGTCTCTGAGGCGGAAGACTCACTAGAAAACCATTCATTGTCCTTATGCTCTCCTCCTGGCTATGTCTTTTCCACCTTGAGCTGCTGTCACTGTCTCGGGGCGGCTCACTCCAGAGTCCTCCAGAGGTTCACTATGTTCTTGGCATAGTGTCCTGCACTTTCGATGTGAAACAGGTGTGTTCTGTTGTCCAAATCTGGCAGAAGGTGATAAATCTGAGGTCAGCTTTCATAAAATTAATCGTAATAGGTGATGTGTGATTTTTAGAATGTTACTGTCTTACAAGAAAGCGACTTCCATTGTATGTCATATTACCAAAACCAAATTCTAAACTTGTCAAACACAACTCTTGGGGCGGTTAAATCACTTTGGCACAGAAGAACTTGAAATCTGTATGGTTGACTTGGAATTTAATTCCAAACTTACCTATAGGATCAACTAACATGTCAGACAAACCGTGATCATGTTCACTCCAAGTGGTGCCAAGATTATAACTGGCGTCATAAATTCTAAGGCTGGAGGGAAACAATCGATTCTCAAATATAACAGGCTTTTTTTCACGACAATCTTAAATATTGATATTTCTGCCTGCTCTCTGCTAACCGCTGCTCTGTATAGCTCTGGGGGATTGTAGACACTGGAATAACTCCATCTTTGCGATGGGTGGTCGTCCTGAGCTGTAAAACTGTGGGGAAAGTAGCTGGACAAAGGTTATTTAATCTAGCTCCCACAGAGTTTCTCCCCTGCTGCATCTGCACATTGGTCTGTGACAGCACAGGCTCTCAATCACTGAAACAATTTAGCACCCAAAACATTACTGACAGAACCTGTTCTGGCACCTTGTTATCGCTCATAAGCTGCTTTGTATATTTATAAAGAGTGAGTAATACTCTTTATAAATACAACCACGATCACCAGTTTGACCTAATGTAACTCTTTATAAAAATATTTCCTCATTGTCTAAACTAATTTTGAATGTATCTCAAAAGCGTTTTGCTTGAATATTGTAAAAGATGACTTAAAGCTAGCTTTAGTTAAGAAACCGCAGCACTGTTCATCCTGCCAGGAGCTTGTCTTGTGTGCTGTTATCTGGCAGCTGGTACAGTTTCACTGTCCAGAGTTTTTAAAATTAAAAATGTACTTTTGGGAATGAAGTCAAGGGTTGAAGTGCGTCGGAGTTGTGACCCAGTTCTCAGCACACGTGTGAAAGCCTGGTTTTGACAACAGCGTTCTCTCCGGCATGACATCAGTGTTGGGTTTGTTCCCCTCCATGTAACCAGAGAGGGACTTTTAAGGGACCGACCGTCCCAGCGGGAGTCCACTATCTCCTCCCGAGAGGAGAGGAGGAGCCGCGAGGAAGGAGTAAGGAGGGGGGTCTTTGAGGGGCAGTCATGCAGCAGGAGGAAGGTGCAGGTTTTGTTCCTGCAGTGGGAAATCTTTGGTTGGCTGCTCTTTGACACACACGTACACACACAGGCATTATTTCAGGCTTTTATTGTTGTACCTCACTTTGGCTTTTTGTGCTCTGACCTCCTGTGAGGCTTTCATTTCCTGTTCAGCAGCTGATCAGAACTACCATTCAGTGTCTCAAGTGACAACCTGGAGCCGTTCCTAAACTTTGTGGTTGAATTTACAGATTTTTTAAACACATTCCCAAGCCATTAATTGTATAAACAGAGTTGATATCAATGGCAGCCTCCTTTAATAACCACATGCTGGCCAGGTTTTATGTTCATTGGACGCCTGGAGAATTCATCACTTGCTGTAGTGCTTACTAGTGTTGTAGTCAAGACCACACCAACCGAGACGAAGAGGTTATCGAGAAAGGAAAGGATCTAGATCGAGACAAGACAGTGGCATTTGGAGATCAAGACTGAGACAAGACCAATGTCGTATATTTAAGGAGTCTCAAACTGATCCACAATGAGCCACAGTGGGTGCAGGCACACATTGGTTAAACAATCCAGTGCAGCACCAGTCTGACCAACAACAGTCTTCAAACACCTTAGTGATGTTGATATCCTCTTCAATAGTTAGGAACAATAACATGCACCCACCATGGCCCTCTTGTGGATTAATTCGACACCCCTGCTAAATATCAAAGAAAAAAACACAAGAAAACTGAAGAAAATACCAGAATCCTTCTTTTGCCAACTGTGCTTACCAGTTATGACAGTTTTCTCTGTCGGTCTTGGCCGGTCTTAATGGAAATGTAAATGTCCTCCCAGTCCGAGACCGAGACAAGTCCAAGTAAAAATGCATTTGAGACGAGACCCCCCAAAAAGTGCTCAAAACCAAGACCAATCTCGAGTACCACAACACCAGTGCTCACTATCTTTTTAATGTTCTTAAAGTCGGAGATAACAGTTATTGTTATGAATTATTAAAAGCAGGATGCTGGTAAAACCCCAAATGTCCAGAAGTCGCTCTGTGGTGATGGTGGTGGATGTTGTGCAGAGCGAGGAAAGGGATTTTTCTTTTACTTTTTAAAAATCAATTTTAGTACATTTTAAATCTATTCAAAATCATAGTAAATGTGAATTGTGATTCTTATGTGAATTTTTTTTTTTACATACCCCTAATATTTACCAATTCATCCCTAATCGGCTGTGCTTCAACAGGAGCTTTTAATTCTTGGGAGCTAATCTAGCATAGATCTCTCTGCATTTGTCCTCCTTTCCCAAACACTGCTTTATTACACAAATGTTCATCTGCTTGAAACTCCAACATTTGGTTGCTTTCTTTTGTTTTTGGATGTTTTTGTAACTTTGATGACATCAATAATCTCTTTCTTAGCTTCCCTCAAACACTTGGATCTTCATAAACTATCTATAAATTCACATTTGTATTTGAATATAGTATATGCATCATCTTCATTGACTTTAATTTTGAGCCAAGCCTCTGGGCTGCATACAGTAACTCTGTGGATTTGGTCCCCAGGCCATGAGTTTGGCACTCGGGTTGTGTATCAATGGGCAACTAAACCTTTTTAGTTGTCTGACTTTGAAGCTGAAATCGTGTATTGAGTTTCACTCTTATGTGTGACGGTCATGCTAAGCATGAAGCACCTTGTGTATTTTACAAATCTTCATATCAAGTTTAAATGTGTTGAATTTAGACACAATGTTAAAGCCGCGGCCCATCATCTGTTTCGCTGACTCATTACTTCGGACAACTTCGGAGACAATACATGGTCATTTCCCCCGGCATATTTATGCGTAGTTCCACAGCCTTGTGGGTGACTGTTAGATGTACACCTTTTATAAACCAACTCGGACCGGACCTGACGCTGACCTGAACTGTGGTCCGTGGAATCATTGCTGATCATCAGAGCGGCTTGAACTTGACTAAAGGTCAGCTGTGAGCGCGCTCCTATTTTCTGGCCCACATCTGGAATTAGTCCGGTCTCCCTAAACAAATTGAGGGACAGGACAAGTCTTGGTGACCCTTGAAAGCTGCAATTGAAGCACTTCCTGTTTAATCAAATCCCTCCTTCTCTTCTTTCTTCCTCTCTTCCGTCTTTGCCCCCACAGGCGCTGCTGATTACTTTGCTCAGCATCCTTCACTCGCTCTTTTCAACTTCTTCGCTCAGTCGCCTTCCCTCCCTGCAGCGCTGTGATAAATTGCTGTTGATGTTCTTCTGACTGCAATTAGCTGTCTGTGTTTGGGGAATCCCAAGGGAAATTCTGCTTGGTCCTATGCTTCACAAAAGAAGGCTGTTTTACATCTAAGAAAAGAGCACAGATATCGTTTGATAGTGTTTGATCTCTTGTGTGGCAAGTCCATCCGTCAGCGCTTGAAATCAGGCCTGAGCGATAAACGGAAAATTAATTTGAGTTATTTTGCCCATGTCGGTAAATTTGGTATTTTAGTAAAAAGAAAGTATATGTTTTTTTGGTCTGTTCTGACCGTGTGTTCTGGTAGCAATGTGCATTCCCTTTTGAAATGAGGAAAAGCGTGTGTGGTCATGTGACGCCACCCATCCAGTCACAGTACGCCTATAGACAGATGAGGAAACGGCAAAAATCTTGTCATGCGACGCTCTCCCTGCGCAGCTGTGCTAAAACACTGGCCAACCGCAAACCTACCTCCCTGACATCCAGCATATAGCAGATGGTCGCTGCTTATCCAAGGCACAAAGGATCATCGCGGACTCTACTCATGCCCACTATGCACTGTTCTCCCTCCTGCCATCCGGCAGACGGTTCCGTGGCATCCGATGCAGAACCACCAGATTCAGGAACAGTTTCGTTCCTGGTGCTGTCAGGCTGCTGAACATTAGACAGTAGCTGCAATACTGTTTATTTGTTTATTTGTACATCTTCTTGACTAGTATTTATCTAATATTTATTTATTTTTTGACATGTAGTTTTGTTTTTGGAAACCGGAGGCCTCAGGCCGAAATTTCGTTGCCATAATATAGTGATATGTTTTTGTGCAATGACAATAAAGAGAGTCTAAGTCTATGCTTGCCTTGTTCTTGAAGGCATCACAAATTCGTACAGTACTCCGGGCCAGTTGGTTGGATGCTTGGTTGGTTTTCTTGTGCAGCCTGCATCTGTGAATCTGTCTTCATGACGCTGGCTCACAAACTCTGAAACAATTTATCCCCAAACCTTTACTGCAAGAACTTGTTCATGCTCATTGCAATGTAACTCCAAAAGTTCACTGTCAGGTGTTTATCCTGATATTTGGTGATTCGATGTGAGGTCACATTGCACAGCCCTACTTGGCACTGACTGTGACTTCATTCGTCGACTTCTAGTTTCGAACTGACCATGTATTTCCAAGCGTGATGGAGTAGTTATCACCTGCGAGAAACAGCTGGCGGGCGGGCGGAAGGAAGCGCCAGCAGCTGTCTTTACTGACTAATAGGAAGAGCGTGTTTTGGTGTGTGGAAGTGAGTGAAGCCGGTGAGGCATTGAGTGATTTAAGTCTCTGGCTCTGGACCATTCACTCCCGGAAGGACAGATTTATGAGTGAGACAGAAGTGTTGGGAGACTGGGCTTGCAATAGAAAGACAGAGGAATGCAACAATGTGGCAGTAGACCAATACGAGTCTGGTGTAGACTAAAACCTGACCACTTATTTCATTGAAAGTGTTCAGAAAGTGAAAACCGTCACAGACTAATTTCCCTCTTAACCATCGCAGTCGTACATAAAACGTATTAACTTATTCATCTTAAAAACAATGCAGGAAGTTCAGCCCGATTTTAATTAGTTCTCCATGGGACATGTGTGCTGCAGTCTACCACACAGCAGGAGGAAAAGGTCATAGGTCATCAGTGGAGGTGAGGTGAAGACTCATTAAAAAGACCATGACAGTGTAGATGTGTGTGAAGCTGCTGCAGGAAAGTGATGCCATGCTGTTAGTCCTCACCTTTTCAAAGGCACGTTTGAAAACGTGTTATAGGGTACCACGATGGTTTGGGGGCTGGGGTGTACATTATGTCAATGAGGGTCTTCACAAGTACGTAATTACAAACACGTGGGGTGTTGGGACGGATGTTTGAGTTACAGTGGCTGCTAATAAGCAAGAACACCTTCTGTAACAGGCACACACAGTGGGGTGTCCGTCTGATAGGTTTCAGGTGTTGCTTTGTGTGCGCGTCCCAGGTCTGACACACCAGGCCTGGAGCTGGAGTGTGTGTGTGTATGTGTGTGTGACGGAGCAGGGCAACATGAAAACAGGGTCAAAGCTGTAAAGTTGCAGCAGACTGGAGGTTGAAATGTGCCTCCTGAGAATCCACTTGAAATAGTTAACAGATTCTCAGTGGGGTTTCTGAATGTAAAACCTTTTGAAACGGATCCAACCATAATTTTCCAGGCCATCAAGATGTGGCAATGTTGCATTCTTCTGAAGTGACCATCTCTGACTGTCAGGGCTCCCCTCTTCTATCGCATCTTTATGGTCCCGTACAAGGGAGGTCCTAACATTTGGGATTTGGAGGTGGGATGAGTGCAATAGTGTCTGTCTTTTCTAGATCAACATTTGAGTCCTTAAGCTGTCTGACGATGCTTGTAACGTAAAGGGCTGTAAACGTCACTTGGTAGAACACGCGCATGTTACCTAGAGATGCTGCCGATCACCGATACCGATCACATGGATTGACAATGAATGTCATCAAAATGTGCACATGTTGTGAAAACATGAACCATTTAAACATTTTAATTCAGACACGTTTTAATATACCTCTTCAAGGAGGCAAAAATAGAAAAAAAAACCTTGCAGAAAGCAGCAGCGATTATGTCAAAAGGACAACTGAAAAACATCACTTCATTCTCTTGATGTGAGACGTTAGACGTGAGAAGTTTGGTGAGTCTCTTGAGACTTTGCTATGTCTGTGACGTATTTACATACTGGCCGCTTGTAGTGGGACTCCGAGACAGAGAGCACTGCATTTACCAAAGTTTCCACTCCGGTGGATAACAAACGCTGCACCTGACTCCAAAACGGCGACGGACTTTGTTTTTGTCTCTCTTAGTATGAGTTAGGAAGAGGGCCACAAGTCTTGTCGGAATGAAATAAGAGATCGTTTTTCTGCCAAGTCTGTAATTAGCCTCCGTACCTGGTGCGAGGCGTAGCTACACATCCGGGTCTGGTTAACCAATGATGTCATCGTGCCATCCTGAGACCATCTTGATCCAAGTGTTGGTTTAATTCCCTCCAGGATGGACAACCACACTACACACCCACTGCCCTTTGTCTTTGAGAAAAGGGTTGTTGGTAACTGAAGTCCGCAGTGGGTCTCCAGGGAGCCACAGGTGACGCTTTGGTGTGCTTGAGAGACCATAACAGGTCACTGTATCTGTTCCTTTGTTCTCCACGAACCTGTCGGGTGGAGTCTGGAAGGAGATCCGGGTTCTGTTGCTTAAGTCACAAAGAATCAAACACAGTTTAGTTTGTTTGTCGGATCACATAAGCTCAGAAGATGCTTTGGGCCTGAAAACTGAAACGTCATCAAGGAATATGAGGCAATGTTTTTGATAGCATTGTAGCTTCCAGTGCATCACGTGATTTAAAACTTTTATCTTTAAGGTGCTTATATTCATTAAAAACACAAAATGCTTGATTTGTATTTCTCAAAATAGATAAGTCCTCCCAGATTTTCACTCACTTTTTCTCTTTGGTCTGTCATGTATTTTCTGCTTCTTAAATTCTTGTCAATTGAAAACTCAGCTGCAGCGTACTTTTTGGACTGTCAGCAAACTAACGGATGATTTTGTGATCAGTGCTGCAGACTCACTGCAACGTTGTTAAAGATTTCTGTCCTCTCTGACCGTACTTGGTTTTCCAGCCGTGGTCCCAGAGGTTAAATGAGGACTCTTAAGTGATGCCTACTGTAGGTGTGAGTGAGTGTGGACAGACAGTTTCATGTTCATATGTGCCCTGTGTTGGAATTGTATCTGCTGCCCGACACTCTGTTTAGCTGGGATCGACCCCAACCTCCCGCATCCCTGGGATACACAGTATTTATAAGAAATTGAGTGAATGAATGACCTTTTTGGCTGAATCAAATGTACTTGTTTTTCCTCCTCCACACAGATTCAGACCGCTCCAGAGGGAAATCGTAAGCTCGGCGTCACCTTCAGATCTGACAGTGAGTGCTGAATTATCCTTTGTTTTTATGACTAGCACTGATCATTTTTCTTTTTTTACTTTTCATCTGTTTTTACATCCCAAAATGTTCTTCCTTGATGCTTCCTCTTGATTTAAATGACGGAGAGAATACATCCGCTCTCTAATCTTCTCTTTTCGAAGTGTGAAAAGCAGCAGCACCCTCTTGACCCCACATCTCTTCCACCCTCCGCCTCCTCTTCCTCCCTCTCTTTTGTTCTCATTTTCCTTAAAGTCAAGTTCCTCAGCCGTGTCGGATCCCTGCCTGACGCTTTTGTCCGTGACCATGAGCGAGGAGCACTTTCAGATTCCTCTGAGCGTGTGTGCGTGTCTGAGATATTTGTCTGTTTATAAACTTGTGCTCACATCCATATGTAGGTGCAGACATCCAGATATCCAGGCAGGGCAGATTTTAATGATGAAAACCTTGAGTACCTTTGTTACTCGCATGCCTGCTGTTTCAGTGCATAGACTCACATCGACTGCCTCCTCTGGAGTCCTGATAGGGCACTAAATGTGAACGCAAAGAGTCCAGGAAAAGCACCAAAATCTTTGAAAGTTTCCACTTAAATTTCCACATACAACTAAACATTTAAATCTCTTGGGCCATGACATCAGCATGAACACAGGTTTTGTTTTTCTTTTTACTTGGACATGAATTTCATTTTGAGCCAGCAGGATTTATTTAAAGCTCTTGTGGACTACATGAATTAAGTTGGTGGGCCCCATTTGGCCCCTGAGCCTTGAGTTTGATACATACTATATCATTCTCAGCTACATGTTAACATTGTTTGTATGGATTTTTCACCTCCGATGAAGTTACGTTGATCCCAGAATGCCGTGGGTTGATAGTATGTTACATCACCAGGAACACTGAGGTCAGAGGTCAGGCGGTCAATATGTGGTTTCTTCTTGATGCTTCAAGTCAGGTTTCATGCATTACTATAATTTAACATAACAATTAGAAACACCTTATTGTGTGTGTCCACTGAGGTGTGTGTGAAGGGAGGGGGTCGGAGATGAGGGGGACACAACTCACTGGCTTCCTTTTCCATCAGGCTCTTTTGAAGCCGAGCTTGATTTAGCCCTGATGCCGTGTGGGATATAGCGGCGAATTGGGAAGTGAAGAGTTATATAGTTCCAAATTTTCAGGACTTTATGCTGCTTCTCCTCATCTTGCAGACTACTTCAGTCCTGTATTCATCCCAATAAGAAATTCTGAAAGACAAATGCGCAATGAAAAGTCATTGTGGGAAAGGAGGAAGGGCAACCAGCTGTGACCTTCTTCACCAGCCCTGAACATGACCCCAAGAGGAGCGGCAGCTCACATCCGTTCACCTCCTTTTCTCCATCTAAGCTCTTTTCCATGCAACCTCCTCATCCCTCCATCAATGGATGAGCGGCAGGAGGAAAGAGGAGCAGTCAGTCGTATCTGAGCCCACGCCTCCCTTTCTTCTGGCTCCTAAGTACATCTTTTCTCCTCCTGGTTCATGGCTCGCTGCTCTTTCTCCCCTCCTTTGCCGTCGTCCCTTGTCATGTGGAAGAACAAGGAGCGATAATGCAAATTCTGCCTTTTTTTTGCTTGTGACATGTCAACAATATCCCTTAATATTGTCCCATTACCGTGTTATGACACATTAGGATGCTGAACTGCTTACCTTCTCCTTCCTTCAGATTGCTCTTCCAACTACCCGCTGGGAAAACATGTGATCCATGAAGTCACCAATGTCACCTTCAGCCACCTGGCATGTGAGGAGCAGGCTGGTGTGGTGGTCCAATGGTCTGCCAGTCCACTAGGTAATTTTTCTTCAGATGTGCTCATGAATTTAAGTAAGAAAACATCATTTTCAGTCTCAGAAACACGCATCGGAGTACCGTTTTCTACACACACCCACACACACACACACACACACACCTACACACACACACACACACACACACACACACACCTTTCTTTGAGATACAAGCTCAAGTTACAGCTCCTGACACACAAGCTGACGCCCTCAGGTATCTGCCTTCATGTTTAGTCAAGGCTTCTTTGGCCATTGATGAACTTAGAAGATCCACAACTGAGCAATAGTCAACCAGAGCTACAGTCAGCGTGAAAATATGTATCTCAACACTACTTCAATTACTGTGACCTATGTGTTGACTGAGTGTTTTTTTTGTCTATGTCCATTATGTGTCGTCATAATGACCGCTGGCTATAATAATTTTATTGATTTTTTTTCCAATTAATTTAGTAAGTAAAAAACAAAACAAAGAACATGTTTTTAGTGGGAGTCAGTGATGACTGTCCACCAGCTTCAGGTCAGAGTAACGGAACTGTTTTAGCTCTCAAATGTCCCCAGAAGCACAGAGGTACGTACGCATGTCCGTCCCTTTGATCTTCCTGAAAGACGGAGAGAGAAGATCACATCTCACACCACAATGCCATGATTTGACCGTGAAGGAATGTGTGTGTGTGAGTGCAGTTTAAAGTATCCCCACCATCTTTCCCCTCACGGTGACAATACCATCAGTTGTTTTCCCACACAACCCCCCCCCCCCCCAAAAAAAAGCCTGCAGAAATGTCGAGTGTGGCAGCAGCAGGAGATCATAAGTCAAAACCCTGGAAACAAAAACGAATCTGTTTCTCTATGAGATAGAATCAGACTCTTCATGGTGGGAAGCACTCTGAGAGGGTCCAGGTGATCGGTGAGCCTGATAATCCTTTAAAAAAAAAAAAACGTGTTCTATAGGGATGTTTCGGACTGAGCCTGAGGCTGGCGAAAAATGAGGTGTCAAGGTGATGAGGAGAGGAGGAAAGAGGAAGGTCATGAGTGAAGGCTGGTGGAACGGTGAGGTGCATGGTGAGTAGAGAAGATAGGGGTGGAAGGGAAGTGAGTGGTTACGGTTATATCCGGAGAGTAGACCGGCTGAAGCAATAGCTTGTTGAAGCCGCTGAGTCCGATTGAGTCCATGTTCTCCTGGTTTACATGCAGTGGAGAGTAAGTGAAATTACTGAGTGATGGACCTCTTCAGTTCAGTTCTGTCAGGTAGAGGAGGAGGCGAAGCTGAGAGGTAGTGGAGCCTGTTATTTTGAACTCGCAGTGATCACACTGACCGATCATGCAATGATTATGCATTTTCTGAGCCGTCATGTGAACTACTCACTCACTACTGAGTAGAAAAGTGAGGGGGAAATGCAAAAGTCGTTGAAAAGAGTACCAGCAGAATGAGAGGTAAAGACATAAGACTAGGAAGTGAAAGAACAAGGAGATGTGGTGTGAGGCAGGAAGCGAGGAGGTGAGGAAGAAGAGGAGAAGAAGCCGATGAAGGAATGCATGGAGGAGCGAGGAGCTGGCTTTATGATGTGAGAGAGAGCAAGAGGGGGAGGGAGGATGAGGAAGGCAAGGAAATGGCAAGTCTCTGATAAGCAAAAGATGGTTACCATCTTTAGACAAGAATGCTCATAGCAGTAAATAAACAATTCACTAAAGAAGATTAGCTTCAGTTTGGTTACATGGCGTCACCAGAACCCAAGTAAAGACACCATCACGAAGTCACCTGACCTCTGACACATGGTTTACCAGCAGAAGCTGTAAAGCACAAAAGTGATGAGAAGTTGTTTAGGCTCTATCAAAGCTGCTGCAGGACACATGATCTCAGTCTCATCAACACGTACAGGTTCCTGCTGTGTTTCTGGAACCGTCCTCACAAGCGTCTCAAGATGAAAGTGCATTGCTTTGTTGGAACTGCAAGTGGGTTTTTAGTCAACATCTGGGTGGGAACGTTCGAAACATGACGGAGGTAAAACATTACCAGCTCCCCTCTGTTTTTATGTGTAGAAATTCAGATTAGAGGCGATGAGGAGCACGGTCACGTGGGCTGACTGGAGGAGGGAAGCAGGACAGAAAGAGAGGGATTGAGGAGAGTGGATGGAGCGAGGAGACTGAGCTTAGAGACGAGATGTGGGGTCACAACAGGATGGAGCGAGGAAAGCAGGAGAGTGAGATCGGCCATAGATTAACAGAGCAAGTAGGGTGAAGTCTAGGGGGGGGGGACTTTGAACAGTGAGGGAAAAGAAGGACCAAGAAGGTGAAGTGCAGCTGGATGGTTAGTGGTGAGTTGGTGAAGTAGAGATGGAGGTGATGAGAAGAAGAAGGGCGATGGGGCACATGCAGTCTTGACTCAGTGTGTTGGGTATCAATGGGGCTGGACATCAGTTATGCCGTCTATGCTTGACCCATGACCTCGACTGGAACCAAGCACATGAAGTAGAACTGATGTCACCAGACCAGGCTGAAGCTATTAGCAGGACTGAGCACGAGATAAAGTCCTGTGAACATTTACGAGTGTTGGCTCCGCAGCTGCTTGCTAGATGCAAAAACATCCTGGAGAGAGAGAGAGAGAGAGAGTGCAAGGGTGAGCGAGCGAGGCGTGGAGGAATCCGCCCCAAGTCAGAAAACCGGTTTGTGCTGCGACTCTTGGAGATAATCAGAACAACATGGAGGTGGAGGTGAAGCTCTAATTACAAGTCTGAGCAGCTTACAAAGAGCCTACAGGGGTGGAGGGAGGAAAAGGTGAGAGGGGGCAAGGAAGTTAGGAGATGAAGAAGGAGCGAGTCTTCAGGGAAGACTCTCAGATCAATCGCTGACCTCATTGAGTTAGAGAAAAGAGGTGAGGTGAGAGGCACCAAACAAAGGCTAGAGGTGGAGTGGAGGAAGCAAGGAGAGGAGACAGGAGTTTAAGAAGGAAGCTGTATGTAATGTGAAGGGAACAGAGTGGCAAACAAGGAGGTGAGGAAGAATGTGGAGATGAGAAAGGAAAGGGAGGGAGGAGAGATGCTAAGGGATGAACAGGTGAGGAAATCATTGAGAAGGAAACTAGGGGATATGTTGAGGAGCCAGGGTAAACAGGGAAGCACCATTGGTCCAAAGGATGAGTGAATAAAGAGACATAAAAACACAGTGACTGACAAAATGGACATATGTGTTTAGGGGTCACATTTGTATGATGCATGAGTAGAAAGGGTCTTAAAAGGCGTTCTGTCTCCGTAGGAATCGAGCACATCAAGGGATTTCGAGTTTATCTGGAGGACAAGAATCCAGACGGGAAGCAGTGTCAGCACTTGATCCTCAAGGACCCACGACAGCTCAACTTTTCATACAAGAACACGGTAACTAACAGTTGTTTTCGGATCCGGCACCGATTCCCTGCTGCGAAGAAGCCCTCACCCACTAGAGAGCAGTCATGAACCTGACATTTGTCTTGTCTGCTATGAGACATTGTCTGGATTGTTTATTGTTAATATTTGGGGTTGTGAATTTTTTTTTTCCATTAAGGTTTTATCCATTTTTTATATCTTATGCTTGTGTCA
The DNA here is from genome assembly GCF_027744825.2 of Synchiropus splendidus. Classification (NCBI taxonomy): domain Eukaryota; kingdom Metazoa; phylum Chordata; class Actinopteri; order Syngnathiformes; family Callionymidae; genus Synchiropus; species Synchiropus splendidus. The sequence continues at coordinate 9,424,605 of NC_071339.1, forward strand.
CTGACTGTCTATTTTTTCTCACCGTTACATTTTCAGAAACTGAGCAGTCAGCCTTTCAGTGGTCTGAACTTTGACACTGACTACATGGTTCGGGTGGTTCCGTTTCCAACTCTGATGAACGAGAGCTTCTTCCCTCCCTCCTTCCTCCGGACAAACTGTGAGTTTTCCAACACCATTGTGAGGCTGCTACGTGTACTTGCTAAATGAAGTCCGGGGTTTAGACATAGACTGGTGGTCATTATGTTTCTAGAACACTCCGTAGAGCTGCTCACTTTGAAATGAATCCATCAAAGCAGTTTAGTTTCAACTTCAGTAATGTTATGTCCATGGATATCCTCTAGTGGATGTATTGTGCAGTTGAGTGGTCCTGTTCTTTACGAATTAAAAACTGATATCAGTGATGTGTTCCTTTCACAGCCTGTGAAGTTCTTCTGGGTGCTGACAACCTGGTCTGCAAACCATGTGAGGCCCTCTTTCAAATCAAATCTGCGATGGCTCCAGTTACTTATGTCACATATTCTGGTCCAGTTGTTAATTTTGTTCCTGGTTTTGTGGTCTCAGTCTGGAAGCCCAAGACACTTGGCGTATCTCAGCTGGGCTCCAACCTCCACGTTGCCTTCGAGCAAGCGCCGCCCTCTTTCGGCTTCCACCTGTACTACATCTACTACAAGCTGCGGCAGAACGGCCCTTTCAAAGTGCAGCGTTGCAGACCAGTAAGACTTCCTTCATGATGAAGAGTTTGGTCCCTTAATATACTTACCGAGTGATTTCAAGAATTAATGGTTCTGTGCACTTTTTTACCTGTTATTTAAATGTCATTTTTGGGTCATATTATTTACTACATTATTTGTACTTTTTAACTCATATATAAATTTTTTATTTTTCCACAAATTAAAGGAACCCCTGAACTTTCTTTCTATCTATATCTATACATCTATGGAAATGACCCAATTATTATTCTTTTTTAACTGGATTAATGTAATAACATTTAAGGACTCTTTCACCCTTCTATATTCACGTTCAACCTTTCACCATGTTCCACGAGTTGCGAGTCACTACTAGCAAAAGAAGATGCTAGTATTTAGCCATAAAATAAATACTCAATGAATTTATGTTCATTATATTTGGCCTGTTTTCTGTTGAATTTAACATGAATGCGTCAGATGTGTACTGCTGTTTGACATACGCCTGTCCTCTACGCAGGATGTGAATCAACAGAAAATGACCTGCGTCCTCCAGAGCGTGACCCCGGGGACGTACACCATTGAGGTAGCTGCTCCTCCAGGCGGTGACTCAAGGCTTGTGTTCGCTGATCATCTGATGACTTTCCTCTTTCAGTTGAGAGACGAGACTAACACGACCAGGAGACAGACGCAGTATCACGTCAGCCAAGGTGACTCTAACTCACACACTCCCAGAAAAACTCATGGATATCGCACTGGATTTACACAGTGGCTCGCTCTCTTTCTCTAGTCCACTCTCCCTGGGCCGGTCCCATCAGAGCCATGGCCATCACGGTTCCTCTGGTCATCATGTCCGCCTTCGCCACTCTCTTTACAGTCATGTGTCGCAAGAAACAGCAAGGTGGGACAGGAATGATCTGCAGCTTTAAATCCAACATTGACAGCTTGTAGTGAAACAGCATGTCTTGGTCCTCCTGACTAGAAAACATCTACAGTCATTTGGACGAGGAGAGCAGTGAGTCATCCAATCAGAGCGCAGCGTTGAACTCTGATCGACCGTGGCCCCGGCCCAAAGTCTTCATCTGCTACTCCAGTCGAGACTGTCCCAAACACACCAGCGTCATCCAGAGCTTCGCCTTCTTCCTGCAGGACTTCTGCGGCTGCGAGGTGAGACGTGGCTGAGGAGGTCAGCAGGTGACGGGTACAACCTGAAAAGCTCCCCACATTAACCATGCTTGCTCCCAGGTGGTGCTGGACTTGTGGGAACATCTGGAGATGTGCAAGGAAGGTCAGATGTCGTGGCTCAGCAGGCAGCTGGATGAAGCAAACTTCATCATCACGGTTTGCTCAAGGGGACTCAGGTAACCGACGGCACCCTTGCTAGAACAAAGCTCATCTGAACGCAACAGATTCTTAATATCGCCACCTGCAGGTACTTCATGGAGAAGAAGAGCCGTAAAGGAAAGACGCCTGTCGGTCGCCGTGGTAACGGCAGCGGCTCTCAGACAGGCGGATCCAGCAGCGACCTGTTTGTTGTGACCGTGGCCATGATCGCGGAAAAGCTTCGGCTGGCGAAGCAGAGCGAGTCTGACGCGGCTCAGGAGCTGGACCGCTACATGGCCGTGTATTTTGACTACTCTACTGAACACGACATCCCGACCATGCTGAGCCTGGCGCCCAGGTGCGTAGAGGCTCATACTGAGATGTGAATGTGAGCACCGTTGGTTGTAATGATGAACCGCAGCCACTAACAGCTAATGTTGCCGTCTCCAGACTGAAGCTGATGGACCAGCTCCCTCAGCTCTTCGCCCGCCTCCACTCCAGTCAGGCCGCTGTTCTTGATCGAGACTCACAGCCGCTCAACGTTTCCAGGAGAAACTACTTCCGGAGCAAATCCGGACGCTCGCTCTACGTGGCCATCTGCAACATGCACCAGCACATCAGCCAGAACCCCGACTGGTTTGAGAGGCAGCTGGCTCCTGCAGGACCCTCCTCCTTTTCACCAGCAGCTCCTTCAGTCTCAGACCAGGAGGCCTCTGCTGAAGCCTGCTCGTCATCCTCGTCTCACCCTGAGGCCAGGCTGGACGGGGGTCTGGTTCTGAACGAGGTGGTGGTGAGAAAGCCTTCATCAGAGAGTGGCGACGGAGCTCTGAAGAGGAACGTGCTGCTTCTGGCCCCTGAGTCCGTTCCTTCTCTCAGCGAGAGTCCCAGTTCGAGTCCAGGTCTCCCGCACTGCTCCTTGTCTTCAAAGGCTCTCACGTCCAGGTAGAAAGTGACTAGACAGAAGCTAGTACTTCTGACTCTGACTTCTCACATGGGCCCACAGATCCACCTCTGGGCTGTCCAGAAGTCTTCCAGAAGAATCCTCTTCCTCCTCCTCTTCATCGGCTCCCTCAATTCTCCAGGAGGACCCTTGTCCTTCTTCCATCCAGACAGAAGAGGTGCCACTCGCTCCTCCAGAGCTCCCACCTCCTCGGGACTCGGGCATCTACGACTCCTCTGTGCCCTCATCAGAACTGTCCATTCCACTCATGGAGGGTCTCTCCCATGACCAGGCCGACTGCTCCTCCTTGGCTGGCAGCGAGTCGTCCTCGTCTGGCCTTGGTGAGACTCGGGATGTTGGTGTAGCACAGGGGGCGGGATATATATATATATATATATATATATATATATATATTGTTTTTGTTTACATTTGTTAAGGGATTCCTCCATGTTTGTTTGAAATGAATTTTCTTGTTGTTTTTATTCTTGCTCAATTTTTGTTCACAATTTTTTTTTTTCTATTTACGATTATTTATGATCACAAACTGAAAAAACTCTGACTAATCCTCACATACACAAAAGTATTTCTCACACATACAAAAACACAAACAGGAACACTGTGTCTCAGAAGCTTGCTTCCCTCACATTTCCAGACGAAGCTCGGCTTCATATTGAACCTGTTTCTCCTGCAGGTGACGAGGAGCCGCCTGCCGTCGTGCCGCTGCGCTGCAGCACCGCCACTGTCTGCAAAGCGGAACTGCACCAGCATCACCACAGCGACGCTTTGGAACCAGTGGCATCTTAGTACTTTTTCACAGTCAAGTTGTTGGAATAAGTGACAGCTGGAGTCATGAAAGATTAATAATCATAGCGTTTCAACTCATCAGTTGACCTTTGATGTACAGGAGACACAGCAACTAACTGGGACCGATGGCTTCAGGATTGAAAACGTATTAAGCTGAACTACAAGGTGAACATATTGGAAAGTTAACTGGACTGTTTACCCATTCACTACAAACATTCAAGCGTGGACTAATATTTCGGGCAAAGCTAACAACCTAACCACTGAGTCCGCAAATGTATTTGTCTGTATTTCTGCTTCACATTGTGTGTGACGGTACTTTATAATGCTTTTGTTTGTGACTCACATTTTCTAGACTTCCACACTCGACACTGTTTTAAGTGACAGGATTTTAAAGGGAACCAATTGGACACAAATATTTTTATTCACTGGACTATTTACAGTCTCAACAGGTTTTATTTATTTTTGCCTCATAGCTGTCAATTTCAAAATATTTTTAATCAGCAGTGCCACGATTCTGGATTTAACAGTAATATTTTTATGCAGAGTTTGAATTTTTTTCCTTTTTATCAAAAGGAAAATTTGTAAATATTTTGTATATTTTTTTATATTGTTGGAAGTTTTGTGTTTTTAGAATGTAATGTGGTTTTATAGAAATGTACTGTTTTATAGTACTCTTGTGTAGGAAGTCAATAAATTCATCTAACAGAATATGCATTCCTTGTGTCTTGGATTGTATTTAAACACAAAAAAGTAATGCGTGTAACATACATGTTACATACAATACATATTCAGAACTAGAATTTTGATGATTATTTGAGAAAGTGCTCTCCAAGATAGTGATCAACAACACTTGAATACCTAGAAAAAAAACCCCATATACCTCACCAACTACATATGTCATTTGTCAACAGAGAATAGTAAGATTAATAGAAAATAAATCTTACAAAACCATTGTAATATCTATTTTTAGGTTGTTGCATTTCTTTTTATTTTACAATATTTTTTCTTGTGCCATGTTGCTTCTGTTGACTGAACAAAATGCTCACTTTTCTCAGTCAATACTGTAGTTGTTTTAAACATGTAAACGCCTATATAACATGCGTGTGCTGATAATGGTATCATGTGACCGGGCCAATGTCATCTCCTGCAGCCACGGAGTTATAGTTATTGCTGGTGTTTATTACTGATTGTGTTAGAATAGCAGTCTGAAAGATGATTTTCGGCTCAAATCGACGCCCGGTCGGCTGGTGACAGAACAGTAGCGGTTCAATATCTCACGTTTCTCTTTATTTTATTGTTTGTTGTCTATGGTGTCAAGTACTGAGTGCAGCTAGCTGCTTTGCACAATGCTGCTCCCACAGTCCGAGGATGTAGACAAGTTCAAGGGGTTTCTCATTCTCACCGTAGAATTCACCCTTGCAGTATGAAAGATGTTTTGGTCTGTTTTAAGTCTTTTTTAACCGCAAGAAGTTCTTTCCATAATAACTGAGGGCGTTGATGAAGCGTTTCATCGACACCTTTGCAAACAGATATAACTGAAAATATATCGAAAAAAAATGTGTGAGCTTGATCAGTTGGAACAAAAACCTACAACCTCTGTAGTTGAGACAGGCCTCTCTTCAAGCGTCTGGCTGAATTGTCGCAGCAGGTCAGCAGTTTGAGATGTGAATGGAGTGGGTACGAGTGAGAACGCCAGCAGGGTTGTTAAAATGGCAACTCTTTATTTACAATATTTTACAGTAGTTTCATAGAAACAGTTTGCACCACAGTACAGACAACGCTTTCTTGACGAGGGATCAGGCAACCCAGGGTCACAGTAAACAAGCTGCATTACAATGAGCGCTATGAAAAGGAAAATTACACGTGTAGGCCAAACATCTTCTCAACCTCCAGCCATACACTTTGTACCAAAAATAGACTTAGTTCAGCAAGGGTGAAACACTTTTGTGAATTTCAGAGAAGTCATTTGAAGAGGTTGGGTCTGAGATTCTCAAGTGGAAAACCTGATCTCAGTTCATGGAACTGTGACACGCGTCAATCCTGTGTATGGCTTTTACCTAACTGGGAAGAACAGAGTTTCAGCCAACAGACCCAGCTGTACTTGGCACGTGAGCAACAACTTAAAATCCCTCCCAAGCACACCAAGTAACAAAGTTACTGTACGAGTGCACGAGGAGGCGAGAATACTGCGGTGAGATGGGTCAGAACGGGACATCTAAGCTGGGACTGGTGCACCAATTCCATTTCCATTGACTGAGAAACACACCTTTTCCAGAATATTCCAGGCCACCAAGAGTGCTGCCGACCCTCTGGTAAACGGATCAGAAGAGAATGAACCGTGAAGTTACTCTTTGATTCTCTTGATGCTTAAACACGAAAATTCCTCCTATGAGATGTTTTTTTTTTTAAGCCACGTCAGATAAACGTAAAAAAATCTGTGAGATTGAATACTATAAGAAACAAACCCCACCATGTTTCCATCCCGGTGACAAACTTAACTGTGAAATAAATTAATTCAGTGATAGAAAAAAAAAATCCCAAAAGCAGGTTAAAAAACTCCTTGAATGGCTGAACAGCGGCGATTTGAAGACAACGTGGATGGTGTTGGTTTGGTTGGGCTAAAATCCTTGACAACATAATAGACAGATGAAGCGGACGCAGCATCTACATCTTTGTTCTGGTGGAGTTGGCCTCAGCTTATTGCTATCGCCCCTCTGAAGCAATAAGACAAGGCTTGGCTTGTTCTCAACGGGTATGATGTACAATGAAGAAGAGTTATGTCCAGTTTGGTCTGAAAAGGGCTTGAGGGATGTTCATGTTGTCATGTCCTTCAAAAAAACAAAAACAAAAGCTCCCTCCAAACGGCATTTCAAATGCTTCCAGTGTTCACTAATGCCGTCTGACTGAGTGATTGCATTACGCTCCGAGTCAGTAGAGAACATGAAGGACCTGTTACTCTAAAATGACACATTTCAAATGAGTAACTGGCTTGGACCAGGTCCACACGAGTCCTTAGAGCATCTAGATTCATGACCATGCATGACAGACAGAGACTGACGGGTGCAAGACCTGAATCGGAGGAAGGATCGATCTGGCAGGTGAAGTGAGACAACGTTGGAAGAGGTCAGAGTGCAGTTTCCAAGGGTCAGTCCAACAGATGTTTGCGCGGCCCGACGCGCGAGCGGTGCGAGCGACGGGCGTCTGGGAGTCCGTGAGCTTCTCGGCAGCTCTGGCACACGTAAGTCTCTGGCACGTGGCTCTTGCGGATCTTGGCACAGGACAAGTGGATCCAGGTGTTGCATTTGTTACACTCGATCATGGCCCGTCCGGCGAAAGGTTTCATGCAGAAACAAGTCACCAGGTCCCACGAGTCGTCATCTGTGGAAGAGAAGCAAATCACTGAGCGCTTACACTATCATCAGTCTCATCACACAACCTGCCTTTTGTTCCATTCAGAGTTACGTCACATAGTAAGAGTGGGTACTCACCATACTTTCACAACATCTTTGCCTATATTATACCTCACATTCCCCATGTTGCTTAAGAAATTCTGACTATGTTGCCTGCGCTTTGCTTTTTCATGCGAAGTGGCGCCATCATGTGGCGCTTTGAAGAATTGCAGCGGGCTTTTTGTGCGCAAAAGCTTTTTGAACGGCCGTAGTTTGTTTCAATATGATGCTTGGCGCCCCTGGATCGACAACATAGGGCGCAAGGAAATATTACACTATATCTTATCTCATATTTTGGCGCACCCCTATCAAGTAGCGCACCAACTTGTGTGTTTTCCAAGCATTATTGAGACGACTAGAGCAACTAAGGTGTGACATGGGCTGCGGTTACATGGGCACTTTTTCCACAATCTGAATGGATGTATTGTTACTTTAAGCAAACCACACGAGGAGTCGCATGAATCCACGTGTAAATAGCCAGGAGCACAGGATCGATGTTTCAGTCACAATACGTCCTCGATGTACTTGGAAAGAAACCACCATCCATTACCTGGCAACACGTTTCCGCAATGAATGCTACATTATTCCACCCATTCATAAGACATTTAAAAAATATATAATTGCTTTAAAGTGGCTCAGCACCTGAGCATATGAGTTCACTCTGAGACACGGATGCTGCCGGGGATTCATGTTAACAATAAAGTGAAAAGGTGCCCAGTGGCACAGAAGTCAGCCCCAGCATGGAGAGATGATCAGATCAGGTGTTTCAACACATGGCATTTCACTTCCCATTTGGAGATGAGGAAAACAAGCACACGCAGCCAAGACCAACACAGTTCATGGTTTAGCCAAGCGTCAGCCACAGAATCAGGGGTCAGCCAGCACAACACAGCCAATATGGACCTCATTTCTCAGTCTACTCAATTATAAACACTTCAAATGTTATGATCAAATTTTACTTTACCCACATACATCAGAAAGTTTTTTACTGTTTCAATGATGTACAGGTAGGTGGCCCTGGTACCTGCATCAGTAGCAGGAACACTGAAACTAGTTCAAAAGATTAGGATTGTATTCTCTGAAGTGATGTCTTCAGCACTGTGCTATCAGATCCTTCATTTAGGATTATCTCAAGTCACCTCACGACATTGACCATTGTCAACTGTTATGCAATAGCAATGTTATGGAAACAAGTTGTTTCTCATTAAATATAAAACAAAAGTTTGAGTTTATTTGCGTCAGGAATCAAAGCAGCAGCAATATTTGAGACCAGCTCACCTGAGTCCACCATGATGTCCTCGTCCTCCCCTGATCCGTCTTCGTCCCTAAACACCACTTGCTTCCCCTGTCGGAACACGGTTCTGTTCCCTGGAACGCCCTCCACCTTCTGCACCTTCACCACGCCTTCCTTGAGGTCCCGCCCGTCCCAGGATGGCTGCTCTTCATTCTGCTCCTCTTTGCACGGTGGTGGGCTGTGCAATCGCTGAGGGTGGAGGGGAATGCTGAAATCATCTTCAGGCTCCTGTTTTACTGTGTGGCCGTTGAAGGAGAAGGGGGACTGCAGCTGTGGGAAGTAGGTCTGCTGACTTTCCTCCTCATTTGGATCGTCCTTCTCCTTCCTCCTTTTCTTCTTCTTCAGCTTCTCGGCTTTTCGACAGTCATCTGGGTGAAAGTTGCCATTTGTGTGCTGCAGAGACGACGAGTACTCCTGGCCGGGGCAAAACAGAATCAAGCAAAATGAACATGAGTTCAGGAGGAATGGAGGGAATGAAGGCGTTGACATCACGTGACCCTCTAACCTCTTTCTTGGTGTGACTAGACAATGCGGCAGCAGGCAGTGCTCGCTTACGGCTCCTCTCCTGGGGGACTTTGGAGGGGCGCTGAGCACTGGAAGGTGAAGGTCCTGGCGTCCAGCCATCACTGTCTGCTGTGCTGCCTGTGCTGTTGGGAGGACTGGAACTACTGCGTAGGGGGGAGTCCTGAGGGAACAAAGTTAAGACACATTTAGTGAAGACTATACTATATGAATTAAGACTGAAGTGACCAGAAAAGAAGTATGAAATCAGGGTATGATCCATCAACAACACTTATACCAATGACTTGTTCATAAGCAAGTCTACAGTCAACAACTAACATCACAGTGAAACCTAACAGTAGAACTCGATGACACTGAATTGTATACTTGAGCGTTGTGATTATATTTTTCCAATAAACTCTGTATGCGTCTGGTTGAGATCATAAGCACAACAGCAGGCCATTTCAGCAGCAGGTGTCAGAAAGCACTACATTGCCACAGGAAAGACTGCAAGAGCAAGTGACCAACCACAGGTAAATATTCTCAGAAACCAAGTCTGAATAAACCAACCGCCGTTAAAAAAAGAACACAAGTGCAAGACATTTTGAAACAAGACTGAAGGGCGCAAGACCTTAGTCAGAGGAAGCATCAGTCAGACTGTCCCACTGTGTTCCGGGCTCCGTCAGTGATGATGGAGAGATGGAATACACCGAAACAGAGTTGCACCATTGATTGGAATTTGAATCATGAACTACAATGATTGTCTGCGATATATGCATTGACAGGGCTTCAGGCTGTGACCAAATGCTGGTATTTTTGCAACTAAATTTAGAGACAGGGGAAGTCAAGCTGATGTGTATGACTGAACAAACAGTTTGCTGTGGCTAAACTTTATCAACTTTATCGTGAGATGTTAAAATTCTCTTTGTGGGGATTGTTAAGTTATTAGTTACAGACAGTCCCAGTCTGGTTCACTTGGATAGTGTAGCGACTCTCAAAGAAAAACGTGTCAACAAAAAGCAGGTTGCTTGTCAAAACACAAGCAAAGAACAGCAATTAAAAAAAAAAAAAAAAATCATTAACGGATCTCAGTCCTTCGTCCACTGCTCTCTTGCCATCCCCTAAACACTCCCATTGGATCATCCAGTTAGGTCCTAATTCCTAACTGTTGCACTTGAGAAACAAACTCATTTCAGGTTCAGAGTAAAAGTTTCCTTAATTTTTAAAAGGTAAACTTGGGAAGCATTGGGAGATCCTCCTGGACCTCCAACAATTCAACAGAGTCCTTCATCATTACTTACTTCTTCTGGATATGGGATGTAGCCAGCATAGGCCAAAACAAAAGTGCAAAACTTGTTAAAATCCTCAACTGTCCTCCTCCTTTTGTACGATGGACTGAAGCCCTGAAACACAAGCAATGGCAACATTAGGTTGACTATATCTTTTCAGTGAGCCAAGCTTATTACAGACACAGTTACGCCTAACACCAGACAGTTCATCTTTCCCCCTCTTATTGGAAAAAAAACACAGTTGTGAAACAGTGATGAAGAATTCATGCTAAAGTTGAGGTGGAAAATACTTAAATATTTAACCTTTACTTAGACATATTGAACATGTGGACAGGTTATTCTAAAATACAGAATACTCATGTAAAATCAGTTCATGAATTTGGCGACATCAACTACTTAATAACACCAGAATACAATGTCAGTGGCTCCAGACTAGTGTTTTAACAAGTCACCGACTCTTTAGGCGATTGAACTTGTCGGACTACGCAGCTTGATGAACATAAAGACTCGTGATTATACTGTTGTAAATAGTCAACAGACAAAAAATGTTATTTTCCTGAACACTAGTTATGTGTCAAGTTATAGCCATCTTAATAGTCAATTTGTCGACATATAATGTGCATGGGTTGATGAACATGTGACTCATCAGACTGTGCTGTTGCAAGTGGTAAACACTAGTGCAGTGTTGTTTGGAAACGTAACATTGTAATAGCTCAATAGCAGTTTGTCGCCCTGACGATCCTCGAGTCTCGGCATTTGGCACCTCTGCCAGCCATCAGGTGCACGGCCTGGCCAGGTTGTCCAGCCTACAAGTTCAGAATCGCCATTATATATGTCTATTTTGGTAAGATTCTAAGTGCACAGCAACAGATAAAGGTTGTTCCCATCTCTTTGTCAAGACAGCAATCTCTGGAGGAACCAGCCACCTGAGTAAAATGTCTGTTTTTAAAATGAAAGCACAGCTTGTCACAGCTTTTCGAACATTTCCATTATATTTAAAGACGCTTCTCTAAACGCTGGAACCGCAGTTGGAAACTATCAAACCAATGACGTGAAAAAAAACGGCGAAACACTCACTGTTTTAAAGTTCTTTAATTCAGACCAACCCCCACAGAGAAAACAATCCAGGATCGACGCGCAGTTAGCCACATCAGCTAACCGAGGACAGTCAATAAGTAACTGATGCTAAGATGCTAACGAGGCTGACGAAGTCGAAGAAACAAATTAAAGTACGACAACTGAAGTAGTTGAAGGTGCAACGACACTGTGTTATTTGGTGGTGAACGGAGATCTCGATGTTCGTCGGCGGTATTAGGATGAAACGAGTGAGCAGCAAACCCTGGTGCTATATTAGCATGTTCGCCAACGGTGATGGAATGTTAGCCGTTGATAAAGTGACACACACGGTATTGCCTTCGTTATTATCGGGGCACCCCTTTCGGAATCGAGTATAACTTCAACAACGACACAGCTTTGTTTCCGTGGAAGCTTGTTATGAACGCTTAAGCCAGTTTATGTCACATCAGCTAACGTTATCTCAACAGCTAAAATGCTAACTAATCGACACAATTGGCACCGTGGTGTCAAACACCTCCGACAAGTTCACTCGCGTCATGACAAAAGTTTGTTATTTCAGATCAGCACGTCATCGATTAACATGCTCCTTACCTCAGACTGAAATGCACGGGATGTCGATGGGTTTATGTCACCCATCTTGGAGTAGTAGGCGACCACCTGGCGTGTTGTCAGCGGGCTGACAGGCGAAACCAAGCCGGATAACAACTGCGGGCTTCACCAGAACGTATCGTCGGACAAGACCTAAATACTACCAGCTGGATTCCCAAAGTTACCGGAGCTAACGGGACATATGCTGCCACTCGATGCAACAGCGCTGCCTCGGTCGGTAAACAGCGGCATTATCCGGAGCATCAGCTCAGTGTGAAGTCAGACCCGGCGGCTTCAGAGGTGTCTTCAGTCCAACTGTGCGCGAGTTATTGCTCAGTTTGAGCCAGTTGAGCGACTGTTGGGGGAGCGGTTGACTCTGGCTGTCACCAGCTGCCTGCCCCTCTTCTCCTCTTCTTCATCACAATCGGATGTGCAGCTGTTTGCAGAACTCATCGGTTCATCAGCGCCCCCACTCCCCTGCAAGGGGAAGGAACAACTTCTGCACGTTCAAACGTGGACACGCTTGAGACGTACACGAAAATAGCTGAGAAGAGTTCGCTTGAATCTATTATTGTAATATCTGCACATAGAAAGTGACTGTCCAGCTCTTAATGTTCTCACTTAAAAAAAAAAAAAAAAAAAAAAAAATATATATATATATATATATATAGTTTTTTTTTTTTTTTTTTTTTTTTTTAAGTGAGAACATTAAGAGCTGGACAGTCACTTTCTATGTGCAGATAGAGAGTGACTATCTGCACATAGAAAGTGTGCAGATACTAAAAAAAAACAAATATATATATATATATATATATATATATATATATATATATATATATATATATATATATTTTTTTTTTTTTTTTACTTTTAGACGCCTCCACTATTCAACCGTAAATACATCGCGCCTTTTGCTGTTATAGACAACAAAAAACTAAATTATTGGATTGAAGATTTTTGAAGTTTCAAAGTCTGCATATACTTTAAAGTTTAGAAAAATCAAATCACGCCTGACAGATGTGACGTCAACGGTAGGATACATCCTACAAACGGACACATGTTGTGACTCCACTTTTACATGTTTTATAAGTTGTAATTCATATGTGGCCACTGACGTTATGAACGCTATAGCGTTACAGTGCAACTGCTCTGACAAATTTTACAACACTAATGCGCTAGTTATACCCAACATTTATGAACTTTTTAAATTAAATACACTGCGTTTGTCGTTTTTTAGTCAGTTTGTATTCAAAAATCTAATACGAGTTGAATTGTTATCATCATTGAACCGTCGTGTTGGACCTGATCGGTCCGTAAGACTGGTTTTGTTACTGGTTTTGGTATAGCTTTTTCCACTCATGTCCTATAAGAATGATCGTTGGAGGATTCGCCCGGTGGTTTTACTTGTTGTTGTTGATGGTGCTCACATTTGTACCAGTAGGGGGCGCTGTCTCGGTTTCTCATCAACAAGGACTGACGAAATCCTTCTGTCTGGCGACTTGAAAAAAAAATCATGGTTTTTGTGATTGCAGCGTCATGTTTATGCCCGGGGATCGCCGAGCATTTGGACCGGATGCAGTCGTTGTGAGATAACGCGCTCGCTGCTGCTTCCATTTGAACACAGACTCGCTTCTTGTCGAGCTTGTTTTGCGACCTTCCACCTGAGAGCCACCGTGTTCTGGGGACCATGGCTGTTAACAAAACGTACCTGAGCATAGGTTACGCGTCTTTTGGAGTGCTCATGGGCTTTTCTGCCTTCCTGGTGTGGAACATCGCGTACGGCCAGCCGTGGACTGCGGCCATGGGGGGACTCTCAGGTAAACAACATTGAGCTGACTGTTAATGTTGACTCCAAATGTCTGCGAAACTTAACTCATATTCTTCAAACGTTTTCATCCACTGCAAGTTTATGCGTGCTAGCGTCTGTTTTTGAAAAAAAAAAAAAAAAACCCAAAACAAAACAAAAAAACGACTTTATTGTTAAGTAAGACAATGTATTCTGGAAAAAAAAATGTGTTGCTTAACCCCAAAAATCTGTTTTTAAAACTTTGAACAACACTAGGGTTAATGATGACCTTGTACACGTTGGGGCCGAAGTTAATGCATTGCACCGTAGTTGTAGAGAAGGACTTGGTGTGGTTGGTTCAGGCACTTGTTCGTTCTTCAGTGTTTTGAACTGTTACTTATGACAGCTTTGTTTCAAGACCTGAACTTGGAAACTATTGTTATGGTAGTGCTGTGGCCATGTATTTTCTGTCTGAATCCAAGCTGAATATACATAACACATTGACCATGGCCGACTTTAAGGTTGTTACTCCTACACCTTCATGTTATTGTCAGTTGTCACCATAAAATTAACAGACTTGACAAACTGGTCGCATGAGTGGCCATCTGAGTGTGTGAATGAATAAATAAATATCAGAAAACAGAAATATGTTTCCACCAAAAATATCTATTTGTTTTACACTCTTGCACAATGCACTCTCATTTATGTCTGTAAATGTTATGTCATAGCAGATGTAGTTTACATCTTTGACCTCTGACCTCAGTCAGTCAGTTAAGCTTCAGAGGAATTACCTTTTAAAGACCACTGTGGCTCTTCAGTCAGCTCCCAACTCAGTCATGAGAGCCTGCTAACATTTACTGAGGTGTTTGGGATATTAGATACGGCAGATATCGCGGCGTCCCGCTGGTATCTCTGAAGTTCAGCTTTGCTGTGAGGGCTCTGCCCAAGTTGGATTCATAAGTGACCTTTTTCTTGATTCATAAGAGAACTAAAATATCAAGCCGTTAACTTGTTTGCCATTAACTTCTTCCAGGTTCAAAACTGTTGAACCTTGACTCAGGCCGTAATGTTTCACCTGGACGACAAGTGAATATGCAAGCCTGCAGTGAATACTTTGTCTGTAACCAGGACACAGCCTGTCAGCTTATTTTTGGTAGAGTGAAGAGGAATGAGGGAAACTTATCAACTTGACTCAGCAATGTTGGGCAACATGCTGCATCATGTGTTTGCTACAAAACTGCACACTCACTCTGATTTACTGACCTTTCAAAATAACTTGATCACTGAAAACATTGGTTAGTGATCACAGCAGATGATGGAAAACGTGAGGCCAGGATTGTCACGGTGAAACCTGGCGAAAACTCACTCATTTGTTTAGTCACTCTGACAAAGTGAAACCTTGCGTAGGGGTTAAATATTTGTCTTTCAGTAAGATTATCAAATCCGAGTTTGAACACCTTTCAGCGGACCTGACAGTGTTCTCTCTCCCTCTCTCGCTCCCTCAGGCGTGCTGGCCCTTTGGGCCTTGATCACTCACGTCATGTACCTGCAGGACTACTGGAGGACGTGGCTGAAAGGGCTGAAGTTCTTTTTCGTGATGGGGGTTGTCTTCTGCCTGCTGGCTGTCATCGCCTTTTTCACCTTTTTGTCAGTTGCCATCCACAACAAGGAGTGTAAGTTGGTCCTCACTGATCGAAGAGCCATCTTGTGTGTTTGACGGACGATATGATGACATTAAATTCTGGCACATTCTTTCTATACACTAAAGAGCTATGCGGATGCGTTATTCGTTCATCACTCGCTACAACTTCCGAGTTGTTTTTAAACCTGATGTGCTTCTAATGTGGCCACACACCTTCACAACAGAATGATGGAGTGTTCGATCCCGCAACGCCAAAGACTGTGTGCGCCAGAGAGACACTTGTAGACTAGCGGAGTGCTTCGTTGTTTAAAAGATGGCTATAAACTAAGAGACTAGAGAATAAAATCACATGAAAGAGATTGTGATAAAATTGAAACAGTGTAAACTACATGAAAAAATATAATTTTAAACGAATTGAAAGGGATTTCCTAGAGGACTTCTGACTGCACAGTTGCGCCTTGGCCGAGGCTCCTTTGGTGGTGAGCCTCTGGTGTTTTTCAATGAACCAAGTGTGCCGTGGCTCAAAAAAGCTTGGACACACAGTACTAACCCATGGGGGCAAAATTGTGACTGGCAGCATTGCAGCCTTTAAACAAGTCAATGTGCAAATATGGCGCTTGATGTAATTATAGTTTGTACAGTAAATAAAGATTGAAAACTGCCCCCCTAGTGAGGAGACAATGGGGCTTATATGACATGGTAATGACAGAGGTGCCACTCTGATTCTGAAGTGGAATATTCACCCTCTGATGAAGATGTTTACCTGTACAGCGAGACAGTGACGGGCCACAACCAGTGCATCCTGGAGCCGAGGCTTCACAGTGTGCAGGGACGTGGTGGAGACATGGTCAAAGCACCATCTATTGTGATGGAGGTAGTCGATACTGAAGATTTCTCTCACTGTATATCTTCATCTCTTAAGCCTTTCGAAATAGTGATATCAATGTTGAATATTTCATTTCAAAACTCTGTCGCCTAAAGATAAAAGCACATTAGTGTTGGTGAATCAACTGTGGGGGGTTAAACATAATCCTAAAACTATAATACTGATGCGTCAATACTAATTCTCCCAATTTATCGTCACTAGTTAAATATGGATGATCCAATCTCCCTCTGATCTCCACCATCTTGCCCAGTTTGACCAGGTCACACGCTGCACATATCCCAGTGTTCAGGGGGCTCATCACTCCTATACTACAGTCACTCTCATCTCTTGCTGTTCAGGTGCAGACAGGATCCAGTGTTGAATTTTCTAAAGCTCATAATGATTAATCTGGAAAACAAATGAGATTTATGCCGCTCTTAAAATGTTTCAACTGTTGCTGGGCATTATAAGACTCTTTTTTTTTTTTACCCTA
Source organism: Synchiropus splendidus (assembly GCF_027744825.2). Classification (NCBI taxonomy): domain Eukaryota; kingdom Metazoa; phylum Chordata; class Actinopteri; order Syngnathiformes; family Callionymidae; genus Synchiropus; species Synchiropus splendidus. Next base: position 9,441,339 of record NC_071339.1, read on the forward strand.
TATTGATGATAAAGGCTTTGAAATTTGGTTTAAAATGAACCAAATGAACTGTTGGAGTGACAATATAGTGGAAAAATAGTTTTAGAAAGTCTTAATTTCTATTTTCATTCACAACCTGAATCCATTTGCAAAGTGCTGTTCCTGTGGATTTCGTTTTAAAACAACTGGCAACTGTTGGCTTCTGTTCAAAGGGGCGTGCCCTGCCATTTTAGTGCCGTTAAAATAGTTATAGAAACACCCTCAGTGGAGTGTCTGTTGTGTGGCCTGCTCGACTGTGTTCCCAAGGTCGATCGACACATGTCAGGACTTGAGATTTGGGCTGATCAGTAACAGATTTCTTTTCTGTGTGCTCTCCACAGCTCTGTCTGACCCGCGAAGCCTCTACTTGTCCTGTGTTTGGAGCTTCATGACCTTGAAATGGGCCTTCGTCCTCACCCTGTCTGCCCACCGATACAAGAAAGAGTTTGCTGACATCAGCATCCTCAGTGACTTTTAAACACATGCACAGTCACGTCACAGACTGGGGCTTGGCAAGGTGGGACTTTCATGTGTGGAGTTGGTCACGTTCTGCAGTCTATGGTGATTGTTGTGTTCTCCACTAGAGGGCGCCCGAAGTCTAGTCGCGATGTGTCCTGAACCTGTTGCTGTTTTTTTTTAATTGCTGCTATTTCTATGTTGAATGATACGTGTTTTATTCAGGTGTCATTGAAGAAATTAGTCACTTCAGATGAACTAGAATGTTTTACAAATATATATTTCCCTGCTGCTCACAGCTGTGCAGGTGACGAACAAGCAGAAACCCTGGCCAGCGTCCTCCATGACTCGCTCTTCTGATTCTGATGTCAACGTGACTATTCTCGCTGTTTCCAGGGCTCAGTTTGGGTCCCACAGCTACTAAAGCTGTTTGGTGTGAAACCTTCTGAACTTTATTGGATCTGATGGAACAGACCTTGGAGACACATTCTGCTCTCTTGGACCTTCTCTTTGGACACTGAGCGCCGTGTGAGAGCTACACACAATTGGGAACTGATAATAAAGCCTCACGTCTGCCCTCCATGAAGACCTTTAGTGATCATCTAAGACGGACAGCCTCCACCCCAGCACCTGAATCAAAACCACATGATCAGGCTCAACCTAATAGTGAAGAATCATTGCTGGGATTTGATGCATGAAATTCCTTTTTAATAATATTTTCTACCGATTAGGTGGTGAACCTGTGTTCTGCCTATATGACTGAGTCTTTCCAAAGTTTTATAAATTCATTGGCATGTTTGCCTTTTCTTCTGACTTGTCTGGTCATCACCTTGTTGCTTCATGAGATTATTTTACACCACTTTGTTGGAAATCGAATCCTCTTTTGTTTAACCACGTTTGTTCTTCTTTGAATGCGTGTGTTCTGATTATCTAATATATCTAATGAGTTTCTGTTTATGTTGACTGATGACTGCCTTTTTTATGTAGTCAATTTATGTGAGGTTAAAGTGCTCACAAAGAGGCGGAAAATTTCAAGTTAACTTTGTAGTTTTGTTTGATATAGAAGTACGATGGTGACCAAATTAATTCAGTCTTAATGTATGAAAAGCAGTGAGAACAACCTTATTTTATTATATTTCGTTTTACAGCCCAGATCAAAAGTCACACCTCTCATTCGTATTGTCTGTATTTATCTCACTGCAGGCCTCGAAACAGCAAGCATTTGCTTTCATGACTGCTTTGCTCACTCTTGGCATGGTGGCTACTTTGAGTCATTAACAAATATTTAACATTTTGTTTCTTTGTCACATACTGCCATATATCATGCTTCATATGCTCAATGTCTTCAGTGTGTATTCACACTGGAGAAAGTTGTGAAAATAAAGGCTGAAGAATCCGTCAATTTCAGTTCACCGACGGAAATGGGTGAATTCACCAAAATATTAATTGTATATTTAGATAATAAGAGAAAGATATGACAGTTATAGGTATGTAATATGTATACGTATGTAAAGGTTATTGATACTATAGTAATATAATGTAACAATAGCTCTTATATACCATAGTAATAGTACTTCCATTAGATGTGGCGTGAGCTGAAGGCCTGTGACTGATCGCATCTGAAGCCCAAATGCTCACCTCCTAAGAGACATCTGCTGGTTATTTGACGCACTGTTTCTCACTGAAGAATGGACTTTCTTCACTCACACAAAAATATGGCCCTCATATCAGGGCTGCATGTTCTTCATTTGAGGACAGCCATGACTTCCCCCTGCTCTGAATGGAACTCCAAAATAACTTTTTAATGTGTTCTAGACACAGTCCACGATGAGGTTCTTCTCGACACGACGTGAGCAAATAAAGCGTGTGCGTACATTCATTTAATAAGCTACAGAAAACGTCAGCAGGGCTTACGAATAAATAAAAATAAATAATAATATACATAATAAACATTTATATGGATGTGTGTGCGTACAGATTTTTTTTTTTCATCTTGTGTCAAGCCTCGGAAAACTGGCATCATGCAGAAAACTCTTCACAGTTGCCTTATCCTTATTGAGCTGCTAAAATCACACGCCAAGTTTGTCTTTAGTCACCTGATATTCGACCGCAGGCTTCAGACCCACTATGTTGACACGTCGAGAGGTTCTGCTTCAAACCGTCCAAAAGTCTTGCAGTTCTCTCTCGACAGAGAGAGATCAATGCTTCAAGAGACGGTAGATCCACATGTTATATTGAAATTCTGCCAATATTTCATAACCTCTCCCTCTGCAAAAATCACTATTTCGTTTTGGAGGTATTCTACTGCCAGATTATTATTTTTATTATTTTTTCAAAATGAAAGTGTTAGTTAGATACTGAATATAAAAAAGACAATTGTTAGATAGATCAAAAAGACACAAGCCAAAAACATTTATTATTATTATTATTGTTGTTGTTGTTCTTCTTATTCTTGTTGTTGTTGTTATTATTATTATTTTATATTAATTAATAATACGGGAAATATCAGTTAAAAAAACAGATTCATTCATGCTCCTGGAGCAGGAGGGTTTCTCAATGATGACGCAGGTAAAAACAATTAAACACTATACTGTGATACTTCACCAACACACTCTTGTTTTCCCTCATGTAACTCAAAGTCAGACAGAGGGAACATTGAACCTGACTCCTGAAAAATCTTTCAGTACAAGAGCATGCTCACCTGCAGCGAGACTGGAAGACTAAAATAAGACTTCATGAAATGGACTTGTGACCTTTCATGATGTGTTAGGAAGTCAAATTTATATTCTGACAAAAATGTTGAGTCGGCCTGTTAGTAATAGTGGGGAAGGTTAATGCAGGTACAATGTACTTAGATGTGTGGCAGGCTGTGCGTCTTCTCTCAGCTGCAGCAGGTGAAATGAATGTGTGTGTTTAGTTTCCAGCTGCACACAATGTTTAGGAGCTGAGGAAGTATAAACTATTGTTTCCAGTCAAGCCAAGTTTTGCCAGACGGCTTTCAACACTTCCTTCATTTGGGCAGAAAGGGGTCCCGTAACTGAATCAAACAAGACCCTCCCTCTCTTGACATGCCCCACACACAGACTCAGGTTTTACAGGCAGAGGGATAAACTTAATGGTATGCATTTGCTTCCACGGCCTGCAGACTGGAAAGTGGCGTGTTTTTGGAGAGTGGTTTTTTTTCTTAATGTTAAGCTTTATAATAGCCTGATAGAAAAATGTTGCCGCGGTGATGGAACCACAACACTGTAATTATTTTGATGGATGGAGGCTCTAGAGGTTTTGGGGAACGCCAGTATGACACAATTAATATGGGGAAGCCACCAAGTGGAAGGAAGGAAGGAAAAGCAGCGGAGAAGGTGGATGAATGACACAAGTCGCGCTCAGCTCAAGCCTCCTGATATTTCTTGTGAATAGGAAAACAGGCCGCAGGATGGAATCCATTTTTCATCAGCCATAATCTTGTAAATGAGTATTAATGAGGTATAAAAGCCCGACAGCGGCGTGGACTTCGCCGGCAGGTTTTTTGAATCAACTTCAAAGTGGGTTTATCGGACGGCTTGTAAGAGATCTTACATTACAGCAGGGCCTTCCCTTCGAGGGCAGAGCGGGGGAATAAAAATATGAACGGATGAAATAATTGCCCCACTTCAAAGCGCAGGTTATTGCCTCGGGTTTACGTTGCTGCGGGCTGTTTTTCTTCATAAATGCTGCTGGAGGAGGTGGGAGAGGCAGCTCTTTCCACTCAGGGCGCAAATCCCACTCTAATGCCCGACACTGACCCTGCTGGCCCGGATTACTGAGCGGGAGAATCCAGCACCCCAAATATGACGCCCGAACTCTTTCTCACATTACTCAAGTCGCGTAGTATTAGCTTTACCTCCGCCACACAGGGAACATTTTTGCCCATGTTTAGCTGTTACCAACATCTCTAGAAACCATTTAAATGAGATTTACAGGAAATATTGTGGCAGGAACAGACAGATATTCTGAATGGCCATTTGGATGCTGTGGGCTGCAGGGCCAACAGGCAAACACTGTGATTGAATTTAGATGTTATTGCCCTTCACCTATTTTAATAATTCGTGTTACATATATTCCGAGCGAAATGTGCTCAACTGGACAGCAGGTGGCAGTACCGTTCAGCAACAGACACACTGCCAGCAGCAGCAGCAATGGACGAATCAATATTAGATAAATACGCATTTTGTCAACGGATTGTTAGACACGCAGTTGAGTTACTACTTGACTCGATTGTATACTGAGTAAATCAAGTCTAGATTATGCTTATTTAATTAATTTAAATAGGAACTTGTCACGTGGCCGGAAGTCAGATATTTTAACGTGGAAATATTTAGAACATTTGTCAATCCAAACAACCCTCCAAATCTATCTTGCGCCACATGTGTTCCGGTAAATTTCGACCAAAATATGGCCATAATCTTTCGACTGATGTTGAAATCAAACAAGCAAATTACTTACTAAGAGATAGAATTATTATTATTTTTTTCTTCAATTCATTTCCAACTTCAGCTTCCTGTAAAATTAAATGAGAGATTTCACCACCGCTTATAGAGAAATAAAGTGCTATTTTAAAACCTTGAAAAACACATACAGCAATATTTGTTTAGTGTTTTTAGGTCTTATACCAAAGGATTTAAATTATGAAAAAGTAACCTTTGACAATGCTGCAACATGACCAAATACATATATCCTGGTCTACTCGTGTCATAGTGCCGCCACTGTAACTAGATTTTATTAGGCTATGAATAGACTTGCGCACTGAGGAAGATGAATTAATTCCACCTGTGGCACTAGAGTTTCTGCAATTCCTGTAAACAACAGCAAAGGCATTTGGGCGACTCCACCTACTGGCGGAGCCGCAGCACTGCAGATCCATGACTACTTCTCAGGGCTCTTTTCTGAGAAGCCACAAACAAAGACGCTCACATGAAGAGAAGCAGGTAAAAGAGTTACTCACGTACACGTACATCTGGCCACTTGCTGTCATGATTCCGTGTTAATAGGACCTGGAAGACCTCCCTTCCCTTTGATGGTCTGTGTTTACAGCCTTCAACCATGTAAACATCCGTGCTAGGATGTTGGCTTGGGCCAAGCTTGTCTTGCGATTGATCTGTTGCTGGAAAACCAACACACCGACGTCTCCAAATCTGTCACCAGTTCACGAATACGTTGCTGTAGATATAACAGACTTCAGCAGCTTTTCTTGATTTGCCACTGAGGATTATTGAAATGCTTTTAGATGCTTCCTCCTCGGTTGCTTATCCATAGGGTTAGAGCAGAGTCAGAGCTGTCTGAACAACAGCATGTGAACTGTATATTCATGACTTAAGATTTTGGTTTTATTCTAATCAAAACATTTGCGCAGGAATTTCATGGGAGAAAGGGGCTCAGTTAACAAGATTAAGAGGCTATTAAATGTATTCTGAGTGCAGCTGCTGCAGCTCCAGGTGCTGTAAAATCATTTTATTAGACTTTATTAACCCCCGGGAGGGGGATGTGGGTTCCTGCTGGTTGTGACTGCCACAAAAAAAGCGCCAGGAACAATTTTGGTTTTGCTCAAAGACCTTTGGAAATCTGTCGTGAACTTACATGATGCTCAAAGAGCCACCAGTACTGACTCCAAAAGAGTATCTGCCCATCTTCCGCTGGATTATTATTGGCCACCGGTGTTTCCCCGTTCACCCTGCAGTGGCGCTGCTACTGAGAAAACACCTGTCGAACATTTGCCTGTAGCTAAAATTTGCATCTGATTTTAAGGTGGATGTTAACATGGTTTATTGTTCTTCAAGATTCCAACACACATGTCTGAATCGCTCTTCATCCACCTGAGTTGGCTGGTGACACTTTGTCCTTCTCCCATCACCTCCTCCACACAGTCCTGTTTCCTTTCAATGACGCAGTCAGGTTTCCTCAGAAAGCCTCTGGGATACATTTCTACACCCGCTGCTGCCGACGTCATCCTCCAGATGAACGTCCGTCGCAGAGGTGAGACGCCCAGTCTGCCGACGAGGCTTCAGATGCTGCTTCATTGAGCGGCAGAGGTTTCAGAGCAACCTCACAGAGCTTCTCAGTTTTCAATTACAACACTAAACCGATGGTATTATCAATATGGAAGTGAAGCGTTTGATCTTAGGAATAAAACAGGAAGCGTCGGAGCAAAAAAAGAAAAAAGAATGAAAAGCCAACATCTTGAATTGGTAGAGAACCAGATGGCTGCTTTGACATGAAGAAGTGGCTTTGCCATTTGAAGAAGGCTGCCCTTGAATGCTTTCCGAGGAACTTCCGCAATGCATGGTACAAAGCCCACAGATATTTAAGCAATATCCATCGCAATTTACTGTTTTATTTACAAACTGAAACACATGTTCCCGGACCTCTGCAGCCCCCCAGTCGCTGCCTATTACAGTGCTGATGTACTCCGCACCAAAGCAGCCTTTTATTTCGCTTGATCCGTCCGTCTTCATCATCCTCTTAGATCAATCACAAGTCCAACTTCTTTGTTTGCGGCACAGCAGATGCTCCACTCTCACTCTCGCTGATTGTTCTTTTCCTTCTCTGACTTGTGTTTTTGAGTTGTCTGCACCTTTGGGACCGCTGCAAGTGCTCATGTGAAACATTTTAGAGAGACACGTCTTTGCTGTTCTGGAGCACAAAGGGATCTGCCTTGGCAGAGGCTGTTTGAAGTGGCTTCACAGGGGGAACCAGAACCAGATCGAGGGATTTGGAAAACCATAAAGAAACGTTAGCACAATGTAACTTTGGTAAGATCACCTAATCTAATGGAAGTGGGGATTGATTCAATGTGAAGGCCGACCGCTTTGAAGCCCGCTGCTGGACTCTGTTGATGTTTCTAATGCCATGGCTCTGTTGTCGGAACGCTGCATTCCTCCGGAGCTTCGCTGTACGTCTGACAGGGTTGGATGCGTGACAGTGCCAAATCCTGAAGATCCTTGTTTGACATTTGCACCGGTTCCTAGTATTTAAGGACAGAGATGGAGGCTGAGAGCAGCTCGTGTCACCCAGTCGACAAGCGCTTCACGATTTCTCCATAGAGATCTGCTGTTGAAGATGGCAATTGTTTTTCCGTTGCATATCATTTTACATCAGCGTTTCTTTAAAATGAAAAACAAATGACCTCTTTTTCATCCAACTTATTTCTTAACTGACCTTTAATGATTCGCACAGAACTTTTCCAGCGCTGACTCAGGGACCCAGAGATGATCATGGACAGATGAAACTGATAAACCCGCTCCTGATTCTGCTAAATGTTGCATTGTTGTATGGCTTATTAAAAAAACTCTTCATTAGGCTGGAAAGGAAAGAGTTTTTTCCTTGTCTTGTCGCAATAATTTTAGGCCTTTGTTATGTCAACTTTTGGAACAAAAAAGTTCCTCTCATGTTATTCTGAGGCTTGAATGAATGAAATCGTGAATTTTGGTTGCGGCTCTTCACACCTTTGAGGCGAGGCTCAGCTTCCAGTTCATGGCTAAGGCTCTAGTGCGACGGCACAGTGCAGCCCTCATGATGTCAGATCAAAAGTACAAAAGAAATTGCACTTTTTAAAAAATCCTTGCTATTACAATTCCAAAAATAAATAATTCGTTATTTAATCTATCTGTTTTCCATCCTTATAACTAGTTATAGCCGTAGTGACGGCTATAACTAGTTATCAGTTATAGCCGTAGTGTTAAAACAAAGTTATAAAAAAGTGCTTTCAATTGCAAAAAACTAGTGAGACATCCTGTTTGAATTTGATACTGTTTGTCAGGGTGGTGCTTTGAAGCTAGTCGCTAATTCCTGCCCCTCAAACGTATGATACAAGCCTGAACCTCAGCTAACAAGTCATTTTTTCCACCAATAAAAAAATCAGTGATTGACTGACACACCGTCATCGATTGAAGATGCTGAGCCATAACCGAGACAGCTACAGCCTTCATTCAACATTTGATGGTCCTCCCCCTGATATCAAGTACAGGATTGGTGGGATTTTAAGTTTGTTGATCGAGGAGACTCTACGCAGCATGTGCGGCATCATATTCTCTCCCTCCTTGTTGAGACGAAGTCACGTGCGACACCAAACGCTCACGTTTACCCACAAATATATAAATGGGGTCGTGATTCAGACGTGAGCAATTCTGAATTCCAAATTCCCATGACTGAAATGTAGAATAGACGGAACTAAAAAGCAGAACTCACTAGTGTAGCGTGCCGTCACCCGAACACTATACGGGGCGGACATAAACAAACATGGCAGACCGTGAGATCCATCTCTCTCCACGCTATTTCTGACTCTCTACATCCCGACCCTGTGGAACATATCAGCAGTTACTGTTTTTATTGGCTGCATTAATGCGCCGCTGAACAACTCCGGTCACACACACAGACATTCCTCACCTTTACCTCTCAGACTCCACCCATCCACACGTCCATCAGTCTCCACCCTTGTGAGGAGCTCTGTAGCAAAACAAGTGCTCACTGCACGCTGTCAGCTCGGTCACTACTCACGGAACATTTTTACATTCATTTATTTTAGAATCTGTTGTTATTTTATTTTTATTTGTTTATTGCGTGTGTGAATTCTTTGCACTTGAAATACTCATTACTTTTGCAAATGAAGCAAAAATGTTATTAAAATAGTTGCAGCCTGGAGTCTTTTTTTAAGCTAAGTATGAGCAAAGCTTCTTATTTCTCAAGTTGTTCCAGAACCAAAAATGAGAGCACCTTTTTCTTGCAATTAAAAAAACTTCTGCTGAAAAATCGGGCGACTTTGACTGCAAAAATCAATGAAAAAAGTCATTGAAGAATCCCAAGGCTCCCCACCAACGGAACCTTAGCCAAATTATGGTAAAAACTTTTTTGTGATTTTGTGCCTATGATGGCAATGGGTGAAAAACACTGATGTGGAGCAGTGTTTGAGCAAATCTCAAGCCCTTGTGCTGTCTGTCTGTAATATGGCGAGTCTTGAGTGTGCCTTGCCTTGAGATCAGGAGCAGATCCACCACCTAAACGAATTAATCGAGGAGCGATAACCCTGCTCCGCTCGGTCACAGCTGGATGATGCTCAGCATTTCCACAATGAATACAAGCTGTGGCAGATTCCTCACTTTAAACACAGACATGATGACGTGAACATAATCTCATCCTGCCTTTCCTTCCCTCGCCAAGCGCAAGGCGGGTCCTGTTTAGTCACACTGCTGCTGTAAACAACCAACCTGGGGCTCGAGTTATTCCTCCTCAGCAGGTCCGACTGTCTTGTGCGGCGCCATCTGCTTACTCACCGAGAATTCCCATTAGTTTTCCATTCTGGAGAACAAGCTCTTCAAGTGCCGACTCAGCAGCAGGAAGGCCTTTCTAGAGACGTAATCTCACATGGAGCTTTAAATGTTGCATCACATCCTGGATTTAGAAGGACGTTTTTAAAAACCATCCTAGATTCAGAATGCGAGGTAGAAACACTCACATAGAGCATTTCATTTCAACCTGTTCTACAGGTGTCACTTCCTTATTACAGTTTAGCTTGAGTACAAGTTCAATTTCCAGAATATGAAGTAGGATATTTACTATTTGATTTATGTAAAAAATCAGCGCGGTGAGGGAATCTTGTTCATTTACCCATCGCTGGAGCCAGTACAGACCAAAATGGCTGCTTCATAAAAATCTATATATATTTTTTTGCATGAATCTCTAAACAACTGTTGAACCTCTCAAAACCTCTATAACATTTCCATTTCCATTCAAATTTGTCTGGAGAATCTGACATCTATCCCACAAAACATCTTCACTTCTGAGTACAGATGAATCCTCTTAGTTCATTTTTGATGTCTATATCACAATATTTTACTGTTTATAATATATTCTAAAATTTGAATATACTGTCCATTTACATTTATTCAGATTTTGTTAAATTATATTAGATTATCTGTATGAGGGAATTCTTTTTCAAATCTTTTTATTATTACTGTGTTCTATAACAACAACAACGATAATAATAATATTGTACGGTATTATTGTTATTGTTAATAATAACTAATAATTCTGATAGTAATTGCAGTATTAATACCTATTAAAAAACAATTTGCATAATAATAATTCTTGCAAATAAATCTGAAATACAATTGTTTGAGAACTTACACTATATGTCATGATTTGAGTCTAAAGTGAGACCCTCTTCAGGGATGGACAAAAACTCCACTGTGATGGAAACATCTGACCATGTGACAACAGAATCATTTATAGCAGCAACATAAAACTCTTCAGGAAAACAATAAACCACCATTGGCGCCTGCTTGTTCCCAGCATGCAGCTCTTCATCCTGGAATGTGCCGCAGTAATCCACATGAGTGAAGCACAGCATCAGACTGGCACGCCGAGCCTCCTACGATGCATCACGGAAGGACCCCGACTCATAAATAGTGTAATAAGAGCCGGGCGGGATATTGGCCAATTACACTTGAAAGCTGCAGAGATTGAAAGAAGCCCGGCTTCTTGTCAAGATGAGTAATGATGCTCTAATTTTGGGAGACAAGACGTTGCAGAGGGAGAATGAGAGAAGAGGGCTTGAAACGAACAGAGACACCGGTGGTAGAAGCCCCTTTTTGGCATCCGTTTGGAATGCATGCACTTTATTGGTTGTGAAACTTGACACGGTAATATAAACTAAATAAAAGTAAACTTCGTGTACATCATCTAATGTTTTTTTATTGATTTCTGTCATGTCATTTGTTTATAATATTTACATATCTATCTGTACACTGGCAAGCCACACCCCCCCTACTGGATGTGGCTTGCATTGCATTTGCAATTGTATCTGCATCTTGAATTTAAGAGGAGCAATGCAAATGTTTTCAAACCATCTCACACTGGACAAAGACGCAGCACCTTGTGTAACCTTGGTACGCTGAAATTGGGCACCCAGTGGCGGGCCGCGGTACTGAATCCTGACAGCTGCAAATGGCCCATTGACATGTTTGAAACCCTTGATCTAAATCTTCCTTTGAGTGCTGTTTTTCTGGTCACTCTTTTTGCTCCTCACAGACCAATCGCCTCACTGAAAAGACTCACTGAGTTATGGGGACTCAGTTTAGAGTCAGTGGCTATATCATCTTAGTGCCACGCTGTTACACTACCTTGGCCTACGTTGAAAGGGAAGACAAAGTTATTTCAATCCCACATCAAACTCTTCCATCTCGACGTGATCTGAGGGATGGAGATGGAATAGAGAGAAACATACAATTCAGAGGTATAAACTTACTTTCTGAAACTAGTTCCAATTTGTTCTTGATTTAATCGTTTTATGAGCTGCTTTTTTTGCTCTCTTGGGACTTGTGTCTGTGAAGCGTGCGAGCTTCTGTTAGATGTTTGGGTTGCACTTTTCAATTTGCTTAAATCACTTAGTGCACACTTATATTAATAATAACCAATAATAATGAATAATGATGATGAAAAACAATGAAGTTTCAGAAGTTTTAGTATTGATACACATAGGCTCTGTTGTCAGTTCTGTAATGACATTGTATTAATATCAATAATATGTATATCATTCTTTGTTCCAAAAAACAAGCGTTACTAACTCGCTGTGATTCATACTTGAATGCATTATATTATATATACAGTTGAAATTAGTCTTCTGATCTGAACAACGTCTCATTGAAACTATAAGACAGCATGTTTGGGCTTCGGTTTCTCCTTGTTCTGCTTATCATCCACACCTCTTGTGTCCACAAGATCACAGACTTCCCCCTAAATCACCAACACCCCCAGCCCCCTCCATAGCACCTACATGCACCTTTACCCCTCGTCCCCCCATCCTCCTCCAAAACGCGTCTAAGTGGATACCCCACAGGAAGTGCTTCTCCAGGGGGGAAATGGATCCCAGATGTCGGCTTTTGTGCCACTACGGGCTCCCTGGTTGGGATGGAGCTGTGGTGGGACCTGCGTGTGTGTGTGTGTTCTTGTACTTCTATCTTTGTGAGAACCTGTATGAGTTTTTAATCAACAGAGTGAGTTGCAAAGTGAGGACATTTTGGCCGGTCCTCACTTTGTCAAGCCGCAGTTCGAGGGTTAAAACTACAAAATATCTCAGTTATTTTTATTGGGTTTTAGTTTGGTTCAGAGTAAAGGTTACGTTTAGCCATTTGTTTTAGATGGTTGGGTTAAGGGGGAGAGGCTGGGGAAAGGGTTATGTCAATGTACGTCACTGACAGTCCTCACACAGAACACAAACTTGTGTGGGTATGTGTGCACATGCATGTGGGCTTGTGTGCATGTGTGTGTACCTGGTTTAACTGCACTTGAGAGGACCGATTCTTGGAAACACACCTACTTGTGAGGACATTTTTTTGCCAGTCTCCACAGGGCACAGACTAAATTTGAGGATAAAGGCTTCAAAATAACTAGGTTATTATAAGCGGGTATCAGTTTGGTTTGGGTTAGGTTAAGGTCCTGGTTAAGGTGAGCCATTCGTTTTGGGTGGGGAAAGCATGAAAGTCAATGAAATGTCCCCACAAAAACAAAACCATAGCGCGTGTGAGTGTGTGCGTCCGAGCATTAAGCATTGTCATGACTGGTTCCTCTGGACCGGCCTGGAGAGATTTCCAAACACATCACTTGTGATTGGTCACACCGTGGCCCGGTACGTCACGGCTGCGCTGCGACCTCTCGCCATGTGAGGCTAATTGAATTGACTGCATTATAGACTTAAAGAAACTGTTTTTCTTTTTTTCCAGGATGACTTCAAAAGGCTCAAGATGGCCGCTCTTCGGGGCAGTATTTCACTTTGAGATCAAACCATATGGCGGAGACAGAAACAGACAATATTCCGGCCTTCTTTGATATCCAAGCCTCTGTGTGCGTGCGTGGCGTAATATAATAATATGTATTGATAAATGTATTCTGCGTCCAAGCAAGGGTTAACAGCGACCCCCGCGGACCGTGGCGGAGACGAGAGAAGAGCCGCGTGTTTAGTGAAACATTATGTCAAGACTCTGACAAGAAAATGAAATGTGCAACATCAATCAGCCGATGAGGATGGAGATCAAACGAGGCTCTACACTCCTGCATCTGGTTCTGTTTGGACCCCCCCCCCTCCCTTTTTCCCCTCTCTCGTCCTTTTCTCTTTCTTCTCTGGTTCTCTCTCCTCTGTTCTTCTGAGAAGCGGCCGTGCCACGACATTCTTGTCTTGCTTTGTTAGCTCATTTTTTCCATCATGGTGGCATGGCGCCATGCGAAAGGTGAGCGCCAGCATTCGCCCGGGCAACAATGACTTTCCTGTCCCGGCACCAGGGCTCCCAGTAAAGCCGGCTCTAAAGCCGCCGATCCCGGACTCCACCGGGCTTGTTATGTAAATAGAACTATATGTAAAAGCCCGTCTTCCCGCTTTGATGCCGGAGTCTTTTTTCTTCTTTTTTTTCTCCCGCTGCCATGATTGAACCCAAATGTGACGGCGCTGCTCCGTGTTCTGCGTCGCTGTCAGGCTGAAATGTAAACCGACGCAATCACGAGGCTCATCAGAACTCTTGTGAGCCGCCGCGCTCACGTGCAGCCGCTGTAATCGCACCCAAGATGTTTGATAGAAGTTGTCAATAGTGCTTCACACTGACATGAAACAATCCGTGCCTCAGTTCTCAGCACTTCGTTTACGGCCAGACCTTCTGTGAGCGAGCCCCGGGTGACTGGGCCGGAGCAGGGACGTACACCATGCCTTTGTCTTTCGCTGGGGCACATAAAGGTAGAGTTCGCCCAGAGTTTGACTTTGAGCAGGGCCGCGTACATCTGTGGCTCAGTTGACACCAGTACTACACGAATGAAGCAAGATGCTTTCCAGCAGTGTCGCTACCAGCTGACTCGTGCAAGGCAGCAACTGACAAACTAATCGTGATGGACCGATGAGGATTCATGAAACAGCGCAGTAGGTGGTGCTCCACTTTGACAATCTGCAAATGATGTGAAAAATCATCAATATCATCGTACAAATCCTAAGCTTTTATGCTTTTTCTTCTGAAAATGAAGACACTGTTTCATGTCAGCCCTTCACTACAAACCAGTGAACCCCAAACATCTCGGCAAATCTTGGATGCCTGCTGTTAATATTGCTTTTGTGTTGAAAAGTAATTTGGTGGCGCCAACAATAGCGTTGTAGTGAACGCACCATTGTTTACCTTCTGTGTACTCTGAGGAGGAGGAGGTATGGGTTAGGGCACTTCACATTCTTGCTTGAGTCCAGCAACAGATGACCTTGGTCTACACCTACTCCAGTGAAAATGGAAGTTACCATGGAATGCAGTCGCTTGAGTAAAAGTATGAGCAAATTTCTTTGGAAACCAGTCAGTTCACGGTCATAGTGTTACACCAATAGTCTCATAATGTAACCATCTGCAGCCCATTATTACAGATCCCGACCACCAGGTAGAGAGATGTATAGATGTGCTAGTGTTCTGGTGCTAATAACGTCAAGGTCATGGGTTCAATTCCCATACTAACCGTCGACCCAATAGAAGGCAACATGTCACAGTGAGGAGAGTCAGCCCATCAACATTTTGGTAGGCTGAGTAGCGACACTACAGTAGGCAAGGTGTTTGCGAACTGATCCATTGTAAAGTCACTTTGGCTAAGAGCACCTGCTAAATGACATGGAATGCAAAAGTTAGCAGGGTTGTTTGGAAATGTAGGGGAGTAAAAGTATATTTAGTTTTAAATGGATTTGCTCAAACAATAAATCTCCTGAAAAGCAGTTGAGCACATGTACTTGTATTTTTCATGTATTAGTCAGGACCGACGTCCGTATCTGAACGTCTGGATCCTCTGGTAGGTTGTGCTGCTAAGATCGTCTGAAGAAAGGAGACCAGTTAGAATCCATGTGAGATGGACAAATGAGCTCCACCTGCTCCTTTCTCGATTGTCTTTGAAGAAAGTATTTGCAGGATGAACATCTCTACGTCAGCGAGGTCAACACAAAATGAGATGGGAGGAACCAACCTGCTGTGATGCAGGGAGTTATGGGTAGATGAAACACTATTGCAGGGTTGATGACACAGTATCCTTATTTTCAGAGGCCTCAAGATGGCGCTCTTGACTTTGAAATGATGTGAGGTTTCATTGAAGTAGTTGTTCAAGGCCAAGCCTCTTAACCGCAGACCGTGCCACCTGGTGGCTCCTGGGAATCAGGACACTGTTTCATGAAACCTCACTAGCAGGACGGAGTTATGTGCTTCCACTCTTGTGGATGGAATGAGGGAAAGTGCTCTGACCCTCAACCTCAGGTGCTGTCTCAACTTCACACACGGGTGATGTATGGCGGTGCTGAGAGAACTGGCACGACCACTTGTTGTTCACGAGGCTGATAATCATGACATCATCTATACAGCTAGCTCAGCTTTCACTTGTTTCGGTAAATCATCTCAGATGTGACACATCTTCCTAAAAACAGTTTGGAGGTGTTGAAACAGGAAATGCAAGATTAACAGTGGAAAACTCCGCTGTGATCCACGCATGACTCATGCTGGTTGTGACGCATGAACGCTGAAGTGGGCTGGATGGTGGGAAACAGAGGTAGATGTAAAAGACGTTGAGTCATTTCTTCAAATTGCAGGTTTGGATCTCGTGTGGCCTGTAGGGTCTTGAGCCCCCGACGTCATTCTGCTCCTGCTGCGTCACCACTGCCAGTGCAGGGAGTCAGGCTAAGTGTCTGCAGACACGGTGAAGGTGGAACATGTGCAAACCCCGGAGGACATGAGGAGCACAATTAGGGGCTGCCTCACCTCAGAAAACTCAGGTCAGAGGGCCACTGAGGTCGCAGGGTCACTCAGGGTCCTGCCTGAGCTCCAGTCCCAGTTAAAAAAAGAAGGAGGAGAAGAGGATGTCCATGTTTGCACTGCGTTTTCTTACTCATGAACATAAGAGTTCACTGTCACGCAGTCGTTCCCAAAATACACACGTCCACGTCTCCATCTGTTGCCATGTTGTAAAAATAATTTCATTCATTCTCTTGACAATTTTGGATTCTTTATTAAACACAGTTCTGTCAACACAAGTCAACACCTCTCTCAACAATGTCCCTCTTCAAAAACAATCTGTTTATGAAAAATATTACATTGAATGGAGGTTTAAAAATAAAAAAACTGTGTGAAGCTGTCTTTGTGCATGAACACTTTGTAAACTCGGGAGATGTTTTGTTTTGTTCATTACATACGTGATGCTACCAACAGTATATCTAACATCAGGCGCCTTCTTACTTGACAAAAATGCTTCATAATCATAACTCACTTGTCAGCATTACAGAGTCCTGTGCTGGGGTGAAGGCTGTGGCTGTGGATATGGAGGAAGACAGTCGTGATAAGGTCATCTGATAACTAATACAGAAGCACTGAAGGAAAATACAAGACTGGAGGAACAATCGCACCGGTCCCCAAGGACATTACAACCACTAGACAACTAGACCTACTTGCAGTAACATGAACCTTTCCTTCTCGTCTTTCAGAGCAGAATTATTTGCACTGCAACATAAAGCTACCTATCTGCCTATAAATGCCTATCAGAGGGGCCGGTCATGTGAGCAGCTTTGATGCTCTGTAAGCACTCTGTCGGACAGCAGGACTAGTTTTTCTTCAGGTTTTCTCTGAGCTGTTTATGGTGTAATTCTATCTGAGAATGTGTTCACCCGAAGCATTGAAGCTCCAGTTGCTTGTTCGCTCTTTCGCCCCTCAAGTGAATGGAGAAGTTGCTTCCACAACCCTAAACTGTACTGACCACTGCAGACCTGGCTACTTGCTGTTTCATAGCGTCGCTGCTTCTGAGCTCACCACCATGACCAAGGCTACAAAATAATCCTCACTTACTCAGTTACTCAGTAATATTAATTCCATGGTACTAAGCTGCTGGTACACACGCAAATACGTTTATTCTTGGAAATATATGTTCCCTAATATAAAGTGCGACCATTTGAAAGAATGTCAATAATGGAGAATATTTATGGGAAAAATGTGTTGAGATGATCTGTCACCTGCAGTAGAAGAGTTCTTGTTCCAGACCATATGTTTTTATTAGGGGTGGGATTCCATTAATTACTGAATCAAATGATGGACCCATACATACATTTAAACAACAACATATTGTTTATTTTGCATCAGTTTGACAATAGCACAATAAATCACGATGGAGGCTATATGCAAGTTTTTATATCACCTTATTTAAACTGAAGCTCTTTTAATGTCTTGAAAATATTTGTATAAGAATTTCAATTTTATAAGAATTTCAAGTCCATTCAGACTAGTGGAAACTCTGGCCATTGTGTAGCGAAAAACATCCCTGGACAAAAGCAAACAAAAGCTTCTGTTTGCTTTTGTTCAGGGATGTTTTTTCCTCCATGTTTGTTGTTGTTGTTATCATCCTAGCTGCCACGTGTCTTGTGCATCAGTGTGATCAGTGGACCAGGAACTCCTGCACTGACAAAGGTTCCCTGTTGTCTGGAGAGCAAACTGTTCAATTAAATTGAATTAAATTAAATTTGTTGTAATTAATGAATTGTAATTAACTTGTTAAAGTACCACCACTGGTTTTTATACTTTCCATAATGGAGCGCACCATCTTGAACCAGGGGCTCAGCATTGCGGCAAACAAAACCTCCCGTGTTCGTGTTGTGATATTGGGCATTGAGGTGTTTCCTGTTGATTTCTGCTCTAATCAGGAGAAATGTAGAGATGGGGGTGCATGCGGAGGCTGCAGCCCAAATCTGGAACCCATAAAAGCCGCAGACGTCCCTGAAACATTAGAGTCAGAGCACTTCTCATTGGTCGGGAGCACCACTTACCCCTTTCCACCACCACCCGCCCCACGAACGCTGGCTTCCTGTCTGTGTGCCTGGTTCAGGTCGGATCACGCCCTCTGGAGGTCCGGGGAGCCAATGAGACGCACCGGAGGGACCCGGGTCAGCGCTGCAGTATAAAAGAGTTGGAGGTGGACAAGCCTGTCAGATGGTTTGTTGTTGTTCCGTCTGCCAGGTTGAAGGGGAATGTGAGCGCGAGACATTTTACAAGGTGACCAGGAAACAGGACGCCCACTCTGATGGAGACCCAGCAGAGCTGAAGACCAGGCGCAGTTTCGCTTTGCTCCAGGGGATAAAAAGCATCTTGCCCGCTCTGCAGTTTGGTCGGACGTTGGACAACGATGAGAGAAGAGGTGTCCTGCACCAACTCCCCAGAAGGAGGCCTGGGTGCGAGTGAGGAAGAGCTGGAGCGCAGTCTGAAGAAGAGCATCCAGCACAGCAGCAGAAAACGTTCCCCTCACCCCAAAAAAGACAGCCTAAGCCAGACGGAGGAGAGCAGCAGCGGCAGCCCCGCCAGCCTGCTGCCGTCCAAGAGGGTGAAGAAGAGCCCCACCACGGTTTTGACTCTGGCCCCTAGCTCGCTGGGCCCTCGGCCCGACCAGCCCTTCGAGGACCTTCACTCCCAACGGGTCATCGCTAACGTTCGCGAGCGCCAACGCACGCAGTCGCTGAACGACGCCTTCGCATCGCTGCGCAAAATCATCCCCACGCTGCCATCGGACAAGCTGAGCAAGATCCAGATCCTGAAGCTGGCCTCGCGCTACATCGACTTCCTCTACCAGGTGCTGCAGAGCGACGAAATGGACGCTAAGCTGGCCAGCTGCAACTACCTGGCCCACGAAAGACTGAGCTACGCCTTTTCCGTCTGGAGGATGGAGGGCGCCTGGGCCATGTCCACCAGCCACTAGCACTCCCCCTCTACCCTCTCGTGTCCACGTCTTCCCCCCGCTGTTCCTGTTCACATCTGCTCTGTTTGTGCGTCTGCAGACCGACTTCTTAAAGTTTTCTGTGTCCCCTTCTGCTCCTCTCAACATCAAACCTGCTCTCCCTCTGCAACGTCTGTCCTCCTGTCTGTCCAACACTTTAGTTCCGTGCACCGGGAGAGAGACGCTCCACAGCCGCACCTCAGGTGAGACCACACACTTGACCCAAGGAAATGACTCTTACTGATGCCGCCGTTCAAATTCATCCACACAAGAGGGAGTTTTATTGACATTAGAGAAACATAAAAAAGTAATATGGAGTAATAACTTAAAAACATTCATCTTATTTTTAAAGACAAACTTTGTAAAAACATTCGTGACATTACCTTCTGAACATCAACATTAAGATGTTTTTCTCAGCGACTTGTAGCTCATCCATATTGTTTGCTGGATAAAAAACAAACAATTTATTGGTCGTATTCATTCACAGTCCAGAGTCAAAATATCTATTCAACAGAGGGAACAAAGCAGATGTAACTGTTCAATTTCGCCCTTAAATTGCCAGATAGCTTCCGCTGAAGGACTTAGTGGGGCCTGACCATGAGAAGGTTGGTGTGTTGGGAGGCTATACAGTGAGGAAAGTGCTCCCATTCATTTCAGCAGGCAACAACTGGTGCAGCTAGCTGTGTGTTTCTGTCTCTTTTTGCCGTTGCTCTCTGGTGTTTTGGATTTTTGGATTCGCTATAGATGCATGCCAAGTTGATCCCAGTGTGAGGCACTGAAGGCAAGGGTGTTAATGAAACAGAAGAACAACACAGCATCATGGAAAATCTAATAAAGAGAGAAAACAATTAGAGAATACGGAGGACTTAATGGACGACACAGGTTTCAGTTGTTTTCTTATAGCTCCACATGAAAAAGCAAAGTGAAACCTTAAAAGTGAAGGAGCAGGTCCCACTGGAGAGGAGGGAAAGTTAAAGAGTCACATCTCCTGCTGCTCGCTGCTCAGACTCTTGTATCCAGTGTCGAGCAATCAGTCCCCGGCGGGGCCCAGACAAGGAGGAACCTTGAGATTGGAAACAGTTGTGAGGCTTCAGGAAGGTGTGTGTGCCCAGGCCTGGGGTCAGCACTGCCGTGTTGAAGACTTTCATTAGCTCTGTGTGGGAGAGATCGAGATGTTGAATTTCAAGCTCGCACGCCCGCCAGGCTCTTGTTGGGACAGGAAGTGTAAACGTCTTGTGTGATCTGTGTTCGTGCCGGGACAGCTAGCGAGTTTAGAATAAAAGACAAGTGTGTGAGAGCGGACGGCTAACACTGTCCAGACACACACACCGGGCCACGTGCTCCCTGCAGGTGTTCCCCACTGTTGTTACTGAGCCTCCCTGGCCAGTGCTGTGTGTCCATGAACGCAGCACGGCAGTCATTCCCTCCACTCCTGCCCGCTGTCATGCTGTCACTGACTCCGCAGGAAGCCCAGGTCGAACGTTTGCTTCATCTCATCGAACATCCATAACCAAATTAATCAGGATGTCACCTTGTTGGAAGGGATGGCTGTGAAACCAATGTTGAGGAGCATGTGACCGTGAGCGCGACCCTCAGTCGGACTCACAATGACTCAATTGTTCTGTTTGAGCTGGAAAACAACTCTCATCTTTCTGTTTACTCTACAATCAAAATGCCTGTCACTGCTCCTCAGCCCCGCTTCAGGCCTGAGTGTGTGTGTGTGCGTGCGCGCAAGAGTCCAGCTGTTGGACCCGCATTAAACCTCTGGCCTCACTGATCCAGGACCAGATACAAGTCATCTAATTACTCTGAGAAAAAAAGTCTAATACCACAGTCGAAGCTCTTTATATTTACAGCCAAGGAAGGCAGGTGTGTGTATGTGTGTGTGTATGTGTGTGGGAACACACTCATGCAGCTGCATCGCTGACTGACTGTTTGTTTGACACGTGGACAACCTTAAACCAAAAATGCATCTCAGCCGTCAACAATGTTCCATTGTGTCCAAGCATCTGTTCATATATAATATAATATAATATAATATAATATAATATAATATAATATAATCTAAATTAATGTGTACAAATAAATAAATAAAAATGTATTGATCCAAATAAGAGACACTTAAAGTGGATCTGTAACATCATAACCAAGACATCACCAAGATAAATGAGACTAAATGAGATTGTACTGATGGTCAGAACAATTACATAAACAAAAAACCTGTCAGAATTCAGAGGCAAAAAAAATCTTTATTCAGCAAACAGTTCACTCATCACTGGAGCACTTCCTCAAGTGCCATGTGTAATATAATATAAAGCTGCTCATGGACAGACAGAGGGTCTTCAATGTGCCATGTTTCCTTCACATCAACTGCAGTTTGATAGTTTGAAGAGACGCAGACGGACATGTGTCAGGTCGACCACAGGGTGTGTGGAGGGCCTGCATTGTCCCTGCTCACTCTCGAGCTCATGCTGGGAGCGTGGTGGAAAACACTCTTGATATTCCTTCTTTGCTTCTCTCGAATAATCACTGTTCATATTCCTTGAAAACCAGATTGGATTGTTCATTTATGAAGGCTCCGACGTGAAGGAATAACAGGGCTCAAGCAGCGGTAAACTGAAAACACTGTTATAACAATACACAGGCGGAGCCTCACAGCCTCACAGTCTGACCACTGAAAGTCAATCCAATGGCGGAGGAACAAATGACTTTAAACCCTTCACCATGATTCCAATGAAACATGGTGAAGAGATAAACTCAACCTAATCTCAATACCTCTTGACAAGAAGCGGCGGTTTCAGCTCAATATGATGATACTGGCTAAACCTCTGGCCTCACTGGTCCAGGACCAATATACAAGTCATCTAATTACTCTGAGAAAAAAAGTCGAATACCTCAGTCGTAGCTCTTTATATTTACAGTCAAGGAAGGCAGGTGTGTGTATGTGTCTCTCTCTAGATAAATAGATAGATAGACTGGAAAAAAATCACATGACTAGCAGCCTCCATAGTGCAAAGAAGGAAGTACAATATATAGTTTGTGTAATGCATCTGACAGAAACATGTTCCCTGTCTTTTTTCGAAATCATAAGAAGAACTCTCGGTCACGAAGTGGACCTTGTAAACTAAGACCATCACCTGAACTGACTCCATGTTTCCCCTATTTTGAGAGGGAAGCCATTGAAGCTCTAAACGCAGTGCAGGTGGAGGGCTGAGCTACATTTCTGTTTGACTATAAAAGTCGTTCTAATCGGGAAATACAAGTCTAAACTTTAATACACTGCAGCTGGAGAGTCTCCCCGTCAGGACATGAGGGACACTCTGGTGCCATACACCTGCACAGTTCATCATGTTCTTCACTGCAGCTACTTCCTGAACGTTGTTTCAGCGTGATCATCTTTGTAGGTTATACGTTAGAAACCATTGTCCGCTGCACTTTCAAATCATGTGTAAAGGACTTGAGTTTGGCTCACATGGATGAATTTATTCTGACAGTAAAGCAAACTTCTGATCAGCTTTCGCTGAAACAGAACGGTTGAAGTTGAGCTCCGTGATTCTCTCTTCATGCTCGCTCAGTTCAGGAGCTGCTGGGAGGGGGAGTTAGAAGACTTCCAGTCCACAAGGCAGCTTCACACAGTGGTCCAGAACCTTTCCGTCCGGCTCTCTGAGGTGCTTAGATGCTTAGATCCAGGTGGATGAACTGGCAGACCAGCTCCTGCAGCGTGTGTTCAGAACACTCGAAATGAAAGTCAACGGTTGCCGAAGTTCGGGACCCATTTACATGCAATACAAAAGACAACAAGCCCCAAGGACGGTGCTTCACTTTCCCAGCACCTTTGTCGAGCCTCAGACTCAGAGAGACCATTCAAGTGTGAAGCACATGAAGCCTCAACAGAGCAAAAATACTTTTTAAAATCCATGAAAACGATGTTTATTATGTTGATTATGTTTATGCTTCCAATGTACTGTCTCCCGCAAATATAAAAAAAAAATCAACGATATTATGAGCGAAACCAGAACCAAAGGAAGATAAGATCAGGAGAAAATAATAGTGATAATAATAATAATACAATTTAAACAAGGTCAAATCGCCCAGTGATTCAGATATGAGCAGGTGTGTCAGGGTTGTCACATCAAACTCTTTTTAATGTATTGAAGTTCAAGTGAGCGGACGGCGAATCCTGATAAAACGTTTGTTTGCCTCCTGGATTCTCTTCACTTGAGCTAAAGCCAGCGCTCCTCTCTGCTTTCTTTCAGATGTTAACGGACCCGTCTTCCCTCCGACTCTCTGGTGGACGAACCACGTGAAACAAACAGCTGGCCTGCAAGGACAATCAGACAAAATGGCTGTGGCCACCCTCTCGCGCTCGCGCTGACTCAGCAGACGGCGGACATTTTGACCATGATGAGCGAGCTGGTTAGCTGGGGTGACAGCGAAGGAATGTTTACAGCTGACATGCTAATAAGCTAATCGCTGCGTGCAGCCGCGCCGCGGCGCCGAGCCTCTCTGTATATTTGTGAATGTCTGTGCTTTTAATCTGAGAGAGGTTTATGTGTGCGAGCTCCATGGAGGCTTCGTCTCCGCTCTCCTCTGGCCGAGAGAGGGAGACGCGCGGACACGGACGGTTGTGTGTACAAAAATCATGATGAAGCAATTACTGCCACATTGTTGAGGATTCGTGTGTAACCCACTGTTCCTCCTCTTTTGCTCATCTGCTTCTCATCCTCTTTATTGTGTCGGCTCCTGTGGACAATAAAAGGCTTCTTCATCACGACGCCCTGCACTTTTTGAGAAATGTAGCTGTCATTTCATCAATACACAGATGTGACTGAATCTATTTCTCTGTTGTTAAACAGCAGAAAACACACAAGGTCATCGAGGCTGCGAACACAGCTGAAGTTTCACATGAATAGCTCTCTCAGACTGCGTTAAATTTGAATTATCATTATTCAGGTTTGTTGCATAAAAAGGCACGCATTTATAGGAATGGTGTTCATAATTTTTCACATTTAATTTCATCGTCTTTAACCCACACAGTCCCTCACAGTTCATATTAACTTCCTCATTCGCTTCCTGTACAATGCATTTGTTATTGTCGCGTTCCCTCAAGATTCCTCATGAAACGTCTTCAGTCACCACACATTTTTTTTTCTTCCATATTTTGCAGTCTTTTTGATCAATCAATGATTGTTGTTAATATGCGCAAACACGCAGAGACTTTTTTTCATTGTATTGATTTTTGTGCTCTATAAAGCTGTGCATTAGGTCATATGGGGAAAATGCTGCATATATTTAGGCAAAACATGAAAAATATAAATTGATATTTAAATATTTCAGAAATTTCCATAATTAATTAACAGTTTTCTTGCGGGCCTTCTGTGTACTTTCACATAATTTCCAATTCTGAATTTTTAAATAGCATGTCTACTCTGATTATCACATATTTTTGTCAATATAATTTTTCTTGCGTGTAATTTGGTAAACATTACTGCAGCTCCTTCATTTCATTACTTTGATTTTAACTGACATTTTTGGGAAACTATATTTTTAAGTGCAGTTTTCTAAAAGACTTTTAGCTTTATTTTTGCCAATGATTTTCTCAATTGTATGGCGTCATTCCTCTAAAAACTAAAGTAATATCTTGCTAAAATTGAAATTTGCTTTTGTAATAGCACTTTGTTATTCTACCCGTCGAGGTTCAAACATCGATGAACGTTTTGTTTCAAACACTTTTTCGGCCTCGTGATGAGAACATGGTGAAGTAAAAAATGTGACTTTTGTTACATGAACTTTGAATTTTATGACAAAAATAAAAATAAATAATTTATTCAACACAAGTCAACTTTATTGACAAACAGTACAAAAGACAAAAGCGGAGGATATTTACACTGTACATGAATCAAAGGCACAAAAGTTCATTCTTTGGTCAAACATAACATTTGCCTGATCGATTAAGACAGAAGGTGATCTGGAATTTTCACTTTTCATTGTTGACCAATGATGACCGCCACTGATCATCAAAACTCTTTAATAAACAAACACAGTTGCAAACGTGATGCGGCCCAATGAAAGAAAAACCACTGGAAATAACAAGCACATTCTTCATCTGTTATAAACAGGCTCAGCGTCTGAAGCCGCGACATCTTCTCCGAAATAAATCTGTCTTTATTTCAAGCATCTGCTTAAGAACATTTTAGGATCTTCCGAGTTGCACCCTACGACGCACGATATTCCAGCGTTTCTCTCGTGTGTCTCGCTGAGCGACTATCTACTAAGTTGGAGGATCCTACGGCGACATTGTCGACGTACAGAAAGCAAGTTGGTCGAGACCTTGGGAACAAGGCAAACAAATCACAGCAGGAATGATTGTCAGCAGGTGAGAAGGCTGCTCAGCAAATAAAGGAGTCTGACACAAACTCATTCCCACAGCGGCTCTACAGGTCGCAAATACAAGAAATAAAACTTGACCTTGAAATTAAGAAAAGGTCACAAGGCCAACAAATGCAGTTTGTTTTTTAAGGCAGGAGGGTTTCATCCCTCTCTTTAAGTACATTTGACAGACACATTCACAGCTGCGTTCCTTCTCTGCAGCAGGTCAGAAAGAAACAAGTCATCACTGCATTACAAACACAATCATTGTTACAGACGTGTCAGGTCATACCACAGAACACCACAAGTGCAAAAATAATACCTTCAGTGGACCGTCGTCACCCATCACAACAGCCACGTCCACCTGCTGACCATTGACCACGGTGCCGGTCACCACTCAAAGAGAGAAAGTCCACAGGAGACTTTCAATGACAAATCTTTGATGTGGACTCCAGATCTGTGATCTGATGTCGCACATTTCGGTTCAAAGTGGACTTTTATAAGAATCATATGATCATATGTGACCTAACAGGGCGAGATATTTGAGACCAACATCTCCAGATGTTACAGCTGCAACGACTTTCATCCGCTAACTCGAGCAGACAGCAGAGACGGAGTTGAGCTGGTCAGTTCGGAGCTGCTGTGAGATAATGCGCTTGGAAATGTCAAGAAGGAACAGCGACGGGGAATCGCTGCGCCATCTTGACTCAGCGGAATGAACTGGACGGGGCGCTAAGTCTTTACATTGGTTGTAATTGGAGAGCCGGGACTCTGGCTCCTCAACTCATCACTGAAGAACTAAACAGTCAAGAGGTGACTCTTTTGCAGACGACTCAACGGAGCTGGACAAGTCAGACGGAATGTGCAAAGCTAAACAGCTACAGAGAAAAATGATGCCTGGGTCGATCGAAAAAACTAAAACCGGATATTGACATGTAAAGTCAGACCCGAGAAAGGACACGATACTGAAAGGGGTTTCGAATAAAACAGATTTTTTTTTTTTAAAGCAATTGAAGATACAATCCCGTGTGTTTGTGATGCTAGAACTTGAAGGAGGTAAATGTGTGCAGTTGGAATGAAAAGTAAAGTAATCCATGTGCTCAAACAGTATGCACATGGACACTGCATGTCACTTGACTCCGGGTTGGACGTAGCAAAATACATGTCACCAAGTAATGATCAATGGTTGAAAAACCAGTGTAGGAGTTTCAAAATAAAAGCTCACTACGTACACACCGCTGCTCCCGTGACACGTTTAAAATGAGAATGCACTATTTTCACCGCTAGTAGTTTCTAAGAGCATGGCAGCTCTAGATTCTAAAATGGAATACACACGGAGAAAGACGTATAACCATGATCCACTTTCTCCCATCAGGTAGTTTAATTTGGAATGGACTAAGTTTGAAAATTGCCTTTCAGTCCAATAACCGAATTATGTTTTATCGGTGATATCAAACTCTCCTTCACCTGACAACTATTAGATGCTAGAAAGTAAATATCTACACTTGCAACTGCTCTTCTGCCACAGCAGGGTTGATATGTGACGTGACGTCGGATCATTTCTCAAGGCACTTTTTTTCTGGCGGTGCTGGAGTCAGTAGTCTCACTGTCAGTGTTGGGCTGGCTCCAGTGTTCAACAGTTGTCAGGACGCTGGCGTGTTGTTTCCTTCCTCAGTAGCACAACGACTGTGTCACTTTTTCTTGACGTTTCCTGGACAAACAGGGAAAGGGGTTATTTAAGAAGAAGGCTTCAGGCTCACGCCGGCGTCCCAGAGGTGCGCTCACCTTCATGGGCTCCGACGGACAGTGAGGCAATGCCTCTGACGGTGTCATTGTCAGAGTCCCGCCTCACTCGGTGCCTCTGGGCCTGGAGGTAGGACAGACCCAGGGTGAGGGCCGAGTCCTCCACGCTCTTCCAGAACTCACCTGCGGAGAGACAGGGAAGATTCATGAGCTCAAGTGTTTGACTCTGGTGTTCCTCCTGGAGGCAGACTTCCTGCTCTTGTTAACACACTTTGATCCGTCCGATGCAAATTTAAACATGGAGGATGTTGTAAACAGCCGGCGGACTGTGGCGCTGATCTTCACAGACGTCTTGGACGCCGCACCTCCAGGACCAGAGGAGCACCGATCCTCAGCAAAATTATGAGCTTAACATTCCTGTGGCTTTGCAAATAATTTCAATTAATCGAATTTGCTTGGGATAACATTTGTGCGCAATTAGGATGGGATTTTGAGAAGGTCGTGCGCCAGAGGAGTGTTTGAAGATAATTGGAGCCAGGTCAGCGAGGGTGTGCGTGAGTGTGTGTGTGTGTGTGTCCGGGGGAGAAAGGGAGGCGGACGGAGGAGGACGGAGGTGGTCAGTCTGACTGTTTAACAGCATAGACAGGAATCATGACAAATCTGGAGAGAACTTTGTAAGACATCATCACTTACCGATGCCACACAACTTTAGGTTTCAAACAAAACACAAGCACTAGGGTTAGGGTTTAAACTTATGGCCTGGGGGCCTTTTACGGCCGCAGGATGCAGCTCTGTGGCCCGCCACTTGGTGTCCAACTACGCCACAACGGTGGCCCAACAGGGCAGTCCCTCTTGCTCAATGTGGGTTTGTTAGAAAACATTAAGTAAATTCCTCGACCATAGACGCAGCTACTGACACATATATATAGATATTTTTTTTTTCATTTTATAGTTATTTTATAGATATTTATTTTCTAGATTTTTTATAGATATTTATTTCATATTTCATTTTATAGTTCTATGTTGTGTACGGAGCATGTTACGAACAGAATTTCCCTCAGGAATAATAAAGTTTTCTGATTCTGATGATTAATTGAATTCATAAGCTATGAAGTCATGAGCAGGAGATCTAGACCAGGCTTCCTCAGAAATGAGTATCTCAGCCATCTTGAACGCACGGGTGTTTCGACAGGACTGATCCACCAACAATATCATGCTCCAGTGGCACAGGCTGTCACACCCCACTTCGCCTTGTTACGCGCTCACACGTATACATGACATTTATTAGGGAATGTGAAGAATTACAGTCCCAACACGGTCTCCGGCTCGGACCCCGGGTGGGAGTCGAAACATGCAAATGGCCCAGAACACCGGAGGTGAGGTTCAGGGGCACAGAAGCAAACAAATATCACGGCAACAAAAAGAAGATAATTTGATGTGACTTGCAAACATGCTCTCTGTCTGATACATGAAGATGGACAGATTATTCATGTGATCATGGCAACTGTCTTGATCACATGAATAATCTGTCATGTGATCAAGACAGTTGCCATGTTAAACTATGGTGCAGACAAGAAGCAGGATTCAAGCGACTGAAGGACTGCAAGGTGAAGATGGAAACTTATCGCAGGCTCAAAACATATTAGTTTAGGCAGTAATTTTGTTAACTGTTACAACAAGAGAGAGGCGTGAGCCCAGAAAGAAGGCAGACACATGAGGAAGACCAGGATGGTGTCAAGCATAAGCCTAATGAAGGCTGCTTGCTCGACTGTCTCTTGACTGCACCTGATGGACGGTGCTGGGGAACAGCTCACCTTGCACTTGGACGACTCTCTGTAAAGATTGCACAGCATTTTCACAAGGCTTCTGGTCCAACACGGACTGAGAAAGCGGCTCCACCTGAGACGAAGCCCTCAGTGAGTGTGATGACGACACCAAAGTTTGAGATCAACAGAGTGACCCCTCCTCACCTCCATCCCTAACAAGGCACTGATGCAGGCTTCAGACGCATCACAGATGGCCTTCAGGTCATGCCCACCCTCCAGAGCCAGCATGACCCGACCTCCTGCCAGAGACATCAGCTGCCGGGTCAAGAAGCCAAAACCTGGGATAGAATTGAGCGACAGGACTTAGACTTCAGTATGCGTTTGTCAGTGGTGTCTGTTTCATGTGCCTGCTTACATTTGGCTGTGACGTTGTAGCCTCCGAGTGCAGGTGAGTGGCCCTCCACTGCATCAAAGCCAGCCGACACCAGCACCACATCAGGGGAGAACTCGTGGGCGATGGGCATCACCACGGCTCTAGAGAGGACATTAGGAAACTTGTTAGGGAGGGAGCAAAACATGCAAATCTCTTAACCCAATATAACGCTTCAACTTTTCTCAGATATGATAGAGCAGTCCAACAACTTTACACCTACTACAGTGGCCCCTGACCTTTCCATTTGTCCATGGAGTGACCTTGAATGCTTTTGTCAAACACTATCCTCTATTGTTGTCTGTGGTGCCAGACTCAAACAACAAATCAAAATTGAGATTCAAGAGCACGGTCTTTAACTCAGGTTTTTCTTCCAACCCACACAGTTGAACCCATCAGACAGTAATGACTTGATGGTCATTGTGGTGCTTTTTGTTTCAACCTTCAACCTTTTTGGAGATAGGAGTAAAAAAAACAAAAAAAAAAACCACAAATAACCTCAGGACACATTTGGTGTCCCATGAGCAAACTCAGCAGGAGCTGGGCTAGATGAGTCGTCATACTGAGGCTAGATCAATGCCAAGTTATGAAGCTGGAATGTGGGGTGTCGCCTTTCTGTCATGCAAACTTGAGTCAAGGCGAGTGGTATTTGAAGCCCGACCGAGACGTTTTCACACGTTTTCTCTCTGATGAAGTCCCAGATATGACTGCGGAGAAGCAGCCATCAGTGAAGACACTGCCTTAGTGTTCTGTGCAGCACGGCTCCCCTCTCATTACTCCACCAAATTACAGGGTATTTGTCAAGCACCGGTTGTCAGGATCAAAAACATGACAGCCGCAAATTTAAATCCAATAAAAATGAGGACCAAATGAAAAATGAGTGCCAGCAACTGCTACCTGTTTGTAGCAGTTCGATAAGTGACCCTGTCCCGTAAACATGAGGCTGTGGATTGGTAGACATCTGCTGATACGACCAATCCATGACTGACCATAGGCTATATTGTGATACTGTAAGCAAAAGCAAGTGATATTTGCTTCGCAGAGCCTTTATCTTAAGGGAAAACCATTACTACCAAAATGTTTGAGCAGCATCCACTTGCCCCATGCATTAGCTGTAACACTATATTGGTGCAGTAGGTTCATAAAAAAAAAAACAAAAAAAAAAAACAGAATGGAAAGCAGCCAGTCAAGAATCGATAGCGAGAGAGAGGGGACTGTTTTATTTACTGAATTGGTGACAGCAAAAACGCTTATTATTAATCATGAGAAGTAAATCTGCTACCAATCCAAACTGTCTTTTGATATGTCCGGCGACTTGACTTCCGGACTTCAGTCACAACATGAAAAAAAAGTCACGTTCAAGAACACCTCCGTGATGTGTGATCCGTTTGTTTCAATGCTTCCATTTCATTTTAATACGTTTGATCATGGGAGACTTTAAAAAGCGATCATTTTTCTGATGGCGTAGCAGCTCTCATTTAAGCTAGTTTGTATGTGGAGGAAACCCAGTTGTACACTCATTTGCGCAGTTTCGTGTCAGAAAGATTCCCAAAGAGACAGGCTGTTTTTTCCGACAGTGGCTCAAGAAACAGGTCTCTTACAGTGTACAAAAATCTAAAACGTTTGCACTCACCAAGGGCCAAGTAGCTGATTGGAAGTACTGATCAAACCCTTTCTCCACCAGGGTTTTCTAGCTGGTGTGGCTCTTGATGCCGGAGAAATGCGCAAAAGATTCTGGAATGTCACTACGATTTCATTGGTCTGAAGCTTGTTTGCTCATAAAAAACATACACGTTTAAGCCACAGGATTCAGAGAGCAAGAAAAAAGTTGTGGTTAGACTGGAAATTACTGCAAGTCATAGGACGTGGCGCTGATCTTCAGCAAGGCGAGCTGGAAGGCCTTGTTGTCTCCAACTGGTGACCTGATTGGCTATCACAACTATCCATCAACTGCATGTGCCCGTTCACTCAGAGGGCGCCGGCGCCTG
Organism: Synchiropus splendidus; assembly: GCF_027744825.2. NCBI lineage: Eukaryota > Metazoa > Chordata > Actinopteri > Syngnathiformes > Callionymidae > Synchiropus > Synchiropus splendidus. The sequence goes on from NC_071339.1 coordinate 9,472,877, forward strand.
TCGATTCTCAAGGCCTTGGACTTGATTTCATACAACAACCTGGCAACTGTTGCTGAATTTTGACTGGATAAAAACTGTAACCTAGAAAAACAACATGCACTATGACACATGATTCTTATATATAGTATATGGTATATGTCATATATTTTGGGGAAATACATAAAAAATCACTTTCATCATAAATATGCTCATGATTTCTGGTTATGTCAGGCCAGCAGAGAATCTTATGGCATTCTTGTCTGCGCTACCCTTCGAATGCCTTCAAAGTCAACCGTCATATTGACTGGACTTGAACACAGACAAGATCTCATAGTCGAATTACTTGCTGCAGATGGCAGGTTGGAACTTCAATAAACGAAAACAAACAAGTCCAAGTATTCCGTTTGAAAATATCTATATATTACAGAGGACCTACAGTAAAACATTGATAGAGTATTATATCATAAGTGGCGGGATATTTGACTGTATCAATATTTTCTTACACCGCTCGTAGAGATGGCTCATGATACTGGTGTAGATACTGGCTAGTATCTCGTGTCCACAGCTAAGCCGTGACCTCATAAACCATGGCACTAATATCATTATGTAAGAATCAGCATGAGAACATAAGACGTCAAGAATCATTGTTGGGGTAAATGATTTAACTTGCAGATAGAGTAGCAATGGAAACACCATTATACGAATATTAAAACCATGGATGAACAACTTCATCTTCAAGTCCATGGTTGAAGTGTTTCATATCTGTTTTTGATCCACTTTTGGGAAGCGGCCAGCTCCGCTAGATGGAGAACTCCCCAGGTGTGAGTTGAAGTGCCACAGTGTGAGGGAGTGTGTTTCAAGGTTTGTGAAAGTAAACACTTAAATAAATGCAAAATTCCACGGAAACACAAAGGGACCTTACTTTTCCCTTCTGAGAAAGAAGACCAGGGGCATATCTGGACTCGGGCGCCCTCATACCCTCCACTCGGAGGAGAGCGCTTTCATTGCGTCTCTCCTCTCCTCCTCATTTCCTCCCCTCACTGGCTGCCAGTTATTTAGCAGGCGTGCGCGGCTCATGGTGCGTTTGATTCCCTCTCCTTCTCTCGCTCTCTGCCTTTCAGCGGCAGTTCAAAGGCGTTTGGGTGGGTCTGGTTCCTATTAGGAGATCGTCCCTCTTCTCACGTCACTGACAGCCAGCCATCTGGGATCCATTGGTCCTAATTACGCCGCCTTTGGATTCCCTAACAATCCACCCCCCACTTCTTCGCTCGTCTCCCTGCTGCATTTCTTCTCCTTCGTAGCGGGTGATTTCTTAGTAGCCACCTTCGATCCAACATGTGCACTCTTGCACACGCATGTTCCTTCCTTACACAGCCACATGTTTCATGAGCTGGCTTTGCTACTGGCGATTGGACCGGCCTTGAATTCTGACCTGCTTGCTAATCCTCCACACGTCCATGCACTATGTCACATACACACGTGCTGTGACACCGAATGGTAACTGAGCCAAGCTTTCTTTCGCGCTTGTTTGACAGACCCATCACCATTCTCAACCACAGTATTTCCCTTTTCACCACACACATCCTAAAACTGATTCACATCATTAACAACCTCACTGAACTTAATTTTTTTGGTTTTTACCCTGGAAACAATCTGACATCTAAATCCAATTAGAGCCCTTGAAACTGGGACGTGAAACTAAGTGGAAAGCACAACAATGGATCTTTTTTAACCATCAGAATTAATGAAATATGTTGACAAATCCACACGAAATGTGATTTATTAAGTCGCACCTTTAAATACTTACACATCAAATCTGGGTTGTTCTTCACTAAATCAATGTAATTTTTTTTTTAAATTATTAATAAGCTATCACATGCATTGAAGGTTGAGTAAAATATGTCCAAAATTCAATGTACAACAACATGTTAAGCGTTCAATGGCAACTGGTCACACCTCATAGTACCTGCATGAAGCCATATGGATTACATTTAAAGGAATACTTTTATTAACCCTTACTTTGTTTCAGTAAGACAATGTTCAGGGTGCACAACAACATCTCACCTACAAAGGTTATTAAAAGTTATTACACGGCAGCTTTCAATTCATTACATACATGATGCAGGTGTCCTGGTCCATAGTCACACAGCTCAAGAACTTCATCCCATCAGCATCCTAGAATCTGTTGCCAGAAGGGCACCTCTCGCCACCTCCCCATTGTTTTTGTGAAGAACACTCCCATAAATTCTGTAAGAGCTCGTCTTTTGACACCAATTATTATTAATTCTTTTTGACCCTGCATTTGGTTTTAAAGAGTTTTCTGCCCTTAGTGTTAAATTATATGGATTAAGATGGAAGAAGGACAAACGGTATCAGTCGCTCGAGTCAAAGACGATCAATAACAAATTACAGGCCATGAATGACTATATAGAGGGATGTGGCCTTTGAGTCTTCAGTTTTAGCCTGTTGTTAAAAAAAGGAAACTTAAGTGGTCAATTTTCAGTTACATTTTATTTAAGTAAGGATTCTAAAGGATTTTTAGATTCACACTTGGTCTAGTGTAAACACAGTTGACTATCTGAATAATATTTGTTGAACAAGGTGCCGGCCACTTTGTTTGTCACTGGTGAGTGACTGCACCTAAAAGCTGCTCCAGAACAATGAACCAGATGGCTCCTGGACATCGCTGCCATTGTTCCACGCATAAAACCACTGCATGAGTTTCACGCTGAGGGCCCCTTCTGTCTCCGGTAAGAAGACAGTGCGCTACAGTGATGCATTGTGGTCTTACACATGAAACTTGTCCCCAGTAAACGAATCAAAATCCTGAAACCAGACAGCTGCAGAGGAAAGGGCCAGTTGTTTCTAAATTACCAGCCAGAACTCTAGTAAACACTGAACTTACTGTTTCCGAGCTTGCCTTTTGGGCTGGTGTTTTTTTTTTTTTTAACCACCGTGGGTTAGCTCATTAGCATTTTCCCTTTGACGAAGAGCCCACCCACTGAGCCAGCAGCATGCCCCACCATGAAGAGCTTTTTCATAATCTGGCGTGGGGCCAGCGTTGTTTAAGAGCGCTCATTACAGTATAGCGTGTAATTTACACATAGAATCCGCTAAAATCCCAAATGAGCCACTCAGAAATCTGTATGCTAGTAACAAGGCTTCGCTTTACAAACGTGCACATGCATGGTGTCTTTAGGAAGGACTAATACATACGGCGCTACATAGCGTCACAAAGCTTTTGTGCTTCACTTCTTCTTCACTTTCCTAGGTTTCTTCACTAGAGTTAGGGTTCTCAACACTGGGCTACTTCAAAGCTTTGATTTGCTTGCTTTGAACAGCAGAGTGAGGGTGATCTGTTGAGGCACAGGTGTGCTTTGGTGAGTGCAGTGATTTGTTGGTGATAAAATACACAACACAAGTTTCCTCAAGATGAGAAAAATGTAAAAGACTAACGTAGCTTTACAAGGGCCCTAACGTGCATTAGATTTCTTCAGTAAACAAATCTAACATACTAATAATGTAGCTTTGCATAAAAATAGAAATGTACATGTTTGTATTTTTGAGTTTATTAAAGTTTTCAAAATGGCGCTTCACTTGAAACTCTCACGTTAACAGCGACAAGGACCATAGCCATTGTTGGAGCTGAAAACTCATGTTGAGTCTGAGAAAGTAATGATATCATTATTGAGAGTTTCTTGAATTAAAAATTCACCGATCACCACTTTATTTTAAGTTTTGGAGGACACAATGCTTCACACTTCTAGTGACTTAATATATAAATGTATGTTAGGGTTGTAGGAAAACATCGATACACTCAAATATCGTAATACTTGATTACACAATATTATATTGATATTTTTGCTGAAATAACACAATACTTGATTGTGTGATATTAGCTTGAATTATCAAGTCGATTGAATGAATATTTGTGGAGTTATTTTGTTGATGCAAGGAGAGATTCATTCCTCAGTTGGACTGCAAAATCTAAATGAAAGTCTAGCCGAACTGACGTCATAACAAAAAACTGTTTTTCATGCACATAATATTGTAGTGCATTATATAAATTTCTCCTATAAAATAAAGTTTGTAATTACAATAAACTGTTGAAACAGTATTACAGTATATCACAATATATTGTATCACCACTCCAATATAGGCCAACATATCGCAGCACAAGATACTTGTTGATACACAGGCCTAATGTAACTATCCGACTGCAAAAAGATGGGTCAATTTGGCCATTGTCAAAGTCACTCAAATAAGCTGTGCGCACTGCTTTTACTCTTGCTTATCCAAGTCAAAATGTCTTGTTTACTCTGTGCGGTCTGGTAGGACCTCAATATGCAAAGGTCTTGTTCTTAACACTGCGCATGCAGTTCATTAGCCTCACAGACAACGATTACCAACAAGTGTCTGCCAGAGCTTGTATACAGAAGCTCTGCTGGTAAGATGATAAAGGAATATCTGCTGTGTTCCTGCTCTCGTGCTCCAACTGGGGAGGACATACCATAACAAAGACAATATTTAGATAAGTAATGAAACACACGATGCCGCAGCAACTTAAGAAAATTGCTGGTTTGACAGCGAAATGGGTTGAAGTGGTCCACCAACCTACTCCTGCTGCAAATGTTTCCTGACTAAACTGTGGCTTGACTGAAGATTCATGGCTTATCCCAGTGAGTTAGAGATGCTACTCACCTATTAAAATCACTTCTTGCTCTCTGACCACCAACAGCTTTGTTGCAAACACATTTGTGGCACCAGCAGTTATAAAATGGTCAAAGGAGTTGGACACACAAACATAAAAATGATGATCTACCTGAAGGCGGCCAGGTACTCGGCGTCGCCCATGGGAGGTTTCAAACCGCCTGTCCATCCCACATTCACATTGAAGCCCCTGCCTGCACGAGCACCAACCTGCACAAAGAGAGCAAAAAGACAGTGGCACTTATGATCAAAATTGGGACACCGGTGATGCACGGCGCAGCAGAAGAGAACAGGAGATAAGAGCTCTTCAAAGGCAACGGAAGGGAATGATTATGATTTCTAAATGAAAGAAGGATGGCTGTTAACTCAGCACCCCTTAGCTTTTGTTTTTGATCTTAATGCAATTTGTCAGATATTCTTATGGATCAATTGATTCATAACGTGCGAGTAGATCATGAATGTCAAACGCTACATAGGCAGAGGCAGAATAGCTAGTCAAGCAGCATCACTGTAGAAGTTCATTCATGAGTGGTGGAGGTGTCACCAAGCCTGTATCTGGACCAGTAGATTGGCCATGAAAATGGTTTAAAGGCTTTAGAAAAGAGGAACTTGGTAGCTGCCAGACAGAAAAAGTTGCTTTCAGTTTGACCTCACCCGTTTCGGGGTGAATCTGCTGATGGAAGGGTCTGAGGATTCTTCTCTCTCTTTGTAGTCTCTCTCCTGACACTGCACCATCACTCAACGTGTCAGAGGGAGAAATGATTGACACCCACCTGGCAGTGTAAAAGTGTGTGAATGTGCTCATGCTTTTGTGTCTGCGTAGAGGGAGAAGACACTTGAAAGGGAAAGAATGCCGAAGAGCATCGCATTGTGTCTGTCTCTATTCTTCTCCCTGTGGACGGGATGTTCACAGGAAAATGGAAAACACATGAGGTCTTGAGTCCTCTGCCAACTGGTAATGTACCCACACGCATGCGCTCACGCACGCGTCACAGTCAAACCATTTCTGTGGATGCTCAAGGAATCTTGCACTTCTGCCTGTCTTTTATGTTTCAAGAGTTGCTGGAGCACATTAAGCAGTCGCTGGTTACTGTGGGGTGTTTTGGCCATGACATCAGAACTCGACCCCATGGGGCGTTATATACCTACAAGGGGGGACACCAAGACTCCAGAAGTTTACCGCACAGCTCAAAAGAGGTTGAGGGGCCACTTAAGGCAAAGCCACATCCAAGCTGGCGAAACGTTTTATGTACCGTCCCTCATCAGGGGACTTTATGGGAAAACATCGCCTATGCTCCCTCCTCATTAATGTGGGGGAGGATGGAGGCTGAGGGGAAGAGACGTGGGGGACTCATTGGGTTGTGAATGCCACCGTGGGCTGGGGTCAGCTCATCTGAGGGGATAATCAACACTTTTGGTTTCTAGTGAGACCGCAGGCGGAATTCATGGGCATCTCCATTTCCTGTACACAAACATAGGCATGCAATTTGGCTCCATGCATCCTGTCGAGGAGTTAGAGTACAATAAAAGCTGAGAATGTCATTTGTCGTCTGTTAACTGTGAGTTGGTTGCATTAGCTTGGAAAATAATAAATGGAACACCACAGCTTTAAAGGCCAAACTCCTAAAGGGACATACATTTACTGTTTTGGGTCCTGTAGTTTTATTCCAAGACTTTAGAAAGATGTTCATACAATTGTTTAGTAAATTGTTGGGAAACATTTTATATTTACTCAACTATGCTTGTGGTATTTTCTGTGATGCAGAGATCAAGATCCCTACTGTTGTGGGGTTCCACTCCATGTAAACGATCATGGAGAGGGTCACTCTATAAAGATGAACTCTCACCTGATCAAACGTATTAAAACCATGTGGAAACATCAAAACAAGCAGAAAATACTTGACACTAGATGGAGGTAGACATGAATATGACAGTGTTTTTCACAGAAAAATCCCAAAAGAAGCATCGTAATGACTGAACTCTGACTGACTGTTGCTTGCAGAGCTCAAGTCGCGCATTCCAACCGGACACATGAAGAGACGGACCACATGAGGAAGCTGCAGACTGGAGGCAGATTTACTTCTCATGATTAAAAACTTGCGTTTTTTTCACCAATTCAATAGAAGTCAAAACCTTTCCCTCGGCATCGTTGTTTTCACATTGATTGGCTGCGTTCTGTTCAGTTTTTTTTTTGTTTTGTTTTGGGGGGATGTGAAGATCCTGAATCATTTTTTCTCATCTTTCTCATTATTTCATTTTATTTTTGCTTTGTATTTTAAATTTGAATTTCTACTTCTGTCTGCACTATACACGTCAAAAATCAATAATTAAAAAAGGAACAAAATTTAAAAATAAGCATAAAAGACTATTATTGATAGACCTTGAGCATCAATCAAATGAATTAAATCTTTTTTCTAACACAATCAACCCTGTTTTGCATTTATAATCTGCAAAGTCATTTCAACAAGCTGAAGAAATCTGGAACCAAAGGCGACCAGGATCAAAAGTGATATGTGTCGAGTACTTCAACATCACTGAGACCACGCACGCAGACTTTGATACTGACCTCGCTGGGATGACCACTGCCAGGGAAGAAGTTGCCGTTATCATATCGATGGAGAGAAATGTACAGCACGCTTGGATCCTCGTAGAAGGCCTCCTGGGTGCCGTTCCCATGGTGAATATCCTGCATAGTCAATGCTGCAGTTTAAAAGAGTGTCCAGGAGAGACATGGATAGAGTTGCTAAAGCATGACTAAGGAAGATATTTCAAACCCAGAATCTATTTTCCACGGTACCATTAGAGTTCAGGAGCATAGGCAATGCCAAATGTGCAGCATATCTCAGACAATGACAGGGGATGGCGTGACGCATAGAGGAAAGAAAAAACAAAGAAAAAAAACAAACTTCACGCTTAAAATGTGTCTAAAGACACAACAATTTACTATGTGACAAGTTGATTTTCAAATTACATGATAGTCATTATTTCTATCACAGTTAATTCCAAACAGAGATGATTTTGGTCATGGAAAGCCAAGCAAGGTCATCTCGGATTGAACTGCGTCTTTAAGAGAAACATCTTGTTGCATTTCTCAAAGTTCAAGAGGCAGCTAAATTATAACATGATAACAACTTGAGTACATTTTAAAATAACTTGTATCAGGATATGATCAGTTCATGCTGAAAGACAGCATGTATTATGAGTGGTAAAATGAAATGCAAACTCATCTTTGAGTTAAATGGAAAAATGAAACCCTTGTTGCTGAAAGGACACTCAGCGTTTTTGGTTGCTGATTAGAAAATTATGCAGGAAGTTGACAAGCCATGCCAACGGCAAAGCTTCCAAAAACACTATCGCCACTGTATCTGGAATAAAATGTGAAAGTGACAAGTTCGGCTTGAATTTTCTTGTTCCAGATGAATCAAGTAGTAATGCACTTTCAAAGCAAAGACGAGGAAACCAAGCGCAGGTTTAAAACACATGGCGAGCAGCGCCTCGGACGTGGCAGTGAATTGGTTAGCGTGTTTGCAAGACGTGTCACATAGAGGTAACGTGTCAATGTGTGTCGGTGTATACTGCTAAAGCTACCGTGTAAGCTAACTTGGCATGCAGGTTGCGTGCATACGACACTTGTTTGTGTTGCATTCTCTTCATATGGGGACCAGTGATGGAGGATCCTTACCCAGTCTACGATGAGAATCTTGCTGACGTTGAGTTTGTTTTGGAGTTGTTTCGCAGCGATGGCCACAGAGTTGAAGAAGCAGAAACCCCTGTGGCCAAAAGGAGAAGATGAAAGGCTGTCACATGTGTTCATAAGGACATCTTTAATAAATTAATATCACAAAACCACCACATGAGGAGTCAGAACATCTACGACTAATCAGGTCCCAGCGATTCAGTCCAGATTCTACTGATGGTGGTTCAGACACAGTTCAGAGTTAAACAAGGACGCTGACATTTGAATCATTCGTTGCAAACACATTTACAAAGACGTAAACTCATGTCAGTGTTATGAAGGTTCACTGGCATTTAAAATCCTTTCATCAGTGTCTGTATATGTATAAATAAAACGCATTTTAATTGATCAAGAGGACACTGTCCTTTGGTTTACATCGAACTGTTATAGATTTCGCTTACAATTGTATATGCTGCCTCTATTGAATTGCTTATGTCACAAGAAAGGAAAAATAAAGAAGTTGAATAAACATTTTCTATTGTTGATTAGAACACATATGACTGGATTAACTTTAAAAACTTAAATATTTAATTTTATTAATCCTTATCTGAATTGGCTGAATTCATAATCCTAATCATAATAACTATATTCTCCGCCTTTACTCTGTGATAGAAGTAGATGGAAATGATTTGCTTTTTCAGGCCCTTGTACTTGCGGTCAAAAGGGAAGGTATGCCAGAAAGTGTCGATGTATGCAAAACAATGGCAGAATAAAGGAAGTTGCGGTGTCAGAATGACTCATAAAATATTATGGGGTTGTGCTAGCGTGGATGCTACATGATAGATGTCATCCAAACAGTGCTTCGAAAGCAAAGCCAGTCATCATATAAATAACCAGGGACTTGGACTGCCGAGCAATGAACACCCAGCCGAATGTGGTTACTTTGCTCACGCGCACACATCCTCATGCATGTTCTTTTGAGGCGCTTTGCTGTGTTTTTGAAAGCTTAAAGAATCAGAGAGGTGGAGGTACTTTGCTCCAGGCACCAGCCAGGTAACAGACATCACAGAACCTCAGCCAGCATGCGCACATTAGAAGGCATCGACTCTCTCTTGCTCACGAGCTGATCTGTAATAAATCCTTTGAAATACTCCAAGGCCTCCTGGCTCTTGGCATGTGTGTGTGTTTGTGTGCGTGTGTGTGTGTATTTGCTTTCATGCTTACAGAGGGGAAGAGTGGTTAGCGTGGTGTCCAGGGGGCCTTACCACTGCAAAGCCATTCTGTAAGAGAAGACAAAACCTTAACACCTTTCTGCTCCAGTAAACATGAGAAAGCTCTTCACATTCATAACCTGACTCACTATTGTGCCCACTCATGGGTTTCACTGATGTCACACCCTGTGATAGAAGCAAAGGCCACTCATAGGTAGAGATATATAGATTAACGGTGAAGTCATGACGACATGCCTCGCTGTGTATTTTACTGCTTCATTTCACAACTAGTTGCAGCTCCACATGCAGAACGTGCAATGGCATCTACAGAGGTTGGCCATAAGAAGCAACAGGCATCATCACCGCTTTTCCTTCAGAAACGAACAGCTGTGCTGTTCAACGGAAACGATGACACACTGTGTTCTTTATCAGGAAGAGAAACAATAACCAAAAAAGTTAACCCACGGAACCAGACGCACCTTTAGCTCTCCCTGAGCCACCTTCAGGGCCAGGTCAGTCACACAACCTGCTGCAATACGGGAAGCTGCTGAGGTGTGAAGCTCGTTCCAGACTGTATCGTCGTCAACCTGTTAGTCAAACACTGATTCAGCCTGATCTTTGGAAATTATCGCAGCACAGTCATAGTTCCAAATGTTCTTGTGCTGATTGTAGTTGTCAGCAAATAAACACAGATGACGCCATTTGCCAAGATAATAATCTTGTTTACAATGTTGCCTATTAAGTCCATCATACAAAAAAATACTAAAGGTGTATAAAATGTGTAATAATATTTATATTAAATAGCACACTTTTATTAGCACTTCCAGAGTTTCAGTTTTATGACTCCTTGCCGATGTGTTTAGCGGTAAGCGTGTGTTGGCGTGTGTGGAGTCACGCAAAATTCTGTTCTTTACACGAAGAGAAAATCTAAATAGAGAAATAAAAGTTATGTATTTGTTCTTGCATTGTCCAGCGGTGCAACATTTCAGTTATTCCTCTGTATTGGAGTCACATTTCTGGGAATGTGCCATGTTCAAGCAAAGCAATCACAGGAATTTCTTTTATCGCAGACTTTGCCATCTTGTTCCAATCACGCTGTACAGAGAAGCAGAGAAGGGCCGAAAAACCAGGCGGATCAGTCGTCTTATCATCAGACGCCCAGCTCCTCTCCTTCCCTTCTGTTCCCTCCTATCTTATATGGCTATCACTTTTAGTTTGTAATTCAATTAAATAAGCTGGAAATTCCTTTTTTCAAACGTGTTCCTGTCAGGTTGTCCACATCAGCAGCACACAAGCTCTTCACAACCTTCGATTTGCATTTGAGTTTGAGCCATATTTGAGCCAAAAGCAACAGCGTTACATCAATAGTAATTTGCAGTTTTGGCGGTTTAACATTCTAAAATGAAGACTAATCAGTTGTGTTTAACTTGCAATTAGGCCAATGGACCTATTCCAGCACAAGCACTTTGAAAGGGGTGTGAAAACTAACCCCCACTCCTCCGCAGAGCAGCTTGACCACTGGCTGCAGCGAGACGCCTGCACAAAGAAGCAACAGGTCACATCTCATTCTCATTCATCGGTTCATATGTTAACAATAGTAATAACGGTCATACCAGCCACTTTGGGATTATCGGTCCTGAGTCGGTTGGTGCCATACAGATGTACATGTGCTTCTGAATGGACTGACTGCAACTCTTCTAGTGTGGCCTTCCTGCTGCGGATATACTGTGTGCATGCACACACACAGAGTGGTTATTAAAATGCAACACTGTAAACCACAATGAATAAAATCAAGCAAAATGAAAAAAAAACAAAACATATAGCAAATTAGGTGAAGACACAAAGGCATGTGTCCTTTTCATCAGTCGATCAGTTACTGACGACTCATTTCGTGCAGGTCAATGTTGTACCTCACATTGGTCTCTCAGGCCTCTTTCACGCAGTCTCAGCCAAATACTCTGGACTCTCCCTGCATGCTCCGGGTGGCGGCTATTGTCTCCACAGAAACACTCGTGCTTCAGCATCTGCGCATCGTAAACCAGACCTGGACACGCAAGGTCACCATCAAGAGCTGTGTGTTTGAATTAAGGTTGAATGGATTTGCATTGCAGTGTCACTTACCTGTGGTAAAACGTAACTGAACATCTGAACCGGGATTGGTTACCGGGTGGGGTGGAATGGTTGTGAATGGTTTTGGTGCCACAGAAAGTGAGGTGGACGCAGGTGAGGACTGGGTCCGTGCTAAAGGCTGGTGATGCCACATCAGGACAGGCTCCGTTGGAGGGTCCAACTGGAATCGGTGTATAATCTGTCTCTGAGAGTCAGGAAAATGAAAAATAAGGATATACTTTAGACGTAATATACTGTACATACATACATAGATACATATACAGTATATTTCCCAGCATTTAACTTAAAAGAAATCCAGTTGTCAAACACCAAATCATAAACATAAAACTACTTTACTGATGTAAATACAACCAAAAAGGTGCTCTCCCGCTCAGACATGCGCTCGACTTCTTTGCTGTGACTACAGTGCCCTCTTTTGACTGAAAGAAAAAACTAACCTGTACACAACTTATTTGTGGCCATTGCTGCATGCTTTATGACATAAATTGAAGACAACGTTAGGAAATAAACAGCTATTATTTGTCATAGGGCCCCAATAATCTGACTAGAGAAAATGAGAAGTATGAATCAACCCCTTCAAAGATCAGTTTAAGACGAGGTTTGCATGAACATGCATTTAATTACCGGTGTTATGGAACTTTCGATCAGGCTATCTCGTGAGGAGGTATTGGACTCTGTGTCATAAAATGAGTCTTTGCTGGTAGTGCTTTGTCTTCGGTGAAGGTCTTCCTCACATATGGAGCCAGACTCTGACCCACAAAAAGACCCTGGTCCTGAGCCAGAACCGGAGCTGATTTCCTCAATGTCCATTTCTTCTGACTGGATCTGTGAGACACCAAAACATTGAACAACTTCGAGTCGTTCTAATCACCTCACAGCGTCCACCTACCTTCCGTTGAGCCTTGAGCTTTTCAAGCATGTTTCTGTGGCAATGTTGTTGCAGCTGAAGCTGTGTGCGAGACATTCGGTTGGCGTGCGGATGAAGGAGTGTGTGGCTGTAAGGTGGAGGTTCAGAACGCGTCCTCTCTAAGCGCTTGTGGGTTGGAAAATTGAGCATGCCATTTCTTCTGTTTGGTGTTGGGATGTGACACTGCTGTTGCAGAGACACAGGACTGAAACCTTGAACTGCAACAAAAAAAATACAACTAGTTTGAGCACAGATCACTGACGTATTTCAGGTGATACAAATGTTCTAACTTTTAATAGAGAAGACGTAAAAGGGAAAATGTAGCTGTTGTTTAACCAGCAGAGGGCGCTCTTGCAATATTTATGGCACACAACTAACCCCAATTAACAAAAAAATGCAATGCCACTACATTAGACACAGTGTGCATACTGCTAAATGGATAAATACAGGCCAATCTACGCATTCGATTATGAATATTAAACCCCCAATATATGCTTGCGTCGATACTCCCTCTTTAACACTGCAGCAGAAGCTAGACAGAGTTCAAATCCAGCTTGGGGACTCTGTGTATTTGCAGCAAAACCTGGCTGCTTTTGGTTTGATTTGTGGATTGAAACTTACAAGCGATGAGTTGTGGGTGCACCATTCCAGTTTGTGGCTCCATGACAAGCACTGGGTGCAATTGCTGAGAAAGCAATAGGCTGCTTCTATCCATGTAGGCCTGAGGAAGAGCAGAAACTTTGGGCCTCTGAGCTCCTCCAAGGTCAGCCTGTTCAGAGATTATGAATGTGTTTTTACCTTCCAGTCTGAGACATTAAATGCCGAAAGGCTTTGGTCACCATGTAAACAATTCAACATACAGTAAATGTAAATGAGAGCTCACCTGGGCAGGTAGTCCAGCAGTAATGTTTGGTGTGGCAGTCGGGTTAAAACCGGAAAACCTGCCATTTTTTAGATGACGTCTCGGAGCCTTAAATAGATCGAGAAAGTGAGTTAACATTTGCAATCAGTTGTGATGCATTCTATAAAGGTGAAACACACTATAGGCAGAGGACGAAGAGAGTTTCAAACGCAGGAGACATTGCACACAAATAAATACGTACTTCTGAACAACTTTTTTATAAAAAAAAAGTTGAACTAATGCTTTCAGTGAAGCAATACAAGACCAACAGAATAAGTAGACAATTGTTATTTTTATGTGAACATGATCAAAAGACTGAACTAGTAGTTAAAAATAGAGGACTTCCTAGTTTTACAGGGTTACACAGAAGATTAATGCGAGACTCACTGACGCAAAATTCTGCTGGAAACTAAGCGGGAAAAATACACCAGGCCTTCAAAATCAAACATTCAACAATCTCAGAAGCCTGCACCACTAAAGAGTGCTACTGTGTTTTACTTGGGACAGGGCAGCTGTGCATCTGGGCAGGAGTCATAGTGGACAGTGGGGGGAAAAGTTGTGTGATTAGACACGTGTGTCTCTGTCCCGAAACCAGGGACACAAAGAGTGTGGGAGGGAATCATCGGTAAGGCTGCCGGCCTTCTTTCTGAGGCTGCCAGCATATACACAGTCCAAGTCTGGGAGTGGATTTACTGTAATACTCTGCACTCTTCTGACCACCCAGAACAGGTCTCAGACATCTCAGCTGTTGTGAACGATTTCTTATCTTTGTGAGAATTGCTGCTTGTATGTGAAAGTAAAGTAAGTGACGTCCCTCTGGACCATAGGAAGTAAGCAACACTGTGAAACCCATCACAATTTGACATGAGTGATTCAACAGAGGGACCTCTGAAGACGTTTAGAAGAGGTAGAAATGAGAATATACCGCATGGGTCACAGGTAGGGTGCTGTTCTCTGAATGGATACTGTCATTTGGAGAACTACACCCCGATGCTGGGTTGCTACTGGCAGATGGATCTGAAAGGCAAATACAGTAACACAACAAGACAATGCATGTTACTCATACAGGAGTAAAAATATTGGCAAAATAAGTTGGAATACAATACCCAGAATTTCAGTGTGGTGCTTGATAAGTGGAGGGGCACTTATTTTACGCTGCAAAGGATTTTGGCGGGTCGTACTGAGCTTCTTTGATTTCAACTTCAGTGTTGGCTCTGAAACTGCAGTAACACATTGGAGCAAATCATTATCACGACAAAATAAAAACACAAAAGCCAACAGTGTTGCATTTAATTGTCATATAAAGCATGTTAAAATGCTATTGAGGCTGACATTAGTTCAAACAATAATAAACCTGAGCAGATGAATGTGAGATTTGTGTTCATCCCAGAGAAAACAAAGGCAAGAGGGAGTGTGTGCGCAGGCACCCGCGGTTTCTGATACAAAGTAAATAATGATGTTTTGAATGGAGAGTATGCTCTCAGAGATAGGCAGCAAGATGAAACCAGTCTCAGTCACACGCAGTTCATTTTACACCTAACAGAGCAAAAGCTATCTAACCGCTCCAGTCTTTATGTTTTTCTGTTTGTGTTGTTTCTATGTCCATTTGTGCTTGCTTCTCGGCGCCTGTAGGCCTCCCGCTAATGACTTTTCTTGGTCTTACTGGAAAAGTTTGACCATTCCCTCCCACACCTTCTCACTTCCATCCTTGCAATACATAATATAAAGACAGTTTGCTGAGACAGCTGAAAGACCCACACTGAACAAAACATGACAAAGAGCTTTACAATCAGACGACTGAAGCTGATCTCAAATTTCACCAAGTACACCATAAGAAAAAAAGCCCTGAAGGTGAAAACGACCATTAGAGCCAGAGGAGAAGTCCTACCTGTCCGGCGAAGAACCTTGTGCTGGTCATAAGATCTCGGTTGGGGCTCTTCGGGAACATTAAGTCTGAGAAAATGTTGAATACAAGATGTGTTTCAGAAGTCATTCACTATAAAAAAAGAGGGACTTTGCAACAGTATTAGTTGGCTCACTTGTGTGAAGGAGTGCTGAGGTTCGGGACGACGCTCTCATGAGTGGACTGGTGCCTCATGATGATGTGATCTCGAAGCTTCTGTCTAACCAGGGGACTGGCTATGGCACCTTGGTATGAAACATGAGCCGTTTATATCAGTATGAAAGGAGTTCAGCTGGCATTTGGGGTTGAAAAGGGAAGACTAAAATGGTTCAAAAACATGCTGTATGGACTGTTTCCGGAGAAATACAATGTCCTTATGAGTCTGGCATTTTTGGGAAGTCATATTATCCTTCGAATTGTAATGGATGTTTGCTATCGTCACGTGCTGGCGGATTTGCTCTAACTCCAGCTAAGTGCTGGACTTCATGCTGCCTGTGACCAGATATTTAACAGGTCCATTTGCCGGTAGAGGAGAAGACGCGAGTGGAGACACACAGATGGATAATTTCAATTGCCACTATGGTCTGAGCAAAGTGCATCTGTTCGACATTAATGGAGCCCACATGAGGTCAAAGTCAAATTAGGAATCTTGAAATCTTTCTGATCTTTCTGCTCCCTGATAATTTGATCTAGTAAATTATCCTACTAGCCATTACTAGTCATTATATCCTTAAATCTATGATTTGTTAGAGTCAAGAATTCATTTCCTGTTTCTACTTTGACAAAATTAAATATATATGCAAACAATGAAACGAGGTGCAGTCATCATTTTATAAGCTTATGGCATAATTACACTATTTTTTTCGTCATAATTCTTAGACTTCCGAGCACACTATGGCTTTTTTGTTTTCCATCACTGTGATGTAGGAAAGGTAATTTAGAAGTAAAAAAAAATAAATTCTAATGCAGTTAACAGATCCAAACCTTGGGCCTTTTTTGCATTCTACACAGGGCAAGTCAGACAAACCAACCAAAAAAAGCACATCCTTAAAAGTCAAAGTGTTTTTTTAGATTAAGGAACCAGACACTCCCAAAACCCATGTTGTGCACGGTCCACTCTGACCTTATTCTTTCGGTAATGGCCTACATTGGCTAGTCATCTGTGAGTAGCAGGAGAACACTGTCTTCTGTTCAAATTGTTTTTCAATGATGCAGTAAAACGAACTGGGTGCTGTCATGTCACACTGAATTTGTGAGTGAATAGGGCCTTCAGTGTTAGACAAGCTGAAATAACTATGGCAAAGGTGACCCTCATCTAACCCTTGCTTGAACCTAAAGGCCTAGCCCTTTACCACAGACTAGACTCTCATCTTAAACCTGACCTTCAATTAGCTGATCAGTCAATAACCATGTGAATGTCAGCCATGTCTCTACTCACTCTGATGAGAACAACTCCATTGGAAAGTATGGGACGAAGAATGAATTCATCACTAAGTACTGTGATCTGTGTCCAGCCATGTCAACATAGAGCTCAGTAGAAAATAAGTAATACTCACTCGGCTCATGTTTGCTCTTCAGAATCAGATGGTGCAGCTTTTCTTTTTTTTCTTCAGCCATCTGTCTCCGCCTTTGGTCAGAGTGAAACTACAGACAAAAAAAGCTAAATTAAGTAAACCGATTGCATGGACCATCTTTTATTAAACATGGCATCAAAGCTTCACAATAAAGCACCAATCTTTGTAAACCATGTAAACTAAATTGCTGTGAGGCGAACATGTTGCAAGAACATTGATGAAACATGCAGTTGCGAAAAACACCAGCGACAAAATGCCCAAAATGATCGTATTCAGCATTCACCCATGTGAATTTACCCTCTCTTCAACACGCAACATTTCTCACACACATCTGTATTCAAAGCAAACCGGAACTGTGAACATTAGAATTGTGACAGTAACAGCAGTGACCACGGTGGGAAGAGCTTGAAGAGTGTCATTGAGTCAGCGGTAACAGCCCCCAAGTCTCTTTCTCCCCAAATGGCACAAAATTGTGCTTAGGCATGAGTAAGTTATTAGTCTAAACGTGTATGCAACAACGTTAATAATAAATACTGAAATATTTCTTGATAGTACTGACTCAAAGCTGTTCCCACACCCCATCTCAGAGGAGTGAGTAATAGCATGTTTGCTCTTACCTGCAAGGCCTGTGGGCTTATCTGGGAACAATGCTGAGAGGAATGTTTTCCCAGGAAGAAGGCTGGATGAGGGGTTAGCATGGCAGAACGGAAGTCCGGATGTGCCAACCTCTGCGAGACACTCAAGTCCATATGCTGCTCCCAACGTTTGGGCAATAGGACTTTAGGGAGGATCACATTGACTACAAAGAGAGAAACATGGAGGACATGTGATTTAGTCGAGTCCAGGGATAGGCAACTCATTGAAACATTAACAACAACAAATATAGAGAACAGAACTAAACGTCTATTCACAGCTATTGTTTCCAGACATATTAAGCCCATGGCTCTTGTTCTGGTTGGAGTGACAATAAATACAACAAATTAGGTCCAAATTTCTTTTAGCTGTGAACTTGGAACATGTCTAATGTGGTAGAGTGTGTTGGTGTCGATCGAAATCCAAGAAAGAAAAAAGCAGCATTTAATTCTGAAATGTGTGCAGAAACAATTCATAGAGCTCAAGTAGGTGATGATGCCATGCTTCATCACATTTGAAGCATCATTTCCATGAGACACTTCATGCTCTTAATTTCACTTCACTTTTGCGCTCTTCTAGGAGAGCATTTTAATTTCTTCCATGTCATTGTTTCCAACATTACAACCAGCACTTTATTCAGATACGGAAAGGTGAAGATGGACTGGGAAGACTGATTACTTCACCATAGCCACTAACATGCATGAAAAACGTTTATCAATTATACGATTGTTTATGTCATTTCAACCCTTGTGTACATGAGAGATGCTGGAGCTACACCAAACACTCCACAGCGTCTTGTTACTGGAAGCAATGGCTCAGAACTTGTTGATGGATAATCGACAGAAAGCGACGGTTGAATATAGCTTTTCATTCACCCAATAAAGGATCTAAAACAGGCTGTCTGTGTGTCCGTGGCATGGAAGCACTGACTCCAGTATTGCAGAACAAAAGCTCAGGGGCCACAAATAATCCACTGGTGGGTAGAGGAGCACGACCCTTCTTCTCCGGAGGACTGCATCAACATAATCTTAAACATTGCCTAATATTAGAACAGACATGCATGTGTTCTTTTATTAAATCAGCTCAAAACCACTCATTTATTTCCCTATTTACACGTCAGTGTGTCATTGCACACATCGGAGAGAGAAACAAGAGAGATGGCTCTTGGCAGTACAGGTTTCATAGTTTGTCAAAGAAACATTCTGCATTCATTTTAGCAACAATAACGACACAAGCACAGGCAGGTAGTGCTACGGTGGTCGCAAGTGGACACACTTCACGGACTCGTGAGTTCCATGAACCAGTTTGAGAAAGAATAAATAAGGATCAAATTATAAAAGTTCTTTGATAAACAGCATCATCAATATCAAGATGGGACACTGACAGTTTACGTGCATGTATTTTGAATAGAATACATCATTCAAACATATTTAACAGCAACATATTTCATAAATCTATACAGTTCATAGATGATTAAAAGGCTTTTATTTCATTTCACACATTTTCCATTCTTCAATGTAAATTATGCAAATTGCTAAATTCCCATCACTGTTTTAAACATTTAAAATGCAGTGTTTCCCCAACACCAAAGGGAAACACTGCATTTCATTTTTTTTCATTCCAGGATGGATAATATCCTTTAATCCTGCCAAGGAATGTCTCAGCACTGATACAAGAGTGCAGACAGACCTTTAGGAAAAAGGATTTTAAATGATTTCAAAACAAATTACAGTATGTTGTGATGTTAAGCTGTTAAACAACAGAAAAACCTGCATTACAATGAGGAGAAGTTTTAATGATGCTTTGTAAATAAGGAGAGACTAGTTTTGTGTCTCAATAATGACTGTGAAAAGATGGTGATAATAACATGAGGAAAAGTGACAGTCAGCTTCAGCATTTGTGGGTAGTGTCTGTGATGTTTCGCTCACTTAACAACAAATGTGTCAGACCACACAATTGGCAGGTTTTGCCCAAGTCACAGGCAATATCCTTAACCAGATGGAGGAGTATCTTTTGGGCTTGCTCTTGAGTGAGGGAAGAAAATTAAAGCAAGGTAGAGAGCAAAAGAACAAGACACAACTGAAAGCCAACTAAGCATTCCAACCACCATTTCCCACCAGTAAAATACAGTTATTTCATTCATACACTAAGTCATCATAACATATGTGAATACCAGATCATAAATTCACAATTTGAGTTCTTCCACTGTGTATCAAATACCTACAAGACAAAATGCAAACTCAAAAGAGAACTTGATGCTGTTTTGAGTGCTATAGTGAATGACACCTAATATCCTTAAATCCTGCCAAGGAATGTCTCAGCACTGATACAAGAGTGCAGACAGATACAGTGTGGAAAGAGACACCTTGCTTCCTCTAGGGTGCTCTGACAGGGAAATATGGAAATGTACTGAATTCTACTCCAGTCAGAGAGCGGAGCCACAAACTATTAGTCAGTGCAAGTCAATGAATTCCTGCTTAGCATTTTACTGGAGGACCTGAAAACGTTTATTACTGACATTGATGTGATCTTTGGATTTGAACACAGACACATACTGTTCATGACTTTTGCAGCAAACACAGTGGACTGTAAAACTAAATCCAAGAAGGCCAGAAACAAAATACAGCTCTGCCCCCTTGATCTGAAGAATGACTAGGAATCTGTCACCAAAAGGAACAGTTCTGGTTTGTGTTTCAGCATAACAGAATCCATGATCTCACCTAAGAAACCACAATCATCTAGTTCAATCTTACCATAGAAATCGGCACTTGAAGTATAGAAAATATGATGTTTTATCAGAGCTAGAAAGATAGTTTAATAGAACAAAACTAGCTCCAATTAGTCAAGTTTACTATCATCACAGTGATCAAGAGAGAGTTTCGCATGTTGCAGTCAGTCTTATCTTTGATCCAACACCCTCAACTGCCCTTTTTTTTCACCCCACTGACTCAATTTGACTCCTCTTTTTGCATATTGTAGTAATTAGAGATTTGTATTGCATATATAAAGTTAAATCTTTAAAGCAGCAGTGCATCAACTTCAAATAAGAATTTTAATTATTATTTTCATCAGAAGGTCGCAGTGCAAGGCAGAAAAAAATGACAAGCTGTAACTCATTTGATCACAAATCTTTGTCACTGGAATCCAACCGGTCCAGGAACAGTCAAGAGGAAACTCACCTCCTTTTGTTAGAATGAGATACCTTTTGCTTTGACAATTCAACATTCATATTTGTTACGCTTTCACAAATGTGTTGCCACCTTTTATTGACTCCAGATTCTGGCAATAATGCAGCATAGATTTGTATCTGTATTTAGGCGGTGGCAGGTGCAGGTATGACTACAAAAACTCTTAGATTAGAAAAATGATGTTCATTACAAATTCCATCAGATGGCATTTGTTATGTCCGTAGTTTGACAACAATCACAGAAACCGGATCTAGATGAAAAAAAAAAAAAGTGATACTTCCGCAGTCGATCGTTAGATGCTCGGTGGCTTAAAATAGCCCCAGGCTTACTTCTGTATTTTCGTAAAAGCATATTCAGAGAAAAACCATCATCCTCTTTCTGTGACCACACACAATCGTGCACAGACACACACACACACATCTTTCATTGCTCATTATAATGCAAGTCTGATAGGGGGGAAACTAATTCTGTAATCTGTTTTTAATCGTAACATAAAACATATTTGCCCGGAAGTCAGCAAACAATCTAAAGAGAGATTGAAGTACCAGAATATAGGATCAAAAAAGGCATTAAAAGAAAGCAATTTATTCATCTATCAACATCTAAATGTTATTCTGAGTGACCAGTTAAGAGTAAAGAAAGACAGAGCCTGGCCAACCTCCAAAAATGCTTTTTAAACAAAGTAACCTTCTGACCCTCTCTGTATCAATCGGCCTCAGGCTGATGCAAACTATATCATTTCCTTAATTCATGTTTGAAAAACTTTTGCTGGCACTGTACAAATGAAAGTGAGACGCTTCCCTTTTCTAAAGTTAGACAGGCCAAAAACATCCTCATAAAGGCAAACAGAAGAAGCCTTTTATTTTTTGTCATAAGATGTTTTCTCCATGTTGAGGGAGACAGGTGCATCCGTACTAACAGTCTGGCAACAGTTACTGTCAACACCACAGTGACATATTTGACTTTGAAGTATCAATCCATAATAATGACTTCAGTTTCTGGATCATACGTACACATTGTGAGATGAAGTGAAAGGTTTTCTTTAAATGAAGCAATAAAAAATGTTTCTGCTTTCAAACATCAACAATAAAGAAAAAAATATGCGGGACCACAAGGCAGAGGACACTGAAAGAGTCACGTGGAGAAACCAGATATGAAGAAGAAGGTACGGGCCACGCAGGTGAACAGCCTTGTGATGCGTTTGCCTCCTTATCTCTGACTTCAGAACATATAACAGGACACATGGCACAGTCCACCTTTAGCAGCCTCCCGTCAATTGTTCATTGAGCCAATAAATTAAGCTCATCCCTCCAGATTTAGTGGAATCCACAGCTGCTGCGGACATTCAGACCTTCTGCTTGTGAACAGCTGGAGTATGAATCTTCCAATGTGAGCACCCTTTTGTGCGTTCACTGTCAACACACACAGATAATAATAGTTTGCAGTTGTTTCCTTTGAGTGTACACAGCAGGTCTTTGTGTTTGCACAAGTAGGAACCGTGTGTGTGACAGTTGTGTAACCGTTTGCTGGTTTTAGCGTATAAATAGATTGCATTTGTTTCTATTGAATAACCTCCTCTATTTGCAAGTTCAAGTTGGGCTTATTTTTAGCGCCACCTGTTTGTGTACACTTGTTATTGGGAGCGGGGACACTAGCTTTGTGTATTTGTGTTTCCTGCCATTAATAGTATGACACCACTTGTTTGTACATATGCAGCATGAGCTGTGACTGACAGGAACAAGGATTTTAAATTATTTAAAAACTAATTTCCGTACGTTGTGATGTTAAGCTGTTTAACAATACGAACACTTGCATTACAGTGAGGAGAGGTTTTAATGATGCGGTGTAAATAAGGAGAGACTAGTTTTGTGTCTCAATAATGACAGTGAAAAGATGGTAATAACACTACGAGGAAAAAGTGACAGTCAGCTTCAGCGTTTGTGGGTAGTGTATGTGATGTTTCGCTCACTTAACAACAAATGTGTCAGACCACACAATTGGCAAGTTTTGCTCATGCCACAGGCAATATCCTTCACCAGGTGGAGGAGTATATTTTGTGCTTGTTCTTGAGTGAGGGAAAAATGAAATGCGAGCTCAACTTCAGGTAGAGATCAAAAGAAGAAGATACAAACTGAAAGCTAACTACGCATTCCAACTGAGAAGAGGCTCTGCAGCAGACCCAAGTCACAGGTGAGACAATGTCACTCTGTTGGCCTTTGAATGTGTCGGGATGCCCCTCGATAAGGGTTTGCAGCAGGCTGGGCGTCTTTCGAAAGGCCCCTGCAACTCAACCTCAGTTAAGCGGAGTAAAATGGATGGACAATGTTTCTGGCTCCAGCACAGTCATGAGATCAGCATGAGACGTGACTCTTGCCCAGGGGTGTGACATGTAAGAAAGAGGCTGGCACTGCTTCATCTGCAGAACAGCTGACTTCAGATGCTAGGTTTAGATTTAATTTACAAAAAAACGAAAGTGTGGATTATCCATAACATTAGCACGTACGAATCTCAACGAAGAGATCAGACATAAACAGAGCTTATCTCTGTTATGATTTTAACATGCATCACAAAGTTTGTGAGCACTGTAATGTAAATAAACTGAAACTGTCGTACACACATACAAACCAGCAGATTAAACTATTTACTGGAGATAGTTGTTGAAGAGGAGTGCACCAGCAGCCAGATGAGTTGATCTTAAATCAGGAAAAGGAAATGTGATCTAGGTCTCTGGCTGATCCAGAACACTGCACCTATTGTCAGTGCCCCGCTGTGGCTACTATGCTGAGAACACTGGGGACATTTAAAGGTTAGCTGTCCTGGGAAAGACTCAATATTCAAATTCACAACTGCCATGCAACAACACGGACGCTTGTTCACTGCCTGCACTAATAATTGGAAATCATTTCTGAGGTTAAGGGTGGGATGTCTGAAAATTCTGACAGGATCCTCATATCCATCATGAACAGCGAAACACTTATAACAGTTACAGTATTTGGGGGTTTGTGGTTTCTCCATGATGACTGTGTTGAGCATGGTATTCTGTCTAGTCCATCACAAATACACTACACGAAGATCACATCATCGATTAAAAAGGGAGCAGAATAAAGAATAATCATATCATTTCAACCCATTTTAAAAATATTTTCATTTTTCCCAACAGCTACTTCAAATTCACCCTAATTCCCTTTTTAAACCACATCCCTTTTGTATCAATATCTGTTTTTCTTCTGGGTCTTGTGCACTGAAAAGTTGTAACTTAATGAAAAACTGAATCATTAAGTGTGATAAAGTATGAAGATCATATTTTTTTTTACAATTGATGGTAAAAAACAAAAAAACAAAAAACGGTATCAACCATTTAGAATTGTAACTAATGTTCACAGAACAATGCACTCAATTGGTTATTTAAACATAATCTAAACAACAGCAAAGGAAGTAGGATTGGCAAAACTAATGTTGAGGACAGTCTCAAAGAAGAGCGAGCAAGTTGCTGAGTCTCACACGACCATCAAACACAAAAAAACTATCTGAGTTTCACAACAAAGGAAACACCTGAGGCAGCCACAACCTGCAGTGGAACGTGCTAATATTTTTGTAAGATGACACCACTAGTATGGAGTCAAAGGCTTGTTGTTGTTCTACGTTATGCCTTAGTACATGCACACTGACAAATTACACACTGCAGCAGAAGTGGAACACACCAGGTCGATTTTCACTTGGTTTTTTGAGAGGTGTCAGTATACTAAGCGTGGATTTTCCGCAAGTTGTCATACAAGAATTAGTCAAGTGTAGATTATGATGCAAATTCCTCCGTCACGGCAAACATAAAACTAATGTAACCAAACCCCTGCAACATCAACAAGGCAGTGACCTCATACTGTCCAAGAGAGAAACATGAGAGCATTAATCATGGTGAGACACCCACATACGTTGCTGTGTGAGTGCGTGTCTTCAGAGAAATGTGGGGAATGCTACATTTCACATTGTCTGTCAGACAGGGCAGAAAAGTAAAAGAGAAAGAAAAGACTACAATAATGGGGGGAAAAAAGTCACATAAGTTTCAGTTAAAGTCACATATGAACTTCAGCAACTATACACAAATATAAATCAGATTTTTTTTAAATTCAACATTATAAACCACAACGCAATTTGACACAAACTGAGGCTCTCATTCGAATCACACCCGGATGGCAGCCCCTAAAAAAAAACTCATCTAACATCCACTTCCATGCTGTGATATTAATAGTAACAGTACTACTTTCATTGCTGAATACAGGCTGTCCAGGATTTGATTGACAAGGCGGTGACCAGGCATATTCAAAGTCACCAAGTTACAAATGAGATGAATACTTTAAACACATGTTTAAAGAGAATAATTAAATAAGAATCGCATGCACACTTTAGTTGTTACTTTAGAAACGTAGTGTGTTTGCAAACCAGAGCGAATGAATTGAAAAACCACACGCTCGAATCAGCCATTTAACAAAAGCACTATCAATCCTTTATATCAGCATTCAACCTTTCACAATACTATCCTTAAAAACCAGAAGCACTTGTGTGTAGTTTGCATGCTAACACGCTAATTGTGCTAGTAAACACCGCTTACCTTGTGGAGGTGAAGTTCAAAAGCGGCATCAACAGTTGACAGAAACAACAATAGACGGGTTCAAACACTATCCCGACTGTCGCGCGAGTCTTGTGTTGACAATATAGGCGAAAGGCTCCGCAGTTGGGAGGTATGTGACTTCGTACCGCAGCCGCCCGTCAACACACATGCAGCTGTCAGCAGCTCTGAGCTTCACAGTTTCGATCTCATTCACAAGAGAAGCCGCCGCTCGCTGCCTGGCAGTGACGTCATGGTGCGCGCGCGGCCAAGCCTCTCCGTGCACGCGCTACGCTTGTGAATTTGCATGCGTGCCAGTGCAGACGTAATACAGATTATTTACCTTTCTGTCACACACGTGTGAAAAATCTATGGAAGTAAATTTGTGCCATCAGACTATTGTTTTTTTGTTTGTTTTTTTTTTGGTTTTTTTTAAATAAATCCACATTTTAAATGTCAATTACCTTTTTTTTCTGGTTCAATTTTACGATTTGAGAAAGTTACATATAGCGATTCATACCATAATTCGGTTTATTAAAAAAGTAAAATTAACTAAATAACACAATTATATAAAGTTAATATTTTGAATTTGAAAATCTGGACCTTTCTGGGTGGAATTTGCAAAAATTCCAAAAATTACCCCCAGGTGTGTGTGTGGGTGTGTGTGTGTGTGTGTGTGAGTGTGTGAAAGGTGTGTGTGCCCTGCGATGGACTCTCCACTACCTTCAACAGGACTAAGCGCTGGTTAACTGATGATGTAAGTATATTTTGAATTCTAAAAAAAAACATTTGCTAAATAATAGGGCTGGGCGATTTAGGATATTGATTATCGTGGAGAATTTTTGGATCATGTTGATTATTGGCTGTTGTGGGAAGACCAAAATAAAATAAAATAAAATAAAATAAACAACAAAAGCTGTTCACAAATTGAACAGTCTGACAGCCGAGGGGAAGAAGCTGTTCCAGTGACGGGAGGTTCTGGCCTGCATTCAGTGGCAATAAAGCAGTTAAGATATTCGCTGTAGAACTGTTTCAAAAAGTTTTACATTTCGCTCTTACTTTTTCATCTTATTTCCTGTATAAACAATCATCTCAGTAGCAACTTGACCAAAATGGCTGCCAGTTCGGTGGCGCATTTGGTGAAGAGCCGCATGAAACTTGGGATCG
Organism: Synchiropus splendidus; assembly: GCF_027744825.2. NCBI lineage: Eukaryota > Metazoa > Chordata > Actinopteri > Syngnathiformes > Callionymidae > Synchiropus > Synchiropus splendidus. Next base: position 9,499,459 of record NC_071339.1, read on the forward strand.
AGGCGCATGCTGCTCTGGAGTCACGGGTTGACCAGGCCTGGTCTACAGAGTTAATATATTTGCTCATGTCTCTTCAAAAGGCAGACAAAAAGACTGCCTGGCATGCAACTGCTACAGACCATATCACAATTTATGCCATCTCAAGTCAAGAGCTGTGTTTAATAAACAGCATCTTGGGCACATGAACTTTGTATTCCAGCGCAGCACAGGCCCACACAGCATCTCCCTGTTCACACGAGGGCTTGCCAAACATGACTAATGAGCCACCCTATTTATTTCATGTGACCAGGGCTCAGTGAGGTTTGCTGTTGTTCAGCTTATTGGAAAATTATGACCTGAGTTAAATAAATTAGTATCAACAACACGGAAGTCTATTTTCAACAACAGAATCTCCTTACTCCATCATTCTTGGCAGGACTTAACAGTCTATTCCGAAGTCATGAGGTCCACCATCGCCTGAATCATTCCAGATGCCTACGAACGGAATTTCATCCTATAGCCGCTAACCTTTTAACCTTCGCTGGCAAACAGAGCTCGGAAATTAAATCATACGTCCAAATCTGTAACAGGAACTAGGTCGGGTTTTATATTAAGAGCAGAGTTTCCTACTTCTTCACCTGTAAAAGACACTGTGTTAGAATAGGAGCTTTTAGAGAAGGTGGTATCTGATAAATAAGTGAGTATAAGATGAGAAATTTGTATTCCCAGTGAGGGCTGGTCTCCGTCAGGGTTGTGCTTTGTCCCCAAACCTGTTCTTGGTCTACATGGACAGGATTTCGAGGCGCAGCTCTGGTGAGGAGGGTTTGCGGTTTGGTGGCCTGAAGATCCAGTCTCTACTCTTTGTAGATGATTTGGTTCTGATGGCTTCATCATCGCGTGGATCGGTTTGCGTTTGAGTGTGAAGCGGCTGGGATGAGGATCAGCACCTTTAAGTCCGAGACCATGGTTCTCAACCGGAAACGGATGAATTGCTCTCTCCAGGTTGGGACTGAGATCTTGCGACAAGTGGAGAAGTATCTCGGGGTGTTGTTCTCATGTGAGGGGATTAGGGATTTGGAGATTGCTCAGCGAATTGGGGCAGCAGGGGCGGTATTGCAATCCCTTTGCCGCACTGTTGTCCATAAGAGAGAGCTGAGCCAGAAGGCAAAGCTCTATATACCGATCAATCTTCGGCCCGACCCTCACCTACGGTCATGAGCTTTGGGTCATGACCGAGAGAGCAAGGTCCCGGATACAAGCGGCTGAAATGGGTTTTCTCCGAAGCGTGGCAGGCGTCTCCCTTAGAGATAGGGTGAGAAATTCTGTCACTCGGGAGAGGCTCGGAGTAGAACCGCTGCTTCTCCACATTGAGAGGAGCATCTCATCAGGATGCCCTCTGGATGCCTCCCTTTGGAGGTGTTCCAGACACGTCCAGCTGGGAGGAGACCGAGGAGTCGACCCAGGACCAGGTGGAGAGATAACATCTCTACACTGGCCTGGGAGCGTCTCGGGATCCCCCAGTTGGAGCTGGTGGATGTCGCTTGGGAGAAGGGCGTTTGGCGTGACCTCCTGAAGCTGCTACCATCGCGACCCGGCAATGGATAAGCAGGCGACGATGGATGGATGGATGAATGGAAGATGAGAAATTTTGCTTATTTGCCTCCATACTCGTGCCAGAAGGGTGTGGTCAGCATTGAGCATGTTTACATGGTGGCTCAGAAAACCAAGTTTGGACTTTTGAAATGTGTCTACACAGCTAAGTCTGATCAGACTGGAGAGGAATTGGACTGTCTCTCAGTCGGACTACACCACCTGGATAATGAGGTTCATATCTGAACTAAGCTGGCGTGTAGCCGAGGAGCTGGACTATGACTGGACTGGGTGCTTCAGCGACACAGCGGAAGTCAATAAAACTCCTCAACAACCTTCTAAACATTCTGGAAGTCATGCCTGTAACCTGATGCAGTATGTGTGTTCCTCTGTCTCTCGGCCGATGTCTGCAGTGAACACATTACAAACCTGATGTCCGATGTCAGCTGTTCTGAAACTTGCGACGACGATGATCTGCAGGTGTGCACATTCGTAAAGGCTGTTTTGATCATCTGTTCTCACAAGAAGGTTAGGAGACATGATTTGTTGGTTTATGGAGACGATATAACCTCCATTTAGTCCTCCACTCCACGTAAATCATTCTTGGGATACAAAGACCACAGAGTCTCCGGAATGTTTTGTTTTATTCTGACTGATTCTGACTCTGGCTTCACTTAAGTTGAAGTACTTGTTTGTTAGCATGATCGCTATGTACTGCTCTTCCTTTACGCTCATTGGAACCGGAAAATCTGAAGAACTAGCGGCTATGCTCAGCATGTAACCGTACTCAAGGCCAGGTGATGCCAACACAGCAGCAGATACAGTAACAGTACACTAACATAGGGCAAAGTCTCTCAAGGAGACAGGAGCCCACTTCAGTTTCCTTGGATGGAAAACACAGTCTAAGACCAATGACAGCAAGAGGTCCTGTACTGTCCAGCACCAGATGGGGTGATCGTTGCCACTCCAGCTAAGGAACCTCTTCTAGATTCTTCAGTCAGAGCTTGCTCATGGATACTGGACACAAGACACAAGCAGCGGAAAGTGTAAATGAAGACACGTGTCAGCTCCAGGGTGAAGTTCTGAGGACTTTTCCTGGAGTCACAGGGAGCCAGGAGGAATGCAGAAGAATGCCCTCAGGGGTGGAAGAAGTTGCTGTAAAATAGTCGCGCAGTGGCCAATGTCAGGAGCAAAAGTAGCACGTGGGTGATTCAACAGCACACACAAGGACACTGTGAGCAACTCATCTTCCCACCAATCGGAGATTGTTGCATGCAATTTAAGCAGAAGTTATAACCATAACATCGGAAGGGACCAAGACAAAATGCCACAGTACTTGACTGTGGAATGTGTAGCTGTCATTTGGACAGATTTCCCGGTAACCTGAGAAGGACCAAACTTTTTTTTCCCCACCGCTCAATTCAGTTTACACACTTGGGAGTCAACACACAATGCAATCTATTTCTTTCACCTTCTATTATAAAGCATTTAGCTCTTCACTGACATGATTCCATGATGTGCTTCAAGTGTTCCAATCCAATTTTAAACTTGACATCTTAGTATGTAGCTATATTCCCTGAGCTCTACTGGACGAAATGTATATCCTCCCAGCTGAGTTTGAGACCCTTTATATTTACATTTGGATTGAGGAATAAAGCTTTGGAAGCAGTAAAATATAGAGCAGATTAAGGCAAAAAATAAGTCTAGGAATATTGATGCAGGGACTCAACTAGTGTCAAGCGCAATATTAGAACCAAAAAAGACCATGCAAGTCTTGAAAAAGACAAATTAACATTAATAAACAGATTAAATAAATGCACAAGATGAGCTGATCCTTTCTTAAAATATGATTGAAATCAGAAAAACAGAGACAGATCATATCTAAAGACTGTTTAGTTCCGGCGCCGCTTTCTCACAAAACGTGGCAGCTTTGAACTAAAAAAAGCCCCAAATCTGCATGCAGCGGTGGTCTAGCCTCAACAACCTTTCCATCAACAGCCGAACATATTGAACCCACACAGGGAGAAGAATGAACCATCGCTGTGCTGCTTTCTCTGGAAACTGATGATGCTGGAAATTTCAGCTTCACTACGCCTTCACACTCACATTTGTGGAAAAAGGTGAACACACTTCAGAGTTGGTCCTCAGAAGAGCACATTTGGAACATTTTCGATAAACTTCTGAAGGAGAGTTTTATTCATTAAACTCTGTAATATGACACAAACCATAACTCAGAGGTGCTTTAGTAATTTGAATACAAGAGCTGAATGCATTTAAAGTGCCTATGGCTTGACTCACCAAGGACTCGTGGTGAGTGGATACCAAAAAGAAAATCATTCAAAGAAATCAAAAGGAGTCTGAATGCCCTTCATAAAAAAATGGTAAACCTATGAAAAAGGCTGTCTTAGTTATGATTCAATAAAGGTTTCAGTTAGAAAGGGCTTTTGGCAAATGTATTAGTATTAGTAATGAGACATCCAAAGCTTCATACAGTTTGGTTGAGTTTAGTTTACCGTATTTTCCGGACTATAAGCCACGGTCTGAACCCTGTGGCTTATAAAATGATTGATGATAAATGGCTTATATATGGATTGTTACTAGGGCTGCTCCAATCGATCGGCCACCGATTATGAAAGGCTGATCTCGGCGTGATCGGTGAATGATCGGTGGTCAGATGCAGCATTCTTTGGGAACTTTCATAAAAGAGGTTGATGACAGCTGCTTCAGCTGAGTGTTCTCCCTGTCTCCCGGAGCATCCCCCATTTTTACAGTCTAAAGAGCGTCATGCTGGCAAAAATATTGACCTCCTCACATCAAACCGATGACATCACGGGCGGTTTATTTACCTTTAGAGTGCTCAAATTATGCTGTTTCCACCCGCGTGCCCACAGCTCTGCCAAGAGACCATCTACTGGAGGGTGGAAACTTACTTTAAATGTAAATAAGATGTGAGGAGTTCATGATTCAAGTTCAGAACATTGCTGAGATTGTTTCACGAGTCGGTCTCTATGAACTAGATGATAACTAGAAGTGATCCTCACTCATTTTCTGCAGCACCAGTGCACACGCAGCTTATGGACTGGTGCGGCTTATGTACGAAAATATGTATGATCTATTTTCCTTCGTGGGTGCGGCTAATATTCCGGTGCGCTCTATAGTCTGGAAAATATGGTAGTTATTTATATAGTGATTTTTTTTTCAAAATATAAGACACAAATTACCCGATCCACATGTCTTTAACCCTTCCATGTACTTCCTCGAAGACAAGAACTAGATAAAAGTGGTGAATGAAGTCCAATCTTACACATGATTAATGCCAGACCCTCTTCAGTCAGAGACTTTCAGATGTTCAGATGTTGGCTGACATGGTTTGGGCCACCGGAACATGAATTATCAGCAGAAATGGGCCCCTCTGGCAGCAGGGTCTAGGATGCAGATCGGATGGGTTTCTGGTCCCATGTGACCATTGCACAGCTGTGATTGGTGCCAATGCTGAAGGGGCACCTTTTCCAGTGCCCCATGAGCAGCACTTGACGGACTGATGTGCAGTTTCCTCCAAAATACAATGGTTTATATTTTATAGGTGACATATTGGAGCTTTTTTTAGCTTTGAGGTGTTGCCATTATTTATCTCTTCTCTGCTGCTTTGAAAAACAAGCACGATAAAGTCTTGAAATGAAAGAAGTGGAATACGCTTTTAAAGATCACCAGACTTCTCAGTTACGGAGAAACAAAGTCCTGTATTTTTCTGAAAACAGGTCAGGTTGTGAACATTCTTAGAACTGCGGGTGGCACACGCTTTTGCGCCGATGTTTCAGTTGACGTCCTGCTGTGCCCTGCATCCACACCAACCTCGCGCTGAGATACTGTGGGAGTCGGTAAGAGAAGAGTTATGTCCCCTGGGGCCACTTCCAGCTGACTGCTTGTCTCTTAACCCGCTGACCCACGACCTTCCCAAACTAACATTCACACCATCTCATGATTTACTGTATCTGCCGAGGATAGCTGTAGCTTTGTAGTTTTTATCTCCAGGTAGGTTACAACCACATGCTTACTTTCATCCTTGCAGTACACTGTAGACTTACTTTGCCCTAAACTGTTGGTTTGTATTTGTGTTTTGTTGAGCTTTTCTGTCATGTAGATCTGCTCCAGAGATGAATGCAGGTGATAATATGCAGACTCCAATCACTTCTTTGAAACTCTTCTGGAGGAAAGTCTCCAACATCCTTCACATTGGTCTGCATCAAACAATGTGTGCAAACAAAGATTGACTGGCCATCACGCATAGTCTGCCGCAAGCGGTCGGTGATCTCGACACATAAACCTGCCTGCACCAAACTCTCTCACTGCACACTGTTGAGTTCACTTCTGAGTGAGGGAGGGTCTGTTTCCAATTTCCTCCCAATCCTCGTGCAGAGGAGGCAACGCAAACAAAAATTGTTTTTCTGTCAGCACAGCAATGCTTCTTCAGTTGCTGCTAATGAGGGCATTTAACAGAGAAACATGAGGTCAGTGGATTTAAGAAGAAAGATATGTCGTACCAGTAACATCCAGAAAGGGTTCCTCCAGCAGTCCAGTCAATGAGAAGCAGCAGGGAGAGAAGTTTTAGTGATAGATCCTCTTTTGACAGGGGAGTGGTGCTGAAGCCCTCCAGCTCCGGCAGAGGAGGATAAACAGACTTCACACAACTGACTCTGAACTTTCTATCTTCTTCACTTCCTCTTGTGAGAGGTAAACTAACCTCCTCGCACTAAATCACTCCCTCAAATTCTCCTTTTTTCTTTCCACAGTTGCTCCGCTCTGTCAGCTCCGGTCCGTGTTCAGAGCTGCAGAGGGAGGGGGCTTGTGTGTGAGGATGTGTGTACGAGTGAGTGTTGTTTCAGAGGACCCGGGCGGGTTTTTGGCTTATGTCTGAGTGACAATAGCAGGAAGAGTTTATTTACAGTGTATCAAAACCGGTTACATAAATCGTCTGCTGAATTTAAAACATTGTTTATGCATACAGCAAAAGTTCGATGTTTAGTCTTTGTGTAGTTGACATGATCAAAACAGATTTGGATGATAATCATGTTGTGCAAAGCAGATCTTGCGAGTTCTCTTCAGATACTTTGTTTGTGTGGTGGGCAAAAGGAGAACACCTTTTCGCATTCAAATATTTACTATACCACTGTATATTTGCTGCTGCTAATAGAATACAAATTATATTCATAGAAATATTCACATTTCTTTTCTTTTCCTTTTCGAAAACCTCTCCATGATGCTGTTTCCTGATTCCTCCTGCTCACCAAAATTCAGGAAATGTTAATAAAAGGACAATGAACAAATGATTAAATTTTGGTTGAGTTCTGGGTCACCATTGGGTCCTGAATATGCCACATGGCCAGAGCTGTCTTTCCCACACAGAGGCATAAGGTCAACCGACTTCAGTTTCTACTGGGTTGTGTGAATGGATTTCTGAATCCCAATGCAACCAGATCTATACAGGTCAATTTAAGCTCATTTGAATTTCACCATTGGTGGCATTTTTTTTTCAAGCTACCATTACCTTGAAATAAATGAAAGTTGGCGCCCTGAAAACAAGTGCCTCCATCTTGCAGAAATGTCACGTGTAAAGTGAACGTATCTCAAATCAAGTGGGATAAGACTTTTTCACAAAAAATGTGACTTTAGCCTTCAGATTAGCTCAGTGTAATGATGTCAGAAAACAAGTTCGATTCCAGCGATGTGAAACTCTGGCCATCGTCTGATAGTGTCGCTTGCACAGGATCGATCTTCGATTCCTTCCTTGTCTTTAGCCGAGTCTTTCTTGCTTTGTTTTCCGCTCCTAGAATTCATATTGCATTGCATATTGTATTGGCTAGCCAGTTCTCCTCCGGTCATTTCTGGAAGTCAACACTGGAAATTCTAGCTTTACTTTTGAAAAGTGTTTCTTGAATGGAGGGTCAACGCAGAAGACATTGTCTGCATATGACTGAGAATGACATTCAAAATAAGACGTCCATTTCAGATTATTTCATTATCCAAATTCACTTGAGGTTTTGAATAAATATGGCGTGAAATGGGACTAAAATACTTGATAAACCTGAGCTGTTAGTCAATCGAGGCAGCTGCGCTGAATCATCAGTCTTATCAACCATGTTGCTCCACCGCTTACAAGCCACAGCTTGTGTGTCGGTTGAACGATCCTGCCCCTGACATTGTTGTAATCTCCAGGTCAACCGATGCACCAACACATGCAGCTTTGTAGTGTCTTTCTCGATGTCATTTTCAGGTACGATCACAGCACCAACACACCATGATTTCAAAAGCTAAACAGAGGAACTCAAAAATTCAGGAAACGTTGAAGGAGCAGATGATTGTTTCCTGCAGGATGAGTTTGGGCATTCTATGGTTTGGCTCAGGAGTGAAATGATGCAGTACATCAACGTGAGCAGAAACTTGGACATCAAGATTTTGCCCAGTTGATTCCAGTTTTATCAGGACGACTCCTCACACAATAGTCATGTCATCTAAGTCACTTTTAGGGAGCCCTTGCTCTCAGACATCTGCTGGCCAATGCTTTGATGAAGGTCACAAGCCCTGCTGACCTCCATGAGTGTGTGGTCCGGGTTCACTGCAGCTGAACTTGCAGTTATGGATCAATCTCCTGCTTCAAATGTAACTTTATACTTTGGACAAACATGCTGACCACAGAAAACTCATGTTTGGGGGTTGGGGCCCTTTGTTGAAGGAGAGGTAGCGTTTACTTGGGTTTCTCCTCAACGCACTTCAGAGAAAATGTGAAATTAAGAAGCCAACTGGTTATTGTTTTTGTTTTCAAATGTTGAATTAGTTCCCTGATACTTTTGTTGTGCACTTGCATTACATAAACAGGTTTTTCAACCCAGCCAAACACAAATACCTCACAGTCTGGCTGAGTGAAAAAAGAGGAAGTGTAGTTACTAGGCACTTCTTGGAGCGCAAGAGGAAAACAAAGCAGAATGGAAAATACGTCAACGCTGATAAGAAACAGGTTGGGGATCCTTGAGAAATACAATGGGACCTGAATCATCTGGAAACATTGGGAGACTTACGGTATCAGTAGGGAAGAGATGTAGCAAGGGGTTATGGTGTTATCTGGAGAGCAGTCGAGACGAGAAGATGAAAAGAACGGAAGATTCTTTGATCCCATTATCTGCTGGAACTGAAATAAAAGTGACACGGCGTGTCTGCAGGTTCCTGTGTCAAAGGGGTTTTGTGGGTTCCTGCGTGTCAAAGCTTTGTTTTTAATAACTTCACTGTTAACCTAAAAATCGGTGAGATGCTGGTATTTCCTTCTTATGTATAGTAATATGCATCAGAGAGTGCAGTCACTTTCAGACTCGTAGAAGAGCTTCTGATTCGCTACATAACAATAGGCCAACAGGAGAGATGTAGAGCAGCGAGTAGTGCTTTGTCTGCTTTTAGTCTTTCTCACTCGGGTAAAAAATTTCTTGGACGGAATTTTCATCACTTCAGAAAATAAATACGATGGTTTACAGGATTTGTGTGTGGACAAAGACAAAGAATTATTATTTTTTTTACCCAAAATGAGTAATGTAGAGTATATATATATATATATATACATATATATATATATATATAGTTATTTGAACAAAATTACTCATCATGCTTGTACATGGATGACAGACTGCAGTACAAACACAAATTTTACAAAATTGTCTTAAACTGAATTCAAAAACAGCGCACAGGCATCAAGTGGTCACTGTAGTGGCATCCCTAGCATTTACCAGTTGCCCAGTGCTTTCAAGTGAGCATTTAAACAAACAATATTAACACATGGTAAACAACATCTTCACCCTGCCTCTCTTCAAACGTCACCAAAGAACCATCAAAAGCAGAAGAAACTGTGTAGTACTGGCAGTGATTTGGGCAGCTTAGGTGACACTATCATGGGGATAAGCCCTCAATGTTTCTGTGGCTGAATGGAAATAATCAGACTTTCCAACAGGAGATTTATTGTCCAGACAAAGCTACCATCTTCCCACCACAAATGCTCATCCACAAATCCTATAAATGGAACAGCGGTTATTGATTCTTCTATTACAGCCACAAGACTTGCTTTCCCAACCTCGGGCCTTGTTGACCTCTCGGAAAAAGCGTGATCGAACACTGAAGGAATGTGTTCTTGTAAGCCTGAACTCAGCCTCTGCGGCGGACCGACCTCTCTCTCACAGGAAGGGGGAGTTTCCTGAAAAGGTCATGGACCTTCCAGCCAGACCAAACACCGGCTAATGACTTGGTTGTTTGTCAGGACCCTGCTTTGTTTCTGTGTTGCACTTTCCTCCGTCCCGCATTCCCGCGTATATTACCTGTGCTGTAGAGCCCATCACACAAGGAAGTTCCAGGAGTGGGGGGAGTTGGGCTCCTGATTACACTGGGATGTCCTCCTCCCCTCGATGCCGTCGCTCTAGTTTTCCCATAAACTAAAAATAGCAGAGGTAGGAAGGTGCCTGTGGGACTGGAGAAAGGACAGAGCCAACGCGGGTTATTGGTGAGAGGTGTGTGTGTCCGGGTGTGTGTGTGTGTTTTGGGAAAGTGAGGGGGCTCATTCATTGCAGCTGTACTCTGTCTTTCAATCTTTCGACTTCTCTCTCACACACTCAGAGCAGGAAGGAGAGTAATGGGTCCCTGACAAGAATGTGCAATATGAGGCAAGAGAACAGCTGTATCATGGGCGAAGTGAGGGGAGGGTGTTTGGGTCGATTCACAAAAAAGATGTCCATCTGAAGAGGGGGGAAAAAAACAGGAAGACATTAAACATTAGGCGGAGAGGGAGGACATTTTTGGAAGTAGGATGAACATATTTACAGAGTTGTTAAATCATCCCACCCCACAGGGACTGAAGCACAACAGATGTTTGGGCAGAAACACTCCATTGTTGAGTGGTCGTGACCCCGATTCTGGGAGTGCTGTGTAATGAAGCTGGGAAAGTGACAGAACGTTTGATGAATATTTTTAGCGTTTGAAGCGGAGCTGCGTAATATTGAAAGGGCCACATGTTTTGCTAAGTCTGAATTATGTTCTTCAAATTCACGTCTCTTATTTGAAGGGAGTTTTCTCAGACACGTCCTTCAGGACCTCCGGGGGAGTTCAGTTGGGCCCAGATGTGGCACTGAACATCACACCAGGGAGGCGACCAGGAGGCACTAAGAGCGGACATCGGGTCCAGTACAGAGGCACGCCTCTCACAATTGGCTCACCACTTTCCAGTGCTCAGTTAAAAAGTTGAAAAATGGTTCAGAACCTGAAAGGTTGATTCATAGTTGGAACCACCAAAAATAGACTCAAAGTTGTGAACCATCAAGGAGCATGTGGTATTGGACAGTCTAAGCTGCACTGGTCTATAAGGCACCAGTGCGATACATGCATGAAGATCAGTTCAAAACTAGCATCAAGAATACGCTGTTTTCGCCCATTTATCTGAAGTTCTGATACCAAAGCCGAGAGGTCAGTGTTTTTCAACCTTTTTCAACCATTGAAAAATCCAGAGGCGCACCACCAAAGGTAACTCTGACAATGAGCCGAAGGTCCTGTAGAACATCCCGTTTCATTTGTGAAAAATTGTAGCTACTGACACGCAGCTATTTTGGCGCGCTGTTAGCTCCGGTGTGAAAGGCCCCTGAGTCTGGAAGTTCCACAGACTCAAGCGACTCTGAAGAGGACATGTATTTTGAGTATGGTTTTTTGTGCGTTGCCTTTTAGCTTAGCTCCATCCTGACCTGTGTGACTGAAGCTCCCTCCTTCCCCTTGTTGCACTGTTGCAACCTGAGAGTCCGACCATACAGCATAAACAAACCAATCATGTCACTGAGTGCAACACAGCAGATAGAAAGTAGCACATGACCGACCACAGCAGATCCTCAGGCGCCTCATGAGAAATTAAACAGCCCGTTGGCCACTGCTTGTGAAACCCCCCTCATTTCTCACTGTCTGCTGCAGCCTAACCACTGTTTCTATTTCTCTGCACCAAAAGAGCCCCTGGGTTACTTTGTTTCTGTGCATAAGACAAAGGTACGGGGTGGTGGTTGAGAGGGGGAGGGGGGGCGGGTGGTGTCTAAACAGGCACCTGCACGGAAATGCATCTCTTGGAAACCACAAAACATATACGGAAACGCAAATGTCAAAGCTGTTCATGATGAGTGAGTATTTGTAAATAATGGTGTTGACGTCTCAAAAATCGAATGGCTTCTATGAAGCCTGTGGTGACCAGCCGTCCGATGGAAGAGAACTGTTGAATCACTGAGATCAAGGGCCGACCATGTGAAAAAGGCCCCGGGGCCGAAGTGTGTGTCTGTGCGTGTGTAATGTGCATCCTTGTATAGCCTCGTATACTTATGGGGACCTTCCGTTTCAGTATTTGTGGGGACATTACTGCCTGTCCCCACGAGGTAAAGCCTCCATTTGAGGATTGAAACTTCCAAATAACTGGGTTATTCTAATTGAATGTAAGTTTGGTTTAGGTCCCGGTTAAAGGTTAGCCATTTGGATAGGTTTAGTCTGAGAGGCTGAGGGAAAATGAAAGTCAATGAAATGTCCCTACTACACATATTAACATGACACGTGCTTGTGTGTTCTTTGCACTTGAAACAAAGCATATTTTGCTAAAACCACTGCTGAAACCTTTTAAGGGTAAAAACAGACACTAGTTTTTGCAAGCAAACTTTCAACACTCCTGATAATCTCTCATGTTGTTCTAGAGCCATAAACTTTCACTGCAATTTTAGTTAAAATCTGCTGTAAAATCAGGTATTTTTGGCTGCAACAATCAATAGAAGAGTCAATGAAATCCTGGGGGAACAGATTTTCTTCTGGTCTGAGTAGGGAGCGTTGAAGGCCTGGGGAGATAAGATCTCTCCACCAACTTGAGGGACACCTGAACACCCTTCCCTAAACAAACTTCTAAGTCGCAATGAAGCATCTCTTCTGGAGGACACCAGCCTTCCATGTTGTTCTTGTGTTGCATGCATGTGTCGCGTCTTCGTTGAGTCTCTCCGGTAACTAGGCCAGCATGACCACAGGAGTTGAGAAAAGGCAGACAGGTGTCTCCACAGTCCTCAGTGTTGTGGTTTTTACGTGAAAAATGCACCACCACTGTGAAAGAAAAGGCTTCAAGACGCGCAGATGTCAGTCGAAAATTGAACCTGCCGTGGTCTCAGCAGCTTATCTGCGTCTGAAAAAGCCAAAGCCAAACCCAAATACAGCTCTGAACACAGCTGTGAGTGGCAGAACCGATCAGCTGTATGGACAGCTTTTATAGAAGCATCGAGCTGTTTGACCCACACAGTGGGTTTCTGTGGGTTGAGACAGTGAAGCTTGTCTTTTGGCTTGCAGACTGTTCAGTCGTCACCGTAAACATTGACCCTCCAATGGGTCGGGGACATTCTACATCTGAGGTGGGCAGTTCAATTTCCTAAAGGGCCACATTATAAACTGTGACGGTTGTGAGGGGCCATCATGCCAAAAGGAAGACGGCGATGACTACGAAAAGTGACAGAAAGAAAATCTAAAGTAACGCTAAAAAACTATGGCCCATATGTTTTGAATTTTCTGAAATTTTGAGGAAAATACTAAATTGACAAACAAAAAGAAGAAACAAAAATTTAGTCATGAATGTGTGGTATTTACTGTTGAACTAGTACTGGCTAAAACGGATACAGGATTTAAAAAAAATGACATAAAATGACTACTTATCCGCTGTTTAGTTTTAGTCTGACACAGGCAAAGGGCCACATATGGCCCGCGGGCCGCACTATGCCAAGGTCTGTTCTACATCCTTGATCTGTTGACACCCGTCTATCGCAGAGCACTATTCAGCGTCCCCAGAGAGGAACATCCTCATTACATTTTCAAAATCTTCCCCCCACAAATGTCGAATTACCTCACTGTTATTGCAATATATTGTTGTTGTATTGCCTCATTCTGTTTTCAGCCATTCTGCATCTTCACAACAAGAAGAATCCAGGTCTGGATCCAGCTTTACAACTCCGAATTTGGAGCGAACCTGTGTGTGAGTGTACATGTTCTTGAAGTTCTTTTTTAACTATTTTTAGTGGTTTGCTGCTGATTCCAAACCCACTGTATTCAGTTCATTTTCTCCGATGAACAGCTTTATATTACAGAAAACTTGAGTGAGTGAATGACTGAGTTGTTATGCTTTCATCGGTGCAAAAATAAAAATGAGTTCACGGTTGCAGTTTTGCCATCATTCACTGGCAGCAGATTATAAATGGACGTCACGGTTGATGCTTTATGGACAAAAGAACAATGAGGATTAAGATCAGAATCGCGTGAAATTCTGGTTTCAAAACGAACTGCTTTGTTTCCAGGGTAAAACCGCTGAACATCTTCCACTCCACATAAGCATTGTTCTCGGTATGAAACAGCCATGGCCCATCACAGGGCCCACGTGATCGGAACAAAAACGACACGCTTGACCAGGGGTGTAATAATGTTTGGACGACTCTGATAAAGCGGCAGAACATGGACAGAGAGCTCTTCTTTCACCGCAGCCTGAAGGCTCCCAGTGCCACGGTGGCACCAGTTCGCTTTCCATATGACTGTTGAGCTGCTGGCATGGGAACTTCACCATGAGACACAAGTGGAAGCACGTTCCTTCCCACAGACTTCAGCACTGAAGGAGTCTCGCTTGTGATGTCAATTCAACTGATGCACAATGTGACTGCTGTCACGCTCAACAATCTCTGATTGGAATCACCAACTTTGAATCAAGAGAGTCACGGGTCTGATCTGTCTCTGGAATGACCTTCAGACGACAGCAAAAAGAAGCTGACATTTTTGCAGCTTTGCACGACATGAAACTACGCTCTCCTGTCTTGGCAGGATCATTCGTTGCTGATAAAAGACAAAAATAATTTCTGTTGAGGACCACCCTGCATCTTTATCTGACTGAAGAAGGGAGCCACACCCAAAAACCTATTTATTCACAGACCTGAGCGACGAAAGCGCTGCCTTTTTCACGTGGATATTTAGGTGTCTTTCTGATCCCTGAAACTGCAGTCGTGTGACCGACTGACTGTCAGTATCACGCCTGCATCATTGATAAAACAGATCATTTGAAGATGACACATCCACCAAAGGATGCTAGGCGTATTTCTTTACTATGTATATGGTGACATGACCAGTACTCTGAATGGCCCAGGTCTGACGTTCTCGAATGCGGACGATCACATCAGAACTACCTAGAATGATGAGTGACCTGCCAGAAACCCGACGTCTGTTGAGCAGTTCGGCGTTGTTGAGATAAGGTAAGCAGGGAATCTCCATTTCGGATGCTGCTGCAACCAGAACCCCTGTGTCCCTCGCCTAACCTCGTGCACGCAACGGTTCAGCAAACCGCAGGAGCACAACCTTATCAGCAGGCAAAACAAGTGCCCCAGCTTCGACTCAGGGTTGACAATTAACTGTCGAGCAATGACTGGATCTAGCTGATAACCTTTTATTTGTTCCTCCTGCACATGACTTCTCCTACAATCTCGCTCCTCACATGACCAGGCAGAGAGATGTTCGCTGAGATCAGCCCAAATCTGCTCACACACGCCATCCACCACACCGATGTTCCTGAGTTATGCAGAAACTGCGAGCCCTCAGCTTCCACACGGTCTGATGCAACATTAGTGAGGTCAAGTGAATGGACTGATGCAGAGGGGAAAGGATCCGGGCCTCGCCTCTGTGTTGCTCACAGGTGAAGAGGTCAGTGATGGGGTGCAGCGACATGGGAAAACTGACGGCGCCCTCTAGTGGCCAGAAATAGAATGGAACTCCGCAAGGTAGGAAGATGGAGAACGCTGAAGGGAAGCAAAAATTATATAACTAACTAAATAAAGCATGTTCGACAAGCGACAACGGAAGTATATATATATATATATATATATATATATATATATATATATATATATATATATATATATATATATATATATATATATATATATATATATAATAACAGGCCAAAGTGTGTTTTGTGCGTTAAATAATTAGGAAAAAAAAAGTCATTTCAATGTTGACGTGAAAAGACGCTTCGAGTGAACACAACCGTCGTTTTTGAAGCGAAATAAATAAATAATAAATGAATAGATTCAAATAGTTGTAATTGGAAGTTCAAACTAGTTCACCAGGAACTCTAAAAAATCAATTTAAATAAATGATAAATGTCTTATCAGAATTATATATATATAAAAAAGCCTCACAAAATAAGAACCTTGGAGTCTTGTTCTGGTCTATGGTTACGATACATCCTGAGATTGGTCAGATGGCAGACTTTATTTCCTCTACCAAGAGGCTATGTTATCCTCTGATCTTCCATTGAAACCTTCAGTAGATGTTTATAGATATCAACTATATAACGCATATAAATGGTGTTCCAGGACTCTTGATCCAGGTACCCAGGTAGCCAGATCATCCATGGAGGTCTCAGAGAACTTGGAGATCAGCCTGTCGAGTTGGGTCAACATCTTATCTAAATGCCATATTTTTGGGGTTCCCTCCAGGCAACTCCAGCTAGGAAGCGACCAGAGAGGTGATGGAGAATTTCAGCCTCACTCAGTGCAGCATGTCTAAACTGCCCAGGAATAGTAAAGCCATGACTCTTCTATCAAGCTTCCACACAATGGAGAAGCACTCAAAGATGGGAAGCAATAGCATCTGTGCTTTTTCAAATTTGATATTTTCAATTCTGCCAGATAATTTTGTGCTAAAATGATACTGCTCACTCTGGTTTTGAGGCCTTAAAACAGCGGACAAATCCATGAGGCAAACGCACCAGGAGACAATAAACAAACAGTTTTGTTCTTGTGGAAAAAAAATGTATTTCAATAATTTTCCAGGATAACCATTAATAAATATTTATGTCTACATTTCAGTGAAATGTATGCAGTATCACTCTCTACACAGGACAATACACAAAGTCAAGAATACACAGAGTTTTAGTCTTCGTAATAAAGCTTAAATAAGTCGATCTAGAAAACGGAGTCATAAACAGCAGTTGATACAACCTATCAATGGAGTTGTAAATTCACTGATGATTGGATTGTATGTGGCAAGGAAACAGGAAAAAAAAAATCAGCAAGTCAATGGAGCTCCCTTGTCTGTTAAGCTAGGCCATCCCATTGAAAAACATTTCCATCGGCCTAAGGCACAGAAATACTTGAAGGACATACCAATCATACAGAAGACATTGTTAACACGCATTTGAAGATTTAATGGTAGAGTTTACACTCGGGTCCTTTGAACATTTACACCTCTTTTTGCATCCGAAATGAAACACAAAAAAGAAACAAAATATTTAGACTGATCCAGATCTGTACATTGTGCAAAGGCCAGGAACGACTAGTGGGGTGCTGTAGGCCATCGGATTGTGCCCGTGATACTTTAGAGTGAATTTTAGGAGTCTTCGGATTTTTTTTCTTGTTACAATATAGAAGATTTACAAGATTTAAGTTACATTTCATTATTCAAGAGAGTGGGGCTTATTAAAAAAATCTTATTGCGGGGGGGGGGGGGGAGAGGGGTAAATCACAGCTACCGCATCACGTCTGGAACTACACTTCAGGAACTGGCCCCGCACCATTTAAAAAAGGAGAGAAGGAATGACGACCAGAGTGTCTGCTACTGCTCACCTCAGCCACCCAGCTTTGCATGTGACAGACCAAGAAGCTGTTGCGGTGTCAGTGAGCTGAAAAGACAAACTATCTAGAGTTTAAAATCCTGTCTTGAGCTTCATTAAATAAAATGTTGGACAGCGGGGAAAAGGAGTTCATGAGTCCCTAATGGTACAGTGGCCTGTTGATGCTACTTCAGTGGAGCAAATCAGAATCAAAAACACTAAAAACCCTAATACCATGTGAGCAACCGAGAAGTACAAAAAGAGCCGTATGCAGAATTCCAGCAGCATTTTTAGTGTGTGTCTGAGGGAATAATCAAGAAAAGTGAAGGGTAAGTCACAGTCGGGCTTCTCAGAGTAGAGAGTCATCTGTGCATCCTCCCTCCAGGCCGTAGCGGAACTCCTGCAGGTTGGACACGCCGTAGAAATGGATGAACGCCGCGGCAACCACCAGTACGTGGAAAATCTGATGGGAGTGAAACTGAAAGAAGGCAGAGAGAAGGCTTCAAAAACAGACATTCAGCAGTAGAACACCACTAAAAGTGGATATTTATCGAGAAGCGAAATCACCCAGAACTAATGTCAATTTGAGAGCTCTTTGTGACAAACTGCAGCAGGTCACTACTTTGGTGTAGAACATGTGCCAAACCCAAGGTTAAATCCGTCTCATACTTCCTTCAGTTGCAAGTGCTGCAGAACACAGTTGGAAAGTTCTTCACATCTCCAATGCTGTTGATTTCATGAGCGATGAGTGTGGAGATGAAAACAGACAAAATGTTGACGCAGATTGAAGGGCACAGCAGCATCGTTGCTAACAAATGTTATTAAAGCACTGGACCAGTGCAGAGAGACAGACTTGAGGGTCATCTCCACTATGCATCCGACCAGGTGTTGCACGCACAAGAGTTTAGTCTTCTGTTTGTCATCAAGAACGTCCTCCACACTGGTACAATATTGTCACCCAACTTAACTCTCAGGGCAGGTTTCTTCAATGAAATATTCCACTTTGATATCACTATTTCATAAGGTCCTATCTTGGGAAAGGATTATTTCAACATTTCCCACTACACAGTAAAGCATCACCTCCACTGCGTGCTGCCCGTGGATTCACAGGGAGTGGACGCACTGTTACTGCACGCAGAAGCAGCCTCGCTTTCTGGCACACTGTACACTATACATGAAGCTATTCATCACAGGACGAATATTCCTCTTCAGAATCTCAGTCAAATTTGCAGTCTTGCTCCCTGCCTATTGTCTAACACAGCCTCCCTCATCTCCTCAACCAGGGGCAGTATTTAAACTGTATTTACTGCAAAACAACGCCCACTAACGTTGTTCAGATTGCACTGACAAGTGTCTGCCAACTGCTGGCGCAAAATAGTAACTACATAAGACTCCATATTTATAGTTGGGCTGGTTTAAGTGGTGACACAAATGGGTTAACTTTCATGAAGCGACTGTCTTTCAGAATCCACTACGTTTAATAATTAAAATGCAACTCTTTACACTGCATGAAATTTTAAAATAGGAATTCTGCAGTCTCAAATGAAGCAGCAAATTCAAGTACATCTATCAGGGTTTCGTCTCTAGATTTCCCGAGACAGAAATCTAAAAGAAAAAAAACGCTCTCTAACCTCTGTAGGCTGCTCTGCCAGCTTTATTTAGGGGTTAAATTGAGCCGTCTGTTTGCAGTATCTCATGTCTCTTGACAGTCTACTTCAACCATGGACCTATTTGGACACATTTCCTAAATGCTATTGAAGAAATATTAGAAATAATGTGAATAACTGATAATTTTGTCACATTCTATTCTCCAAATCATGATAATAACTGTGAGTCCTTTGTCTTGTGCGATGAAAAACCTTTTCACAATTCTCTCTCCTAAAATTATCATTGCCTTATTAAAGATTTCACTAATACTTTGACCGTTTTAGAATTTGTTGATGGTCCCTAACTGACGGCAGGTTGCAGCATTGGCCGGTCCAATATCCAACCATTTTCACCACGGTGTTTCGCCGAGGCGCCAGCACAGCAGGAGACCTGCATGTGTTGATGTGAACCGAGGCAGACGACCGCGTCAGAGAACCGATGACACGCCGTCACGGTCTCATCATGTTCATGTATGCAAGTCCAATGCAGTGAGTGAGTCACCTGTTTATCACATTTATCATGATATGCAGAATTGTCACCGCGGTGATTTTATTTGGCTTTGTTGGGGCATTTTTACTGGCACCACAAGGTTAAGCCCCAATTTGAGATTTCAAACTCCAAAATAACTGGTTATATATAGGGTTTCAGCTTGGTTCAGAGTCCTGACTAAAGTTAGCCATGTGTTTTGGATGGTTAGGTTTTGGGTGAGAGGCTGGGGAAAGCATGGAAGTGAATAAAATGTCCCCACAAAGACAAAATTCATGGAAGACAAGTTAGTTTTAAGCTAGTTTTACTTCATTGTGAGAGCATTTCAATCACTGTTAAAAAGGCCCTTGAAAGTTTTCCATCCGACTAGTTTATAGAACACTTTGTTGGTATTACCTATGAGTAACATACAGGATGAAAGGTACGTACCCAAATGTCACACTTTCCAGGGAAGTAGCGCTCAGGAATTCTGGCTGCATACAGTCCAGCACCAGTGATATACATAGCCCCCATCAAGTAGAACCAACCCATCTGACCCACTGTGGTGGCCTTGACGAAGCCCTCCTCGATGGTGAAGTGCATGGTGGGAACAATGCCGCTAAGTCCCAGACCCATAAAAACACCTGAAGGTGACAAGCAGACACGCAAGACATCAGCATCACCTCAACACACACACACACGGATGAGAGCGTTGCTGAGCACCTGCTCGCGTGGGTCTGTGACGAGGTGTGGAGAAGCGGTCCCACTGGGCCACGATGATGGCTGCGATGCCCAAAACGCAAACAATGGTGAGGTAGATAAGTCGAGGCTGAGGGGAGCAGTAGAAGGAGTAGTACAACCAGGGGACAAAGGAGCCCATGATCAGGAGGGCAATGCCCGAGTAGTCAAGCCTGAGGAACCAAAGAGACCATCAATTGGTGGAAATATTGACAGCAAAAACCGGATAAAGAATATGCAAGGAAAACAACATGCATTCAAAGACTTACATCCTATACTAATAGTTTCATAAATGGAAACCAAAAATACTGGATAATAACTCAGAAAATGATACCAAAGAAAGCGTATTTCTTTGGGAGATATGAAGAGTTCAGCAGTCTCAATGTCTCAACAACACTGCACTGCACCATCTACAGTTCCCCATTTCTACTGTCCTTGCAACACTGTGCTGAGGGGTGGTGCCACAACTTAGATACTGAAGCTTATCAAACAGCTAAGTTCAAAGTAATTTATGATTTACTTTGTAAAACAGGAAGAGATTTGGTGCTTCAATTTGCCGAGACTTTCAGAAACATGGACTGACTTAAAAGGAGGCACAAAGACACCATTGTTAGGCGTCACAGTGAGGAGGAAGATTCAATAGGTATACTGTACGTACTTCAGTATTCAAGTATGTGAGAATGGGGAGTTGGGTGTACACAAGGCTATACGGGTGTATGTACACTTGTGTGTATGTCTTTATGTACGGGATATGACTGTATGTACACAGGAATATGAGAGTGTATTAAGAGTACATGTAAATTTGTAAAAACAAATACAGAAAAACTTTTTCACACAGGTTAGAAGGAAGCTGTTGTTGTAGCTCACTATTTAAGGAGAAGAAGTGGGAGTTTAGACCCAATGTTTCAAATTTCAACCCCCCATGTTTATAATGTTTCCTTCTTATTATGTACATTTTAAATAAACACCACCATCAAACAAGCTCCATCTCAAGAGTCACATCTATAATGATGAGTTGAAATGGTTGACTGCAGCATCAGTAAATTATTAAGTCAAAATTTCCCTTCCTCTCAGTCACAAGAGCCCTCTATAAATGACACCTCTCCATGCAGATCCATGTGACATGAGTAGTGACTGGCAACTTGTGACTGAAATGGTTTTAAACGACATCATCTATGGGTTTGTTTCATTTCCCGCTTCACTGAATGGATGCTGAGCCAGCAGAGGCGCACTGTGAAGTACCTTCAGAGACATGACAGAAGTTTAGTGACAGACAGCAGAAGTGACTTCACTAAAGGTCTGGCAGTCCCTGAAGCAGCAGAGTTTCTCCTGCACAGATGCTCAAGTAGAAGCGCAGACATGTTTTTAGTTGGGGGGGATAATTATGGAGCCCTGACCAGAAAATAGCCAACTAAGACCTCTAATGACTGCTGCTGCACCTGGTGACAAGAGAGTAAATCTTACTTGGAGAAGGTGCGTGACACTTTCTCAGAGTGGCAGTAGACAGTGTGAAACAGCCAGGAGAAGCTGAGGCAGAGCACAGCTCCCAAGAAGAACATCCCAAATACCACTTTCTCTTGCAGCGGAGCCATGAAATACATGTTGGGCCGCAGCATTGTTAATGTGCCCAAACAGAGGAATAAGATGAGCCCTGGAGAAGACACAGAACACTTTCATTGGTCACCTATCCCTCCAGCGTAGAGGTCAAATGAGACTATTAAACATATACAAATAAAAAGTGGTGATTTACCTAACAAATGAGTCCAAATGTTCCCCGTCTCAGTGTGGATTCTGAAAATGCTTCCGAAACAAGCTCTGAAAGACGGCATTGGAGGTCGATGTCCATGAAGGAGATAGTCATTGTCCTTAAGCCACTCAGGCAGCACATGGAAGGGGATGACCCTCCAGCGCCCTTCCCACACCTGAAAAGGTGAATCAGACAGTGAAGTGTGCAACAATTAGAAAATGTACAAATGGACCAGCAAAGAAATCGAACACCGCTGGTTAGACTTACAGCCACATATCAGCAGCCTGACGCCAAATGAGATCTAAACCTGGCTGCCACTTCCTGTTTACCAGAGTATGTACATGAATTATACATTACAAATATTTAAATGCGATTTATAGACAGCGTAACCAAAGGGTTTCGTGATAGCCACTGATGTCTGACACAGTGGTCAAAATCTGCATCTCATCTTACCTCTGACAGCAAGTATTTTGTACAGAACAATTTTGTTGCCCGTAGTTATATAGATTTTTAATTATTGATTTGAAGTGCCAAGCTAATGATCCTCACAGGGACAGGGCATGATTTCAACAGAGATTTAGCCTGACGGACATTTTAGTCTTTTACAAAACAAGGTGATGCCCTATTGTGACTCACCAAAACACTGAAATAGTTAATCTCTTGGGAGTGGCCACCTACCGCACCTATAGCCCAAGACACCTGACGGCAGCGTTGAATTTCAGCTGATGAAATATTGATGGGGACACAAGGTGACGGCAAACAGCCAGTCACTTTGACTGTTAAGCCAGGGGGTTCCAGATGGGAAAAAAATTATTTGAAAAGAAGCCTGATTGTGTTGATTGAAAGGTGGAAACAATTGCAATTGTAAGCTTTTATACATAAGATTTTTATTTGTTTTTATTTTATTTGTCAGAACTCATTCTTCTTTTACCAAATTTGACATTGGAATCCTAGTTCTTGGTAGGTAGTGAGGAGTTCAGTGTGTTTAGTCGTACACTCATTGCGCCACTGGTATTTTCATAATATCTAATCCACCACGTGACAATGGACAAGAGCAAATATAGCTAGAGAGAGATTGAATGTGTTTGCTTATTGCCGCCATAAGATGTTATTTTAATGTCATGTAATAATCTAAATCTCCTGATGAAGAGATGCTGCATCAGGACCCTATCCTGCACAATTTGGGGAATACTGATTGTGTCTTTCTGCCAGGATTACTTTTCCTCATGAAATATGTTTACTGAACAAACTCCAAGATGTGAGGTTTCAGTCCCTGTGCCCCGATCTCTCCTATGTGCTCATCAGGGAGATAACCAGTCTGCAGGCACTTGCTTCTTATGGTGAAAGCTGTCGCTATGAAGTGGACAGTTAAGATCACGTTTGGTTGTTGAAACCATAAATAAAAATGCGCCTCCTGCACTTCTGTACGCACTTTCTTGTAGATGGCAACGCATGAACAATAGGTGGGTTTCACTGGGTTTTGCCAGGATTTTTTGAAATTGTGGTGGAGTGGAACAGAACGCAGCAATTGCTCTACTTGTTTCTGTGAATCATGGATTCTGGCCTAACATGTGAATGACTTCAATCATGATGCTTCCTATTGGATTTTTACATGTTATTTGTGGCGAAATCACGTTGCGTTCATATCCACCGCCACAATGTGTGATGCACTAATTTCGATGTTTACCCTTCGATTCAATACATTTCCTCTTTAAAAAGAGAACATTGCTCTGAAGCCGTGGCAGCTATCATTTAAGATGCGGCGGTGCAACAAGCTCAGTGGCGGTTTAAGGTACCAGCGAACTGGGCATCTGCCCGGGGCGGCGTAAGTGGGGGGTGGCATGAGCCACGTAAAAATAAATAAAATCACACCAGAGGGGACAGACGCCACATTACACAGGTGCAATACACGACTGTCACGCTTTAACACTGACAGTAGGAGTGAAAAATGAACTACACATGAAAATCAGAATCTTTCCTTGGTATCGCTCCTCCATAGGGGAAGTACCTGGGGAGCCATAAGCAGTGTGGGCACTCGGAAAGTAGTGGCTTGCAGCACCGCTGGGGTGCGTAAAACTCACAAAAGAAAAAAAAAAACATTTAAGATGCAAATCCAGTTGGTTTGGAAATTAAATGTGAAATGAATTTAATTAAAAATTTAAACCAGACACAGGGTTGAATCGAAATCGTGCAGGCCTATCCACGAGCACAATTGAAAAGAAAGAGAGAGTGAAGAATCAGCTCAGACAGCTGGACACTTTTACTCTGACAGGGTTGGCTTCCATTGTTAACCCATCAACTATTTCACTCATTCAGGTTTCACCTGCAGTGATAGGTTTTAGAAGTTTTTGTGGAAATACTGTGAAGACAGCATTAGACATACGCATAAATCTTAGTCTGCATAACTTCAACTTAACAACCCAGTCGAACCAACAAGTTTGTCATTTTTCAAAACAGGATGTTCAACCTTTTCAAAGCTAGGATCATATACCTTACACTGCATTGGGATGTCCTCTTAAAACACACTCAGGGAAAATATTTAATGTGTGTAATGACAAGCTCGATTCCTTTTGTGTTTTGATTTTGTTGGAGTATAATCATTGTTGCTATTTAAAGTCTACATTGTTTGCTACTGTGCTCCTTCAGGTACTTACGATCAGGCTTTTAGTTAGAGGGGCATTCGCTTAGCGAATAGGAACAAAATTGCTTTTAAAATACTTCTCAATTATTACTTAAGCTTATCTTAAGCTTAAGCTTGGATAAATACATGAAAGAAGATCAGGGTCAGCCAAGTAACAACTGCCCAGGAGACTCCTGCATCTGAAAATGTTATTGTGACAATAGTTCAACTCTTAACGTTTGTTATTTGACTCAGATGGTTATTTCTTGTTTATTAAGTCGTTTCAGTACAAATAGATGTTTACAGCTTTTTACAAAGCAAGTTGTGAAGTCAGTCGTTGCCTCTGTGCGTTGGGAGGGGAATGGATTGGGGGCGGGTTAATGCTGTGGGTCGGGCTTTTGGACGCCCTGTTTCAAAATCCACGCTAAAAGTCCGCTCATGATACAGCAATAACTATCACCACTGTTTTGAACACCACTTACTTTGTGTACAAACTCCTCCATCTTCTCCATGGCGTGATGAGCCTGAAGTGGTAAAGTCAAGACCTCTCCCACTTCATCATCATCCTCGTCCTCATCCGCAAGCAAAGAGGCCCCCTTCAAATAGAAAAGCCTACTTTAGATGCTGCTGGAATGGATCTGACGGATCCAAAGGATCTAGTTTTTGGGTTCCTACCCCAGCATGAGAGCCTTTGGATGCTGCTTGGCGACCCTTGCCCTCCTCCAGCAGCGGTCCCAACTCCATCAGCTCCACGTCAGGGGTGTGGCAGTCCTCAGATATCCGGCAGTCTGCATCACTTGCAGACCCGTTTCGACCTGACATAAGGAGACTGCCTGATGACCCTCTCACAGCCTCTGTGATCTGCTTGAGACGGTTTGCTGATTTATTCCTGAGCTGTGGGATCAGAAGCAACATGAACACAAAGAAAGTTTAAGCCAAACAAAGTGAGGGACATCCACAACAATACACGTTCAGAGAGCTCATAGCTAAAATATAATGTCGAAGTGGACGTTTAAACATGATTTTCTGATGAAGCAAAAAAATAAAAATTCTTAAAATAAACAATGCAGACAGAAGCATACTGTAAAACACCATATAAGACGGCTTATTTCCATTTCATATTTAAACAATTCTGCATTTTTTCGAGTATTGCAGAAAGGTTAACACAAATGGAATTGGAATACATTCGGACAAACATAAATGCACCATTTCAGCGGCAAGGCACAGTGATAGGGAGATGTTCTGGAACTCTTGACGAACATGAGCGTCAAGTCCTCTGTGCCATATATAGACTGGTTTCTGGGCGCCTGAATAGTTTTCAATATTCAACTTAAAAGGAACAAAAGCGCCATTGAGTGTGAGCAGAAGGCATGGCAGTATTTAAGACAGGAGTCGGTCGGGCGACATAAGACAGACAACAAAGGCTGACAACAAAAACTACACCAAGTTGCTGGATTGCAAAACACGACAGGCAGAATACGGACGGTAGATTCGCCTTCATCCTGAACAGAACACACCGACACTATTAGGGTTTCGCGGTACAATAAACTAACTGGAGTACATAAAGTCTTCAACAGCGTGTCACGCTTTAAAGCACCATTTTCCATTTTGTTACGTAGCCTAGCACATAGCTGTCGACAGCAGTCTGCTGATGTGTTTACCAGCGATTTGACTCCGGATCTTTAGTCAACGCGACGACTCGACACGCAAAATCGGCTACAACTATCATTATTTATACAGAATAATTTCGACAAACAAGCACGGGTTACCTGACAAGGTAGCCTTCGAGCAGGAAGGTGAATTATTTATCAAAATGCGAAACACAATCCTTTCCGGAAGTGGCAATCTCTTCCGTAAACCATAATCCTAGTGCATCCTTCAGAATAAGAGTCGAAGACGTGTGCAGAAAAACAAGGTTCCAAACGGCAGGTTTCAAAATAAAGGAATATGGATAATGGAGGACAACAAACGCAAGAAAATTCAGACTTAAATCAACCTAAAAGGTTTATTAGTGTCTTAGACCGCAATATCATAATGTTCAACTGTGTTTTACTTTGCACGATTAATTATAATAAACGACATGTGACTTCATTGTGTGAATTATTTATACTGGAAAATGTATGCGTTCTTGAGACAGCAAGACAAATATAAAGTATATATTATCAGGTGGTTGATTGATAGCTTAACAAATGAGATGGTACAGCACAGAAGTTACATATTTAGTTATGGAGAAGGGCGGAGACCTACTTACCTCATTGGAGACACATTTCAAAAATAAAAATGGATAAGTTGAAAAAAACATGAATTAAATTCATAGCAGAATTTGAAGCCCAAAGGAAACTATTTTGAGGTTTGTTTTGCATCACATTTCACAGATCAATTCTCATATTCACTCATATAACACAGATTCTAAATGATACATATACACCACATATTTCAAATTAAGACAAAAATACAATCTAAAAAGTGAAGAACAGACACGTTATGCAAATATGACTCTTTATTTACTTAGACAGGAAAAAAATTTAGATTGTTGGGCAATATATAAAAATAAGATATATAGCACTGTCAATGACAAAATATATAAATAAAAACAGCATAAATTCACACACTGTAACATGACTGTGGTCTTAATACATAACAGAAGGCGGGCTGTATAAACTTAAAAAGTCCATGTCTTTCAAGCCTTGACTTCATTAGAATCAGATCAAAGAACCCATTTTAAACACCGTTTGTTTGAATCAGTCCCATTTCAACTTTAAATGTAGTTACCAGATAATATTTAGACTGTCATTTTTGATTTTTGGATTAATAAAGTACAGTCTGTCTGTCCACAATAGCGTGAGTAGAACACACCGTTATTCACGAGCTCAGCAGGGAATAAGCAGCAGAAAATGACGGACGTACATTTGAAAGGGTTTCAGGAGCGACAAGGACTTTGATTCGAGGACAAAACATTGGCAGTGTTGAATGCAGTTGGATACAGCACACCATTTGGTTTCAACCATCCACAACACAATTCAGGACATCTGAAGTGAAACATTAGCTGCCGGGCATCAATACTCATGCTACTGAAAATCTTATGCAAGTAAGTCAATATCTAGTTTTAACTAGTTTAGTCTTGTATTTCAAGTTGACTGACATGTACATTTTCATGTATAAAAACTAAACATAAAAAGTCAATGATTAAAAAGACAAAGTGATAAATATTTTTTATGAATCTCATACACATACAGACCCTAAAGTAAAAGATATCTAGGTAATTTACATGATTACAAAACTGGTGACTCACTTCCTTCATACAAGTCATTTTGTAAAGGGATGTGATTATCATATCATTTCAATGCTGCCTCATCTGCAAACAATCGTGAAAATCGTGCTTGAGCAAGTATTCATGGTGAGGAGAAACCAGAGCATGTGGTTGACTTAAATATAATGTAGTGGTTATGTTCAGATGTGCAACACAATAAAACAAGTTGACTTGTTATTTCACAAAGAAGCACATGTTTCAATACTGTGGACTAGAGTAGATTTACATTGATTCAACTCCTTACAAGGCCACCTGACTGGGCACTGGTTGATCAACAGGCCAACCAGCAACTCTTGCAGTCCTTGAGTAAGAATCCAGGCCTTGACTGTTTTCGGCAGCATTGGAACAGTGTAGCTTTTCCTTCTGTTATGGAATGTTTCTCAGTGTCAAGCCTGTCACTCAACGAATACACTTCGGAGTCGGTCAGAGTTACACCTGACTCACATAGTGGGTGCCATCATCACCAACCCAGTGCCTCTGACAATCATCGCCAGCCATTTGAGCCCTCCTTTGGATGACCTATGAGTAAGATATAAAGCATATTAGATGCATTTCTAGTAGTCAGAGAACCACTACAGGAAATATTTCATGCTTGTTTCAGTGTTATACACAACCGATGAGGAAACTACTTGAACTTGTGGCCAGGCTTCAGTGTGTTACAGCCACTATAATAATCGGCCAGAATCTAAAGCATATTTCATATGTAATATAAACAGTAAATGATGCACCCACCTGATCCTGGTAGTCTCGAAAGGCCATGTTTTTGATACGCACTGCTCCCTGCCTGTCGAGCGACCGGGACCTGGGGGACTTGAACTGACTACGTCTGTGCCACGATTTGAGATGTTCGTTCACAATCTGTCGAGGAAGAACGCTGGAGTGACAGCGAGGATGCTCAAGTGCCGTGGACGGAGAGAGCCGAACATCTGGTAGCAGCCTCTGCGGGGAGGCAGGAGCCTCATTGAACCGGTAGTCATATCTGTTAAAAGGGCAGGCAGCATAATAACTCGGGTGGACATCCGCCTCTGTGCCGTAGATGGCCTCATCGTTGTAGTAGGCCATGTGCGTTCCCATGCTGGGCTGTTTTCTGGGACTGTTGTAATATCCAGAGCCTGGGAAGACTTGAGGTCGGTAGTTGCTGATTGGACTACAATGTGGGAGTGGAGATAGGTACTGTTTAGGCAGGTTGTGGGGCAGTTCCTGACATGGAGAGCTGTTGTAAGAGGCGAAGGAGTGCTCTGAGCCGCTCTCTTCGGAGCTCGCGTGGCTTCTGTATTTCATATTCTGCGGCGTCGTCTCAGGGACAGTTATGGTCAGACGCCTCCTCGCACTTCTGCTGCGGCCTCGCTCCCTCTCTTGCCCAAATGAAGAGTCAGGGCCTGACAACCTTCAAAAACAGAAGAACAATATATATTAAAAAACAAATCATTCTGTGTGAACTCGCACCGATATACAACAGCACAGAAGAAACAGAATATGTTAGAACAAACTCCATGCTTCACAGCCGTTCACTCTCTCGAGGCCCTGTTGCTGTACCTGAGGGAGAGCTGCCTGTGAACACGCATCTCAGGTGTGGACGGCGTGCTGTTGGACTGGGTGCGGCAGAGTCTTAGGTGGGAAAGTTGTTGAGGAAGAGCAGCATTTGCCAGACAATCCTCTAACGATGGCAGTGTTTCAGTCTTGGATTGACTGTTGAGAGCCCAAAAACATTGAGGAAAAAAAGAAAGGTAAAAAATAATTCGAATCATATAACATAACTTAAATAAAACTAAGAAATAAAATTATTTTAATCCCACAGGTCTGAATCACCAATGTTTTGTAATTCCTGTTATAGCGCGTGTAGTACCACTCAGGCGCAATAGATGGCAGTGTCTTAGAAGCAGAACGAATGACGTAAACTGATGCGCTTAGAAGGATTAAGGACCCTCTGCGAAACTGTGACCATAATAAAGGTTCTAAAACAGCAGCAAATTTCGTTTCCGGACGTTGATTAAAACTCCGACATCAAGGAATATAATTATATTTCACATTCAAGATAAGATGAGTCATTAGCAACTACAAAAATCAACTACAATATCTTGTATTTTAAGTGGTGCTACCTATGTTTTTAGCAATCTATGATGTTCATCATAAGATGACTACCTTGTTAAAACCAACCAAAAGCCTTCTCATGCGTCTCAAGTGACCTGCTGAAAAACAAGAAGTGATGGATCTTTCGCTGACCTGGTTTTGCTAGATGAACGTGACTTTCTGCTTTTCTGGAATGGCTGGTCCAGACTTGACTCTGTCCAGGGTGAGTGCTCAATGGGAGGAGCGTCGTATACTGGGCTTGAGGAGAAACTCAGCGGAGAGTCCAGGTTGAGATGTGGCGACTGCGTCGGTGTGAGCCTCAGGTTCTGAGCCACCGCGATCGGGGACTGGTATGAGAGGTCTCTGCTGGGCTCTGAGGAGACCGTGAGGTTCTGCTCAGCCTCTGCAGGAAACAGAAGTCCAGAAGATGGCTGTGATGACTGGCTGGCCACTTCTAGATGAAGTTAAAAGGAATAGATGACAAAGTGTTAGCTAACATGAGATTTCAACAGATGTGAGTAATCTGAGACACGCTTAAGCTTTACCTTCATCTTGAACTGCAGAATCAGAGAGAGAGCTGTCATCTGACGTTCCCAGGTCTGGAAGCAAACAAACAGCAACAATCAGGATTTTGTGCTTTCTCATTGTACACATACTACGCAAAACTGCATTAACATTACAACCACCCAAGAACAGAACAAGCAGAGAGTGCTGGACATAGTCCTGCTTGGGTCAAGTGAGGAAAACAAAGAAAGCACCAAGCATTTCAACCATCAAGTTAAGACTTGGTTTGGTGTTCCTCTTATGGACTTTTTGGGTTCTGATTCACCAGTCTCTGACAAATACATTTCATCACAGTTATGTAACCTGAGTGGAATCCAACAAACATCAGTCAGCTAAAATTGACAGGTCCGGCCCATCTCATCTCACCTTGTTGCGCAATATTAAAAGCAGGGAGCGGTGAGGTTCTGCCGTGCTCCAACCGCAGATGGAAAGCAGACTCTTGTAGCTGCTTGAGCTTCTTCTCCTCTCTCTTGCACTGCTGGAGCCTACTCCTCCTTATAGCCTTGCTCAGGTGCTCCTCCTGGCAGAGCTTTCGGGCTGCCTCATAAATCTTTGTCTGGAGCGCCAACTCAGCATCTATTAAACTGAGTTCTGATTCCTGCAAAAACAAAAAAAAAATCAGACTCTGACACTCAAATGGTGTGTCCAGCATTCGAGAGATTGCTGGCCGTACCTCGCCGCCTCTTGGGATGCTCAGCGTGTCCAGTTTAAACGCTGCACCGATGCGTCTGCGGATCTGTGGAGGCTTCTCTCCAGGCAGCAGAGGATAATCTTCTGATAGTTGGCCAGTCAACTCCTGTAGAGGACATCAACGTTTTCATTGGCTCGCTAGCCATCACCCCCCCTTTGTACCAGAACAAGAGTCAAACAGACATAATGTGGCTGATAAACTGTGTGGGAAACTGCACAGGCGTAAGCTACTCTGGAAGCCAGAGCTCGCTCGCTACACAGACTGAGCTACCCGTAGCTCTGTCTCAGTCAGCAAGAGCTCAACCCTCTGTTAACATGGAGTGAGGGGCACTGGTGTCATTCGTCGTGCCATGTTGACACTGTCCTTTGTATAAAGCCGGCTTCGTTTTAAGCGTCAGAACCTCACAGGAGCAGACACATTCCGAGTCACAACAGCAGTGATAGGTGCTTGTTGATGTTCGAATGATTTGGAAGTGGAGACGTGAATAAGAACTATCACTCACACTTAAATGGATTCATTCAACACGCAGAAACTAAAGAGGCAACAGAAGGAGAAATCAAGTATTGAAGTTTTAAATTTGAAAGGAGAGACTCTTTGAAGAATTTCATGAAAAGCTTAAAGTGTGAACTCAATGCGGATTTGAAGTCTTGATATCAAATTAAGCCTGAGCTGTAGAACTTGAACAAACTGTAGATGACGAAGACTAACAAGTCCTACAGTTATTCAAAAGTTACAATTAGTTATTCAAAAAGTTACTTTTGAAGGAATTTAAAATGCTTGACTATTGTTGACGTATTGTGAGATACGGTGTTATAAAGAAAAATGTCTTTATATTCACCCCTCAATAAATTTTAAGTTTATTTCTATTTAATTTGTATGTATTTTAGTGGTTTATAATTGTAAAAAAAACCACTATTTGGCAATGAAATAATTAAGAGTTTAAGAGTCCAGGATTTCCACAAATGAAAACAAAAAATAACCTAGAATTAAGAAAAAAATAAAACAGATTTTATAGGGCTCGCTCACTCATTGATAACAACATATTGGTTCGCCTGACCAACACAAATCTTTCAAAGCCAACACCAAATTTAAGTTGCTGCTGGATCATCTCCTCGGCACTGAAGACAGCAGCTCACTTTTCTATTCAATCTAACGTACTACGTAAATGAATAACGTGACATTTGATGTTCGGATCGTAAATAAAGTTCTCCCATTCAACCTTGTTTAATTAATTGGAAAACAATTACAGGAAATTTTAAGATGTAATTACATGAGTAGAGCGTCAGTAGCCTGATGAACATTTGAATTCAAGTAAACAAGACACTAGCGGTATTAGTCAATAATTAAGTGTTGACTGTCACGGACATTGGAATGGCCTTAGCCTAATAAATACATGTTGATAAATTCGTGAGGGTCAAATGCTGCTTGGAATGCCTGAATATTTGGGCCTTAATTCCCAGAGCTTCTTCCTCATAGTTCAGAGCAGTTGTGAAACAACGTTCTTCACATTATCTTCTTATCTTCTTACAAGTTGAGGCCTATAGGTTCAAGAGATCAGTTGCACAAGTCTGCTTTCCCACATATTTGCTTCGCACATTCTTCGGGTCTCAGTTTCAAGAATTGATCGTGAAATCCAGGTCATTGACTCTTCTAGATTTCTATCATAGGAGAGTCAGAAAAAAGTCCAGACTGAGTCATGGTGATCCAGCCGTATTTGCTGACGAGTGTGACCACTCACACTCTGGAGCTTCTGTCATAAAGAGGTGGCGCATTAGTTTACCCAAGCATGTCCCGACAGGATTCGCCCAGCCCGAGTGTCAACACGAAAGAATGATCAGTACTGGGATTTTACCCCGGAGCACCGTCCGACGTGACAGTTTCTTCCTTTGCGTCTCCAGTTTCGTAATACTCAACCCGTTTTTTTTACGTATCAATTTGTCAATAAGTCTCCTTCAATTTACATACATCAATTAATACTAAAGTTACCAGCTCAACTCATTACATATTTGTAAATCTACATTTTAAATCTACATTCTCTACCTAACTCTATACTCGAACTCTAGTCAACGGCCAGTTGTCACATCTGCACCCAGAGTTATTCAACTTTCCAGTACAACAGCGTTATCATCTAAGGTCGGAGCACTCACGGCCTCTCGGATGCAGAGCTTCTTCAGTTCCAGGATGCAGATCTCCAGTCGGTCCTGGAGGGATTGGTGTTTCAGTTTCATGGCTCTAGTGTGTGTGGCCACGTCCTTCGTGTGGGATGTCGGGCTGTCGGAGCCTGAGTCACACAAGCAGAAGAAATAAAGGAGGTTAATCTGAGATTATATGATGTATAATCACCGCACATTAAAATTTACCAAATTCCCAAAGAATTAAGCAAGTACGGAATTATCTTTGGAAGTTAAAAAGGAAACACAGCGGAGGGGTATTTTAAACGATAAGATTCGCTGGGTTTATGAGAAAATCTTTCGAATCAGACACGCCTAAATTGAAGCAAATCTTCTGCTATTTTACAGTAAGAAAAAAAAAGTTGTTATTCATGACGATTTAGCAATTTTGGCGAGGATTTTTTGTGTCAAATATTTACAGAAAATCAGTTTTCCTAGTTTATTAAATGTAGACAAAGTATGTTTGCTATCGTAGCGCTATGATAACATGCCTTTTATGTCGGAGAAAAGCTGCTTATAAAGTGCAGTATTTTAATATTAAAGTTGGTCAGGTACCATTAGTACTAAAATACACAATACTGCTTCAAGATCATAGTGAAACTACAAACGTGTGTCAGATTAGAAGCACAATTAACAGAGCGTGAGTTTTTGGCCAGTGTAGTCTGTTGCCTTGGAGACTAATGACATCAGGATTAGTGTGGGAGCGGCTTGGGGCAAAACGCATTGAGCAGTGCATACCATCAGAGATTATTAACAGGATCCCTGCAGGTACTGACAACAGTTGAGGTGTGACAAGCGCGATGTGTGGCAGCACAACAATGGAGCGGAGTGACAATCTCCTCTTTATTGTACGTGGATATGGCCCCTTTGTGACATGCAGACACCACATAGATTCATGAAGGTGTGAGGAATGTAGAGGCGGCCAGAGCTAGTCAGCTGACACTACAGGACGTAGCACAACAAGTCAGCTCTCCTCAACCCTGTGCCAACCGCGCAGCATGGATCGACAAAACACAGCAGATTTAATTTGGCATTAACTGATCTATGGCGTGAACAGATTATTTCAAGACAGGGTGCTGCAACGTGAACTCAAGCAGCCAATATATTAATTTGTAAACTACATCGGCAACACCATACCCTCCCAAGTTATAAGACTGGAGGTAAGAAACTAAGATTCATTCACTTCCTGCTCACACACTGAAGCATTGCACAATTCCCAGGTTACACAAACAAAAAAACACTTGTGAAAGAGCAGGAACCATTCACAACATGCACCTGGGAAGGACAACAAAGCAATGGAGTGTGACATCTTTAAAGAGAGAGACAATTACTTGAGGCTTTTAAACCAAAATTTAGAAACATGATAAATATTTAAGATACACACAGAGTTCATTAGAGTCCCTTTCAAGACTTTTGTGTACAAAAGAAAGCTAGAATAGGAAGTGACTATGAGGTGACAGGAAGTGTCGTAATGTCCATCTTCTGTCAGTAAATTAGATCATAAGTTTGGTCGGCTATTTAAAACCTACTTCACCACACCACCAGATGATTTAAAGCCTCGTGAAACATGTGACCTCTTCACTTCCTCTTTTTCAAAGTAGCAGTCAATGCAACGCTACGCCGGAAAACTTTCATTCGGAGCGCAGGAAGATGCTCGAGTGGGCATCACCAAGCACGGACACAACACAGAGAAACTGAATTGACAATATCTTACCCGAGTGCAGGATAATCCCACTGTCTGTGTCACTGGTCTCACCGTTTCCATCCATAGCAACCAGATGATTACGTCTCTGGTGCTGGTCGTCAGTTAAGGCGGAACTGACCGTTGACAAGATCATCACCTGACAAGACAAGATTGTTTAAGTTAAAGTTTATGACACTTTTACACCATAATTCAGTGCTCCAGTGATGACATTTAGTTCGTGACATTCGGTTTAGTTTTATCCTTCAGTAGTTTGTTTTTAATGTTTTATCTGAGTTCAAACAGACAGTTCATTAACAAGCTAGCCACTAAATAAAACCATAACAACATAACGGACCACAGTACGTTGAGTTTTCCTGAAACTGTTATGAGCTACTTTTCAGATGATTCAAGGGGTGACTTTGACCCTCCAGTCAACTGTAGTCATCGTCTCTCTATCTCCCTAACGCACACAAGTTGTTAGTAATACTGTTTCCTGTGCCTGCTTGTTTATGAGCCTGTGATGTCATGTGACGACATTATCTCGGTCTGTCTGATAAGAAACTGGGTGCGACTGGGCAGCTGTGACACGACATACCGAGAGCTGCTGGTTAGATTATTTACTTGAGGAATGTGGCGATGGTTGCATTCCAACATATTGGGGGAAGTTTGCTTAAGGTAGGAGCAGAGCTCACTGCGACATTGAAACCAATTCAGGACATCCACGAGGTGCTTCATCAATGTGAGGCAGCGTCTTGTTTGTCTGAGCGCAGCATGACATCGATTTACCCTCCTGATCATGACGACGAGATGACGAATTCTAATTGCTGATTGTAGGACAGGGAGAGTCTATGCACTTCCAAACACCAGCACTTTGTCAGAAAAAGTGCATCACTTACACCAGACATGAGTGATGAAGAGTTTAGCAACATGTAAATAATCACTAGGGTTGCATGTCTGAAAGAGACTAAAACCTGTAAAGTCATGTTTTGGAGAACAAGCCACAAGCACTGAGCAGATGTTAGATCCGTCTAGATAACAAAGCTGCACTGCATTACTTCCCTTCCAACTATAGTAGTCCACATTGTATCTTAAAGAAAACTATTTCTTGTTTACACAGATTCAGCCCAATTACATAATGAATACAAAACTTGCGAGGATCACAACAATGGATCAACAGTGCCACTCATTTTATGGTGCACTCTTTCACACGAAAGACAAAAAGAGTTCCCACGAAACTGCAGGGAAAAGCACTAACCACAATTATTCAAAAACGCTCATTGTAAGAACTTTAAAGCTGCCAGCAATAGTGCTGTTCTCTCTCTATCCCACAGGCAATTAGCTCCATTAATTTACTGGAATCACAGACCTATGTATGAGGTTGTAAATTTGAGAATTAACATTTTAAATCTGAGACATAGACCAACATATACTTCCGGTAATATCCCCATTGCTTATTTAAGCGAATCATCTGAGTTAAACAAAGAAAAACAAATTCAGACCGCAGCGCAAAAATACAGAAATGGCATCCACCGAGACCAAAGTTTACTGAACACAACCCCTTGTTTGCTTAGACCGATACATAAACATGTTATGACGCCAATCTACACCAATTTTTCACGATCCATCTAAAACAGTCCGTTATAAATGACATCTAATTGTAGTACATTGTGAATGTTTTTCTTTTTCAGGACCTCTTGACATTAGACAACCGAGTTTCTCTACAATGCTCTGAGCTGCTGTACTCTCACTTAATCCCAGTCCTCCCTTAATCTCTAAACCATTTACTGCTGGGTGAGAGGGGAAAACAAACATAAGACCCAATATTCAGATGGACTATCAAGCATGTTGGAATTTAATCATTCTAAGTTAATAATGGAGAAGCTACCCCTCTCTTAAATACAAAGACATAACAAAAAACACAAGAGATTCATTTGATATTACGGTCCAGACCAGGATCATTTACTTCATGGCTCTACACTGACAGTATAGCATGCACTGGTGACAATAAAGTCTGTGCTGTGCTGTGCTGCACAGGGCATCAACAACCATGAGGCGGATGTGACTTGCATCCAGAGAGAACACCTCATTTGAGTCATGCAGTACAGTCAGTCATGTACAAAGAAGAGAAGTTACTGGTACAGTTGTGACATCGTAGCAGAAGATGAAACAAACGTATAAAGTATAACTTCCTCTACTGAGCTGTCACGGACCAAACTCCACTTTCTTGTCCGAGGCACGTGGATTACAGCAAGCCGGCCACAGCAGCTATAGTCAGCAATGTTCAGATAATACTGGAGTACATCTGTTCATTTTTGACTTTAAAACAATGAGTGAACAAGTTCCAGCAAATGTCTCCGGTTCACAAATGTCTCTAGTTTCTGTGATCAAAAAAATATGTTGTACAAACCACTGTATTTTTAACATTACACAAGGAAATATTGTAATATCAAGACTCCAAAACCAGATAACTGAAATACAATTTTTACATATTCAAAACCATAAATTGAAAAAAATCAGAGGAACTGTGAAAGAACTACTTACTTTACTAAATGTCTTCAAGAAATCTGAAAGGTATCATCCAAAACTCAAGCTTTGCCTGTGATGTGACTGGAGCGGCGGAGAGTGTGGCTAAGAATGACAGACTCGCCCACTTGGGGAGCGTTGACTGCTGGAAGGGAGTGGCCACATTCTCTCAGTCAGAGGACTGAACAGTGGGGATCATATAACTGGACCGTCCCTGCTGAGTTTGAAACTGTGTCGACAACAATGAGTAAGGCAAGATCACCCCTTCAGTGGCCATCTCAAAGTCATTAATCAGAATAAAAGCTACTCATAATAACAAAGCACTCTTTATAGTCACCTTTTTTATATC
Organism: Synchiropus splendidus; assembly: GCF_027744825.2. NCBI lineage: Eukaryota > Metazoa > Chordata > Actinopteri > Syngnathiformes > Callionymidae > Synchiropus > Synchiropus splendidus. The sequence continues at coordinate 9,537,271 of NC_071339.1, forward strand.
ACTTTGTTGCTTTCCCAGCATGCAATTTTCTTTTGGTTATCTTGATAAGCTCAGCTAGGTAATATATAGTCATTAAAAGAAGAGTTCATTCACAGATACTGCCATCTGTTGGCTCTTTAAGGAACAGTCAATCAAACCCAACTTGGGTCTTGTTCCTTTGACAAATCATTTGCCATGCACTTTTTGTTGCCCAAAACTTTAAGTTAATGGACAATAAAGGCAATTCAAAGATTGATGTGATGAAGTTGAAACATACAGTATCAGCTCAGGGAAACTGGGGGGAGCGTGTATGTTCTCATCACAGCTGTGACACAACACGGTTTCCACTATGGTAAAAGCATATTGAAACTTCAGCATTGCCTCAATTTTGGCAAGGTTGGTGAGGAGATTCTAGGGTCTGTTATGAGCCTGAACTTACATGCATGCAACCAGGTGGCACCTTATCCTTTCTAGATCACAGTATCCAGTTGATGGTTGGTGATGATGTGAGTTACACTGCTTGTTCATAGTGTTAGCAAATGTTATTCATATATCTTTCAATCTCTATGCATCTTATCTCCGGGTACAAAATGACAGTTGAAAGCTTTCGTGATTATGTTTAAGCATGGCATTCAACTTGGGTGAAACGTTTATGTTCACTCCTGTTTCTGGCCACATGTTGTCCACTACTTCCTGGAAAGGGTGCTACACCTTTGGGCTGCCAAGACTGATTGATGTGTTGCGATGACATTGGCAAAAAAAAAGGTAATTCTCTGACAGCATAATCTCATCAGTTAGGATAATGAGGCGGAAGGTGGAAGGAGCAAAATCCAGATAAAAAACACCCAATTATTGTTATGTGTGTGGCCTCCTCATGGAGCTTATTGTTGCTATTGTTTCCGTAGTCCAGCGTGTAAATAAGGAAATTCTGCTGTAATTGGAATCGGCACCTTAATCGAGACAAAAACTGAACAGAAAAACAGTCACTACTTGACACCTGGGAACCAGGATGAGTTGGAACTATAATAATGACACTTAAAATGTTTGCAATTTTAGCAATATCATCTGCAGCAACCTGGCCTCCACAGATCCCTCCACAATCCTCCACAGCTTCATGGAAGACAGACACACACGCGGGTGGGATAGTGGGCTTGATTTACTGAGGCCTTGTGGTAACACCTGGTCTGGTAACAGCATGACTCGCATTCATTCACAATCTCAATATTCATTTAGGCTTTCTTGGAATGTCGGTGACCAGACACTCTAGAACAAAGTCAAGCAATTTGCAGACCCTCAAAAGCAGAGATCAAATGACACGGCACCGAGGAAGCAGGAGCACTGAAATATTTGGTTCAGGCTCCTCTGAATTTAGATTTCAGTGTGGGAACAGCACGACTACCATATGTGGACTACAAAAAAACAGGTTTTCAAAGCTTGTGAGTGTACAAGCTAATACTAACTAGGTAAATACAATGCAAGTATGATTTGATTTACATAGATCTACAGAATCCTTTTGTTAAAGCCAAACAGGAAATACATTGACGATTATCATTTACAATAACATTCCTTGATTAACTTTCTAAAATGATGGACTAGATCATACAGCATGGGGAGGAAACGATGAACGGAAGATCAACAGCTACACGGCACAACCAACCAAAAGTAGAACTGAGTGTAAACACATTGCAACTGTTATCACGCTCCTGGACAAATGATCAGATATCTTTTCAATATTCTAATGTGGGAAACATAATGAATATCTGAATGTTCTCTGAGCAGTAAACCTGGATATAAAGGATTTAATTTATCTCCATCATTATGTATGATACACAGACACAATTTAATAAGTTTACCCAAGAACCCAAAAAGAGAAAAAAAGAGAGGAGATTTTGTTGGACGTCCAGGTCCCAGTCTACAAATAGCAGTTCACTACAACATTTATTTACACTTGGATCAGACTGCTAGCTAGAGGGGTACCTTACGTATAGTGAAAAACATGACAAATTGGACGGCGTTTGCCAATGAAATGCCATCATACTGGTTTCCATGAAAAGGGTGTTTCTCCACGGTAACTTTCCTGACCTGGAGGATCAGATCGCCATTACCATATTTGTTTTTTTGGCTGAAATCTCACAGTTGTGGACGGGACACTGAGACGCCCTCTCTCAAAATACTAGCTAAAAGCTTGATCAAGGATTCCTCATTGTTAAACAGGATGAAAACCAAATGCACTACCACATAAATGCGCTCCAAATTGAGGACATATAAAGAATGACTACTATGATAGAGGAGATAATGAATGGCCTGGAAACTCCCCAAAAGTAAAAAAGAATGATGATGATGAATCCTGTTAAACTGACTGTTGAAACAAGTTGACAGCCATGTATTTATTGATCTTTTGCCAAGTTTCATGTTTTTTGAAAGCAAACTTGGATGTTGCAAGAGTGTCCTTTATCAGAGGGTTATTTACCTTTTAGCATTTCTCCATTAAAATCTGCCCAGAAAGGCTCTCCGTCTTAGATTATTTTAGTCTATTTTTCCTTTTCCTTTCCAGAAATGGTTTGGTTGATGGAACCAGAAACTCTAAAAAAAAATTTTAAATACTTTTTATAACATTATTTTATAACATCATCCCTAGAATATGGTTGAGACAAGTTCTGGGATTACACATCTTAACCAAAAACGGATTTGAATATGGCCTTGGTAGTTGTGAGGAAAAGAAGGTTAAACTCATAAGCAATATTAATTATAGCTTTGCTCTTTTAAATTGGACCAGATTCAAACACATAAAATCAATAAGCTGCATCACTTGAGCCCAATGACATTGCTCTTTTCTTTGCTAAGGAAACAGATTTTTGATTTGACTGGTTTGGGACCACACAAAATCCAAAAGTATCCAACATCTTGTACCTTGAAATCACACTCCAGTAAAACAGAATGAGACATATTATTATCATCATAATTTTTAACACCAAGTTATTTAGAGCTCAAACCGACCCTATTAGAAAACTGGCTGTCCCCCTGCCAGTCACCACAACTGTTTAGCGCCAGCTAGCTAATCCAACTCATTCTTTGTAAAGCCAAGTCAGCAGCTAAGCTACTTGCCTTTGACAACACTGGGCCAGTGTTGTCAGAGTTACCAGTTAACACACATCATGAGTGGTGTTTAAAAATCCAAAAGCCCCACTGAGACAGAGGCCAGTCTTTGTTGAAGCACCATAGCAGCTGGCCAAACAAATTCTTCAGATATCCCACAGTCATTTAATAAGTGTGCATCTAGACAAGTGGTGCCAATGTGAAGAGCCACCAGCTGCCAGGGGGCAAATCTACAAACAAAACAAACTGATCTCTATGTCTTCATTTTAGTTCAGTGTCCGATGAACAGAACTATATAGCTAAACCAGACAAAACAGTCCATTAAGTACGCAACAAAACGTTTTCTAGCCATTGACTAAGAATGGAAGATTAAATACAGCCAAGTGTCTCACTCCAACACTCATTCTGTCCAGCCAAGCCCTGTGGTGCCTGCAGCCTTTAATTGAGCATCATAAACATGGGAAATGAGAAGCCTTTATACTAATGGTGCATGGGTTAAGAGGTGGCGTGTCTGCTTTGAAATCACATGCTGCATTCTCAGATGAAAAGTCGGGCTTTCATCTATTGGAATGGTGGCACATTCACACACACACACAGGGTAAACTACATTTATTGAGTAGAACATCTATTGTGCTATTTCCCTCACCTTAAATGTCCACCAAGATAGAACTGTACATTCAGGATCATATTTAATTTAAAACAGATCCTATGTCTATGTGTAAATCTGGATGGTTTGCTAATATTACGAGTAGCTTGCATTTAAACTATTGTCCCGGAATTTCAAGGTTCACAGTCCTGCTGGCAGGTCGCCTGTTGAAGGGGGGGGGGTTGTTGCATAGGTCAAACCACTATGGTCTTATTGCCTCCAGGTCGGTGTAGAGGAATGTGCAGCCTGAGGTAATATTTAAATTCACAAACACATTGCAAATGACCACAAAACTACAATAGATTGGCTTGCAACTTCTTGACACTAAAGGTTTCATCAAATTCCTGAAGGATCATGACAGTTGTTATGCTATTTAGAGGCCAGGATATGCAAAAGAACCTCAGCAACCACTCACATTTCCACTGAGTTTGTCATCGGATGAGTGATTTCCTATCAAGAGGATATTACACGCCTGGATATGATGACTGACAAACAAAAATAAAACCTCAAAATTCAGCTTACAACAAAATGCCACAGGTTAAATTTGGTGGACAGGATAGCAGCGCTTAACAATAACTACTTAAGCTGCAAAAAAGATGCTGAATGCAATATTTTGTTGAAGTGAATGGGCCTCGGATTACAAACATTTAACGCGAAATTTCACTGCACATTCCCCATCTGCATTAACTGCCAAATGCGTTGTTATCCTCAAGCGATTTAGCGTGTTACATAATGCATCATGCACAATCAAATGCCTGTAAATGACAGTTACAGTAGCAAAACAAGTAGCGATCCTACCTTGGAAGCTAAGGCTGGGGAGCTAGCGTCGTGCCTACTCTGACTCCATGCTATCTGCGCTCCATCGCCTCGAATTCTCCAGATTTGAGCGGAGAGGGAAAGTTACTTAAACTGCAGCGATCAAATTACAAAAGCTACGAACTACCAGTCGAAGCTGACGTGTCGATATAATTCATTACAATAGAACCGAGAATGCATTAGCGGCGACAAACTTTCCAAGTGCACAACTTTTGCTGGGAAGGCTTACTGGAGTGCAGAAGCGGTGTGGTGCGTTTGTGTTCCATCGGGAATCTGAAACAACGAAAACATCCGTTACTTTGTTAGATTTTCTTATCATGTATCCAAAACATTTTCTTTTCTGCTGACTTCACCTATACAGATTTCTACATTAAATATACTTTAGTCACTCTTCAAATGGCCACGCTAGTGGAGTTTTTGTCATGGCTACAATTCGCTCAAATGCTCCTGAATGCATCATCATTTCAGATTTATCAGCAAAATCACGCCATATTGGTTCAGGATGCGCAAAGTGCCAGGATTGTTTACGACTGTAAATTTGTTTTATTGGAGCGAGGTTTTTCTTCTTCTACTCCCAAATCCACATAAATCTCCACCAAAACGTTTAAAGTGGGTTTGTCTTCCGGTCACTAGAGGTCAGCAGTATGTCACAATTAGAAAAGTGGAAGAACGTGGATAGTTTTCTGTGGCGTGTCGAACGTTACATCTGTTGGCGAACCTGTGTAGTAAAAGATAGATTCTTTTGGAAGTAATTCACCAGCTGGACCCACATTTATCGAGTAAGGTACTCCCTTCTGTTTGGCTGTTCTAAGGCGGCTTTAAAAAGTGTTAACAGAGCGCACTAAAACCATGACCACATCACCTGTAAATGTGTTCAGAACATTTTTATCATCGACCTTCTTCAAAACATTTAACTCAGACAGGAATTAAAAAGGAGCAGAATAACAGAATTATATCTTGCAATGTCCCAGAGATACTGTCGAGTTCGGGGTGTTCGCTTACTTCTACATTATGCTTCTCCAAAGCTCTGTACTTGATGAATTATGAGTAGAATGAAAAGTATAACATGTAGAATTTTGGAGTACATAATTTCTATGCCTTCAAAATGATTAAACTATACTCTTGGTATCAACAATATTTAATAATTATGTTTGTTTTTTTAACATTCTCTCATCGACTCTTGTTGCTGACAATGCAGTTACTCAGGCTCGAGAAACACATTTTATTTTAAAGGTCATTCCCTCCTGCTGCACTACTGTTCTAAATTCCATCACCTATGAAAAAGGTACTGAGAAATTAAAAAGTAAGCTGTATGAATGTATAATTTTTAAATTCAGATTTGTAACTTAAATATATGTAAGGACAGGAAACCTGACTATTATTCAGTTGGATTTTTGGTTGGTTTTCCATGAGCTTACCATTTGATTTTCAAGGAAACGGTTGCCCTTTCGCTGTTAGTTCTGTGAATGACTCTATTCCCTTCTTCTTTTGCAGACCGCGGAGTCCGTGGGCACCATTTCCCAACTGATGCTTGTTTCTGACGAGTTCATCCAATTGACCAGTAGGGGGCAGGTGAGCTTCACTTGTGCATTGCACTAATTGTAAGTGCGTGTTCAACGCACTTGAGACCAAAGGTAAGTTACTAAATCTAATCTTACTCGTAGTTTGTACTATTTATTTAATATTTAAAACAACTGGAGTAAACTTTAAACCGTCTGACTTCCTCACCTCATTCTTATGCCACTGTCCGTCACCTTTATCAATATAGTGCATTTGATGATTTTAATTAGAAAAATAAAGTGAGCGCTCTTCTATTGCATGGAAACATTACTAATCAGAGATAGGCCCAAGATAGCATAGCACTGCCTTAGATGACAATAGTGAGTGTGAGTTCTGTGCCTGTAAAGGGTTGATGAAGCACAGAGAATAAAAAAACAAACCAAGTATGTACAGAATATGAAGCAGTCATTAGAGATATGAAGTAGAGAAACACAACAAAATGGAGATGGCAATGTGAAGTCTCCAAGATAGCATAGCACTGCCTTAGATGACAATAGTGAGTGTGAGTTCTGTGCCTGCAAAGGGTTGATGAAGCACAGAGAATAAAAAAACAAACCAAGTATGTACAGAAAATGAAGCAGTCATTAGAGATATGAAGTAGAGAAACACAACAAAATGGAGATGGCAATGTGAAGTCTGCCAGCTTTTACTGAGGGATCACGAAACTGAAATGAACGTGGAGGATTTAATGCCACCAGCTGGTCCTCAGCTGATCCCACACTGGCTTTCTTACTGGAAGTGCAATATGTATATATGAAAACTGCAGCTATGGTTAAAAAAAACGACTCAAATATATGGACAAAAGCCAGTGCAAGCAAAGGAGTATGATTTGGATTACAGGGAGGCTCGAGGGGTTTAGTGTTGCTTACATGTATGGTAATGCTGATTCCATTGTCACATAGTTATAAATGCAGAACTATCTTCATTGTCACAACCGAGATGGATCTTGGAGCTTATGACATGTTCTATTAGTTTGTGGCTCGAATATCAACTTGATCGGGTGAAAGGGAAAGTTGTGCTTGGCAACTCTAAGCAGAGGGAATTAACCCACAGGGTGTAATGTACAATGCAGTGTTTTTTTGCTGTGTCCTTAAAATGCAACCAATGACAACTTTAATAGATTATTTACTTTTTAATGGAGCATCCAAGGCATAGATATATAGGAAAATAAATTAAATTTGCTGTGGCAATTCTGTCAATAAGTGTGAAAATATGCTCATACGTGATACACATCTGAAGAGCCTAGACTCTATGGGGATGACTTGACTGGAGTAGATGTGGCACTTTTTTTTAAGCCATGTTGGACACCATGGAACAAAATCAAACAAGACATCTTTGCTGCCTTCCAACAACTCTGCTCACCCACTCAGGTCTGTCAGAACAGGGGTTTCTGTGCCCCTGAGTTTTTGCATATTACAAACACAGTTGTAGTTCATAACTTGATGAAACCTTTAGTGTCAAGAGGATAAGGATAAGAAAAAAAATGTTAAGTGAACTTTATTTAACAATTATTTATGGGCTGCTTTTTTATTAGGCGATTTGCTTTGTCATTTTATGAGTCAAATATCTTTTGAGCTTCAAACTCCGCTCAAAATAAATATTAAATGTACTGCACTCTGGCTTTACCATTTGAGTACAAGTTTTGAGAATTAGAAAACAGGTCGAGTTAATTTGATGTTGCCGCAGAATTATGGTTAGGAATATTTGGTTGGCTTTTATTCTAGCTCTTAACTTGATAGTCTCTTTGTTTGTTTGACTTCCTATCAAGCAATTTAGAAGTGAAACGTTGTCTATTATTTCACAAAGACAAAATGGAAGAGCTCTTTATTTGTACTCAGTGATAATTAAAAAAATCTGAATGGGGAGTTGGTCTCCATGGATGCTGTCAAGATTTTGCAGAATAGTTCAGTGTCGGCCATGACTCATCAGATACTCTCTGGTGATTCATAATAGAGTTTGACAGGGGAGAGAAGGCTTTGGCGGACTCGGCTATTGTTAGGGAGGAGAAACTGTCATTACCACTGCCTTCTCACGACAGAGTAGATCTTTGGAGAAATTAACTCCGAAGTCCAGCTTGCTGCTATTGTACTGCGGCCGAAAGGTTGGAGGACAGGCTGCGTGTTGCAGAGTTAGAGAACGCTTCATTGTTCTTCTGTGTGGAGTTTCAGTTAAGAAGGCACAGAGCAAATGAATGACCTCCTTCTAGGAAGCCTGCTCCACTTTTTTTTTATCAGTTTGCTCCACTCAAACACTCCATTACTTTATAGTGTCAAGGTGATGTGTGGATATACTCATCACGGCAGAACGTCCTGCTAGCCCTCTTTGTTTGGTTTGACGTTGTTCTGCCTCATGCTCAGCTGTACCTTTTTTTCCTTTAAAGACTTTTAATTATTTCTTCTGTATTCTTGCTGCCCTGTCAGTGGAACACTACATTCCTCTCCTCGAATAAGTGCTGTCTCACTCCAATTGAGCAGACTAAATGTGAGAGCCAGTGAATGGAGCAGCCTCAATAGGAGAAAATAAACAATTGCGTTGGTCCATGGGTGCAACGGGGGAGAGCGGATGAGAGGAAGGGAGAAAGGCCTCCCTAACGTGCTAAGATTCCCATGGATACCCCGTCCTTTTTCTGTTTGGAGGAGGATCTCGTAAAGTACTTTAACAGTGGATGATTTCTCTTTTCCCCTTTACCTCGTTTTTATTAGAAGGGAGAAAGGGTGGTATGCGTCACAGTGATTGTTAACATCGGGGGGAGGTTACATGCACACGTGCGCTCTCGTGTACACACGTACAATTTGCTCCTCACTTGTCGAGTGCAATGTTTCAGAAAAGAGTCCATTGTTTAGGTGTGAAAGGTTCTTGTTTAAGCTGTTTAACTGAATCTAAAGTTCCCTGGGCACAATGAGTTGCAACGCCTCGCTCGTCCTTTGTCATTTTTAATTGTCAGGCGCATTTAATGGTTCCTTTTGTGGAAAAAGTTAGCCCTGCATTCCACATGTGTGATTTATTGCCTCTTTTAATTCACTTCAAGTTGTTGTGTTTCAACCACTTCATGAGAGATGTGAGTGACTTAGGTTTTATTGCATGATTATTTTGTGTCTTTATATCAGTACAATGAAACCTGTGATAAAGAGGAGATATAAATATACAATGAACACAGAAGAGCATGCTTGTTTAACTGAATTGTGTGAATATGTAGACTTGTTTTCTTTCTCTAAATTTAAGACCAATTAAGAAAAACATTGAAACTTCATTCGTACAGCAGAATTCATGCAAAAGGTGAGATTTTCAAAGGCAGAGACACAATTAAAAATATGACTTATATGAATAAGAATAGGATTTTGAGTCATGGTGTTAAATAACAGACCGCAATACTCACATAAGATTACTAAGATATCAAGAACACTAGTGAAAGACATCCATAGGAGCAACAAAACTGGGACGCTATGGTCAGGGATGCTCATTAAAAATGACCCTCTGGGGTCTTGGTATATAACAGAGAACTAAAAATAACAGATATATGGTGTTCAAAACCATTCAAAGCTTCGAGATCTTATACCTGACTTGCACAATGCCAGAGGAGAGATGAGAGAGCCGGTGTGGTTAGCCCAGGTCTTGGTATACTGCGGAGTCAGGGACTCTAGCTGCAGCATTCTGGACCTTCAAAGACCATAAACTGAACTACTGATGACGACTGCCAGACAGTGGCTTTAAGGGAGAGTTGGGGAAGCAGACACCAACTCACATTCAAATACATGAACAATTTGAAGTCAATAAATGGCTTTTAAAAACTTTATGTTGGTTCTCAATTTGTCTACTGAGTCTGCTTAAGTCTCAACTACTACTTCAAGATGAAACAGCCACACAACATTGTTTTGACAACATAAAATTTTATATGTCAACTCGCCAATATTCCAAATCATCCAAGACCCCCGAAAGCTACAAGTACCTTATCAGGTTAATAATGTCTTTGAATGCCGAGTAAAATGCAACCCTGTTGAATTCAAATAAACATGACCCGAGAGGTTACAGGTGATTCAGAGGTCGTCCGCTCACCTCAGATAATTTCGTAAACACCAGACTTGACTGCTCAGACAAGTCATGTTTTCTGTCCGCTGCTGTCTACACATGAAAATTAAATGAGCAGCTTTGAGCGAAGACAGGGAAAGTCTGACAGTTACTTAGCTCGAGGCAGTTTCGTGTTTGTGTTGGTCAAGATGTGGATTATGTGACATGGTGCTATACCTTAAGAGAAGGTGACTAAAAAAATGCATAACTTGGGGTCACTTTTGTAAAATGAATTTGCTATCACTGATTTAGAGTTATTCCTTTCCAACCAAATTTAAGGTAATCGCATTCCCATATTCGATCACTTCGATTCAACATCTCTTTCTCTTGCTGAAGCATGTTCTAAAGCACTGGCTCTGGCCCTCAACAAATGGCTAAGCCATGACCCCAGTCTGAAATCAATGCCCATCCAAGGAAACCCCAGGTAAAACAAAACTTCTTGCCTCATGTTAGGTGATGACCCAATTTTTTACAAATATTACACCAGAACAATCTCCTTAAAAAGGAGGGTGACACATCATTCCCTGTTTTGACTGCAAACCTAGTTATTTAACACCATGACGCAAAACAAAAACTGAACTGTCCACCTCATTATCAGTTACAACTGAATTTTAAATTGGTTTACCTGTGAGGTATATAATTAAATTTTCAAAATTGGCATTCACCAGTTAAGGGTTTTTCCTCCTTGCTGCACTGCTGAAAGCCACACTATCCTCACATCCAATATTCAAATTCACTTTCCTCCACATTACTTACATTCACTTAACTGACCTGAACAAGCTTTTTTTTTAGTTTATTCCATACAAGTTTTTAATCGGAACTCACAAACAGATCAACAGCTTGGAATATTGTATTTATGATATTTGGTCAGATGATTTGACCCATGTTACGGGTGCCCAACCAAGACTATAACAAATATACAATAACAGCCATGTATATTCAGTCAAAGTGACTCTTCTTCCAAGTGCCTGGACCCACAAAAGGATAATACTAGGAAATCCACAAAGCAACAGTCAAGACCCTTTGGGGAAGAATTCATTACATAGTGTCATTGTCATTTGATTCATAAAAAAATGTTAGTGGGACTAAACCATAGACAAATCATTTGTTGCAGTATTCTATAGAAAAACTTGAGAACATAATAATACAATGCCATTTCTGGGAGTGAAATACAATCAGTGAATGTTAGTATTCGCTATCTATGCATTGTGCCAACCATTTTACATTTAATTTGGTTGTATATTCTACAGTACAGATACAGCCATTTTCAGTTTTCAAACAACAACAATTGACGATTGTCATCATTTTTGTTTGAGGACCAGACTAGTCAGTTGATGGAAATATTGGTTGCAGTGGGCTGCTCAGAGCTCCCAGGGGAAGTTTTAGGAGCAGATGGTCGTCTCATTGGGCACAGATGAGTGTCACCTGACAGTAAATGATGGTCTCAGTAATGGGAAAGCATGTTGTGATCTGCTCTTAGAAAACCTTGACCATGAGTTTAAAATATTGTGATTGATGTTTGACCTATTATTGAGACTCACTGAACTGGCGTCGCCAGTGACACATTGTAGTGAAGTGTTACCACAGTCACGAAGTATGAAGACAATGGGCCTATTATTACTTATTTAGTACTGAGTTGTGTTATTAGGTGTTGGACCCTGTTAAAATTTGTAGGTCATCGGCTCAGGGCACATGGCTCACCAACACCTGTGGGACCCAGAGGTTATCACTCTGGGAGCCATAAGTGAGCAGAAGGCTGGAGCCTTCTCGGAGAGCCTCCATTGACAGACTGCAATGAGAGGTGATCAGTGGCCCGATCTATCAGCGGATGAGAACATATGTCTGTGTGTACGGCGATGGCAGGTGTATATGAGTATATGCTGATCAAGGTTCAGAATACAAACAGGTATGGTTTACGGTAGAGGTGGACATCATAATGGTTGGAGCTCAGGAAAGATTGGTGAATGCTTTGTTTTTGGAGTTTTGATAGGGGTAATTTTGGCCTGACAGGGCCCAGGCGCTCCCATGAATCAAAACGTGTCAGGCAGGCGCTGGAGATGGAGGGTCGCTCATTGTGGCCCTGACATGCATGTGAGGGGCTGAGGCTGCTGGGGGTCAAGTGTGACACCTCATTAGGACGGTGTTGATTTAGTGTGGCCGCAGCGCAACAGACCTCCTCCCATGGGGTATGAAGAGACGTTTCAATGAGGGGGTAGGGAGCATCAGGCGTTGGACAGAGTGGAGGCCTACTCCTCTTTATCGTCAGAGCCAGCCAGCAACCAGCAACTCCTGGAGAAAACTCCTGGTCCCACTTTATGTAGCCTTGTCTCAATTTTTTTCTCAACTTACATATAAAATGACACACACAGAGAGACATCTCTACCTTTCTTTGTGTTAGAAGTTTGGATTTGATGGGTCTTCCCCCACACTGAACCCGAGAACCCCCATGACAGAATAATTCAGACCTTTTGAGCTGTGATCTCTACATGTGAAATTGTTGTCTGTAATGTCAGGATGAATTGTGACAAGGTGCAGTTGTGCATGTCCATATTGTTTTCGATATTGAAATTGGAAATGAAAACACTTTTACACAGTATCTGACAATTTCTCTGCTTTGACAGTGAGGTATTTTCTATGGTTCCCAATTTAATTTTTTTTTTATTAAATACTAAAGCATCAGTGCTCTTTTAAATACTCATTTTAAAGAACTATATAAGATATTTTATCACTCGGTGACTTGGTGAAGGCCTAAAGGCTAAAGGCCTTTCAACTCACTGACTCTCCTTTCTTAGTTTGGGCATAACAGGTATTTCCTCAGGATTTCATCCAGCTCAAAACAAGAATGGGGCTTCTGCTATACAGTGAGTCTCTTACAGTTGACTGGAGAAATGCCAGCTGCCTTGTATTAGAAAACTTCAACGAGCAAGCATAGAATAGTGTCCACAAACTTATCAAGTAAATGAGACTTGATCCATGAAACCTTTCATTTTCGTACCTGTTGGCACTCCGACCTCTGAATGAACAATGCCGAGCACACAAGCTGGAGTAATATCAAGACATAGACAGCAAATCTAAGTAACTTATACTCCTTCAGGGCAGATTTGAACCTGCTACTTAAGGATATCCACATGCCACAGTCCTCCACTCTACTGACTGAGCTACCAAAGGCTGGGGTGCTATCTATCCTTTCTGATTCTGTATTGGAACGTCCTGCTAAAGTAAGACTGCTGTTGGATTCAGCAGCATGGATGAGAACCGCGGTAGTTTGGAACTCTTAAATCGGCCATCCTAATGCTGTGGCCTGGACAATAACTGAAGAAAATCTAGCCCTAACTTGTACTACTGTCAGACTAAGAAAACAAACACTTGTACATTTATAATCTTTACTAGTAATACGACAAAAATGTCCACTAATAGTACTAGCCAACAGTTTTTGGTTTACTAGCACTACTAGTAAAACCGACCCCTACACTAGTGGCACTAGTAGACCAAATGCAAATGTAGGGACTGGGATATTGCCAAATTCCGCTCTCTGATAGGTTAAAAATATTTCCAATAGCCAATAGGGAGCCAGAATTCATTTTTCCATGCCCATTTATTAGCATGTAAGGGTTACTAGTGGCACAAATGTGTGTTTTTAGTTCACTAGTAGCACTAGTAGAAATGTATGTCTACCAGTGCTAGCTGTGAGCATTGTTTAGCTCTACTGGTAGTGACACCGAATTTATGACCAACCAACCTTCCATAGTAGTGAATGCATCTGCACAGTTTGCATGTAGAGGTTCCACAAAGGCGTTCATTTCAAGCTCCTCTGTTCATTGGTAAAAGATTTCATTTATCCCATATCTACAAAAAGTAAAGGATCCAACACCAGAAGCACCGTCCCTACATAGGAATCCTGGGAAGATGTCCTCCATCTATTGAATACAGTACCTGCACACTGTATATCAACCAGCAATCCAGTCTCGATGACCACGAGCCCCTGCCCTAGCAACTGAGCTACTCATGATCTGAAGTCTATGAACTGTGGAAACAATGAGGGGAAACAATGACCTTATCCTTAACCTTAAATTTAGCCCCCCTAGCACCACCAACACCAGTGGCTGTGCAAAGATGTTTGATTCCAAATCAAGTGGCAGGCCAATGAACAACAGATAAACAATCAGGAGAGCTATTCAGAGTGCTCTGAGTACCATTACACCATGGAACACTGACAAGACAGTGTAGACTACTAAGAGTGACACTTGTAACATACAATTTGGAGTATCACGTATACTATGAAATGTTGAATGTCAGTATCAAAAGGAATGAGCTCAAAGCAGAGTAGTTTTTCATCCATCAACATTTGAGTGTTGGAATCATATGTAACATTTCTTAACCCGCCTGAGTGATATTTCAATGTAGATTGTGATCAAAAGTGTCATGACGGGATGTGGAAAACCAAATCATTTCTCAACAAATCTTGTTCCTCTGAACCAAGTGACCAAAAAATGACTAGTTTCAACAGCAGTCCCCAGCTCCAGCAACTGTGCAGTCAAAGGTCGGAAAGACTGACTACTGAGTTAGCTATAATAAGCAGCTTTTTGTTAATAAATAATAGTAGCATGTTACAGGATAAACAAATGCCTGAGAAAGTCAGCTGTAGGTGATGACTCCCAAACAGCTTTCTAGCCACGGTCACCAGATCAATAGACAATAGGTTTGCACTTATTCTTCCGCAACAGGCCACAAACCATTGGGTGTGGTCATGATAAATCACAGTTTTTGTTTATTTATTTTTAAGTGTGCGCACATGTTTGTATGTGTTTTAGTCGGGCATGTGATTTCCATTGCCTCCACTCACATTTGTTTCATCCCACCCACTGATGAAGCAGCAGGGTAGTTGCTGGACAAATGTTATCGCCGGAGACTCCCATAATCATCATTTTGCTCACGTCTATGCACTGAACCGTATATTGATTATGAATATTTGAATGATGTCGATGTTACACACACACTTAAAAACTGTGTAATTTGTGGTTCAACACACAATTATAAGTAAACTAGATCTGTCTTTCATCTATTTTCTTTCTTCATTTTGCAGACTTCTTCCTCACTTTTGTCTTAAGTTAGAAAACAGTATGTTTCTGTTTCAGTGTTTGTTATTAATAATTACCTCTTGCAGAGATGGAATGATTTATGAAGGTAGTTATAGTTGATCGCACAGTCCACTTTTGTTGCCTTTGAGATTTTACTCATTAGTCTGAATAATAACTGTCACTAATTCAAGCTGCTCACCAATGGCTTTTTGAATAGAAAGAGAGGGAGAGTGCAAGTGAGAGAGAGGCCTGAGAGATTAACTCCACTGAGCTCACTCTGAGAGGCCCAGGAACGCCTGAATATTGTTCTAGTGGTGGGGAGATGGGGAGATGGATGGAGAGGGGGGGGGCTAAAAGGGAAAAAAAACCTAATGCAGCCAGAGAAATGAACTTGATGATCTCAGGGGGGGTGGGAGGAGGATCACCATTCCTTGCTCCCGACAATCAAAATTAGATTGGCCGGCACTGTGTCAACACTGGCCTCAGTTAAGGCATGACAGGGTAGGGAGGGAGGGAACCCCTCTGTGGGTGTTTGAGACTTTGCCATGTGAACTCTTGAGACCCCACAGCGCCTTTCACTGACTGCTCAGGCCTCAAAGAAAACCACAACCTCATTTTATTGGCCAGTGCTTTAAACGATGACATCGCTGATGCAACTCCTATAGTTCCTATATTGGTGTGTTCCTCTGTGCCGTGAAGTCGGACCGCTGAGTTTCCCCCAGCTGCAGCCATGAGTGAAATGACTTTGAAGAACCTTGCATTTAATTGAGAATGTAATGTGAATGTTAACTTTCACTTCAAAGTATATAACATTAACCAAACCAATAACTGGTACCTTTCTGTGTGGAGTGCATGCATGGGCTTCTTCCTGCTGTCAAACACATAAAGACATTAATTGATGACTCTTAATTGTCAGTTGGTGAGTGTGTTATTGAGAGGTTGTCTCCTTATTTGGCGATGGATCTAACCTATTGAGCTTACTTCGTCCTCTCAAGTAGCCGAGATAGATCTCAGCCCCCCCAAGCGGTACAATATTGTTAACGTTCTCCAAAATCCAATCTTGTATTGTTTAATTCAAAATGGGTTTAACATAAAAACTAACTAATTCTACGTTAAAAAAAAAAAAATAATAATATATATATATATATATATACATATATATATATATATATATATACATAGGTAATTTAAATAAAAAGAAATGCCAGTGTGTTTAATGCATGTGTGTGTGTGATTTTTCTAAAGTTTTTCAAAGGCTGTTACATTTTGTTTCCAGAAAGATATTTAAAAACCTTTTTGGTTTGTTTTTACTGTCTCTTTAACAAATGTCACAAGTAAATAGATTAATGAGTGAGTAATCATATTAAATGTAGAGTAATAATATTAAATGTTCGATGGGCTGAGAGTTGTTGCTGCTGCAGGTGATGAATTAAGCAAACGTTTATGCACCTAAATTAACACCAATTATCAATAGGCGGTGAGGATGTGGACATAATGACAAGCTTTAGTTTCTTCCTGTTAAAAGGAAGTCCTCCAGGGAAGAGGTGGTCATCCTGACCTTAGTTACCCCTGAAAAAGAAGAAGAAGGCGGATGACATGCCCTAGCAGAGTGACAAACCAGGTTGCTTAGGCTTCTGCATGCTACCACTAAATACAGAGTCGACAGTCGACAGCTCTAAACCAGATGTTTTGCTCGGAGCACAAGACTGACAGCTCTCAGTCAAACAAATGTGCATCAACTGGAGACTCATCTTAAGTGGCTGCTGGATACGTTTCCTCAAATGTTTTAGCTACAATGTGTAATTGTGAACAATATCTGTGATAAACAAAGACCCAATATCTAGTACTTGCTACTAACTAACTGCGTGTCATATCACTACCAGTTCACCAGTGGAGCGTGTTCCTGAGGGCTTGTCAACAGTGCTATAGGTCCTCAAATGAGGAATGTGTGGAGTCATGTACAACATCTGGGGGTCCTAACTTTCTACTCTCATTTGTCTGTGCACCTTGTCATTTAATGCACTGAGGAACTTCTGAAAGGAAAATCTGATCTTTCCTCTGAATCTCTTTATCTGTCAGAGTTTCAACACGAAGCTCTCCATGAAGTGGTGGGATTCCAAAGCCGTGCAGAAGAGGATGAGCAAATCAGAAAACTAAATGCATATATTAGGTTTACCTCAGGTGTGTAAGAAGGCTCACAAAAGGAGAGAATCTGATACATATTTATGTGGTAGCTGATAAGCAGTTGTTCATGATAGGTTTTTCTAGATCTATTTATTTATTTATATACTTATTTATTTATATATTTATTTATTCTTGATTCTTTATCTGTATCTGTGACTTTTAACCATGTCACAAATAAGTCGACACCACATTATACAAGACATAAAAAACACAAAACAATTTTACTTTTAAGTACATTCAATTAATTATGATTTAAAATAAACCATGAACTTATTGATATGTTGAATTATTTCAGTTGCAAGTTGTGCTGCACAATGACACCTTGAAGTCCAGAACAAAGCAGTGGCTCTGACGTCAAAGGGGGGACTCTCCCGGGACTGTAGGATTTTATTTCACTGACACGAGACTTTCTTTCATCTAAGCAGTGTGTGATCTTTCCGGAAAAGTTGTCTCTAAGCACTGAGCAGCCAGACAAAAAGGTGCTACTGATGAGTGTGTCCAGCAATTCAAGCCATTCACTGCTGCCCCCAATTCACCTTCTCTCTTAACTTTATGGCTAGAATTGCCATCAAGGCCTTTCCCGACCCTCCCAGGCTCCCGACAGTCTTTCTTTAGAGCTTTGCGACACGTTCAATATTCCCATCGGACTGTACATTTTTCCTTCCTCGCAAACGGACCTCGGTGACATTGTTGAGACTTAATTTAAGGGAGCGGGGTCAGAGTTCATCATGTTCGCAGTCTTAAGGCTTCGGCCGCATCATTCAGGCATCAACACTTTATGTCTAACTTGTCGCACTGATCCTTGTCTGGCAAAACAATAAAAACATCCATCAATGTCCTCCCTTGTCTATGTAGGGCGGGTATGAGTGATGATGTGCACGGCCCATTGGTGGACTTGAGGGGTAGTGGACTGTGTGAATGTTTGTTTATGTCGAGTGAGGATTTGTCAAAAGGTTTATGTCACTGCTGGCATCAGCCTCTCAGAGCTTGTACTGGGTGGTCTTTGTCTGTTTGCGTCCGTAAAGAACCTTGCTCTCACTCTCGTTTGTCCCCTACTGATTCTCTAAATCACGTTGATGAGGGGCCCTCCGATCAGGTGGCACATTTATTGGGTCAGGTTGGATTATATATGAAGATCCAAATAATAGCGACTCGGACAGCAACACTGCACTTTTGTCGTTTCTGTTTACCAATTAAACTTTGAGTGAATCTGCTTTCTGCCACCTCCCAATTAGAGTGCAAGCATCAGTGGCTTTAGTAAGTGTGTGTGTGGGGGGGCTTGTTTATCCTACTTTGCCGAGACCAATTCTTGACAAAACACTATCCTTGTGAGGACTGTATGACATTATGGGGACATTTGCCTGAACCCCACGAGGTTAAACCTCAGTTTAAGGATGAAGACTTCAAAATAACTGGGTAATTATAATAGGGTTTAAGTTTGGTTCAAAGTCATGGTTAAGGTGAGCCATGTGTTTTGGATGGTTAGGTTTAGGGCAAGAGGCTGGGGAAAGGTTTATGTCAATGAGAAACCACACAATGTCCCCACAAGGACAGAAAAACAAACGTGCGTGTGCGTGCGTAGTTGACTGAGAGGACCATTCAAAATAGGCTTTAGTCAATACTGAAACACCTGACACAATTGTTACCTGTCTGACTGTTAAGTTTTAGTTAAAAAATAATAGAGCTGGACATACTAACTAAACAATTTATTCCGTTTAAACCTACATTAAATGATGTCAGGCCAGTGGGCAGTGAATTAAATTCAACTCTCTCTTAAAATCATCAAAATATGTAATATGATGTGAAAAGAGGCCCTGATCCGCCTAAATTATTTATCTTGTTGAGGCAAGTCACCATCATCTGCCCATACCAGCTATGCTTTTAATCCCAATAACCCTCTCAGCGACTGTCTGCAAAAGACCTGGATTTGAAGGAAATGCTATTTGCGAGTGTCTGTCTAATATGAACCATGACCTCAAACTTGGAGGTCCTCAACCTTGTTGCATTCTCACTGAATATGATAGTCATACATCATCCAAAGGTGTTGATCCAGACCCCTGCGTTGTCATTTAGATGGGCGATTCACCATTTTGGGGCAGCACTGCTGCCTCTCAGCAAGAAGGTTCTGGTTTTGAATCCAGCTCGGAACCTTTCTAGGTGGAGTTTGCATGTTCTCCCTGTGCCTGTGTGGGTTTTCTCCGGGTTCTCCAGTTTCCTCCCTCCTAAAGACATGCTCACTAGGTTAAGTGGACATGCTAAAAAAGTGTGTGTGTGCCCTGCAATGGCCTGGCGACCTGTCCAGGGTGTATTCCTGCCTCTCGACCAATGACGGCCGGGATGGGCTCCAGCACTCTCCACTACCTTCAACAGGACTAAGCGCTGGTAAACTGATGATGTATGTATGTGATTTACAATTTTGAGTTATTTCTTTAATTATAAATTAACAAGTCATACAAAAATAAGATTTTTAATAATAAATGTATTTTCATTAGCCATGACTGAGTTTTGGTTGTATCATATTAGATATATAATATATAAGATATATTTTTCATCGTCCAATGTGTTTCACTCTCCCTCTAAATACAAGCAAACAATGTGGTTTTGCCTTAATCCCATATTTCCATGACCCTGGAGTGTTAAAGGAATAAACAACAAGCACCATAAGCTAAATAGATGATTTATTGTACAAAAGAAAAATGACAGTAAATAAACAACAAAAGGCAAAATAACATTTGAACTGTTATTCATATATGCACAACCATTTAACTACAAAGTTGAGTGATTTTCTTTTTTTTTTTTTTAATCTCTGAACTACACCAAGAACAGAGGAATGTAGGAGAAAAGAAGCGGTGAACCTGTCCAAAACAAGATAAATGACATTTGGGTCAATATCTACAGAGAGACTTTTTTTCTCTCTCTCTTATAATTATATGAAAACACTCACTCACAGCAGCAAACATACACTTAGACTTTTCAACAGCGTCACCCACAGTTAGGCCATCCATCGTCCTGGGCAAATCTATTGACATCTTGAGCAGAGCCGCCTCCGTTGCTCATTCTTGGAGAAGTCAATCTCAACCTGAGAGCATTGGGGACCCTGTGGTTTTAGCTACAACTTTTGGAGTCGGGGATCTCATGGACACAATGTTTGCACAGATTAATCGGTGATGTTTCTTTCAAAAAGCTAGTTTTTAGAAGGCTAACGTGAGGTAGACAGACTTAATATGCATTGATATTTAATATTAATAAATAGACAAATGACCAGTTGAATAATTCCAACCACTGCATCTTAGCAGCTTTTTATCGTCCTTTGAAATGTTCTAGCATATTCCTGCAATAAGAGTTACAGCACGCATGTCCCCCTCTACTTTGGCTAAAATCCCTGGATACTCCTCTTTACTTTAAATTACATACAAAGGCAAAACATGTCTATGTAACACGAAATATTGTTTAAGTTAAAAAAAAATCAAGGAAAAGGTCTTTCTAATTCTAATAAAGTTGTTGGCCAGACCGTTTCCAGTTAAAGCATTCTCTGTTCATTGTTCCAGACACGAAATAAACACTTAGTTTATCTTCCATTGTGGGCGAAAAGGCCTTTTAGGCCACAGACAGAGACAGTTTTTTTTTTTGTTTTTTTTTTAAGGTTCTGGATAGGACAAAAATGTGCGAGTGTATGGACAGGCCCCCGCTTCAGACAAAAGCCAGGAAAGCGGTATGGTATCAAAAAAGACGTGACAAATGGTGTAGTTTACGCGCATGGTTAATCACCAAAGTCTCCAATAGTTTCTCATTCGGCTATTCTGTACAGGGTCTCTTGTGCTTGGTAAAACACAAACAACAACTCCTAACGCCATCAACATCTCATAGTGCAAAATTTATTGTTGGAAGGTAGACTGCCCCCGAAAAGGTTTTTGTATCCCTTTTAATATATACATATATCATTTATATAAAATGTCAGAAGGCTCTTCCTTTTTTCCAACAGCATAGTGCTTTCGTTTACAACAAATAGATATCTTTGTTAGGACATCCAGGAGACAAAGACAGACTTCAAGTGTACTGATCTACTCTGTATTCAAGCACTAATAATAATTCATTTGTCATCACTGCAATAATGCAACATAGTCATGATCGATGGAGCGTTTTCTATCTATGGCATACACTCGCCCAGGACTTATTTTGAAACACGTCAAATGGGATTTAATATGCGATCACAGACTGTCGTTTGTGTTGCTGCTATCTTTCTCTTACAAAAACAGCTTGCTGTCTGATCACTTTTAAATGTGAAGTAGCTGATGTAAATGAACCAAAGATTAGAGAGGAAGGTTGCCGATCTGGACATGAAGACTATAGACATAAAACTGAACAATGGCCCAAAAAAGATTGAAGTATAACTGGAATTCATGCAACATTCTTCCTGATGGTGTAAAATGATCTACGTGAATTTCAACACAATCACTTTAAAATCAGCATTTAACATTGTAAAGCAGCTGCAGTGATACCAACACGTGTGTGAGTGTCGGCTACACCTCAACAATTAGCCCAGCTCACATATGAACCTAAGCCACTTGGACTCTCTCTCAAAAAAAAAAAAAAAAAAAATCAAATGTAATGCCACTTTGCAGTGACAGAAAAATTGGTGCAAAAAAATGTGTCCTTTCCATTTGGTCTTTTGAAAATGTGTACACAAATCACACCTGTACAACGATGCAAATAGTGATCCAATGAATTAGTAACGCCTTCATCAGTATGTCAAAGCTGGCTCTGCTCCCTGGAAACTGTGCCAGGGAGCAGAGCAGTTGACAACCTGCTAGGCGCCAGATAACCTTAACTAACCCCCCTTTTTACTCAAAGAACTGACTGGGCTCTCACCTACTCAAGGGAAACTTCACCCGCCTCACCCAAGGAAACACAGTGCATGTCTACCCTCTTGTAAAACATCATCATTTTACATGTTAAGTCTTAAGATCAATCTCAAAAACAGAGTCATCTGACACCCAAAACTAGAGCTATAGGATCTCATTGAGGAGTCGCAAGTGTTACGAGTTTGTGGTCCTAAACCTGACGTGTTATATTGAGAGCTTGAGCCATCATTTGAAGATGTAACTGCAAAGGTGCGAAGGCAGCGATTCTAATGAATGCTACACTGAAAATCTGAGCCTGTGACTCTTGTATCTCGTGATTCTCTATCTTTCTCTGGCTTTGATGGAGCAAGTCTTTTAAGAATACGCAATTTCAAATTCTCAAGAATCTGTCAGAAAGACGCAGTAGACACAGGTTTTTTCTTGGGAGAAAAAGATCAAAGCGGACCATGGAAATTGTTGCTCAGATCCTCAAGAA
Source organism: Synchiropus splendidus (assembly GCF_027744825.2). Lineage (NCBI taxonomy): Eukaryota > Metazoa > Chordata > Actinopteri > Syngnathiformes > Callionymidae > Synchiropus > Synchiropus splendidus. Next base: position 9,560,032 of record NC_071339.1, read on the forward strand.
TGTCACACTAGGTTGTTAGACGTTTAAATGGTTTGGTTTCATTTTGGGGACCACCAGGAAGTTAATGTCTCTTGAGCACATCTCTTAGATCTGTCCTGGCAGAACTACAAAGTGTAAACTCTTGCTGACTATTTTTTGTTAGTAATTAATACAGAATATATCTGTTCATGAAATCTGATTCATCGACAACAGACCTCGCCTGTACAGACACATTTCTGCAAAATAAAGAAGCTCAAATTGTCTTTAAGTCTTATGCTGTTTCTGTCTCCTGGCATCTGAATCCATTACCATGGACCTTCACAAAGATGCCACACAAGTCTGAAAATAAAAACAAAACACAATACTAATATATGTAATCTATAAGACAATCATTTTCCCCAGCTCTTCCATCGTGTCAGCCTCCTGAAATCATACACAATGGACTGCATTTCCATCACTCAATACTTTCTTTCTTTTTTTTTCTATTTTTTTACAATTTAATTTGTTTACTGGGAAAAAAAGCAAAGCTAGTCCCATTTTTTGTGGCGGAGTGGAGTGAAATCTGTTGCCAAAAAGTGGGGTCTGGTGCCGAGGGAAAGCTCCATAAGGGTTCTGGGTGGTTCAATGCAATGTAGGCTGCGCACAAGTGTGTTTCCTCTGTCGTCTAGGAGCATCCACATCTGTCCACCACCATCCCTGGAATCTTTCCATGGATGATCTGCTGTTTGTCATTAAAGTAGAGCATATTAATTGGGGACATCTTGGTGGGAGTACAGCAGGGCCCGGCAGAGCCTCTGGGATTCGCATGTTGCACCAGATGGGTGTGTGGATATTTCTGCATGAACATATACTCGCACTGGCCGGAACAGTAGTTGGCTTTGTAGCGTTTGGGAGCGATGATCCAGTCCCAGCCAAATGCCTCGAAATCCACAGTGAGAGGGTAGCGGCAGCAGCGGGACTCGGTGGAGTGCTCGTCGCAGTCAAGGCCGAGGTTTCTTCGAGAGCGTTTGGTTGTCTCTAGAACCTTCACCTCCAGGAACGGCTGCTGGAAACAGGGGGCGAAAGGAGCAGGACAGAAAAAAGAGGTGGTTATAAGAGAACAATCAGACACGTCGATCTCAAACAGTCCTTCGTCTTTTGTTATCAATAAAGTTTTATACTTTAAATGTGGACAAGCACTATCTATTGATGCCAGTACACAGTACTAAATGTTATGTTACTTAGTCAGAAAATGATACAAAACACAACTCTAAAAGGAGAGGTAGCGATCCAGTTTAAAATCTATTTGCCTTCAGGGGGAATGAAGCTGATGGGATTTCTGCTCATTTAGGGGTGCAGAACTAGAGTGTGTCCTGTGATACCTTCAGAAAGAGAAACAAGCTGACTGGTCTGTGAGTTGAGGATATCTCGCTGTGGCATTTGGAGATTTGTCTCAGGGAGACTCTGTTTTCTCCTTGCTTGTTGTGTTTTTGCTGAAGTTACCCCAACTTGCTTGTGTTTTTGATCTCTTCCTTTTTTGTTCAAGAAAAACAGCACACTGCTGTGTGCGCAGGGGGCGGGGATTTATTGGCTTAGACCTCAGAGACGACCTTTGGTACAAGTATCTGAGCCGACCGAAATGACCACTTCATATTTGGTTTGCTTCAGTGACAAGAATGTTACGTGACTGGTTGTTACATAAAATAGAATATTGTTGGTTAGTTTAAACCCCATCCTGCACCTGACATAGTACATAGGGCTAAAACAATGTACTTTTGTATGGTTCCATAATTTAATTTAAAAGAAAAGTATGCACACAAAATTTAATTTTGTCCTCGGGTTTTGACTGACGAGAGAATTGAGTTTGAAATGACGCTCGACTTTCATTATTGATATATAATTACACCTATATTGAACAATAATCCATCAGAAGAGAGCATTTAGTGTGATTCATGGGAAGGATAAGAGTGAGCCATTGCTCTTATCCTGCAACAAAATTGCTAGTCTGTATCTTGTCTTACCAAATTACCATCTTCATTAAAAATCCATTTTGATGATTACTTATATATTTAATTATTTAGCCAGTTTAGACAGGAATAGTCATTGTCTCGCTGTGCACGATTTGCTCCAGAATACATACGTATTGTATTGCATATGTATGTGTTTATTTTTAACCAATAAGGGTATTATTTTCTGCCTTTATGTGTTTTATGCATCTGAAAAATCTTAATGGGGACTCGTATAATTTTGATAACTTCATGAAGATTGCAAGTGAATGCCCACCAATCCCAGAGACAGGTCAGAGGGTCCTTACCAGCCCCTCCTCCCCGGGTCGCAGCGAGGTAACAGCCAGGTCATTGCCGCTCTCGTCGAAGGCGTTGATGTCAATTCCCCAGTTGGTGTGCGGCTGTTTGAACCAGTTTTGCAACACGTGCTTGAAGTCAATGCTCTGCCAGTGTCCCACTCTGGAGTTGAGCTCTATCTTCAGGGAACGGATGCGGATGTGGCGGCTTCCTTGTTCTGTGACGGGTTTGAGTCGGAGGATCTGCAGGTAGACGGTGGACGTCTGCTGGAGTGGCCGCAGATAAACCCACAGCTGGGCCTTCAGCACCTTGGTGAACATTAATTTTGGGCTGAACTTGAAGAAACAGCAGCTGGGCTTCCCGTTCACCTGCACCAGTGACTCCGCTGTAGAGAGAATGACAGCAATGTCAAAGTTGTGAACATAGAAATGACTGAAAGACTTCAGACTGAAAATGAAACCTCCACTGCTCTATGTATGAGATCCACATCTGCCTCACAGATGTCTTCACGTAATGTGACATTTTTTTTAAACAAATTCCTGGAACAACATAAGTTCTCACTTCACATGAAACATACCCCTCATATAGAACCTTGATACTACATCCCAGCTTAATAACTACTTAAAACAGAAATAAATATTACGACCCCATTGCAGGTACCGCTTTATTCTAGCGATACATTCCACAGTTAGTTTGATCTTAATGTGAGGCAACAACAACTCCTCCTGTAGCACATCCAACATGGCTTCTGCAGTGTGGAGGCTTGCACTGTCGGAACAGTGTTTCAACACTCAAACAAGTGATTGAGACTAGCATTATATTTAGGCTGTGAGGAGACAAACCTTCTTCAAGTGCTTTAAGAAACTGGCACACAGAGGTAACTTCTCTAAAGAGTGTCCAAACAAACGCTCTTACTCCCTTATTTTCCCACTGAGTTAAAATTCTGAAAAACCACAACACCACAGTCTCTTTCTGTTCTGCGTTCATATTTGCTATCATGCTGCAGAACGCACCAAACCAACATGTACATTCACACAGCCTTAGTGGCTCACAGACTTTTACAGGACGCACCACAAAAGAGGGGCTGATGACATCACCACTGTTGTGACAAGGCACCTGGTGCTAACATTTGCCCTCTTTTCAACCAAAGATAGCGTGTGCACAGATGAAGTGGATGATGCGTGTTGAATTGACAAGGACGAACTGAGTCCCAACAGAGGATTTAGGTAAGGGGTTCTTAACCTCTTGATCTCAGGGCCCACCCTTTCCGGAACAGATAGGCCCAGGGCCCATTCAAATATTAGAACTGAATTGGTAATGTCACTCTGGATTTATTTTGACTTATCTACGTGCAGTTTTACTTGCCTATACCCAGTCAAATGATGTGAAACCACAACTACGATATTTGTCTTTCAAACATAAACCTGTACCAGAACAAGACTCATTTAGTAAAAATAAATACATTAATAAGTTGGATCATGGGATAATAAAATAAACATAATATTCTGTCCGAGCCCGTCCTCTGAGTCAGAAGTCTCACATGATCACGCTTGATAAACAGAAGAGGAAAGCAGACAGCATCACAGCAGGTGGAAAACACAAAACACAACATGAAAGTCTAGCGGATGTCGGTGGTTTTTACGTAAGAACGAAAGAAACATCACAACTAAACCAGAACAAATCCACTGCGAGAGTTTGCGCGTGGAGCATGGGCACATGCGGGAACGGTGAGGACAGCTGTGCAATGGAGTGAGATTTACTGGATGAAAAACTAATAAAACACTTTTATTGTCATCAATGCAATAAATGTCAAAACCATTTCCAGAGGGTCGGCGGATTTGTGGGTGTAAATATAGAATATATATATTATTTTGGAGCCCATTATCGGTGAAAATTCACCCGTAACACAGCACAGACCTATGATTTCTCTTACAGGATAACCTTCTATCATCTTTATGTGTGTGAGGCCCGTTAAAGTGACAAACTCTTCTACTAACAACTCGATATCTAGCATGCAATTTTACATCCAAACACTCCATCACTGTAAGCCAGGCCTAAATATTTAGATGAAATGAATAATTGAACAACTGAAATGTAAAAAGAAAAGCCTTTTATCACCATAGAATATTGACTTCAAGTTTCATAAACATCTAGTATAATTATCAATTAACTTAAATAAAATCAGACTGAAGAACAAAGTAATGCAACACATGAGAAATATGCATGAACCCAACCCTGGTCATAGTGTTGTTTAAGCCCTGTGCATCAAAAGTCTGATGATTCTATTTTCAGGAAGTTAGTCGCGAGGAAAGTAGATCTGGTGGTTCAACACTATATGCATACTGTAAGCAGCGGCGAAGCGTCACCATGACGACTGAACAGGCTGCTTGACACTTGACACCATGTACAACAAGGAAAGTGATGACATACAAGGCAAATATTAGAGACATGGACTGGACAGCCCAAACCATCTTTGGCTGGCGTTGAACTGTTCCTGTTGAGTCATAGCCAGAACGTACAGTGATTCGGGTAGATGGTGCTATCGAAGCTCAGCGTCACGATTGTGGCTGGTGGAGCGATTTTCTACCACGGTTTAATCACACTACTACATCATGATGTAACCTGAATGACGCATTACTGCCACCTAAATAAAATAGCAGTCAGGTGTATTAAAACTGACCATTTTGTTGCCCACGCGACCTACAGGTGTAAAACCATTTTTGCTGAGCTCTAGAGGGCGCTTGCGCCCAATGATTGGCCCCTATGGTTAAAGAACAATGATTTACATGAGGTCATGAGATGGAGGAAAATGTAGTGAAGGTGAGAGAAGCTCAGTAAGATAACTTCCTATAACTGTTTTATTGCTGTATATTCTGCTGTGTCTTTACGCACACTGTTCTTTCAGTGCTTTTTTTCGCGTTTTAAGGGGACCAGAAAGGACATGGAATGGAAATTTGTGAAACTAGGGAGGAGCTGTATGTATATATTTTATTGAGATAGCTTGTGTAAGAAGTATTATAAATGTGACATGCTCAATGTGATGGCAGGCGACAGTAGCATTACGGATGAGAATGCCATTGATCAAAAAAAGAACACCACTTCTTAGCCTTGTTCCAACCTGCCCTGAAAGTTTTATCGAAGTATTTTTGTCCGTTTTGGAGTTATTCAGTTTTGACACATTCATTTTCTTTCTCTTATTGGCTGCAAAAAAAAAAAAGTCTTTTGTGTTGTTTGTTGTATGCCCTCATTTTTGACAGGTTGTATTTCTGACGACATAAAGCTTATAAAAACACAGACATTTGCATATTAAAACAAGAATCATTACTGGTGGCCACTGGCCAGATGGTAACCTCAGATTCCCCTGGGTCAGTCATAATGACATGGTGTTTTCCAACATTGAAATGAAAGTCTTTTGGGGAATCCAGTGCTTGACAGGAATATTTGAGGTTTAGGTTAGGGATTACATTAAGTAACACAAGGTGCATCCAAAAATCAACTAAATTATTCCCGTCATGATCCGCACGGCTGTTTATATATTTGCATCGCATGTCAAACCTTCATTTCCATAGACCTCCCTCTGATATAATGACACCCATCCATTGCATTCACACGTTCATTTCCATGCAAAGTGTCCATTTATTAAGGGAAATTTATTCTGCATCTATCTGGCATAATAATGTGCTGCCACCATTCAATAGAATAGTCAATCTGTCCATTTGCCCAGACGGCGTTTGAATTATCGCAGTTTAGATTTAGGAAAATAAACGGGGCATCCTGCCATGTATCATGTAGTCACGCACGAACAAAAGTGTTTAAAGAAAAAGATAAAATCTGTTTGGACTTGTCAATCACCGCTCAATCTGATGTTGCCCAGGCAACCTGCAAATGCTTCCTGGGTCAAGAGGTCATTTGGCACCTCAGTCTAGTTAAGAAATGGGATCAGGGGTCAAAACCGTCAGCCTCTTTACATCTAAGGGGTGCTGGGTTAGAGGGTGAGGGGTGCAGCCCCTAATAGCCAGATTGAGTTTGAAGGTCAAGGTCGACCCTATGGCAATGGTAATATGTCTTTCTTCACAACACGCCTTTCTCAACAGAGAATGATTTGAAATGTGTGGGACGCAGCCGGGCTGTTTCTGCCCTGGTTTGTTTTTGTTTTGATCAGGCAAGTGATGCCGGAGCCAATGGCGAAATGTTTACCGAGCCTCAAATGACCAGGACGCCGCACAGGACTCTTGTTGTTTTTTAACACTGAACAAGTCTAGTAATCGAATTACGGGGAATGCATTGAGGGATATGAATTGAGCGTGGTACAGATAGACTATCCATTAGAGGAGTCCTGAGCAACATTGAACAAGGGCCAAAGCAGAGACAGACTTGGTCGTTCAGCTGGTGTTTCAGGGGAGAGTCATTAGTGAGTGTAAATTATACAGTGTCTCACGCTAGACAAACAATATGTCAATGTTCCTCTGGGTGGGTTGCCGAGGTCACAGCAATTAACGTGGGTGGTGTTGTGTTTGCTCATCAGCACACATCCAGTAATGAATGATTTTGCAGTTTGCTTGGGGTTTACTCACTTTTGTTTTGTCGTCAGTCGTAACAGATGAGGGACGCACGAACAGCTCAGCGCCCTCTGCAAACAATTTCCTTCAGTTTACTTGAGGAAGAAGTTCTAAACACCGTCAATTTGAATCGGCAACAGAGAAGAGGGAGTCATTTGAGAAGCCGGGCGTGATTTCGTTAGGACCCTAATTTTAAAGCACACATGCGCAACATATGAGCTGCGTCATGTCCAACTATGCCTGCATTGATAGATGAAATCAATTTGTGCCTTTATAGATCCTGTAAGTGTAGGAGGCACATGAGAAGGCTCGGGCTAAATTACAGCCCACATCTTGGCAATGGTTCACTCGGGCATTAAAGACGACGCCGGCCTGTAAATGGGGAGGGGGAAAAAAGCGCTGTTAATCCCCTTCCTACCTGAACTCGCTTGTCTCACGACAACAAGGTCGAAAAGAATTGTTATGATGTTACAGAGGGGATTTGTTTTGCTTGGATCTCGTTGGATTCGTTCATCAAGGGCTTTTGTTTTTGCATTTAGCACCACCTACTGGAGTAGTCATGCTTTTAAAAAATCCAAATCGAGGATGGTTCAATGATATTAAAGCCTCTTCTTCTTCTTCTTCTACTGAAAACCCAAATTTCTCGGCAGCGATTGGGGTTTAAGGAAGCTGCGTACAATTCCCTTTTCCTCCCATGTTCCCAGCCTCCTTCGTTATTGCAGCAGCTTATTTCCCACTGGTATAATTGCAAAATTTGCAGCACATGAATTTTACTGCCTACATGCAGGAGGCCTGCAGGTGAGCTATCAAACATCTGGTCGACTCCCCCGGTACATGTGTTCCACGGCTAGCCTTCAGCTTTCTATAAGTGCGAGTAAGCTGAGACATACAGAATATACGGGTTTATTTGCTCTCCCATCTGTCCACTTTAATATGACCACAGGCAACTTAAAATGTTTCTAATAAGCACGTGCACTAATGCTGCAGGAGAGTTAAGCCTGTTAAACAGATGAAAACACATGGACATGGAACATTAAGGACATTAGAGTGTAGGTATCCCGTAAAAAGGCAACATGTGTTCGTGTGGAAAGAAACAGTGATGCTTTGAGTATTCTTGTTTCAGTAATGGCTGAAAATGTGCGAGCCATAATAAGCAAAAGATTTCATTTTGACCTTGATGTCTGGAATATTTAACAACCTCTCATAGCTTAAGTGCTTACCTTAACTTCTTACATTTATACTTAACTGACCCTTTCGCTTTAAAAACTAGAACCACTTGCTACAGTGTGAGAACAGTAATACAGTCCAGATAATAATACACTGTTACCTATTTGCCATATTTGGTTGCTCACATTAATCAATTAACATTTGGTGACGTGAAACTTTCCTCCTTCTTTCACTGTTTCGTTAAAAGTTAATAAAAAGCATGGTACATGTGTGGAAACACATGCCATCCAGGTGAAGCAGAAACAGAGCGGGAAAGCAATGGCCATCTATTGTTAAGGTCCAGGAGGACGGTGCATATCGGGACAAACCAAGATAGAAGTATCATTTGCATATATATCTATATTTTCTTTCCTTAATGGGAAATGCAAATGTGCCATTTTGTGGCGAGTGTGTGTTTGGGAGCCTTCATGTTGAATAAATGTGACTCTGGGGTATCCCCACGCACCTCGGCATATTAATCATCGTGACACGTTCACGACCCTTCTAATAAGACAGGGGCCACAGTGCACCCCCTCAAACATCCCATCCCACCCCAGCCCCACTCCCTCTTTGTCCCACTCCTGTCCCGAGGGACTCTAGCGGGTGGTGGGGGAGGCTGGGCTCGAGCTGCGGATGGAGGGGGGAGTGTGAAGTTAGACCCCCTTATTCAGAAACCCTCTCCTGGGACAACGGCAGGCACAAGACTCCTATTAGGCCTGAACACAGTAGCCCCCCAGGACTAACAAAAGACACCTCCTAATTCTCCATATTTCAGCTATTGAGCATAAGTACACAGTGAGACATGTAACTGCACACACACGCACACACACAAGATGCACCAACTAAAAATGGCCATCTCACGTCAACAGTTTCAATGGGACGACCGTAACTGAGTGTGGATATCTCCTGCTGGACGCAGGCAGAGGAAGAAAAGAGCGAGCGTGCAGTGAACTGCAATAAGGTGGACAGCTGGACAGCAGGAAGCATGCTGGGTTCTCAGCGCTTGTGTTTGTCTGCATCCACTCAGAGATGCATCGCTGCTTTGCTTATGTCTTGACCAATCGAGAACTTTTTTTACAGGGCCAGTGATAGTGACACATCTGTTGCTTCAAACCAGGACTTTCTTACATGATGAAGGGAGATGTTTTGTTGTCACAGATGCTAAATTAAACAGCGATATCAAGAAAATACCCGCCATGTTGGAAGCTCATGCTAGCTGGAGAGAGAAATACGGATCATGAGATCATGTTCAGTTTCTCTTTTAATGTGCGGTGCTAAAGTTGTCTCATTATAATACAGTATGTAAGATGAATGACTCATCATAGCCTTGCAGTCACACACACCATGGGGACTGTTCATTCGCCATATAGAACAAAAGGAGATATTTTATCTTTTAAACTTTAACCTTATAACTTGGTGTACTCACATGAACAATGCTCAGTTTCAGAATCAGAATCACTGGTGTTCCATTCGACCGTCACTTCAGTAAACTGAGAGTGAAAGTACTCCCATGGTCCTGCGCCTGCGACTGACGTCCTTCTGACCAGTCCACCAACATGCGATACAAATAAGGAGGCACTGTAGACGCTGCTTCAACTTTCATAAGCTTCACTGCTCTGAGAAACTGACAAAAGACAGCGAGTGATCCAATATTAATCAGTCATATAATGTTGTCCAATTGCTCTGCTAATTGTTTTGCGCAACTACAGTGAAGCAAAAGCATCATCTGTCCCTCACTTCCAAGATGGCAAAACATCTCTACGAGACCTGATGAGGGTATCAGGAGTCTAAGCTGCAAACCCTCTACCACGCAAATAACCCAGGCAAATGGATTTGACCTCAAACACACTTCTAGGGATTCTATTTTTGAGACTTTGGTATTTGATTGATAAGAGTTGTTGCGTTGTTTCCGATTTAGTCGACTGGCTCAGAGGTGTGAGAAGTGATTCATATCCTCCCCTCCTACACATCTATTTCAATCCCACCGTTGGCTCTGAAATACAAATGCACATTACAATTCCTCATGAGATCATTGAGCTGACTCCTCCCTGACTACATGTTGATTTATCAACAGCTTTCTAATACAATCATAGACCGCGAAGTATCATTACCTAACATCAGTGGAACTCCATCAACTTTCATAGTAATATTAGAAATATAATTGCATACTAGTTGACTATATTTTTACATATCGATAAAACTATTAAATCTTCACTGCGTGAATCAATGTACATAAACCAACTCAAACTTAAACTTTCAATGTGGATTTAACACATTGAAAGTAGATTTTTTTTATCGTAGACTGACTGAAGTTGCATCAGTGTCTAATATCAAACATCAAAACTGAATTGCAACAGAGGTGCAGCATCGTGTGATCCGTAGGCAGAGATCAACTTCAAAATGCTTGTTTGTGTCCAAGCAAAAAGTTCTGATCATAAAAGAGCGTTACGAAGAGATGATGAGACCTTGTAACCGCCGCTCCTTTTATTGTATATACTATAATTGTACTTCAGTAATTCCATTTTGTCATGAGATGTTCCCTTTACTTGTGACATCACTGAGGTAACCATGGTCACTGTTTCACAATCTGATGGAAGATCACTTAAATTACAGTTCAATTTTCTACACACCATTTCTTACACTCAAACACGTCATTTTCTATTGACGTTTCATAACCTTTACATTGAGCCTCCGGCTGTGCAGAAATGCTGTCGCGGATGCTGCAGCGGCTTAATAAAGTTTTATAATCACCAGCTAATCTGCGGTTAATAGTCCCCCTCACCAAAGCGCTGGCTGTCTCACGGGGTCCAACAAATGCCCACGCAGCAATTCTTTTGCTCAAAAGGCTGTCAGATTTAATGGACTCTTCCATAAACTTGTCCGGAGCACCTCGAACACGACCACACAGAAGCTCAGTACATCCATCACCAATAATCCCCTCAATGATCTCCATTTTATCTTCCTCTGCTCCTCCCTGTCCTCATGCTGTCCCCACACAGAGCTTAATTACTGGTGTGGAGTAATGATTTCCTTAATGAGTGAGAGATAACATCTGTTTCCGGTCTTTTTGAATTGTACCTATAAAACCCTTGCATGGTTTCCCTCCCTTTAGGATAGGGCTGGGATGCTTGTTGCTCCCTGCGGACTCCCTGCCTCTCACTCCCTCCACCATCCTTCAGCTGTAATGTACAAAACTCACTTGGTAAAAACTGAATTGAATTCCTGCACAGCAGAGACTCCTCAATGCCAGAGCTATATTTGTGATTCGCCAAGCATTTAATTCCAAAACATCTTCCCACATGTCCGGAGAGGAGCGTGGCTACAGGGACCGGAGCATGCGAGCGTGGGAATCGCGAAAAGAGGGTGGAGGGAGTGAGATTCCTAAGGTCCTGGGGAAATGCTGTCCCAGTATTAATAGACTTTGGTCCCTTTGAATTTTATTTAGCCATAAAGTTGACAGTACGTTGTGTTATTTCAACAGCTCGGCAGGGCTTTCTTGTGCTTTTCCTTCTCTCAAAACAAACAGCCCTTGCCCCAACAATTCAAGGGTAAAGTTTATCTTCCCTCAAAGTCCCTTCAACTGATGCGAGCCACGACAACAGGAGCAGGTGTCATCGTCAAACTGAGACCTCTGTGGAATGAATAAATCTATAAAAGCGTCACATAGTCATCAAACTTCTAGCAAACAGTGGCAAGTGAGCTGAAGACAGTCCGGCTTCTGCTGCCTTGTCCTTTTAGCGCTCTCCCTCTTTACTTTTATGGTTCCTGCACTTTCAGGAAATGACCCTTTTATAGGGTCAACACTATAAAAGACTTGTTTTTTGTGTGGGAGTGGTTTGTGGATGTCACCGTGTGTGTGTGTATGTGGCGGGGGATAAGTGTTTAAGTTACTACCGGTTCGTCTTTGCTTCCAAAGAAAGAGACCTGATGAGGTTAATAGTCTCCTCTTCAATATATCACATAGCTGTGAACTCTGTGACCCTTTTTGTCAATAGGAGAACTTTTCTCTTGAGTGTGCGTGTGATGTGAGTGTGTGTGTGTGTGCAAGAGTGTCTCGTCTCTGGGTGTGTGAAGCAGGTAGACCACGTGTTAGACGGGTACGAGGGTGTGTGTGTGTGAATAGAATAAAAAACTTAGCGTGGTCGTACGTGAACAACTTTTCAGTGCAACGGTAAAGGAGGTTCGACCGGATGCTTACTGTTGAATGTTGCTCTCTCTCTGATTCCCTTGTAAAGTGCTGAGTCATGCATGATGGAGAATAACAGGGATACAGAGAATAAAGTTAAATGGCCAGTATATCCACGCAGCAGATGATCTCTCTCTACTGGCAAAATAATGAACCTTGCATAGCATTTTTATGGCTTACGATCAGTGCATATGTACACTTTTTGGATGCTGTCAAGTTGCACCTTGGCTCAATCGAGTTGAATGTTCTTATATTTGCACTCAGCAGTAGCTATCCAATGACCAGATCTTATATTATCTGATATGATTTAAAGAGTGCAGGTCAAAACAAACCTTTTTTCCACTCAAATTTCCTAAATAACAACAACACGGCTAATTTTGGTAATAGTGAGGTGCTTTAATGTTACAATGTAACTTATTACATATTTATTACATGCTAGGTGACTAATTTAGTAGTATCAGATTAAAAAGGCGCAATTAGGAGATGTTTTATTTAATTAAAAAAAAAACATTTCTGTACTCAACAGTTTGACAGGATGTGAATCAAATGGTACATTAAAAACCCCTCTGGTTTTGAAAGGTAAGCTGTTGAGTCAGGTTTTTCACCAAATCATCTATCAGAAAGACAGAGTTTGGGCTAACATGGACATGTGAGACCCTGTCAGGGTTTGATCAAAGGCACGTGTAGCCTGCACAACACTGTACGAAGGAAGACGCTCTTGTACATACAGTGCCGCACCGCGATATAAATAGCTCCACTTTCCGTGATATTTCATCGTACTTAGACACCAGGAACCATGGACCCTCTCAACCCCCACTGCGGCACCCACGCACCTTGAGTGAATACTAAGAAGCAACCCTGGCACCGGTCCAGTTCAGTATGTACTGTGTGAACCCACATGGCCCATCAAAGGCAGCGTTCAGCACCGTGAAGGGTGATTGGGTTCGAGGTGAGCAGGGAATGGCGTTTGAAGTCCTCCTATCAGAGAAACCGAGGAGGCACTTTTGATCCCGTGGGATCACGGAAAAGCCACAGGCGAGAAAGATGCACTCATTTTTCTCAACTCTTTCTCCAGCGGTGGAGGAAAAGTGGGGACGTCGGGAGAGGAGGATGGGGAGGAAAGCAGATGATATAAAGTGCAGCTGACACGCACAGATGAGGAAAGCAGAAGATGAATGGAGTACATGACATTTCCTTCGCCTGTGTATGTGTGTGTGTGTGAGTGTGTGTCCGTGTCATTATAAGTAGCAACATATGACAAATCTGTTATCAATCAAATGGCTGGAGAAAGGAGCGGAGGTATGAGGTCCTGTGCTGTCACTTTAGGGCTCATTTAAAGTTCCATTTCCCTTTGCTGCTACAGCTCTACTTTTCGTTTGAATATATTAGTTTGATACAATGTTTGTGTTATGAATCCACCCTCTTACTGAGCATATATTCATAATTACTATGGGATTAATTCACCTGGTATGGATTGTACATCTAAGAACAAGTGTTGCTATTCCTATAATCTTCTGGATTATTCGGACAGTTGAGGCTATTCGTTTCAGCTTTGTTGCATTTGGTTAATGCTTATTGTTTTGTTTTACCCATTGTGAGTCGCATAATTGCTCTGTTTATCTTTACGTGCCAACTTTGCGTTACCATGGAAACAGATAGACAGGTGATGCACCGAGTGTTTCAATGAAAATGAAAAATTGAATTAGCAGATTTGCAGGCTCACTTTGTCGGGTGTAAAATCCCCATTATGTTGCGTATGTTTTATCCGCCTTGCAGAATATATTACGTGTGTAAATGTTGTTGAACCCCGCGATCCTGCAGGAAAAGGTCACACACTCCCCTCGACCCTAAGTGATTCTGCGTCTTTGTGTACCCGTGGTGGAAAAAAAAGTAGCTGCGCCTATAAACTTCGCATTTAAAAGGCAAGTGCGTCCGAGGGGGGCCGCTGCTTGAGGGGAACAATAGCAGCTTTTTGGACACACTTTTTCTCACTGCGATGAACAGCAGGGAAACCGGTAGAGGCTCCTATAAAAGAGCGATAGAGCACAGCTGCCAGGGTTCAACAGTAATTTCAGAAAAGTGGTCCTGGGTTTATGTGAATTTATGAGAAGCTGTAAGAGGGCGAGCAAATTGTTGACGAGTGGGCCTCGCAGCGCGATCTTAAGTTTGTCTGCGAGGAGGAGAATAAAGGCCAGATAGATGATGGTGCATCATCATTAATAATGCACTTGACATTCACACGCCTTGTTGCTGCTCGTCAGCTGTTGGATGAAAAGTGACTTAAACTAACTGGCTGGCTTTTGTTCCAACCACTGTTTACGAGGCGATGTTGGCGCTATCACGGCTATTGATTTATCAGGTTCACACGTCATCCCCTTTTCTGACAGTCGAGACTCACAGCTGACCATTTGTCTAATTTTATCGGTCCGCTTCAAGCACACGGAGGAGACACCCCCATCTCCCCAAAAAAATCAATCATAAAAAGTAGGTTAGGTCAGTGTCTGTGCAGGCCGGGGTCACACTGTGTGCGCAATTACGCGCGTGACGCATTTGGAGACATTTGGGTGTTTTTGTTTGAAACGGTTACTCACGCTCCGAGGCCATGGTGATGACGGACTCCGTGGTGGCGTGGTACTCATCCTCCTCCATAAACTCATCCTGGGACGACGCGTAGCCCTGGAAGTCGTGATGGTCCAGGAGCTGCTGGAGAGGAGGCGCTTTGGGCAGCAGCTGGTTGACCACCTCCCGGCTGATGTTGGGCGCCTGCTTCAGCCTCAGCTTGCTCAGGATCTGGGACTTGATGGTCTCCAGTCGCAGCACTTTGCTCTGCTCCCTCCACACGCAGGCGGAACACTCGTGGGAACCGGCGTCCTCGTCCAGTAGGGACAGTCCGGCATCCGTGGGCGTCTCGCTGGCAGGAGGCAGCAGCAGATTGGGCTCATCGCTCCCCGACTGTCCCAGAGAGATGAGCACCATCAAGCACAGCAAGAAGTTGTACCTCGGCATCACGATAAACACCAACTTTGTTTTGTTTTTGTTTTTTCTCGTTACTCTTCTGATCGGCGTGGCGTCGCTCCCGGTCTCAGATGCAGTGGTGCATCAATTCCAACAGCCCAAGTTGCAGAACCAGTGAGTCTTTTTGAGGGAGGAAAAACGCGCTCCAAAGTGGTACAGTGACGTCCCGATTCAAGTTAAATGATCAAGCTGATGGATGCATAGTCCGCTCACATGTATTCTCGTTGTTATTTAGTCCATGGAGGTGTGTGGCTGTTCAGAAGTGTCACTGAAAAATGTGCAAGTGCGGTCAAAAAGAGGCTCGTTATATATCTCAGCTGCGCCGTGTCGTAATCCGTCTCCATTGGCTAAGATTGTAACAAAAGGCTTTTAGGTCTGTCACCAAGTCAAGAGGGACAGCCAGAAGGGAGGAGGCTGCGCTGTCAGCACAGCACAACTCTCCTCACAACGTTTCAACGTTATATGCCACATTTGAGGGTGTTTACAGTGATGACGTCCACTACTGTTTTATTTCCGACATATACGTGTTTTTTTTTTTCTCTTTTCAATAAAACTCCTCAACCGTCCGAGTCGCAGCCCCCACAATAACAGCCAGCACCTACTGTTCCTCCGCATTTAGATACAAAATGTTTCGGCAAAGAAAAGTTTATTACACTTTTTATATTTATTCAGAAGTTATTTTGAGTCTTGGCGATTACTGATAATAGAGAGCGGAAAGTTCACATTATTGTTGCGCTTATAAGACATGATAGCGACTGATTTCTGACGCGAGTGTGCACATGCACCAATCGATTTAAACAATGTTTTTGGCTTATCGATCCAAAGATGATGACTTTCATCCACATTTGTTTGTACTCTATATGAATGTTAGTTCCAGAAGAATGTCTCTCAAATATCCGTTGATATTTCTCAAACATTTGTGACCCCGTTTGCTTTATATATTGTCGATCATATTAACAAAAAATATAGATTGAATATTGAACAGAGTCGACAACTTGTGCGATCAGTTCTGTCATGTTGCTAGAATTCAGATGGTTAAAAGGAAGTATTAGCACGACAGACTTGTGTCGTCTATGACTCTGTTGCGCCATCTGTTGGACACAAATGTACCTGCATCTTCGGGTTAATCTGTTCAGTTCATTCCTGAAGCTCTGTCATGATGCCTTTTAAGAACCACAGACTTGGTTACTTCAGCCAAAAGCGACCATAGTTTGTTCCTGCATTTTCACCTTTTCTGAGATATTGTTAAAAAACAACGTCAGCAATACACTTCATGACAAACTAATGGTGAACTAACATGCAACCTTCTTTCATTCTCTGCCGTCCAGGTCTCTGACTGGTCTGTACCTATGGTTCTACCTGTGAGTGTATCCAGCCAGCAATCTGTGGATGAGCGCACTTCTCACAGGTAGCTTTCTATCTATTTGACAGTGCAGCTTCTGAGGTTTATCTCTGTCAGTGCCTGATTTCACAAGCCTTTTACACCCATTGAGCGAAGCTGCGATTGAGTACAAGTGTCACCAACATGCATTTGGAACAATACATAAATATGCAGTATGAAATGTATATATCGTCTACAAAGGTGGTTCTGCTTAATCACAACGCCAATTAAGTGTAAATCTAGTTCTAGTGAATCACAGCTAGAACTGGGAACAAGCCTTTGTGAAGTCACTGGAGGTGGATCCTTTCGGTGCACCATTAGAGTGCAGGTCAAAAAGCTCTTCAGCTTCAGGATCAGAGGAGAATTTATTTATTTATTTTTATTTTACTTTATTTTATTTTATTTTATTTTATTATTTATTTACTTTTTGACTGCACGTTATTCCAAAACACTTTCCTAGTTAGTGGGCTCCCCACTGACCATGGCAATAAATTTGATTCTGATTCTGATTCTGAATGGCAAAGCGTTGCATGACATCTGGATGCTCCAATTGTGCCAGTGAGCATGGAAGCCTGTTCCTTTAACCAAAAGAAGAAGACCATCTGGCTACTTTGCAGGATTGTTTTGCACTGAAAGTTAGCCTCAAACAAGGTTTGAAAGTAACTGCCTATCAAAACATGGGTGAGGAGGCGTCGATACTCGCTGGTAAAAAAAAAAAAACCTGTCAGTCTCACTGTTGACCCAAGAGTATGTCATGTTTCGTACTGCTGACCTTTCTGAAGAGAGTTTTATATTTCATTTACATTTACAGTCAGTGTTGCCATCAGTCTCTGATCCGTTCAGACACTTCACCTTCTCACAATAGTACGAGTTGTGGCTTCCACAATCAAAACAAGTCCTTGGTTTACATGAACCTGCTCTTCTACCTCAAAAATCGTCCCACATTATTGGCTAATATTGCCGCGACTTCCACCGCTTCATTGCACAGCGCACTGGTGTTACCTACCTAGACTGACGTCACAAGAGGGCGTCAGAATCACAATGGTGGTACCTCAGTTTTCGAACGTCCCGGACTTTGAACAAATCGGAGTTTGAACAAAAATTTTGAGATTTTTTGCTCCCGATTTCAAACGAAAATCCAGAACTCGAACGCCCCCGAAAAAAGACGGAAAAAACCTAACGTACGCGGACCGATCAGCTGACCCACGAGGCGCTTGTTATTGTGTATAACGCCGCCTCTGTATGCAGACGTGTCCCGTTAGCTACATTTACTGACTGTTTTTTCTTCATATTGAGGTGTAAAACCTTTCCTGTCTCACTGGACCGTGGTAGAGTGTCACAGGGGAGGTGCTCGCTCTCCACACCTCTGGAGCGCACACTCCAGGGTTTGATGTCCTGTTGTGGGCTGGAGCTGGGACAGGGATGAGGCGAGTCTGGGACAGAGCGTTACTTGGTTTATGACTTTGTCACAGCCAAACTGCACAGAAGCGCACATTCAGAGCTGGACACGCACCGGGCACCTCTTCACTTCTAGAGAGACGTCACTCACTCGGCAACCCCTCCCACATGCAGCGGCCACACACATAGACGCAACAGTGCACCTGCAGCAGACGCATTATTTCTTTTTCCATTAATTGTAATGGGAAAAATCGATTCAGATTTCGAACAAATCGCTTCTCGAACGGCCACCTGGAACGGATTGTGGTTGAGTACCGAGGTACCACTGTATATGGAAACCAATTTCTATTTTGTAAACACAGAATGAAAACCCAGAATGTCTTCTTTGTAATCTAATCTGATAATGTATGTTTGTTGATGGAGACGTATGTGACACCTGTTCTTTGACCCTGAGAGCAAGACATTCATGTGTGTACACAAATAAACAGAAGATAGGCAGAAAAGCCTATCTGTGCTGATCAGCCCGAAGACACAACACCTGCCTTGACGTCGTAGAACATTACTGGTTCTATCATTAAAGTTGAGACCTTGTGTTGTCTTCCCGGTACTGAAATGAAAGCAGGTACAGTGGCTACACAGGACCCTGAGTCCAGCTGAGCTTCCGGATGACTGCTCATTCTTTCACACTGGGGTGGTGTTTGATTAAAGTGTCTGTTTGATGACATGGGACGTAAGCTCTGCCCCTTCAGTCCCGCTTCTGTGTAGCATCGGACTCAACATAGCTCGGTGTGAACGTGGCTTTCATTCCTCACCAAAGCGCCGATGGCCTGCTGGTAACAGGCAGCGTTGCTTGTGGCTCCCAGAGTGCATCACGGTGCGGAGTTCAGAAGAAGAAAGGCACTTACCTAAAGTGTTGGCAGTCCCGCGGCTCGGAGGAGGGTAAACAAAGTTTCGTGGATGTTTGCAAAGTAAACATTGAAATGTGGACCGTGAAGTCAGTCGGGTGTGGCTGCTATAAAGTTCGACTTTTTCACAGTCTGTAACGTCACGTAAAATGCAGGTGCAAAGTTATGTGTATTGAACTTTATCTCATTCAATGCGACTCGACTTCGGGGAGAGTGGGAGGGTTGTGGGCGGCGTGGAGGACAGCTTGTCCCTGCAGGCCTCCGTACTTCCCATCCTGGGCGTCAATACTGTAGTTCCTCTGCGTAGGAAACAGCTCCGCTGAATACCGAGTGGTCGGAGGCGGCTCTTACGTAAACCAAAGCGGTATAAAACACAAAGATGTTGTCAGCCGGCCTGGACAACAGCGGCTCTCCCAGAAAACGGACGCTGTCTCGGGGCATCAGCGAGGATGAATCTCTACGCAGCATCATAAAGGAGGTGAGGAATCTTGGCGTCATCTGCCAAAAGTCCTGATAATGTTTCACTTCGTCATATCGGCTGTTCCCAGTCCGACCACAGATTGAGATCTAAAAGTAGGGTGGTCTTTGATTGTTGTTCTGTTTCTCATGGCTGCCGTTAATGGCTAAAACGCCCCCTTGTGTTGGCGTTAGCACGCATGCTAAAGCTAACTCGGTGTGTTGTGTCCCACCTCAGGCGGAAAACTCTTCCCGGCGTCTGACCCGGAGCGAGAGCAGAACCGGAACCCTGAAGAGAAGGAGTGACAGTCAGGTGAGTTCACACAGTCACTTGGGCCACATGAAATCTCTACTTCCGTGCTCAGGCAAGTGTGCATGCAGACAGTGTTTCCAAATGTACACAGGGTTTAATATTTACCAAACCTCTGGTCTACAAACAAGGATTGGTACTCATTCATGAAGCAGAACTGAGGGTAGAGTCTCCCACAACCTGACAATTACAGAGCTAGATGTCACTTATATATCTACCACGATGTACATGCTGTTGTGATTTTATTTTTTATTACAAAACCACAAAGTTGTGACACCATCAACAGTCCAATATACAACTTAACAGGCAAAAAAATGTTTAAAAAAAACTGTGATCTGTGCTTCCGGAAGTACCGTATTGCGACCGCATTTTGCAAGTGATCTTTCTACAGCAAACGGCTGCAAACATCAATTTCAAGAGCGCTCTATTAAAGAAGCAGCCATCAGTAGTAGGAGGAAGCTCTGACCACCCAAGTGCATCTGGTAATGACAAGTTGGATACAATGGTTTAATGACAGACCACTCTGCGTTTACCTTTTCAAGAGCCAGGTGTCCATGAAGGCAGCTTCCGCTGTGGACCTCACTGTAATCTGCTGAGTACCGGCTGTGGCCATTATTCTGTTGTCACAAATTGAAAGATAAAGATCTTCATTTCTTTGCTCAATGTTTGTGGTTGGAGTCGCTTAAATCGCATGATTCTGACCTTTTGAGTGGAAATCCCATCCTCACTGATACATTAGTGTCATGGCAGATCCATGGTCAGAAGGTGGTTTCATAGTTGGGATGCAATGATTTGCTCAAATATCACAATACTTGAATGTGTATTATTGTCTTGATATTTTACATCAGCTGTGACTCCCGTTGAGTTTAAGCAAGGGCTCAAGTCGTTCTTCATTGTTCAAAGCATTTATTTCTCCATATATTTCACAATAATGCTGTGAGTAGAACCGACATTAACACACAAAACCGAAAAAATAATCTCATGACATACGTACAACATCAACAGAACGGAAAAAAAATACCTCATTGGCCTTATCAAACACTCAACAGGCTAAAGTCTGACTGCAGTCATCCACACGGGTCCTGGTTCGCTGTCCTCGTGTTTCACTGACTCAAAGGTGTTCACTCCCACCCAGTCCCTCCCACAACTCGACCAGGTGGAACAAAAAAAATGTTTTCCCTCCGCACATCTCTCAAACAATAGCAATATAACATGTTTACCTAACAATCAAAAATATTGTTTAATTATTATAATTTATATGCAACTATTTTAGGCGTCTATAGAAATAACCAAAAAATATTAACCAAACTTCCTGCTATTCTAATAGCAGCTTCATCAGCTATATCAATATTTAATCGATAGATACTCAAGGCATTTGTTTTCATGTACAGAATATCGTACTGCATTATCTGATTGATGGCTTTTATTGCAATATATTTCTGTAGATAGGTGGGGCTCGGAAGTAGGTTGTGTCAGAGCAGCCCAAAGCCATACTCCATTCACCATGGAAAGACAAAGCTTCACCTGTCAGATTTAAAACTGGTTCACGGAGCATTCACGAACATGTTGAAGCTAAAATCATCACTTGTCTTTCTCATCTTCACTTTGTACCTGTTGTGCTCTTATTTTGCTCTTCTTTTCTTCTCTCATCTCTTTATATCACTACCTCTCTTCCTTCTCATGCGCACGCCTGTCTCCACCTCCACGCATCTCTTCTTGTCTGGATCCATTAGATCTCTGCCTCTTCAATGCTGCACCTCTCTCATCATCTCTGTTTTTCTTCAGCCTCTTCTTGTTCTCACTGTCTTCTGAGCCGTCACTATCAGTCCAACCCATTGATAAATAAACAGTTTGAGACGGCTGTTCTTCTCTGCCTTTTGATATAGGAACTGTTCATTCAAGCGCTGAAGGTCTGTTTTGTCTTGTTTCCAGCACTCTAACCAGGACGCCTTCATGGGACTTCCAGAGATGGTGACTATCCTTTCACATTTGCCGCAGTGTGGAGTGTTCAGTGCCGTGCTAAACCTTCCCACTCTGAGGGATTTTCAGTTTGTGTGATGAGTCCTCCCCCTTGTGCGAGCGCTTGCTTGTCGCTCGCCCACTCACTGGTTGGCATGAGCCCGGTACAAGATGCCCACACTGACTCCTCTGCTTGTTGTGTAGCTGGAGCTGCAGGCCAGCTACGAGGAGGCGGTGCAGGAGCTGCGGGGGCTGGAGGTGCAGCGAGAGGCTCTGTTGTTCCAGGTGGACGTCCTGCAGGACACACTGGAAGGAGTGGAAGAGCTGCTGGCCGAGGCCCAGAGGGAGGCGGGGCATGCCAACATGGTGGGTTAGGCAAACAAATGAGAATGGCTTCAGTCAACAAGGCTGAGGGTTTGTTGAGTGAGCCGGAGTTTGTTGTGTCTGCAGGAGCTGGAGCGAGAGCGGCAGTCCAGAAGGAAGCTGGAGGACTTGGTCTCGGCTCTGATGAACCAAGTGGCCAGATTGAAGGAGGTAAGGTTCATCTGCTGATGTTCTGGGAGTTACTTTTTTACAGCCTTCCATTGTTATTGCAGATGTAGAGGTACAGTGCAACAAAATGTGGGTTAACATCTGACCAGAAGTAAAAAGCGGAGATGAGACGTGTGGAGGGGTGTATGGGGCTCAGTCTAAGGATGGGCGGAATCTCCATCCAGCCAGTGTTTCCCCTGGTTGTCGATGGCTGGAAGCCAAGCGCCCGTGATGCGCTGTTGATGGAGGTGTAGCTGTGTAGCAAACACTCCACACTGACAACATGGAGGTGACTCGAATGTTCACGCTTAGCGTTCACCAACGCAGGCTTTCCCTGTTCAACGTGGTGAGATTAATACGCACGAATCTGACTGTTGTGTCTCAGTGTATTTATTAATGTGACTCCTCACTGAAGCTAGAATACTGTATGGTTGTTCAGCGGCATCTGATCTGATCAACCATACATCATCATTTTACGCGACAGCGCCACCTATGGAAAGACTTGCTTAATTTTGTACCTCAGTCTTGACAGACATGAATAGCCAGTGCTCCTGAATGAGACTCCCAAAATAGAAAACGAAGATCTGGGTCTGCCATTTTCAAAATTATTATAGTTGCAATATTGCTATTGCAACTCTTTCGAAGACAATATAACCTGGAATGGCTGCACCCAGACCTGGAAGTATGAGGGTTATGAGCCGGACAATGAGGAGTCCGTCAGAAATGAATGATATGAATGGAGAGATGCGAAACCAAGGGAGGAAGTGCAAGATGATGGAAGAGATTCCCACTTCTTCATATCATCTGTGCTTGCAGGAGGTGAACTCTAAAGAGGCGGAAGCTGTCGGCCACCGTGATGCAGCAGATGGGTCAGTGAGGTGCCAACTGAGAGAGGACACAGAGGAGTCCCTGGGCAGGAACCGTTTGACAGGAGGCGTTGAGGACGAGGGGAACGTCCAGCCGGTGGTGCGGCGCCTGGTCGGCAAGCCCGTGGCTCACGCCCCCTCCCTGGCTCTGGACACTCTGGTCCAGGAAGACGGCGTGCTTCAGAGGCCTTACGAGCACGACTGTGGCGACGGGCCAGACCCTTCCCTGGACCAGAACGACTCGGACAGCATAAGTGCCTATGAGGATGCCTCTGCCGACACCCCTGAGCTGGACCGGATCTTCACCGGAGGGGCCCCGGAGCTGCCCCATGACGATGATGCTGCAGATGGAGCGCCGAGTGCGACAAGCAACGGCAGCACACACGACCCTAAAAACCCCGAAGCCTGCGTCGTGTCTTAACCCTCTGTCATTCCACGGGATCATCCTCGACGGCCACTCCAGTCCAATCCAGTTTGTACATTCTGTCTTCTTCAAATCCACTGAATCATCAGTTTGACAACAAACTCAGGTGGTTGAGAAATGGCTGGTCTTGTTTGCCTTTTACTTTCGTCTTTGAGAATATGCGCTGGTGCACTGAAGTTCCTTGGTTCGTTGATCTCTTTCGTTTCATCATCAGCCGCTGTGAGAACTTTTATATAAATGATGAGTCAGACGATTTGCTGGCATCGCAGCTTTAAAAGATGGGGACTAGTTCCTGTTATGGCAAAGGGAAGGTTCAAACGGGAAAGCTTTTCTTGTGGCAGATCATTTCCGTGTGTTTTAGCTCATATTGTTCATGTTGTTCTTAAGGAGCGAGTGGAGGGAGCTGGGCTGCTTATGCACTTTCTTACTTGTCACTATATTGTGGTGAGATTTTGTATTTCCCTTTATGACCAAACCCGTCGGGGAGGCGGCGTTGAGCTGCTGCAGGCTGTTATTCGACTGTTTGCACATGAGCAGTGGGTCTCGCCGCATCTCTTTTGATGTCTCTGTTCGCTGAACACTTTGTATTTAACTGTGGTTGAACTTTTTAAGCTTGTTTTTACACTTCCTTTAAGCTTGAGCAGAGAAACGAGTCGACAACTCTTTCTGAGGTTTGCATGAGCACAGAGGAATGTATTTTTGATTTGATAAACTGCCATCGATTTGATCTTTTGCACGCTGTGTGTTTCTCTTTCGTCTGTTTCTGAGTGAGAAGATCTGCACGTGCAGCTTCTCAACCGTGTCTTGACTTTCTATGTTTACGCAACATCCAAGTCCTTAGATGCTGTCTGTATCGCTGGAGCGAAGCTGACGCAGCAGACTTCACATCTATCAGGTTGATCACAGTCACCTCTTTTGATTCCTTGTTGATTTTATCAAATGAGAATGATTCCCTGGTCACAGATCTCCATGTGACACTGCTGTGGGTCCTGTTTTTCTTACCAAAACCATTCTGTTTATCATGTTTCTAAGGGTCAGTATCTGCTGTCTTGATCTGTAAGATAAATTACACTTGATCGACGACATATCAAAATAAAAATGATTTAATAATTTTTCCTCCCTTGCCATGTGATTGCTGTGAAGGAGTGTTGAGGGCAGCTCTGACTCATTTTAGGCTTTCAAAGATGACGTTAGCGAAGAGTCTGGTGGTGAAGAACAACGTGAGGCAAAAGGCAGAACTCGATTTACTGGTGGAGCCACGCTCCTGCTGTCACTTAGACAAAACCACAAGCTTCGGGTGGAAAGATCATGACTAGAATGAGTTTTCTCCACACTATTCGACATCAGAGTTGAACTCCTCCGTGGAGAGAATTCAGGCCAGACACGATGGAGAGGTTAGGTCTCCTCATTGGCCTCTGAATGCTGTGGTTTTACCTGAGAAGACCTGCAGGAGCTTTCTGTGCCTCTTTTCTCCAGCTGTTGTCCCCTGACCTGACCTCAGATCACCAATATTGGATGGATGGAAGTCTGATCAGTCGGTCATTCAGCTCAATCTTAGGCAACTCGCAACCCTCCTCTACACAAGCTCCTTGTGTGCGTCTGATAATTTCCGAAAGAGCTTCTTTTGCTGCTGAGAAGCTCCACGTAACCAGTCGATGGAATAACGAAGTGTCATTTCAATATATTTAAGGTTTATGAGATTTTGTGCTGCAAACTTGAATCCAAACATCACTAAAAACAGAACTGCTTTAAATGGTGACACAGATTTTAATGATCAACATGGGGTCACATTCGCACAAACCAGTCTGTAAGTGAAATGACCAGCTACGTGAGTGGGCTTAAGTGAGACTCTAAAACAGCCCTTTGTTTTTTTTCATGTTGAGCTGTTTCCAGCGTGGAAGGCCGGCAAAGTCTGCTTTGCTCATCCCAAATATGGCGCTGAAGTCCGAGTCAGACAAGTACTTCTGGAACACAGAACAACGGGAGTCAGCTACACACCATTTGACGATGACAACATAACGTTTCACAAGACAAGTACGCGCCTCGCGGTAAAGCCGCGTTTACAACATGTAACCACTGAACCAGTAACACCACATATGTGAGGTGACCTCTTCTTCCTTGGATCATGGGTGCAGGTCTGACACTCACCTGGCACAGCATTTAAAATGTAAATGTATTATATTGAATTAATATTCAATATTAATATTTCAATTAATATTGAAATAATATACTATATGAGTGACTGACCACCACTGACCTGCAACTTGTGTAAAATCTTGAGATAAAAAAAGTGTTCCACAGGCTGCTGTGCCAGGTCTGAGCTCTAGAGGAAGGTGGTTTAAACACACTGCACACAGCAGAAGGCTGCTATTATAAGCAGGACCTGTATAACCACTGGGTTGGTAATGCTAGCGGGTTGTGCTTCCTGACACAAACAAACCTCTTTCCGGGCCGGGTCCACATCCTCAGGTAGCTCGCTGGTTGGCTTGTTGACCAAAGATTCTGCAGAGAACGTTGGAAAGACTTCCTCCTCCTCTGGCTCGCTCTCCTCCTGGAGAGTCACAAGAATGTTTCATTGCTCTTTTTGGCCTTCACCACTGATGCACAAACATGAGAGTAGTGGGTCCGTACAGCGGTGACAATGACTGGCTCTGCCTCTTCTCCCAGCTCCTGCCTCAGCTCCTCGTAGCTCTGTCCTCCCTTCAGAGGCGACAAGTCACTCAGCATTTTTCACACTGCTCACTCACTGACCTATTTGAGAGGCAAACACTGACGCTCCACTTGGAGGAGTCCCACGCCAGGAACCACCCCGTGAAGGTGGGCGGTTCAAACCCCTGCTTGATGAGGATGATGTGTGTGTCTGGATCTCGGCCGCCCGGATGAGTGCGCAGGTACTCCTGGCAGGTAGCTATTGCGTCTTTACGCTCCGACTCCTTGGCTTGTTGACCGATCCAAACAAAGACCTGGGAGCAGCAGGTGTGTGAAGGAAACGTTGCACCTCATGAGCAACAAAAGCTGCGATCATCTCGTGGCAACAGCACGTGTGATGCTGGTGCAACCTTTTCCCCACCTGGTCCCAGGTATCCAGGAGCATGACGTCATCTTCCAAGAGGTCCTCCTGCGTAAACTGAGCCACTTCTGTCACCAGGAAGCGACCGGTCTTGTTGGAACACTCAAAGAGGCGTGGGTGGTGCTCCAGAGTCGTCTGTTGGAGTCTGAAACACCCAGCAACGAAGCAAAGCGCCACAGCGTCGGTCGACATTTCATCAATGTAACACGTGATGTAAACGGAAATATCCCATTCATGAAGTCACAGCTCGCACCTTTTGTCATTTGCATACGAAGTCTTTCCGCCGAGAAGTTCCCAAAACGCAAAGGGCTCTTGACCTTCAGCTATAATCTCCTCACAGCCGTTCTGGGAGTTCTGGCCAATCACAGAGCTGATCTCCTTGGCCATGGCTCGCTCGTCTCCGCTGGATCCCTAAAATATTGGTGAGATCAGAGATGCACTGGGGGGTGGGGTTCAGTCTGAGCCATCATCGCCCTTACCTTCCCACACCAAAGATGGAGTCCAGACTGACTCTTCAGCATGAACACATCATTGGAGTTCAGGGACGAGGCCAGAGCTGGAACCTCAATGGCTTTTGTGTTGCACGGGTCGCAACCATGGATCTGGAACAACCTCACGGGTGGCTCCGGGTCAGAGGGCCTGTTTCTGCTGGTGCCACCCTGAGCCAAAGGTGAGAAGCAGATCAGGGGTGGGAATCAAGGACAGGTGGTCAAACGACGGACCTCGAAAATGACCATTTTCCCTCTGAAGATAGCCAGGAAATGTCTTGGTTCTTTGCCCATGGCGACCCTGACTTGAACTGCCGCTCCTCCGTACTTCTGGTCCAGATGCACGGCCTGTAGCGCCGAGGCTGCCAATTCATCTGTCGTAGCATGTCGCCCCTTCAGAGAGAATGAACTCAATCGCATACATATGGCAGCAGTAACAAACAGACGCAGCACGTGATCCAGGCCTCACTAGAATGAAGGTCACGTGGTACAGGCACATCAGTGTCAGGAGAGGTTCACCTGCCAGATGTAGAGCAGATAATGTTCCTTGTTGTTAACAAGGTACGTGTAGAGGATCAAGTAGCAGTCGCCGCCGTAGAAGTAGCCGTAACTTTGGGGATCCAATGGGACCAGCTCCAAATCCTCGACCCTCCACGCCTGTGTGCATGAGAAACAAGTTCTTGTATACAAGGGCGTCAGTTTGTTTAGAGAGGTGTGTGGAGTAGGTGGACGGGGGAACACAGGCTTGCGCGTGCACAATTGCGCATTGCAGATACGCTCTATGTCATACGTGCTATGCCCTCTAATGAGCTTCGCTATTGGTTAATCCACTCCAAGGCTCCCAGAATCGATTCGCTTCACTCTCCACCCAGTTAGGCTGCACCTCTCCCAATAAAACCCACTGGTCCCTGTTTCTTGCCTCCTTTTGTCACTCAGCCTGTATAAATGGAAGCTTGGATTACTTCATCACCATCTGGTGCTTTTGGATGAGGATAGATTTTGGTCTTCTTTCGAGACAGTTATGGTGTCTGAGGACACTCACGTCAAGTGCCCCACTGACCTGGGGGTCAAGCATCGGCTGGAACTTGACACCTGCGCGGTTTACGTCCCTTCAGACAGGAGAGCGGCTTGTCAGGGAGGCCATCCTTCTGTGGGTCGGAGACTTGGTCGGGCAGACCAGTCAACCCGAACCCAGTCCGTCAATCGCCGAAGCGCATGAAGGATCAGGACATGTACGACGAGTCAGACAAAGCCAGGGTCTTCATGGAAGAAGGACACCCAGGAGGCCCAGGGGCCTACTTGAGACGACGTCAGGACCTGGCCACAGCTCCACGTAGATTGACCAATAGGGGAGGCTGTTAGAGGGCTACGCACATATTCATAGAACTGTGCTTGAATTAAGCCAGATTTTGGTTCACCTTCTCTCGGATGAGGCGCTGATCTACTTATCACGGATGGGTGCAGATGATGCTTTCATGAGCGTCAGAATTTTCTACACCATTGAAAATAACTGGGGTTTACAGGAATTGAGTATGGTGGGGACAAAATGACCCTCGTCAAAAAGTGTGCCTGTGTGGAGGCCAACAGAGTCAGGTCACATGTCCTACCTCCACTTCACCCCCGCCGTTGTCCACCATACGTTCCTCTGCTGCGATCTCAGGCTTGGAATGCAACAGGGTGGCATCAAACTTTTCCTGAGAGATGCGGGCTTAAATGGGACACGACAATTTAAAGCACAATACCTTTACCAATCCGAGTTTTCCAAAATTGGAAAAGTCACAGCCTACCAGTGGTAAAATGATATTTAAAACAGAAAATTACTCAACCGCATTGAAGAAAACACTGAAGCAAAATAAGTAATTCATAAGTAACGTTAGTAAATCTGTGTGTGAGAGCAGAGGTGTATGTTCTTTATTATGTTTGCTTGTTTAGCAAAATGTATCCCCGCCATGGATGCAAAGTAACTCAGATACAGATTTGAATTAAAGTTTATGAAAGGACATTTTGATGATGGGAAACCGGAACAGATGATCGCACTTTGGTGACAATCATAATTTCCATCTGGATTCAAAAATCCTTCGAAGGATTCAAGACTCTGTCGGACAAGAGCTGCAGTGCAACCTATACTTCTTTGCTAGTGTGTGTGAGCTTGATCCAGAACACAACTGCCTCCTGCTGTCCTGTTGAGTCGATTGAAAAACAATATTTCAAATGCTATAGATGGATATACAAAATGTAGATCACTAACAGCGGTGGTTTTTCTAGCTCCTGATGTAACAGGTCTAAGCTGCACCATTAAATTTATAAACATCCATGTAACTGTGGACACCTGGATCCTTTGGCTCTGTGTTGAAGGAACATCAACATACAACACAAGTTGTATACAGTCTCTAATGGAAACACTCTCTGAAGCTGTTGAGTAACTGTGCAACACCACCTGGTTACACCCTAGAGGAGCTGCATCTATTTAGCCAACGAAAGAAGTAGAACTTGCAGCCGTGGAAAGATGTAATCCATCAGTTTACGGTACTTTATTTCCCTCAGTTGCGTAACAGATTAAGAGACATACCGACTCTGCCTCTCATGCGCGCCTTGCTAAGCGGGGAGACAGTCTGATCCTTCACGGTCCAGTTTTTGAAGAGCTGCATGAAGAGCGCCGACTCTCCTCCGTCGTTCACTGTTTCCACATTGGTAGTGATCGGGTAGCCTTTCACTTGGATAAACTCCTGCAGGTCAGAAGAGAAGGAGGCTGAGGATCTCAGCATATTTGGGGTAATCGCCATCTTACCAGGGCTCTGGCCATTGCTGCCTGTCGCTCAGCTTTGTTGGCTTTCTTGCCCTTCCATACGAATATCTTCACCCCTCCCTGGTCCAGGACATAGCAGTCCTGCATGGCAGTCAGTGTTAACAGCTGTGGTACTAGAAAAAGAGTGTTTTGGAAAAGTCTGACCTCATGGTTGAGGAGGTCTTGAACCAGAGGCCTGGTGGAGACCTCTGTGGTCTTCATCTGTCCACCAGCATTGGACAAGCTGAGACAGAAGCAAATAAATGATCACAGGAGAGGTGGAACACTGGACCGCTATGCAAGTGTCTCACTGGTAAAGAGTCAGTTGACACATCTGTGCCGGGTCTACTGTGTCATCCGCAGGTCCGTCCGTGACATCTGAGGTTCTTTCTCCAAGAACTTGGGTCAGCAGATGCATGCTGTATGGAGACTTCCTCTCGTTTTCAGCCTCGACCACCCTGATCTCCGCGCGGCCTCCTCGCTCCTCGTCTCGAATGTTTCGGGCCAGCAACATTCCCTGCACATTGATGGACAACGTTTTAGACGCTTCACTCAGCTGTGTTTTGGGAACCTAATGCTTGACTATACAGCTAAACGTTGGCGCTCGCCAATCTCACCTTGAGTCTTTCCTGATTGTTGCTCTTAGGCCCATTCCATTGGATGATAGTGGCTCCGATGTCACACAAAAACACGTCACCCAGGTTGAAGCTGTCCCAGCTCAGCTCCACCTGAAACACACCATGAGCGTCAGTCACCTTCCCCGCCACCACAGCATTACGTAAGACTCACCTCCCGAGCGATCACCCGCTTCCTGCCTTTGACATGGAGGAGTCTCTTTACGTCGCAGGTGTTGGTTTCCACATGTCTCATGCCGGATGCCACCCCACCCGCCTTATAGCTGGACATAAACACACCAGTCAGAAACGAGACTTCACATCAGATACAATAAATCCTTCAGTCACATTATGCCATGTTTGAAGTAGCCCTTGAAGAGATCAGACTCGTGATCCTGAACCTCCCTGTGCTGGACCGGAGTGGAGCCCAGAAACTCATCGAGCTGTATTGTGTAAACAGCAGCTGCTCCTTGTTCGTCCTGACTGGACTGCGAGCCGATCCAGTAGTGGATCTCATAGCGCAGAGAGCGCCTCACCTTTTGGGTCTGGAAAGATTACCAATGGAAAAGTGATTATATAAGCCCCAACACACACGTCCCGGCACTGGAAACCGCAACGCTTCAGCCCCATTCCCAGACTCACTGAGAGCAGAAGGTAGCAGTCACCCTCGTAAAAGTTTCCGTAGAACTTCTCTGGGACCGGTGCCAGCTCCATTTTCTGCGTTGCAAATGACAACCCACATCAGTTTTATGGTCACCATCGCGAGAAGATTCTGCTGAGCAGAGTCGACCTCTATTCTCCAGATGATGATCCCAGGACTGTGGGTCACGGCCCTGAAGGTCTGCTCCATTGTTTCGTATCTTAATGAGAAAACTATCAGCAAGACCGGCACAGAAAATGAAAATGAAAAAGAATTCTCCAGCAGCCGACCTCCTCTGGAACACAACTCAAAGGGTGGGTTTTTTCCAGCACTCCAACACCATTTGCCTGACTTTGCATTACTCCAGGACAGTCCAATGGAAACACCTGTAGGCAAATGAGCTGGGGGAAAAAAAAAAAGAAAGTCCATATCCAATTGCTTTTCTCAGACTAGCTTTTACTGACTTGGAAAAGAGAAGTGAAAATTCGATGAAGTTGCAGAAATAAAAATGAGCTATGCAGTATAAACATCATAACAGACTAAAGGAGCGTTGCCAATTTAAATCATGAGACTACTCATGGAGATGTTTTGGATTATGAAGTGTGGTTTGTTTCAAGCAGTGTCCTCCGCAGACTTTTGCAAACCAAAGCTGAATTCAAATCCCAAAAATGAGCCGTAATTTGGTTCCAAACGCACAAAAATAAAGGCCACAAACTGTTTTCTGCCTCACAAACATGTGACTATAGTGCATGGCTACATGTTTACTGGTGTTTTCTGGATCATGCTGAAGAACTCCTTCAAAGATATTCAATCTTTATGTACTTCAGACATTATGGGATGCCAGGAGTATTTCACAACACATGCCCTGGCTAGTAGAAGTGAGTAGAAGAGTGGGTGTTGGGTATTGTCTTGTCCCGACCAGGTGCTTCTCCTTAAAACAAGGATCCTCCTCACAGCCAGTCGGGAGGAACACTGGCTACAGCTGATCTGCCCCAGATGGGTCCAATTTTTTGCATTATTAAGCAAGGAAAATTTCTTCACAGATTCTAACACAGTATTCAAAAGAGTTTTCGGCACACCAAAAAAACAAAAACCACTAAAAAGACAGACACTAATCCAGAGTGATGGGCACATTCAAGAGAGAATTGAAGATGAAGTGATGCATCCACTCAAGAAGTGATCTGGCATCATCAAGACTCACCAAAAAAAATGCAGTTCTGGACAGAAATGAATGCGAAGCTTATCGCAATAATGTGCTGGTAAAATCAGAGCTCATCTCCAAGAGACAGTTATCACCAGAGGGATCTTAGATCAGTGGCGGCAGGTCACTAGGGAGCGCACCGCCCCACCTCTCATTGTACCTTTATAAAGATGTACATCTATTTTTTTTTTTTTTTAATATTTTTCAAGTGCCCCTTCTGCACAGCAGCTCCTTGTGTAAGGATCAAGTTCATCCTATCACGACCCTAGAATCTGTTGCCCAAAGGGAACTTTTCTGCAGCTCTAAAAAATATATTTTTTTATTATTATATTCTTCGTTTGTGGTGCATTATATGCATCGTTTAATGCCACTACTGCTACTGCTCATAAAGCACAAGTACTGCAGCAAAAAATCTGACAAAAACAAAGTTACACACCGATTCATGAATTTGAATTCAAGCACAATCATAAGTCGCCATATGTCCTCTGGAGTTTCCATCGCCACGGTGTGTATACGATCTTAAGATTGTGAACAGTGTCACAGCTTGTATTTATATTTGTACAGGGATGAAGAAAACATATTTGATATGAAACATAACAGTCACATTGGCACACATGTACAGAAGTACTGTCTAGGTGCCTGTGGCATCTGAGAGCCCTGTTTTTTAGTCCACCATTTCAATGCATTCTCCTTAAAATAAGATCTGAATTGGCAACACCAGGGACAGAGTGGAAAAGATTTTTGGCTCACACTTCCATCTCCACCAGAACTTTTCGGCTCCTCCCAGGAAAACATTCCAGCCCACCTCTGGGAGTCTGCTGGCTCCTCCACAGCTTCAGAACTTCACAGAGGCAGACGGGACCGGCCGAAATGAGAGGACTGGTTGTCTTGATGAGCCTGGCGTGCCTTGCCAGCACGCAGCACCAGGCGTTGATAGACTACTTGGAGCGGCGGCTGCTGGCTATCGAGGTAAGTCCTGTTCTGCCTCCCTGCCAAGCCCTCTGCTCCCAGCTGGCCCTCACAGGAACTTCCAGGAAAAAGGGGCAAAGGCGATGGAATGCAGATGTGGATTATTCGGGGGAAAGTTCTGGTAGTTCTGGAAGGAGAATCCCATTAGAATTTATAGCTTGTAAGCCTTTTATAAGAGGTGAACATTTTCTTGCTTCCACAATGCCACAGCTCTGATAGATGGATACGTTTTTAACGCGTTTCAAATTTCCCTCAGTCAGGCAGAGGCAGGAAAAGAAAGCAAGTCAACATTCTTCTGGTTCAGAGTTGCTTTAGAAAACACTGACCACCTGCTGGGGGAATCTTTTTTCATTTGTCTCCTCCTCTGCGGGGTCAGAGGTCAGGCAGAACGACCGCCTTGCTGCATCAGGACTTACATTTAGGCGATCAAACTTCATTGTGTCGTATATATATATATATATCAGTCAATAGTTTGAATATAACTCCTTTTCTATAAGTCTATTTCACCTCACCCTGATAACCCCAGCAATCCTCCGCTGTGGTGACGTCCTTCAGGACCGGATCGCCCTGTGGCACGAACAGACCACTCGCTACGCCTCGGAGCTTCGGGAGCTGAAGCAGCAGATGGTCTCCCAGCTGGAAAACCTGGACAAAGAGAAGGAGACCCTGCGAGTGAACCTGGACAGTGTGGGCACCAGAGTGGATAGGGTGGAGCGGGAGCTGGACTACCTGGAGACCCAGAACGGAGTACAGCCATGTGTGGACGTGGACGACAAGTTGATCGAGCAGCAGGTGACTCTGGTGAAGGAGAAGCAGAAGAGCAAGTACTTCAAGCTCTCAGGTGAGATATGCAGCTGATGTTTTAGTCTGTATATTTACATCTACCACAGCGGTATATTTTACTGGAAAATATGGAAAATATATTAACATATTTTAACAGACTAATCCCTACAATCGCAAAAATAGGTAGTTTAAGCTTCAAATATTTATATATTTAGTGAACATGTTAAACAAAATAGTAAAGACAAGTTACGTGATAACTGAGTTTGCAGAGAAGTAAAACCTGGTTCAAATAGAAATATAGTAAACTTCTCAATGTTCCACAAACTACCAATGTTCTCAAACAATGGTGATGTCTACTTGTTCATGTGAACTGTCATTAATGCTGAGAGAATGGCTTATTCCAGACTGCAGTGACATGATCTCCAGCATCAAGGCCATGAAGATCCTCAAAAGAGCAGGAGGGCAACAGGGCATGTGGACCAAAGACACCAGCGGGGGTTCAGGGAAGGTCTACATATTTAATGGGACCCATGAAGACACGGTCCATGTGTTCTCCTCAGTGCAGGACTTTGCTCGATCCCTGGGTTTATCAGTGTCCCAGCAGATCAAGCTGCCCTCAGCCTGGAGAGGGACAGGACACGTCGTCTACAACAACCATGCCTACTACATCAGCCAAGCAGAGGAGATGACGGTGACAAAATATGACCTGAGGAACACGTCTGTGGCTGACAGCAGTGTGTTCCCAGTCCAGGACCACCTGCCCGTCTACCCTCTGAACCCGGAGACGGTGATGGACCTGGCTGTGGACGAGGAGGGCCTGTGGGCCATCTACGCCACACGGCAGACTGACAAGTACATCTCTCTTGCGAAAATGGAGGCGTCGGGGCTGGAAATTGTCCAGACGTGGGACACTAACTGTCCAAGGGAGAATGCTGAGGCTGCGTTTGTCATTTGCGGGACTCTGTATGTGGTGTACAACACCAAGCATCCGGGCCGTTCACGGGTGCAATGTGTGTATGACGTCAACGGGTTGGTGACCAACGAGGAAGCGCCCTTGGTGTACTTCCCAAAGCGTTATGGATCCCATTCCGGACTGAAGTACAACCCGCAGGAGCAGCTGCTGTACGCCTGGGACGACGGCTACCAGATCCTCTACAAGCTCGCCATGAAGAAGAAACTAGAGGTTTAAGTTAAACACGTAGAACATTAGTTATGGCACGTGACTCTGTACATTCATGACCTGTAGCTTGACTTTGCCAAGTCATTCACGTAAAACCAGTCACAGACAACATTGTATCCCGTGGCTTTTGTTATTGACTGAACAACATTTTGTTGGCAAATTTTGGTGAAAAATCTGAATAAAAAGTGGTGAGAATAAACTATTCACAAATGTTTTAAAGGCATTTTACCGCAAAAGACAAATGCAAACGCAGGCTTTTTAAGGTCTCCTCAATTACCTGTCTTCGTGTAATTTCAAACGCATTTTCTTAATACACTTAAAAAGTCTCGTCTGCTTTCAAGGGAAACTTACTGCGCCTCTTGCCCTCTAGTGGTGATAAATAGAATGGCGAATTTGTTACAACTGCGATTTTTTAAATTGACGTATGCATAAAAAAAAATCCAGACCTTTTTACATAGAATCATAGAACATCAACCTTTGTCCTGGCAGAAACGGTCTTATTTTGGCAGTTTAATGGAAATTCTAAAAGAAAAAAATGGGAAAGAAATGGCCAGCAAAAAACATCTATAGGTATCACCCGAATATTAGGAAAGTGAATCAAACATCCCTTTCCTCGACGATCTGTCATCTTTAAATTTACAAATAGGCAGTGGTTGTAGTTTGTAGTAAAACCTGGTTCAAATAGTCATGAAATAAGATGGCAGATAGCAATGAGCTCACAAGTAAACAACCATTTGATAAAGCAGTTTTATTTTTCTCAAAATATTTATAAAAAACTGTGCATGAATTGCAGATAAAATCTACCATAAGAAAGATGCAACAGCATATGAATGACTAAAACTGGATTCAAAACTTTAAACATTTTACATTGAACTTCCCAGTACGAAAAGAAAACTTCAGTTTGGAACATTCTTTTACCTATAGAGCTAAACTACTGATAAACACTTTGATATTTGCACTGTCCCGAAAGACTCAACGGTTTACATCCTGCGTGTTCAATTTAGCTTTTCATCTCAATATCCGGCTCTCTTTCTCAGACCTTGGGAAGATATCGGGGTATGATCGAAGGACACCCCCAATCACAGACAACATTTACAAGTATGGCAACTCACATAAATATACAATGAACATTGGAGAATTACAAAAAGACAATTATATCCATCACCAAACAAATTCTGCTTCAGAACTCTTCAAACGATCGGAAACTTGTAGAAGCCAGAAGTACTCCAACATTCAAATCCTCAGATGTGGTAGCGGCATGGTCACATCCCGGAAGAACCGGTGAACAAGAGCATTTTTGGCAGATATCCTTTTCATTGGATCGTACTGGAGCATCTCCTGAGAAGAAACACAAAGCAACAAAGGTATAAACATCATGGATAGAAGCCAAATTAAAAAGGTTGCCTCACCCCGAGCAGGTCTCTCCCATCCTGATCAAGAAGAGGAACCACTTTGTTCAATTCCTGTCGAGCCCATTTGGGAAACGTTGGCTTGTAGTCTGGCATGGACGTAACACCGGGCCAGATGTTGTCATCAGGCGTTCCCAGGGTGCGGAAGATTCGGAAAAGCTGGTCGATCTCAGAATCTCCGGGGAACAAGGCCTTTCTGGTGAGCTGGACAACAAGAGGGTCATTTAAAGATGTTTTCTGACCAAAGTACTGCTCGCTTTAAAGCAACAGTTTATTACCATCTCAGCAAAGATGCAGCCGAGGCTCCAGATGTCAACAGCTGTGGAGTAATACTTGCAGCCCAGGAGGATTTCTGGTGCTCTGTACCACAGTGTTACCACCTGTTAAAGAAAAGAAACACATATATGATGAAGTGCGATAAAAACATGAAAGCATTTTCAGCTTATTAGCTTTTGAAGACGTTGATGGACAGACAGAATGTCTCATTCCTGACAGTGAACACTTATCACAACTATATCCTTCACAACTTTCTAACTTTAAAGGTCCCATATCCTCCTCATTTTAGTAGGGACATATTTGATATGTATCGCAATACAGTATGACGATACATTACGATCGATATATTGCGATATTGTAAGTACAGTGAAATTTTGTAATAGCCAACAGCCATTATTTTAAGGGGGAAAAGAATACAGACAACTTACAATGTTGAGTACAAGGTAATAGTGCAAGTGGAAGAAATATTTATGAAATAACACAACACACAAGTATGGCAATATTTGAGTCCTTCATGATTTTCTTGCACCTGTCCCCTACATTTCAAGTGTTTTCAATTCAGATTAGAGCTCAGTGGAACATCATACTGGACACTGGTCATAAAATACAGCACATACTCAACATCTGCAGGCGCATAAAGTGATACAATGAATATCAAAACTATAGCAACCGTGACTCAGTTTGAAACTTAAATAGAAAGGTTTGACAGAAAAAAAGGGACGACAGGGACCGTCAAAAGGTTTCGTGACATCATGAAAGTTGATGTCGGAACCAGTGTGATGTAGTAACCGGATGCTTCAAGAAATAAGTAACTAGCTGACAAATGCAAGGACACATTCAATTTCATCTTTGTCTTGTATGCTGAGGCACCAGAGAGGCACGATAACAATCCAACAGCCAGAAAACGGTCCCAATGTGTTACCTCGTGAGTGTACTGGCGGGCAGGTACAGTGAAGGCTCTTGCCAGGCCAAAGTCAGCCAGCTTGATCTCACCCTGGGCGTTGATGAGGAGATTCTGGGGCTTCAAGTCGCGGTGAAGGACCCTGTGGGAATGGCAGAACGCCAATCCCTGCAGAAGCTGGAAGAGATAACTCTGAAAAACACGCAGAGACTTTGTAAGAGCCATGAACTCAAGAGTCCACAGACTTAAGATTGCTCATATACCTTGTAGCAGGGTTCAATAGAACAATATTTACATGAAAAACATGCGATCAGTTCTGCACCTTGATCAAAGGCAGCGGGACGCCGTTCACAGATGAAGAGTCCATGAACTTCTTCAGGTCCTGGTGCAGGAACTCAAAAACCAGGTAGAGCTTGTTTTCTGTGTGGATTACATCCTGCAACCTGAGGCAGAAGGACAAAAGCTTAGGACCAGAGCGACCAAGTCAGATGATAGAGAACACATTAACTCATACTTCTATTCAGGTCAAAAGAACCGTTCATCATCACATGGGGTGTATAGCTGTGTTTATAACTTGGTAGACTTACTTGACGATGTTTGGATGAGTGAGTTCTTTGAGAAGGGAAATCTCTCGAATGGCTGTACTCGGAACACCCTCTGTTTCCCTGAAGAAAACACGAGGGTGTAAACTAAGTACTCAGCAGCATCTTTCAATGGGTTGACTCAAACAGCAGCGTAGTAAACAGTGGTGCGTAGAAACCAGGTCTAACCGAGGTTAAACCTCAACAGGATTCAGCGCCAGATCCGACCGCGAAACATGAAGAGCGTCTGGTAAACATGACCCCCTCCCCAACCCCAAACCTTCCGCGATAACAACTTGAACAATGCATCGCCTGTATAAGTGCAACAAAGGCCTTTCAAAGATGAGTTTAAAGTGCACAGTGCATGTTTGGAAGTGACTCCGTTACACCACAACAGAGGGACGCAGCACTCGGTGCATCTGGACTCGCGAATCCTGCGTGTGTAAACAACAACAAGAGAACTTACGTGTCCAGTCTGATCTTCTTGAGGGCAACCGTCTCTCCGGTGACTTTATTTTTGGCTTTGTACACCACTCCATACGTGCCCTCTCCGATCTTTTCCACCTTCTGAAACGAATCCATGAGTGCAGCACTTTGTAGCGGCGCGGCTAAGCTCCGGTCTTTGTGTCGATGCCAACAACCCTCATGTACGACCTGTCTTTCGGTTGAAACCCGGCGCTGCGAAGCGAATGGCCTGTGAGAAAAGATTCCGGTGAATGACGTGAATACTCTAAACGACTACGTGGCCACTATCCTCCATTTACCGAAGCGGTAGATGGATATCTAGCTTCCTGCTGCTCCTCTATGGAAACAGAACCAACGCACAGGCTTTTCCCGCGTTAGCATCGGAGGCGCTCAGTTTCCTTAGCAGCATGCCCCGTCTGAGGAGGGCGGTGTCTTGAGAGCGGTCGACGCCGGCTGCGTGATGCGAATTTTGCTATAAAACTGCAACAAGAAATAAGCATTTGAGCGGTATGGTGGGACTTTAGAATCCGTCATCACTTGAGAACCAGATTGTAAGACGTGAAGGTGACGAGCGCAAGTTGTGTACCATTCATGTCGGTGATAAAAACAAACTAGCAACCCCAGTTCAGGTCACGTGGCCCCAGCTTCAAATTACGTCGCGAGACCAAGCGGAATACATGGAACTAAAATACGAGTTCTGATTCACTTGTTGGTTGAAAAATCGTGTCTTTAGAACAAAAGTACGGGGTTATTATCCAGTCAACCTCGCATTTTCTTTTTGCTAAATTTCTAAATATATAAGTATTTGTACGTTTTGTACGACAATTTGTCACTGTTTTAGTTGATTCACAGATTCATAAATGTTTCATTAATGAACATTGCAAACTCTCCTGCTGGTCAGTAACCGGTGTTTAACATGAAGCAATATCGTCAAATACACGCGAATACATACGTGTAAACTGATCTCCCTTCAATTGTATAATTTGAAGATTTGGGTCGCATACTCTTTATTGCATACATATTGTTATTTAATTAAAAAAAATTTAAAATAGAATTGTCAGTCCAGTTCATTGTTTGTGGTTGAAAATAAAATTTTCATTCAACTTCATAATTAGGTGTATACAAACACTTACAGTATATTACATATAAGACAATAAAACATTACTCACTACGCTCAAATACGCTTATAATACATATATATATATATATATATATATATATATATTTTTTTTTTTTTTTTTTTTTATCTCAACAAACATGACCAGAGCTGAGTTGACTCTTGAAAACAATTTCCTTGACACGATCAAAAACAAATATTTGCATGAGAAAAGCATTATTGGACAATCCATCTTTAGTGTGACGGAGATAAAATATTGATAGCCCCATTAAAAACACGACAACTATTAAATGCCATTCTTTATCTACATATTTACTACGATCTTCATTCAATAAGAAATACAAATAATGAACTCTGGGTGTCAGGGTTCTGTCACGAGGCCCAGCAATGCATGTAAAAATACTACATGTTGGAGATTAAAGACATTCCCCTGTGTGTGGAATGTCAGGTCTGGTGGTGTGAGAGAAGGATTTATTTCCTCCAGCTCTCGTAACAGCACATGAGGAGTCACATGCAGCGTGACTCAAGTTGAAAGGAGATGTGGGCAACCCCCCCAACATAAAACCATATATATATATATATATATATATATATATATATATATATATATATATATATATATATATATATATATACACAGTGGTACCTCAGTTTTCGAACGTCCC
Source organism: Synchiropus splendidus (assembly GCF_027744825.2). Lineage (NCBI taxonomy): Eukaryota > Metazoa > Chordata > Actinopteri > Syngnathiformes > Callionymidae > Synchiropus > Synchiropus splendidus. Next base: position 9,600,633 of record NC_071339.1, read on the forward strand.
GGAGTTCGAACAAAAATTTCGAGATTTTTCTGCTTCGGATTTCCAGGGTTTGATGTCCTGTTGTGGGCTGGAGCTGGGACAGGGATGAGGCGAGTCTGGGACAGAGCGTGACTTGGTTTATGACTTTGTCACAGCCAAACTGCACAGAAGCGCACATTCAGAGCTGGACACGCACCGGGCACCTCTTCACTTCTGGAGAGACCTCACTCACTCGGCAACCCCTCCCACATGCAGCGGCCACACACGTAGAGGAACAGCGCACCTGCAGCAGACACTCTACATTCACTCCTACAAAAGCCTGTTTTAAGGCTTGGAACGCATTATTTCTTTTTCCATTCATTGTAATGGGAAAAATCGATTCAGATTTCGAACAATTCGCTTCTCGAATGGCCGTCTGGAACGGATTGTGGTCGAGAACCGAGGTACTGTGTGTGTGTATATATATATATATATATATGGTGTCATGTTTCTATTTCCAAAAAATACGTGGAACATATAGAGCTCTATTGCATTGCCAAGAGGTTAGTGCTGGGAAGCAAAGCATGTGACTATTAAAATGAGTGCATGGAACTGATAAGACAGTATCTCTCTTTTCTCATGAGTCTAAGAATGAGGAAACAATGGATTAAAAATGGGCATATGTAAGTAAAAAGACAGAAAATTTTTTTTCTCTTTTTCTTAACTCGAGTACTTTCAAGGAGATCAGTGCTAAGAGACAGCACTATTATCAACAACACACTTTTTGTTTGATTTAGAAGGTGAAATGGTTATTCAGTGTATCTCAATTACAATATTTCACCGAGCCACAGATTAGTAGGTTTCATTTTCTTTAGAAAATATGGTTTTACAATATACCTATGGTTTGGTAAGTCACAGAAACTAATAGCTGATTGAGTCACATGACACCAAATCCAACTCGGTAATAAAAACACACATACGTGAATGGAACAGTGGCTGGTCAGTGGACAACAAGGGAGTCACAATACTGCACCACGGGTGCAGTTCCTGGAGCTGCTGCAGCCTGAGGTGGACTGCAGGATGTGGGGGAATGATGGAGGAAATAAAAGGATGCTATTGATCCGCCGTTCACACACTGGTCTTGTGACGCACACCGAGCTGCGGAGTCAGACATCTGAATCAGGCGTGACTCTCCCAGAGCACAGTGCTGGATTCACACTGTGTGATTTCCGGATGGTTCGAGGCACATATTTAAACTTTCAGTCGGTCATACCATTGCACAACGACAAATAATGAAATCAATTTAATCATGTGCATGAATAGAGATTAATATTTCCCACCGAATATCTAAAAGATCTCTTCCCATCAGTCACACATCCATTGAATAATACATCCGTCCAGCGACCTATCTCTTCGACGATGTAGTCGTCCTCCAGCCATCCAGCTTTACGTTGTTTCACTCAGGTGAATGGATTGATCCATTCATATGCACCAAACATCCATCTACACGTATCCATCATGTATGAATACATGTACATGTATTCTTCATGCATGAATTGATCAATACATAGCTTGTATTCCTCAATTCCCCTTCATTTATTCATCAATTCAGGAACGTATACTTTGAAATAGCCTTCCATTCATCACACATGTCCATCTCATCCATTTATCTATCCATCCATCCACTCACCCATCCATCATCCATCCATCATCCATTATTCCATCCATCCACCCATCCATTCACTCACCAATCCATCCATCCATCCATCCACTCACCCATCCATCCATCCATCCATCCATCCATCCACTCACCCATCCACTCACCCATCCATCCACTCACCCATCCATCATCCATCATCCATCATCCATCCATCCACTCACCCATCCATTCATCATCCATCCATCCATTATTCCATCCATCCATCCACTCACCCATCCATCCATCCATCCATCATCCATCCACTCACCTATCCATCATCCATCCACTCACCCATCCATCATCCATCCACTCACCCATCCATCATCCATCCACTCACCCATCCATCATCCATCCACTCACCCATCCATCCATCCATCCATCCACCCATCCATCCATCCACCTATCCATCCATCCATCCATCCACCCATCCATCATCCATCCACTCACCCATCCATCCACTCACCCATCCATCCACTCACCCATCCATCCACTCACCCATCCACCCATCCATCCATCCATCCATCCATCCATCATTCATATATTCATCCGTCCATTTAAGATTCAAAATGGTCATCCATCCCTCCAACAAGTTGTCCTATTATTCTTCCACCCATTCACCAAGCTTTCAATGCACCCTGATACCAACTAATCCATCTAGTCACCAGAACTATTCATCCATCCATCATTTGTCTAATATGTGTGTTCAGGCTTCCTCCCAGACCTCCAACCATGATCAATTCATCCATAGATTCATCTGTCCATCACCTGTGATGTCATGTGCTGTAATGCTCGTTGGTAAGTGAATGAAGAGGACAAGTCTCATCCAACCAAAGATCCATGCGTGACTCGATTCCTCTTTTTACTATCAAGCACTCCATCTTCTCTTTAAAACAGCCACCCATCCCAAAAGAGCTTTGACTTATAACCAAGACTTTAGTTCATCTAATTCACATTAAATTCAGATCAGTTCCCCCTGAATATGCAGCGAGTCAACCTCAACAATGGTGAACACACAGTGGAACAGGCCCAGCCAGCCTTCTCCATCAGGGGGGTGTAGCCAGAGCCCTGTGATGTCAGAGCACAGGGCAGAAAGTTTATGGTAATTCAGCTTCTGGGCCCTCTTTAAAGACCGTGACCGGAGTGGGTCTGCTGGGTTTTGAGTTCAGAATCAGGACCGCCGGGTGAGGGTCTGGGCTGAGAGAGAGACGGAGGAGGCGCACAAGATGAGGACTCAGACAACACTGCTGCTGCTCCTGGTTTCGGCCTTCACATCCGCCACAGCCATTCGTGAGTACCACTGCTGAGTGAAACCCTGTTTTGTATTGAGTTTATTTATGAGAATGACAATAACAGTAATAAAAATGGACGCAAGTGTGACTTCTAAATTAGAATGAATGAGTGAAAAGTGAAAACACTGTTCAGTATAAGTTCCCATAATGATCGGCCTGTTAAAAATTACATGGTTTGGACCCTAAAATTGCAAAGCAAAGAGTCAAATCCACCATTTGACGCACATTTCATGCAACACAATGCCCTTCCTGTTGAGACTCTTGGAGGTTTGTTCACCACTGACATACCTACTAAACAGCGTTTCCTATCACAAAAGTGACTTTTTTAATGCAGTCACGCCGCAGCACAAGAATGATGCCAGTACAAAAGACTCACCGGGGAGATCATGTCAGTCTTGTAAGAATAAAGCATTTGAGAAGACATGTAAGACATGAGAGCCCCCGCAGCAGCGCGTGGGAGAGTGGGATCCCTCATTCCAGTCTCCAGGATTAGTGATGTTGCCGCTCAGCTGATAGTCACATGAAAAGGATTGGGGGGATTTTTGGACGTGTGACTCCAAGACCCCAGACGCTGCAGCATTCCTCAAAAGTCCTCCACACACCTTCTTGAAAAATATTAACCACAAAATAAAGTTTTACAACTCTGCTTTGTGATTATGATCTCAATATTACAGTATTAACAAATGAAAATAGATGTGTGTCAATTGTTTATTGCTGTCTAAACAGGAGCAAGAAGTCACTTCACTCGCTACAAATCATGGAACACGCGCATGTACCCTGTGTGGAAGGACGGAGACCCCAGATTCAGAAACTGCTGGTCTGGTAAGACTCACTAGAGGGTTTTAAGAAATCATATTTTCACTCAACCTAATTGATTTCACTCCCTGTTTTTCTGACCTTCAGGTGGTGAAGTGACTTTTGATCTGAAGAATGATGCGCCCACATTGACTGGAGCCAGAGCAACGTTCAATATCAATATTAATTTCCCACCGAACCAGACCGTGCTTGCGGATGGGCAGGTGGTCTGGGCACGTAATTGCACCGTGAATGGTGAGTGAGAGTCTTTTGTTTAAGGCCAAAATTTGGCGCTATAACACTGGCTACACTTTTTAATGCATATTTCAACACAAAGCAATACATGGGTTAAATCATACAATATGGTTATGATACGTTTTGATATATATGTAAATTAAAGAATTCAAAAAAATGTAAATTTCAGTAATGCGACTTGATAAATACATATTTTGTTTCTCTGCTGCCAACTTGCCAACTTAACCAATATTAAACTCTCAAATGTACTGATAACTTAAAGCACATTTTTGATTTAAGTTGTGTGAAGTTGTGAGTTAAACGTGCTATTCTTAAATATAGAAAGGAAGAGGAAAATACAATGTAAAGAGGTTAATACAATAAACCGTTCTTGCTAACAGGTGCAGCTAACAATTTTGACAAAATAAAAACATAAGTACATTAATAGAACAAGAAAAAGCTTTTTTTTTTCATATGGACAGCTGTTAAAAAAGCATTCTTCAAATTAACATGTGAGTGTGTGGTTTACTTTTTTGTGTTAACTACCTGTTGTTAGCATGTAATTACCTATATTTGTTTATGTCGCACTGATTTCACACATTTTGACCTGTCATCCACTGCGATGTCTCCTTCAGGACGACAGTACCAGCAGGGTCAGCCAGTGTATCCAGACCAGGAAACTCAGGCCCTGCGAGTGTTCCCAGACGGAACGCCATTCCGGAGCCAGAGAAAAAAACCTCACTACGTGTTTGTGTGGAAGACCTGGGGTACAGACATTCATCCTCTGAATAAATTCTTCTGTTATAGTCATGTGACAAATGAAGTCACCAGTCAAGAAATGGAGATTTTTATCCTATTAAAACAGGAAATGATCAACACACAAAACTAAGGACAGAAATATTAAATAATTTATAGATTTGGATGTCTGCTGAAAACCAATGACAAAAGGGGCAATAAAGAGACGTAATTGAATGGGAAACAATATTTTTGTAACACGGTATATTTTGTGTTTGACAAAGATTCGCTATTATCGCCCTTTTATTTATTGATTATGAGAGTTTTCCAATGTCGTGAGTTCATGTGGCTTTCCAGGTCGATACTGGCAGGTGGCAGATGGTCCCTCCTCCTCGCTGACCATTGGGACAGACAATGTTCCCCTGGGCTCCTACAACATGGAGGTGGTCATCTATCACTGCCGTGGCAAAGACAAGTTCATCCCTCTTGGTTACGCCTCCACCAACTTCATCGTCACGGGTGAGTCATCTGACCAAATCCACCTGGAATTCATGTCAAGCTCACATCTTGCACTCCTCCTCAGACCAAGTTCCCTTCACCATCTCACTCGCCCAAGTAAACGATGTGAACCAGGACGACACAAACTTCATCCAGAACCGAGCCATCGCCTTCAACGTCATGGTTCATGATCCCAGCCTATACCTCAACAATGCTGACATCAGCTTCAGCTGGGACTTCGGAGACAACAGTGGAACCCTCATCACCAGGGAGCGCACGGTGACACACACTTACCTTGCTGTCGGAACATTCAAGCCTCAGGTGGTTCTGATGGCCAGCATTCCCAACGGCTGTGGAATCCCAACCGCCGGTGAGATGATCTTGGCCTCTGTTTGAGTTGCTTCTGTTCTAACCTGTGATTTCTTGTGCTCCCTTCAGTGGTCCCTGTGGACCCCTCCGCTGCCCCAGTCGTAGTCGTGACCGCAGCGGCTGATCCGGCAGAGGGAGGAGATGCGATTGCCCTGGATGTTCCGGCGTCTGATGCCACACCTGTAGCTGAAGGTGCTAACCCTGATGACGCTGCTGCAGTTGTTGATGCAGACACAGAAACAGCAGTGATCGACGCTGCAGCGGAAGACCCTGCCGCCGATGTTGCTGCTGATGACACTGCTGCTGCAGATACTGCAGATGCTGCTGCCAATGATGTTGCCACTGCAGATGCCACTGCTACAGATGTCGCTGCGGCTGATGCCACTGCTGCAGATGCCACTGCTACAGATACCGCTGCTGCAGATGCCACTGCTGCAGATGCCACTGCTACAGATGTCGCAGCAGCTGATGCCACTGCTGCAGATGCCACCGCTACAGATGTTGCTGTGGCTGATGCCACTGCTGCAGATGCCACTGCTGCAGATGCCACTGCTGCAGATGCCACTGCTATAGATGCTGCTACTGCAGTCGCTGCCGAAGACGCTGCTGCTGAAAACGCTGCTGTTGAAGATGCTGCTGCCGAAGACGCTGCTGAAAATGCTGCTGAGGAAGATGCTGCTGCTGAAGACATTGCTGCCGCAGACACAGCTGCCGCAGATGCAGCTGCCGCAGACGCAGCTGCCGCAGACGCAGCGGCAGGTGAAGTCGCCACTGCAGAAGATGTTGAGGCCGCAGATGTTACTGAGACAGCAGCAGACAACAACGTTGTGACTGATGCACCTGCTTCAGTGGCTCCTGCTGGAGAAGGCATCGATGCAGTAGAAGCTGAGGCTGCTACCCCAGCTGCTGAAGAACCTGTGGAGCAGGAAACCGAAGCAGCTGCTGAAGTCCCTGTTGATGCTGCCACGGAGGGGACAGTTGTGGAGGAGACAGACGTGGTGGCAGATGAAGAAACAGTGGAAACTGTGAATGAAGTTGCCGATACTGTAGCTCCTGCAGGTGAGTCACAAGCAGGCCAAAAAATATCAGACGTGAATGACTAAGCTTTTATGTGTATTACAGAACCAGAGGTGGAGGGAGAAGCGGCTCCCACTGAGATTGCACTGGTTATTGCCAAGAGACAAGCACCCGAGCTGACTGCTGACTGCATGGTCTATCGCTACGGCTCACTGTCCACCACCATCGACGTTGTCCGTAAGTCAGCACCTGCGTTTGAACTCAAACCAGCAAGATTAGAAACAAGTCCACCTGACTGTTCAATGTCAACTCCAGAGGGTATCGAGAGCGTGGAGATTGTACAGATGGCGAATGTTGTGTCACTGGAAACAGAGATGGACCAGAACGCTGTCGACGTGACCATTTCCTGTCAAGGAAGGCAAGTGCATTCCATATTACAGTATACAGGAAGGGCCTTCATGCCAAACCTAACCCTCTATCGAAAGCATATACTCATTATCCAAATAATATTTTGAGTCGCCAAAGCATTTCTTTCATGGTAAAATCACGTTTTCAACATTTCCAGTCTGCCCAGCGAGGTCTGCACCGTCATTTCGGATGCCGACTGCATCACTCCAGTGGAAACCGTGTGTAGTGTAGCTATGCCATCTCCAGACTGCCAGATGATCCTTCGCCAGTTTTTCAATGACTCTGGTGTTTTTTGCCTCAACGTGTCTCTGACCAATGATGTGAGTCTCGCAGTGACCAGCGCCCGAGTCAGCGTGAGCGTAGGTGAGTGCAGGAGGTGTTCCTTGTGTCCCTGACAATGACTTGCTGGGTTTATTGTCTGTGTAACGTGCCACAATTGCAGCCTCCGGCGGCTCCCCGGCTGGAACTGCTGCCACAGTCCTGGGAATGATGGTCCTGGCCTGTGTGGTCTGCTGCGTCGGCCTGATGTATAGGTGAGTCAGGAAGGTTCCTTATCATGAAGTAAGAGTGCCCTGGGACAAAGTGTGTTGGGACAGCTATTTACACCCCCATCACTGTCACATCAGCTGTGACAGCCGAAATGTATGTCTGTACCACGCACCATTTGGCTTTTAATCAAGCTCTAAAAGTGTGTAAATGACTTGTCCATTTTCTAACTATTTTTATGACATTTTGTTTAATCTTTTTCTTCTTTTTTTTTTTTGTGAACCAGGCGGTTCAAGCAGTACCAGCCTCTGCGTGAGGACCACGATGGCGGTAACAACGGAGGCGTCTCAACAATAACATCTGTACCTATGATGTTGTGGAACCTGCTAAGTCGGCAGTCTCCAGGCGAGAGTCGCCCTCTTCTTCAAGGAAGAATCGTCTAAATGTTGTGTCATCGTGGTGTTCGCTGATATTCATGAGCGCTTGGAACACAAGGCTGTAGCATAGCAACGCACTGTCTGACTGCCCTGTAAGATATTTAAGGATTTTATGTTATTAAACTAAATGTATAAATTGGCACAGATAAAAAAAATAATTCTGAACAAAATTCTCATCAATTTTTTTTCAAATTAAAGAATATTAAAAGCATATTTTGTCACCCTAAGCTTGTAAACTATTCTTTGTTTTTATATTGTTATTCTGAGGCTAGTACGTTTTTGTTAAAATACTGGACTCAGGAATGTGTTTGTTTTGTTATGGGCAAAACAGAGTATCATGCCTGGCTCTCAGTTCTATTACAGAGATTGGCTGACTTGCATCAGGCTGTTGTCAGGATGGCGCTGTAGATACATCTTGTGACACAACGCTGATCATGAAAAAGGCTTTAATGGATAAAGCTAAGTGACAGGGAGACCAGGACTAGCAGACTTGTAATGGGAAAGTCGTGCTGCATGTTGCTTAGAAGGATGACACCAGGGTTTTCATTATTGTCATGAGGCAATTTAACCTAAAATATCATTCATGGCTCATTTTATACAGTATAGGCATCAGTGGCGATACTCCCGTAAGTACACTTGTGTCCACTATAACACTTTGTATACAGCATTGCTTTGAGTCTGTGGTTTAAAAGTGTCTTACATCTCATGTTGTATGTTCTACAGAAACAATAAAAGTACTTCACTTTGTGTTTAACTATTTCAAGTCCAGCTTGACTACAATGCACCTCTGAATACCTCTTAACTTTCGGCGCTATCACAGCACATATTTGTATGTTTAAATACACCAGGTATTTATCTGTGATTATATATGATACATTCGAACAAAATACCATGAGTCTAAAAATACTCCCAACTGAAACAATAATTTAAAGTGTATTTTGCACCATTAAAGCCTTAATAATGCTGCTGGAATCCTCATCATTTTTGTAGCAGATCCAGAAGCTTGAGGAGGCTGCATGTGTGATTACATTTACTGGTCCACACGTGTTTTGTTGCGGGGATATCAACACAGTTATTCAAAGTGAGAGATGTGTTTTTCTTTGTGGCAGAAGGTGCTCCTGGATTAAGACCGCTTGGATGAGATGGTGAAAGCGGGAAATAAATATATTGACTACTATTATGGGTCTTTGTCTGAAGAAGTGCAGTGTCATAGGGATGGTTGAACCTATTATTGGAGATGGTCCAGACGTACCTTTTACAAGACGTGCAGCCAATGGTGTTAGGATATGCTGCTGAAGGCAGAAACAATCCATCTTCACTCCCATGGCGTACGATATTGACGTTGGGAAAGTGGACTTTTGCATTCTATACTGACACCAAAGGCAGCCGTCCACGTTGCATGTTAGGCATTTTAGTGGTGTAGAAAACATTGTGTTACCTGTGGTGGACATGTAGTGGGCCGTGTAGGGGGCGCATACTGAAGCTCTCTTCACTGACTTTCATTGGATGTCAGTTGCTATATAGATTAGATTAAATCTCCTTTATTTGTTCCACAGTAACCCTTATGCTGCTCTCCTCCTTACTGACAGTGCCATAGTCACTGTGACCGACGGCATCCCATGGCTTACCTAACCCCAACCTCCATCTTGCTTTTACGTGATGCATTGCCCACGGTGTCAGGATATAAAGCAGAAGGTGGAAAATGTGCTTCGATTGAAAGCCTTATGCGTTGGCATGCAACACTGAGGGCTGCCTGTGGTGTCAGTATAGGACGCAAAAGTCAATGTTCCCAACATGCGCCATTGGAGTTAGGATGGTTGCTCCGATCACTATGCAGCACAATTTATGCTTTGGACCTCTAAAATTTGGAGTTTCTTGGAGTTTATTTCACCGATGAACCGACCCAGCAGCAATAAGAATAATCTTTATTGCGATGGATGACCTTTTTTTCTGGCCCCAAAATGTCTGTGCATGTGCCTGAGATAGTGGGTTAATATTACTGAGTCACAGCTGGACCCATGTGTGTCAGAAGTACCTAAACTAGAAGACATTGCTCTCAATATTTCATCAGGTTTGAGGGGTCATGAACGTGGTGCTGACGTCAACATTTGTTGATAAATAGATGGCAATGAAAGATAAGACTAATGCTTCTCACACATGAAGTAGTACATTAGTCTTATTAAAAGCATTTTCTGTGATCATAAAAACTGAATATTATATGACATATTATTCAAAATCAGAGCACAGCATGACAAGTGAAAGTGTTGCAATAAGCTCTAAGTGCTGTGCAGTCAGGGTGTGTGCAGTTCATGACACAGATTCATTTATTGTTCCTCTCAGAGACCACACCTAGCACCGTGTCAGGAAGCACGTTGGAGCCTCAGCATCTGCAATTTAATGCTCTAGTACCCTTTTTATTCGCCGGAACTCTGAAAGCACAGTCACGTGTGTAAGATGACACTCACTTTCAGTTCAATGCGTGGAAACTGATATTCAAGATCTGGTGTGGCCAAGGGGGCTCGCAGGGATTCAGAGCTCCTGGGGGAATTCTCACACAAGCAGATGGATCAATCTCTAATGGTCACATCTGGTTGAAGGTTTGTGTTTCTGCCGGAGCTTCATCCGAATCTCCATTGTGCCATTTTGAAAGCACTACAGATGGTTCTACCATTGATGAAATAATCCAGAAAGACAAGCGGATGGTTTTGTGGAAGGATGTGGATAAGAATAGCAACTCAGATGGGTGGAGGGAGGAAGTCAAGGGGAGGAGGGGTTTAGGGGTGCTGACCATAAAGAAGGTTGATTGAATTACATGGCGAGGACTAACATGGGTCATTTATTACGACCAGCAGAGCTCTGCTCAGCAGGAGCAGGATAAGGGATCTGTAAAGGGTTTCCATTGTTCACAGTTCTGACATGTACAAAGACTGAGCATGCAAACATTGCAAAACACACAATCTGATCAAGTGGCTTCTCTGTATTTGAGTCGATCAATGGATTGAATGTATCAAGCCACAGTTTGTTCGCGCACAAAGGGATGACACACCACACCCAGTGGCCACTGAGCATGCCCAGAATGATGTCAACATCAGGATATATCATCCTGCAGACTTCTATTAAAACGCAGCTAAAGTGCCACACACACGCGCGCACACACACTCACTTGTCTTTAGAGGAAGATTTATGTTTGGTAAGAAAACCACAGTATGCTGGTCCATTACACTTCTTCGGATTCCAGCATGTCACCTAGTGAGTCGTGAACGAGCGTATTGACTGAGACATCCTGGACGGACGTCGTGCCTCACAAAGGATTCAGTGACAAACTGGGGTTAACAGTGGAGGAGAGGCCAGTGGAAGCACCATGCTGCACTGAAAGACATGGACTTCACTTCACACTGCTGTTTCAGAGAGCCCATCGAGGAGTGCTTTTTTACCCCATAAAAACACCTGTTTGTTCACAGATGACAAAAAATAACCATTGAGTAGATCAATTATGATCAGATGTTTTTTAGATCAGGTGTTTTTTTGGTTTGTTGTTGTCGCATCTGTCACCCAGAACATGGGTTGCTCTTTGAAAACTAACCCAGAATGCCTGATAATCCAAAAAAAGGCAACCATTTGGGTTAGAATATTGGGTCAATAATAAAAAAAAAACTGGGTTACACTCCTGAAAAATAGCCCAGAAATGCTAATAATATTTTTTTGGTCAAATAACCCAGAAATTCGGTTGGAGAAATAACAGCGTATTTTAGTCAATTCAAAGTTACTAGGCTAGAAATATGTGTCACATGGGATCCATGACACTAAAAACTAAAGGCTGAAATGTTCTTGAACGTTTATAAATGTTCAGGAATGCTCAAGAAATTAAATGTTCAAGAACACATGATCACAATTATTCCAATTATTAATATATATTACATTAATGCAGCTTTTACAGCGAGCGTAGCACAACAACACAACTATTCGATGGTAAAAAGGAAAAGGTTCAGCACACATGCAGAATTAATGAGCAGTTCTGTGGCTTTGGGTGCTTGAAAATGCTTAATAGTTTACATTATAACTTGGGAATCGCAGCCTAATCTGAGCCGAAGCCGGCTGAGACCACAGGCCCCTGGTGGTGAACAGAAGAACAAGATTGAGGAGAGACAGGGTGAGAAGCTTGGTCATCTGGACGTGGCCTTGTGTGGACCTGCAGCACCGAGAGCAGCGAACTGAAATGGCTTGGATCATGTGTCCAGAGCTACCCAACAGTGAGGTGCTCCAGGCGTACACTTCTCTGTCCAGAGGGAATAACTTGATAAGGTTTCAGTGGCTGGGCTTCCTGGCCAACACTGCTGCACCCTGACACTGAAGTAGATGTAAAAAGATGGTCGGTACACATGCGTCATCCTAAAGCCTTGCCAGAAGTTTTCATGACATCACAGGCTTTTAATTCATTCTGTTCTGTTCTGCTGTGTTGTCAGTCTGTGCTACTACTAAGATCAACATGACACCTCGCCTGATGTTCTCCTTCCAGAACCTCACACACAGCTCTGAAGCTTTTCTGTTACGCTGATTTGTGGTCCTCAAACACGGATGACTGGAGGTAATGCATTTTTAAATAGGATCGAATATCTGCAAAGTCATTTCGTGCTCCAGACTCCCGGGATATCAATAAAGTATTCCATTACTGTAAGAGGAGAGAGAGCGTGAGGAAGAAGGATGAAGCAGAGGAATAAATGGAAAAAAAAACAATTCAGCCTGGTGATTCAATTAAATCTTTGAATTTGAAATCTCAGAGGTTGCTCAACAGATATCGGGCAAATGTTGAGAGCGGCGAAACGGACATGGATAGATATCGATAACTCATCCAAATGAAGGTCAGTGAGGACTCCACCAAGGTCGATGGGTGGGCAATACGAGACAACTTTAGTTACCAGCATGGTTGAAGTCAGCCTGGCCTTCAGCCAAACGCTCTAGTTAATAGGTGGGGTCCAGACAGAGAGTGAGACGGATCGAAAGAGGGAAGGCGTCTTTCTCTGAAGGGCAGGGAGTGGCCAGAGCTTGTAAACGCTTGAGTGATGGAAGTGGTGCTGCGGGTGTGGTGAGAGGAGAGGCAGGAGGAGGTGGTCTGGGGATGATGGGATATTCAGCCCCAGAGTATAAAAGCCCGCAGTGCTCAAGTGACCATTTGCTTGCGCAGCATCTCTGAGCCTCATCGTCTCTCCACCTCTTCAGCGACAGAGAACAGGACAAGACTCACCATGAGCCACTCCATCCAAACCTCGACTTCCTACAGGCGCACTTTTGGAAGCCCCCACCCCATCTCCATGAGCTCTTACTCACCCGTGTCCTCTCGCATGGCTGGGAGTCGCTACATGCGTTCATCTTCCCCAGCTGTGTCGACCCGCACCTCCACGTCCTACCATCAGCAGCGTTCTCGCCCCGTCGCCCAACCCCCCCGCCTCAGCTACGATAAGGTAGACTTTACCTTGGCTGAAGCCATCAACCAGGAGTTCCTGACCACCCGGAGCAACGAGAAGGCCGAGCTGCAGGAGCTCAATGACCGCTTTGCCAGCTTCATCGAGAAGGTGCGCTACCTGGAGCAGCAGAATGGTGCACTGCAGCAGGAGCTCAACCAGTTCAAAGGTCAGCAGCAGCACGGCCAGCCCAACCGAGCCATGGAGCTTGTCCAGGAGGAGATGAAGGAGCTCAGGCGCCAGATGGACGACATCGGCAAGGACAGGGACCAGTATCTGCTGGAGAGGGACAACCTGGCCGAGGACCTGGCCCTGCTCAAGCAAAGGTGAGGAGGCTAGAGAGATGGATAATTGATTGATGGATTGATTCTCATTTATTTGCTATATTGGAACCTATGAGTCAAACACATCAATCTAATCCTATACATTTTTTGACTGTTATTTTAAAAATACCATTTATTTTTGCTTTTTTATTTGACTTTTATTGGCATGATCTCATTCACACAATGTGAACAGAAAGATACGTGAAAGGATGAATGGATTCAAGGAAAGGTTTTTCAGCGATATATAGGATTAACAGAAATAAAATATACCAGACACACAAGTGAATATTCATGCAGCCAGAATGGGGATCAAGGGCGTGGCTCAGTGGTGGATCATATGGAGCAAATGAGATTAGGATCCCCACAGTTAAACCCAGGCATCGTCCTCATGTTTGCGATAATATCAGATGGTAAGAGTGCAACTGGACAAGGCACTGGGTGGGGTCACCTCTGTGTGGCAGGGTTGGGGGATGGACAGGAAATTGAACCAGTAAAAGGAGAGAAGGTAGACAGTTTGGTGAGAGCATCACAAGGAAAGATCAATGTGACTTCGCTGACCCCATTAGTCGTGTTTCCTCTGTCGCTCCGTGCTGATGAAATGGTCCAAGAGAACCTCATTAGTAGGAAAGGGCCCTCGGTAACAAGGCATGAATTAAAGATGAAGAGGGCGACCACCATCACACACCTCTCACCATCATCTCCCATACCTTCTGCCGGAGTCAGACAGCTGAAGGGAATCATACAGACAACGCGTCTGTGGCTGTCAGATGATAAGCCACCCATCCTTCCATTCATGTCATGTCCCTAACATGACTCATCACAATGACTAAGCAGTTTACAGTGAGTATGACAGTGGTAAGACTCACTATTTTATTTGGTCGGGAATCCTTTCTATCTTTTATGAGTTCCTAAAATATCCTGACACGACTCAAGGAGTTGAAATTGGCTTGTAATCTATTTACCTTCTGGCTTTGTTCATCAGCGAGCGGCCCCCAAAGAGCTGCTTCCATTAGGGTCACCAGCCCTGTTGCAGCAGATTTTATTAGCAAATTGATCGTGAAAGCCGTCTTGCCAGATGATACTCGGGTGAGATCAGAAGCAACTGGGGTTCTTGACCGTGTTCTAGTGAATGGCTTTATTGGGTTCGGGAGAAGTGACGTTTTTATTGTGTCTTTTAGGCTGGAAGAAGAAGCCCAGAAGAGGGCAGATGCTGAGAACAACCTTGTAGCTTTCCGCAAGGTCAGGACAAAACAGCATGCTCATCTGGGTTGCTGGAGAAATATCCATCATGGTGGCATCACTGTGAGAAGAGCAGGACGATACGTGTCTAAATGATCTGTCTTTTCATCAACAACCAGGATGTGGATGACGCCACCTTGTCCCGTCTGGAGCTGGAGAGGAAGATTGAGTCTCTGATGGATGAGATCGAGTTCCTGAAGAAGATGCATGACGAGGTGTGTGAGGCTGCAGCTTCGCTGTTGCAATTCTGCTGATGACTTTTTAAATTTGTGTCAATGATCAGCATGGTCAACTGGTGTTCAAGGTTTTACATTCAATAATCAAAGTTGAGTATCAAGTATGAGGTTTGTCAGTATATCTGATGGATCCATATTTCTGTGAGTGACTGCAGAGCTTGAACCTTCTTTTAGCATTATGAAAATGAACCAAAGAGCCTATGCAGATGTGAAGAATCGATAAGGCCAGAATCTATTTGAAAGGCAACACCATCATTTGTCTGACATTGTGTGGGCAAGTTATGAGCTAAGATGAGATTTTGAAGGAACTTCATTGAGATATCTTCCTGTGTTTTGTGCGAGCAGGAGATCCAGGACGTCCAGGTGAGCATCCAGACCCAGCAGCTGAGGATGGAGGTGGACAGCAGCTCCAGGCCTGACCTGACTGGAGCACTGAGGGACATCAGGGCCCAGTATGAGACCATTGCCCTGAAGAACATGCAGGAGTCTGAGGACTGGTACAAGTCCAAGGTAGGAATGAACAAGAGAGCAAAAGAATTTATCATGGAAGACAATTACACCGTTGTAATCTGGTGTCCCTATTGCTCAGTTCACCGACTTGACTGAGTCTGCTAAGAAGAACTCCGAGGCTCTGAGGACAGCCAAGCAGGAGGCTGGCGAATCCAGGAGGCAAATCCAATCCCTCAACTGTGAAATTGATGCACTGAAGAATACCGTAGGAACCACAAGAACTGCATCTTTCTTTTTGTTCGAATGAGGCCAAACTCATCCAAACCTCCTGATCTCTTCAGAATGAAGCCCTCCTGCGCCAGATGCGCGACATGGAGGACCAGTTTGGCAATGAGATTGGAAACTACCAGGACAACGTTTGTCGCCTGGAAGACGAAACCCGCCACCTGAAAGAGGAGATGGCCCGCCACCTGAGAGAGTACCAGGATCTCCTGAATGTCAAGATGGCTCTGGACATCGAAATCGCCACTTACCGAAAACTGCTGGAGGGTGAAGAGAGCAGGTGTGGAAGATGATTTTGTGTCTAATCTAAACAGTATTGAGAACTGAAGCTGCTGGTCATTTTGTGTAGGATCACTGTTCCCATTCTCAATATTGGCATGAACCATCACATTGGCGAGCGAGGTAAGGCGCTTTATCAAATCACCCTCAAGACAAGTGTCCATGGACTAAAACAAAACAAATAATCTGTACCAAACTACAACCTATGTTTTCTGACAGACTATGAGCCAATCCCAGATAGTGGCAGCAAGAGGACCGTTGTGATCAAGACTGTTGAGACTCGAGATGGGGAGGTTCGTCTGTTTATCATTTTCATATTAGAACTAGAAATATTAAAGAAGATTTGTGGCCGACACCGACGAAAGAGGGGGGAAATAATGTCCTGCCATCTTACATCTCTTCATAGATCGTGAAGGAATCCAAGCGAGAGAAGGAGAGAGATCGCAGCGACAAAGTGGACAAGGATGACCGAGACGAGTGAATTAAAAGGGAGAAGTAAATGGGGGAAATCATTGATAAATGTTCAGCTCATTCCAGCCGGTTTCGTGTACATCATTTAGCAGACCTTAGATGCAGTGTTGAATAAAAGATATTGGTGCTACTGAAGCCACATTGCAACAGCATGACCAACAGACATACCACTCGTGGCCTTTATTTATTTACAGCAAAAAGAACACACTTGGAAGAATTAAAGACACGGTTACAAGTTAAGATAGCATTTTATAGCTCTGTTGTTTAGAAGTCACTGTTGTTAAGATGAGCAACATTTTGATTTTAAAAGCCTTTGTTATCCACTTCTTGTATCCAGACTCATCACCAAATCTATTACTGAACACATGAAAATCACACTGAAATAAACCACAACTAAGTGCTTTTAAAAATACGCTTGTCTGGCAAGATCAATGACCATGCTAATAAAAGAAATTGGGAGAAAAAAAAAGAGTGTCTGTTCACT
This sequence comes from Synchiropus splendidus, assembly GCF_027744825.2. NCBI lineage: Eukaryota > Metazoa > Chordata > Actinopteri > Syngnathiformes > Callionymidae > Synchiropus > Synchiropus splendidus. Next base: position 9,617,781 of record NC_071339.1, read on the forward strand.
ATTTGACTGTTGCACAAATGTTGTTGTTGTTGTTGACTTCCGATTCTGTTTCCAATTAAATTACTTAATTATATTATTTTGAATTTACTCACTTAAAATTCACAATTAAGAATTGCATTGTGTGGGTCTTACTTAGAAAGGTATATTTGGTATTTTGAGTCTCCGACGACCAACCTGTCTTGCTAAGAGTATGATGTAGGCGATCGATACCATGCCATCGATATATCAATAGTAGAACGTCACATGTTTTGGTATCGACTACTATGTTGAAGTATCGATTTCTAATTCATATATGTTGAAAAAAGTGTATTTGTCCATACACTTGTTCCAGACGGCTGTTCGAGAAGCGATTTGTTCGAAATCTGAATCGATTTTTCCCATTACAATAAATGGAAAAAGAAATATTGCGTTCCGAGCCTTAAAATAGGCTTTTGCAGGAGTGAATGTAGAGTGTCTGCTGCAGGTGGCTGTTCCTCTATGTGTGTGGCCGCTGCATGTGGGAGGGGTTGCCGAGTGAGTGACGTCTCTCCAGAAGTGAAGAGGTGCCCGGTGCGTGTCCAGCTCTGAATGTGCGCTTCTGTGCAGTTTGGCTGTGACAAAGTCATAAACCAAGTCACGCTCTGTCCCAGACTCGCCTCATCCCTGTCCCAGCTCCAGCCCACAACAGGACATCAAACCCTGGAGTGCACGCTCCAGCCTCGGAGGTGTGGAGAGCGAGCACCTCCCCTGTGACACTCTACCACGGTCCAGTGTGGAGACAGGAAAGGTTTTACACCTCAACATGAAGAAAAAACAGTCAGTAAATGTAGCTAACGGGACACGTCTGCATACACAAAGCACGTCGTGGGTCAGCTGATCGGTCCGCGCACGTTATGTTTTTTCCAGATGTTTTCGGGAGAGTTCGAGTTCTGGATTTTCATTCGAAATCCAAAGCAGAAAAATCTCGAAATTTTTGTTCGAACTCCGATTTGTGCTTTGCTGGAGAGTTTAAAAGACAGCGAAGTCTATCCCTGAATACTTATGAATGCAATTAATAAATTTCACATTTTTCATAATTCAAATAAAACTGTTTTTAATTCGTATTTATATTAATTCTTTGTTTAATGTTCAAATGTTTACATGATGACGTTAGAGCAGTTACATGGCTGATATTTGCAGTGATGGGTCGGAGTGATGCGTATTCCTATTCTGCCGTAGTGTGTTAGATGTCGCCACAGCCAGTCGTCCTACTGTCCTGTGCAAGTCCCAAGTTCATCCATAGACGCCAGTGGTTGTCTTCCTCTTTGTCTTTATCCTTCATCCACCATTTCCTCGTTTTGGAAATGATACTGCTCAGAAAGTTAAAAGATTCAAAGGAGATTCAAATATATTGCCATTTTGTTCATGTTTACATTGAATGATGTGGCTATTTTTAAGTCATTGAATATTGAAAATCAGTATCGAATATTCAATGCAAAACGTAGTCGGTATCATGTAAAACCTTAAAAGTTTGGTATCGCCCATCAACACTGGTTGGAAAGTTCAAAATTTCAGTTTATTCATGAAAATATGTTGATGACGGGGTAACCAGACTACTAGCCCCCAGTTTTGCCTCGCAGGGAAGGATGTTAGTTTAATAACACTTTTAATGTGTTCTTCATAGTTAAAAAAAAAACATTTATTTTCCTTAAATCAAATTCGACTGGCCTTTATTTGGTGATTAAAAACCAGTTGTTTCAAACATCGCCGGTCAGACTGCAATGTCTGAAGTCTAAAGTTCGGGGGAATTTAGCAAAGCAGGAACTGACGTCACTGTACTTCCGCTGTCGCTGCCTTGGCGGCAAACTTGTTGGAGCGAAAGGGAGCTGCAGTGTTTGACAGGTTTGCTAACGTTGATTCAATCATTGTTCTGTATGGTTTCACAGTCGTACAGTCTGTCACATTTCACACATTCACGACGATTGTTCGAGACGAACTCTCGTGTTTGCTAACCTTGCCGAAAAGAAATTGTGTCATTTGTTATGTTTTCCATAACCAATAATTTCGCTATAAACATAATAAACATTGTCCGGCGGTTAGCAGTGTGAAATAAATGCTTTAAATATACTTACCGGAATGAAAAACCTTTCTTCTAGCGACAAGTGATACCAGTAAACCTCTGCTAAAACCGCTATTTGTCTCGCACTCTGTGGTTTGTCTTTGTATTGTGAAGGTTCCGTGCTTTTCATTTGTGAAGCTAAGATATATCTGTACACTTAATAGCTTTTAGTATACAAGATAGAATGTTTTTAATGTGTCTCCACAGCAATAACAATCACTCTGTTGTTGAAAACGATGCAGTCGAATTCATATCAACATTGATGTTGTTTCAGGTTTTCTGGTTTGCTAGTTTTGAAGTGTGACCAGTTCCACAGATCAAAACTTCTCTCTCTTGGTCTTGTTCACGGTGTGAATGTGTTCAAGATGGACTGTGAATTGTTGGCAACATGCAGTGCACTTGGATACTTGGAGGGAGACACGTACCATAAAGAATCGGACTGTTTAGGTGAGTGATGCAATGTACGTCTAGTTATGATGTGCTTTCAAAAGTATGTTTTTTATTGATTCTTTAACTTATTGTGTGGTTCAGAGAGTGTGAAAGACCTTATCCGGTACCTTCGCCACGAAGACGACTCTCGAGATGTCCGGCAGCAGCTCGGTGCAGGACAGATTTTACAACATGATCTTCTCCCACTCATTATCCAGCATGGACAGGACAAGGCACTGTTTGATGCCTGCATTAGGTGCGATTTCAATTCAGTGATTTGCTGCTCGGAAAACATCAGAATGATATAATTGATTTAAAACCATTCATTAATTCATTTTGATCTTTTGATGTTTTCATTCTTTACTACCCACAATACATTGCTTTTGGAAGGTATTTAGCTGACAATTATCAAAGAAACACTTGATCTTTTTATGTCCCGAACATGCCTGCACTGAAACCTCAAAAATGAGCAGTATTATACCCAGTAGTAAAGACATTCTGTCCACAGGCTTATGGTCAACCTCACCCAGCCTGCAATGCTGTGCTTTGGCAAAGTCCCTGACGACCCAGTGTTTAGACATCACTTTCTGCAAGTCACATCTCACCTACAAGCATATAAAGCGGTAAATCCTCCTTGTTCTTTGCTGACAAAGTGCCAAGAGATTAATTCAATTGTTCACTCGATCCTAACCTATTTCACCTTTAATGGTGTCCATTATTGTTTATGTTTCAGGCCTTTGCCAGTGAGAGGGTTTTCGGTGTTTTAAGTGAAACATTGTACAACGTCTTACAACTAGTAAGTGAAATTTCACATGTCATTTTCTACAAAATTCTATGTTTACTCCATGCTTTTCCTGCAGGATTGGGAGCAAAGACAGGAAGAAGATAATCTACTCATTGAGAGAATTCTGCTGTTGGTCAGAAATGTTCTTCATGTTCCTGCAGACCCCTGTGAAGAAATGGTCAGGACTAATTCTACTTCACATGACATAGAGAGGTTCTTCATTGTACATGTTTTGTTTTTACCTCTGCTCTAGAAAGTAGATGATGATGCCAGCATACATGACAGAGTGCTTTGGGCCATTCACATGAGTGGTTTCGATGACCTGATCAAGTTCCTGGCCTCAGCTCAGAGCGAGCAGCAGTGGAGTTTGCATGTGTTGGAAATAATCTCTCTCATGTTCAGAGACCAGGTTGGGCCCATGCCTTAACGCCGTTGGAATTTGCAACCTTATTATGAAATCCTGATTTGCAGACCCCAGAAGCTCTGGTGAGTGCTGGACAAGCTCGCTCAGCAGAGGAAAAGCACAAAGACTCTCAAGAGCTGGAAGCTCTGCGGCAGAAGGAGCAGGCAGAGAGACGTTCTCGCACGTTCCAAAGAGGAACAAGGTGTGTGACTCCAGATTTATGTCGTCACTGTGCTTACGACTTTCCATTGTTTGGTGGACTGTGCAGCTACGTCCAGACAGAGGAAAACGTATTTTACTGTTGGGTCAACTACAAATTAAAATGAGAAATGTTTTGGCTCACTAAAATAATTTGTCGCCTTTAATTCAACGGATTATTGATCCCTTTTCAGACACTCCCGCTTTGGAGGGTCTTTTGTTGTTCAAGGCCTCAAGTCAATTGCAGACAAGGACGTGATTTATCACAAGAACATTCATAATGTGAGCAATATTAAAATTTGCTTTTGAACTTGCACAACTCACTTTAATATGCATACATTTGTATATCTTTTCCAAGTTCAAAAACTACTCCCATGACGTGGGCAAAGCCGTACGCCGGGTTCCCAAAAGGAATCGACGTATGCAGGAGTGTAATGAGAAACGTCGCTCCGCTTTGAATGTTCGACTGTTCCTGCGAGAATTTTGTGTGGACTTTTTGGAAAACTGCTATAATCGACTCATGTATCTTGTCAAGGTGAGTAATGAAACACACAATACTCTGATATTAGAACAAATGTTGCAAGCATCTGAGGTTTTACATGTGGAGGTTTTCAGATTGGCATTGTACTTTTAAAGTGAAATCTATGGTAGAAACTTTGGTTCAGAACATACAACAACATAGTCTGGACTCATTTAAATATGTAAAATATCAATATTAGGTTTGCGGGTTAAGCCCTCTCCATTTTTTAAAGATTCGTTTAGACTAAACTCTGTTGCAGGTATGCTTTAACATAATTTGAACAATGCATGACCAAATGCAATGCAATGCAAAATTTTGACCACATACTTTTTGTTGCAACATTAATGTACTATGTTTATAACCCTTAAGGAAAGTTTAATTCGGGAGCAGAGTGAACAACACGATGAGACCTACTACCTTTGGGCTCTCAGCTTCTTCATGGCCTTCAACCGTGGGAACGGCTTCCGTGCCGACTTGGTCTCTGAAACCATGTCCATTCGCACGTTTCATTTTATTGAGCGCAACATCACCAACTATTATGAGATGATACTCACTGAGCGCAAAGAGGCCACGTCCTGGTCCCGCAGGTGAGGAAGCCGCTGTCGCACATGTTGCTTAAAAAAACGAAATAATTTTGTTTTTGCTATTTGATTAAAGGATGCATCTGGCTCTCAAAGCATATCAGGAGCTGCTGTTAACTGTGAACGAGATGGATCACTCCCAAGATGAAAACATCCGGCAGAGCTCTCGTGTGATTAAAAGTGAGCGTATTGTGTCTTAAATGTATTTTCCATTTCACTGAAACTGTGTGAGTTCATTGATCATGTTTTCTTTTAGGTAATATCTTCTACCTGATGGAGTACAGAGAGATATTTGTGACCCTGCTTAGGAAGTATGACGAAACCAAACAGCCTCATTCTTACCTCAAAGACCTAGTCGAGTCCACTCATCTCTTTTTGCGCATGTTGGAACACTTCTGCAAGGGTCGCAGGAATCTGATTGTCCAGGTGCATTAGTTCCTGCTGCCTGGACCTTTGTGTTTGTGGTCAATACTGATAACCATCTTTGGTATTTTGACAGAAAAAGCGAGTGAAGAGGCGAAAGTCTCGGGCTGGTAAGAAACAGTCAGGGCCACTGTCAAGCCCCGAAGCTCTCGAGGAGATTTGGATGGCGGTGTCAGAGGAGCTGAAGATGACAGGTTTTAAGGTGAGTTCATGTCATGTGAAGTCCATCCACTCTACACTAGATATACAGCATTTTTTATCATTCTTTACTGAGATGATGACAATGAAAATGCTACTTTTTAATCATGAGAAGTAGATCTCTCTCTATCCGGCATCCAGTCAAGGGCCAGATGGTCGACTTTGGTTATTATGTTATTATAATGCTGGAAACCACCATCTTCATCTTTAACAAGAGATAATTTTGTGCGGCCATTTGTGCGACCCATGAGGTTACAGTAACACAATTTCTGAAATATATAATGTTGCACGCCGAAGGCCTGATAGAAAGGGACACTATTTTTAAACAATGTGACAAGCTTTACTTCAATGATCGTGGTGAGGGGAAAATATAATGTGGTTATAATTTATTTTAGCAGCAACAGAACCAGGTGCAAGTCATGCTCATCAAATTTACCAATGGAAAAAAAAGAAGAAGAAAAAATACCCTTGATGCAAACTGTTGAGGGAATTGGAAAAACTGGATGTCACGAATACATTTCTGAATAAAATAAATATAATAAAACAACCTCTAAATATCATAAATTATTCTCTTTGTCATAAATAAACTATAAACAAGATAAGTGTAAATGAAAGTATAGCCATAAAATGTTCTAATGAATAAAAAAAAAATGCTCCAACAGGTGAACAGTGTTTGCTTTTGGGGGCGCCATTTTTTTTTCTTAATCATCTTTTCTTTTCAAGAACTATTCCATAGTTGGTAACTATCACAGATCTGCAGCCGTCAAGTCAAGTCAAGTCAATGACACACTACTGCCGCCATATGTGGCACATGTATTACAATTGAGGCCCTCACAGCCCAAAGGTGTAAAACAACAAAGCTTCTAGTGGCCCTCTAAGGGGCGCTCGTGGCCCAAGCATGGGCCTCGGTCCCGTGGTTAAGAATCACTGCTTTAAAGTCAACCTTTCTGCATTGATTGATTGCAGCATGGGCAGCTTAAAGAGGAATAATACTTTTAACTTCTGTCTACAGCTCTCAGAGTCTTTATTGGAAAGCATTGTGCCGTTTGATGCTGCTTCTGAAATTCCTCTGGAGGATCAGAGGACCGAGGCAATGGTACGAATGCAGGATGTGCTGCTGACAAAACAAGGACCAGAAGCGCTGGCTCTTCTGCGAGCTGCCAGGTGTGTGTGGTTGTTATTATCAAATGTTGTTCTCCTACACTATTTTCCTAAAGAAAATGGTGGGTTTACTTCTTCAGGGACGTTTGGCCGGAGGGTGACGTGTTTGGGTCCTCAGATGTGGAACCAGAAGAAGAACTGGAACTCCTCAAACAGATTCTGCATGCAAAACTGCCGAGTAAAGGATATATATATATATATTTTAGTCAGAAGCTTGTAACACATTGATGATATCTGCAATTGTGTCTTTCAATCTGTGTTTCAATTCAGGGTCAACTCAACCTGAACCTGAACATGATCAAGAGGAGGAAGAGGATGATGATGCAGCCGCAGCGGCTTTGGAGGAAGAAGAAATGGAGTCTGTCCAGGTTTCTGAAACAGAATTCAACTTTCTCGACTTCATTAAAAGGTAAGGTTATGGTGGGATAGGTAGGATAGGATATGGTGAGGCAAATGCACTTTAAGGAACAGATGATAATTCAGGATGTCTTTTCTGCAGCAATAAAGAAAGACCAAACCGTGAAGAAATATCACTGATGCAGTAACTTTTCAACTTGAAAACTACGTGCTCCGAGGCTACAGTTGTTTGGGTTACTCAGTATGTCAGAAATTGTTTGAAGTTTAATCAGTTATGCAACTCATAAATAACCTGGATAATCTACACTTGTTCTGTTGTATTAGTATAATGTCAGTACTTCAGAACTACTACTATTACTACTACTATTTTAATAGTAATACTAATAGCATTTATTGGAAGTCTAGATTTGCATAAAGGGCGCTCAATCTGCCAGCAGTCTCCCTAGTAACTGAATTGCACAGTTATTTTTTTCTTATTTATTTCCCATATTTTCATCATATTTACTACCGGTACTTGCCTTTTTCAGATCCACTAGTGAGAATCAATCAAATTCTTTCCATTTCTCACGACTCAAGTTGTCTGGTGCAAATTTTTATTTTGTGTTAATATTGCAACATATTTCGAAATAAAAAATACCTCGCAATGTCATTTTTTTTCAATATCGTGCAGGCCTAGTCAGTATATTATATTTGGGGAATCATGTTTTCCACTGTCTTTGTGGTTTTAGGTTTGCCAACCCAGCAATCGTTCGTCCATACGTCCTGTTGCTGAAAACCTACTCCAAAAACACGCCTCACACAAACCACTGTGTCGCTCGAATGCTGCACCGCATGGCTGTGGACCTTAAAATGGATGCTCTACTTTACCAGCTGTCAGTTTTTCACCTCTTCAACAAGATCTTAAACGATGCTGCTGCCGCCGCCTATAAGGTCCCCCACTCATTGAATGCATTTAAGATGTAGTTGTAGCTGTAAATACTCTTCTCCCTTTTCATCACAGGAGTTGGTTACCTTCATCAAGTTTGTTCTTGGTCGATTCTTTAAGTTGGCGGCAACAAACAACAAAGCCTTTGTGGAACTGCTGTTCTGGAAAAATGTGGGTGCCGTACGTGAGATGACAGAAGGCTACTCCAAAGATGGGTTTGTGTTTTACCTTGCATAAGGTACTTGTGTCTTCTCTGAAATGCATTCTAATCTCTGATGTATCAGCGAGGGGAAGAAGCCAGCATGGACGGAGGAGGAGGAAGAGGAGCTGCGCCAACTGTATGAGGAGCATCGGCACTCTGATGGTTGACAGCTTTTCGTCTGGATTTTTTTTTCCACATATTTGCACAGTTCACATTCTAAACGTAACAACTGACCCCGTCCAGTTCCAGACATTGTGGAGACCCTGCTACCTTTACTCAGCAACAGCAACAGGAATCGTCGCCAGGTGGTGGTCCAGCTGGTGCACATGGGCTTGGTGGAAAGTTCTAAAGAGCTGAAGAAACAGAAGTGTGTCAACTCAGGTGCCCAGGCTGAATGTCAACATGTGGACTAAACCCCTTTTTTGACTCCTAAGGAAGGGAACACGGATCGTTCTGTGGACAGAGGAGCAGGAAGAAGAGCTGCAAATGCTCTTTGAAGAGTTTAAAGACTCTGATGGTGAGCGTTGGAATCTTTCAGACTACATCAATCAAATGATGTTTTATTGAAACAAATGGAATGCTCTTTTTTAGATGTACTTGGTAATATTCTCAAGAAGATCACAGCCAAGCGCTCCAGAGCTCGCGTGGTGGATAAACTGCTGAGCATGGGTTTGGTGTCGGAGAGACGAGAGCTGTATAAGAAGAGGAGTCGCAGTGCTCCAGGGAAGAGCTCTGGAAGAGGAATGGTAAAGTATTGTGCAGAACAACTTGATTTGAATCTTCATAAATGCACATCCATATGATTCTATTTGTTCCAGACTGAAGAAGACTTCTTGGCTGGATTATCTCAAGAATTCCCTGATGGGCTTAATGAGCGAGAGGATGATCACGACGGTGACGATGACGATGATGGGTTAGAGGAGTCAGGAGTGAGTGAGGAGGAAGAAGAACAACATGAGCAGGAGCGAGGTAGATCTATTAAAGGAGGGAGGAAGAGTCTTTCCTCCCCTGTGTCCACAGCCGATGTGGGCACCATGGTGTCGAGACTGCAGGAAGCAGGTGAGACACGATTCAACACTCAAAAGGAAGCTTTTATTCAAGCTACATTTGTTCAGGAAACCTAAAAAACATTATACAATGTATAACACAAATGCAGATTATTTATGCAAAGTATGAAGAAGAATATTTTATCAGCCAGTCTTAATTTGATTAGTTGATTTTTTTTTTTACAAAAATACACTTAAGAAAGTACATGTTATGTTGCAGTAGCACCCACATAGAGTTTGATGGTTTAAATATGGGAATAGTTTCAGTTATATGAACATATTTGATCTGGAGCTTGGTCTGTTTTGTTAATGCTTGCAGGAATGTCTGATGCGCTGGACTGGCTGCAGCGCTGCTTGAAAAGAACCGCAGATGACCGTGATGCTGACGGTCAGCACTAGATTCTCACATGTATTCTATACTGTGTGGTCGTTCAATTGAGTTGCATGTTCTTTCATTTACAGGCTTGTCCCAGCCGGTCCCACTTGCACCTTTCTCTCAGCCATATGAAGACGCCATGGAACACAAGGGCTTCCAAAAACTGCTTCGTAAACTGGGAATAAGGCCTCCTGCAAATGAGCAGGTATTGGGTGTTGATCAGTTCCTGGAAGCTGACATAATGTTATGTGAGGAAATATTGTTTATTTTTGATTAGGAGTCATTTTGGAGAATCCCTGCGAAGCTGAGCTCGTCTCAGCTGCGAAGCTCTGCTGCCTCTCTCGATCAAAGAGAAGCCCTACATGAAAGTGGCCATGTTCTGGAGGAGCACACTGAAGACCTGCAGCAGCAACAGGAAGATGAGCAGGAAAAGAAAGAGAAGAAGAAATCAAGTAAACAGAGAACAAAAGCCATGAAAGAGTTGCTGTTGACACGCAAGAGGAAGCACCACACCTCGGAGGATTCAGGTGAGCACACAGGTTTCCCACTGGTCTTCAGTTTAAATGACCCCTTTAATTACAGCTTTAGCATGTAGGTCAGAGTTCAGCGACGGGGTCCACCCAGAAGGGGCTTTTCTCAAGCTTGTCTTGTCAAGTTAGGACAAACATTCTGTTTGTTCTTGTCTCAGATTGTCTGAAGCACTCTTAAATATTTGCTTAGTCTTCGGCTCAAACATATGTGTTGCTGCAACTGCGATAAATCGCCAGAAATAAAACACTATTTAACTCTGAAGCAAAAACAAAACATTTAAAGTCAAATCATTAGGAAGCTAGCAGTCAGAAAGCTCTCCGTTTCATTTAACTTGCTAGAACAAGTCAACTTTATTTGAGAAAGTGAGCTTCATGGACCTGGACCTGAGATGGGAAGGAATAAGGAATTACATTTGCAGTACATGGTTTATGGTTGCTGGACTTCAAGTGTGATACACAATTTTAAACACGATTCAGGACAACTGTCACTTACTTAATCGACAATATTTTTATTTAGTTCACTGCAGTAAAACAGTCAAATTTAGGTCTTTTATTTGCTTTTTAAAGGATCTGCACAGCACTGCCTTTTCGGGAACAGAAATAGTGGACTACCTAAATCAAGCTTTGGTTATTAAATGTCGTACAGGGCCACAGTATAAACTGTGAGTGCTGTGAGGGTCTGTCATGCCAAAAGAAACCTGGCAATGACTACGAAACATGATGGGAAAAATAAAGAAAATATACACCTATGATGACAAATGGACGCGAAAAGATCAATCCATCTTTCTTATCTATCTTAAAAATGGTTGTTTATTCTGAAAATGTGCTTTCAATTTTCTTTCAATGAATTTTGAGAAATGAGATAAAGAGAAATGTAGTGTTAAAACAAGGAGCATGTTATAGAAACAGGACAAAGAAAAATGACTACATATTAGTTTATTAGTCTGACCTCATGGGCAACAAAAATACAGTCAGAAGGCTGCATGTGGCCCCCGAGCCACACTTTGTCACTCCAAATATGTTGACCTGGTGCATGTACTGGTACGTGCTCAAAAGAGACTCAAAAACAAAAGAATTCAAGTATTGAATTGATCTATTTTTCTCTTATTTAACTCTTTGTCCTCTCAATTTAATGTCACTTTAATTGTGTTTTAGCTCCAATTTCAGATTCAAGTCACCCTGACAACGTGGCAGCAAAAAGGTGATCATGAAATCCTTAACTTTCAAACGTTATCCGTAATGTTCTCTGAGTTTAACCCTTCTGTTGGCAAAACATGTTTGTCAGGATCAATAAACATAAATCAAAACGAAGCAGAGTCTTGGATGATGATGACGGTGTTGAAGAGGAAGTGGTGACAGAAGGAGACAAGGAGGATAAAGGTTTGTTTGTTTCCTTTATGTTCTGCTGCGGTGTTCAAACGTGGGTGTGCTTCTGCCTTTTAACAAAATGGTGTTACAGAAAACAATTCTGCAGCTGCGATGGAGCTTGATAGAGACGCAGACTCAGACAAGGAGGATGTTTCTGCTCCACCGAAGCGCAGAAGGAAAGTGGCCATCATTGATGAAGAGGAAGAAGAGGATTAGAGGGCATCCTTGTCTCATGAGCTGTTTTCACTCCCTTACTTTGCCTGTTGAGGTCCCGGCCAGGAAGAACAAGCAAAGGACACTAAACCTCTGGATGCTCAGTTGCTCAAAAACGCTGTTTGTGTTGTTTAAATGGAAAATATTCTTCTGCGTTTATCCTCAGGCCCATCAGATCTATGGATGTGGTCCGATGCTGACAACCTCTTTTCGTACATTGATAATCCGATTGAATTTAATCCTCAAACATATGGTCTGTTTTAATAAATCTTGTTGAACGTTTCATTGTTGGCTAAGTAGCTGGCGTTCATTTTGGAATAAAACTCGTGTTAAAGAATGATTTGCAAGATGGTGAATCCAATGTTTATTCGGCTGAACTTCGTCATTTGAACACTGGAGGGCGTTTTAATGCGGCATTTATTGAAGGCTCCATGAGTTCCGTTATTAAAACGTGGAGAAGTCTGTTTCTACTCACAAGTTCAGTTTCTTTCAGTTGACTAATGACTCCAACCTGCAGGAATGTTTTAAAACGTTACACATGACTGTGAAAGGTGTTGAATCTGGTAAGGACAGCTTCAAGTTTTTAAATCTGTTTTGCACCTACACAGATCCATAGTCACTGAATGTAGAGTCCTGTTCCATGTGTGCTGGAGGGGCTCTTCTGTCCCTCACATCTGGTCCATGTTAGTGGCTTCCTGTCACTGCATCTGCTCAGCCCCCCATCACATACACGCCGCATGTCAGCACACAGGAGGGTTGGAGCTTAGATCGCTTCCTTTGAACAGGCCGGTGCATATGTGGCCGTGAATTGCGGTCTGCATCTTTAAGTTATATAAACTTTGGTGACTCATTATTTTGCAACATGAAGAAAAGAGCAAACTCCTGCAGCGTGTACATCTGAGTCCCACATGTACAGTATTACGCCATCCATTAGACCCTGTGCTTTGATGGTGAAAACAAAGACTGGGCGCATCAATGAAAGGCGACTGGTTTGTGCACACACCTCGGCATGAAATATGAGTTTACTCTCTCACGTCATAAGTATGTTTGCCAAAAGTGAGGCTCTGTTCCTAAAGTCCTCCACCGATATTCCCACACTGCTGGTTACCACATGCTGCTGTCTGCTAGTTGCTCATCTGGCTGTGTACTTTGCATGTTTCGCTGTATGTCGATGAATTTGTTACTCAAATGACTGCTACCCCGCCTGCCTGTCTAAGCGCTGGCCCCTGTATTTCCAATGTGAATTTGCATTTCAGACAAAGACCTGCAGGAAAACATCTTGTTTGTTCATGAGAAACGATCCAGCAACACTGAAACAGCACGTCATAGTTATAACTTTTCCAGTTGGCCTATCCAGTGAAAGGGCAACTTTCCCTGATCTGTACTTCTTAAACCTTAATGATTTGCTAGTATTAATCATAAAGTCTGAAATAGTAACTTTTTTGAAGTAGCTTGATGTACTGACAGTTTAACATGTTTTCAACTGTTTGTTCAATATTATTATTCATTAGCGGCAAATGAAGGGATTTGGGAAAGTGGAGAGCAACTGATTCCCACATAGCCTGTAAAGTAGGCTTCTGGGAGGCGTGGCAGTGCCCTTGAGCAAGGTGTCAAGCATCTAACTATGCACGGCATGCAGTTGCTGATTAACAGTCGTGTGTGACCTAAAAAGGTCACACATGACCTACATTCATAAATCACATTTTATGTTAAGAAAACTCAAGTAGAAGCACTGTTATAAGGAGCCGTAGAGAATGGTATATATATATATATATATATATATATATATATATATATATATATATATATATATATATATATATATATATAGATAAATAGATCGATAGATAGAATGGTAGATGATATATATATATATATCTACCATTCTCTACTCACCATATAATGATTCTTAACTTCTTTCACCTTCTTCTGATGCTTATCCAGGGTCGGGTCACGGAGGCAGCATTCAGAGCAAGGAAGCCCAAACTTCCCGCACAAACCTCCTCCAGCTCCTCCCGGGGGATCCCGAGGTGTTCCCAGGCCAGACCGGAGACATAATCTCTCCAGCGGGTCTCCTCCCAGAAGGACATGCCCGGAACACCTCCCCAGGGAGGCGCCTGGAGCGCATCCGGATCAGATGCCCGAGCCACCTCAGCTGGTTCCTCTGGATGTGGAGGAGCAGCGGCTCCACCCCGAGCTCCTCCCGGATGACCGAACTCCTCACCCTGTCTCTAAGGGTGCGCCCAGCCACCCTGCGGAGGAAACTCATCTCAGCCGCTTGTATCCGCGATCTCATCCTTTCGGTCACTACCCAAAGCTCGTGACCATAGGTGAGGGTGGGAACATAGATCGATCGGTAAATCGAGAGCTTCGTCTTGTGACTCAGCGACCGCATCACTGCTGCCGCTGCACCAACCTGTCTATCAGTCTCACGCTCCCCTTATCCCTCACTTGAGAACAAGACCCCGAGATACTTAAACCTCTTGCCCCAAGTGGTGAAGTTTAAGTATATACATATATACATATGTGTGTGTGTGTATATATATATATATATATATATACACACTTTAAATATGCAACTCGTGCTTCTGCATGTTGTCTTTTTCGCCACTTGTTGAATGAGTGACTTGCATGTTTTGAAGCATTAGCATCGAGCTCATGTTTAGTGAAGCGGGTCCCCTCCGTGGAAGACCCCCGCACCTCCTCCCCCTCGCGCTCTCCAACCGTCCCACTGGCGGCGCTGCCAGATGGAGTCAGAGAGGGCTTCGCCTCGGAGGGAAAACTTTTTCTCCCTTTGTTTTTTTCCTTTCCATCGCCCCGTTCATGTCGCTCAGAGAAAGTGAGGAGGAGTGGTGTGTGGAGGGACGGTTTTCCAGGGAGGAGGCCCGGTGCTTTGGGGGAGGCTCTGCCCCAAACGTGAGCGTTAAGTCAGTTCCAAACTTGCGAGTGACTCGGTGTCCGCGGGGGGGACGGCGGTCCCCTCATGTCCCACTGAAGAGAGAGAGCAGAAAGCGATGCCGTTGTTGTTTACAGTCTGTTTAATTTGAAAGGAGCCACAGAGCAGCTCGGAGGAACCGGTTCTCCCTGGAGCCGTGTGAACGGCGGCTGCTTTTCCTGTCTGACAGGCTGAGGAGTCACGGAGACGCTTCAACGGCTGAACCCCGAACACTTGTCGGTGAGTCGTGAGTTTCAACCAAACATTTACGTCGCACTCGCCTTTTAAAAAGTTGCCCGTGTAAGCTGGAACGGTTCCTAGTGTCACCGAAAGGAAGACAGTCCATCTGTGTAGCACACACACACTCACACACGATTCATGTGTGGAGCGCTTTGGTGTGCAACGAAGCATAAGCTCGGACTAACACGGCCACTAAGCTTTGGTGGCCAATTGCTTCTGCCGCGGTTGTTCGAGTAAAGGGGAATTCTTCAACTGCGTCCTACAATGCGGTTCTATTTGTTTCCCGCTGGTTTGTTTTGTTAGCACAAGAGTGCAAAACTAGCAGTCTGTTTTCCATCCAGCGTTTTTGTGACGGGGCTCTGTTTCAAGCCACATGTCAGGAGCCACTTAGTGTTAGAAAGGTCTTTTTTCCTGTCTTCTTATTCAAGTTTTCTGCCCCTAAAGAGACAGGCGGCCTTCACTCTTCTGTCTTTATGGGCCACATAGCGTGCAGGAAGCCCAGGCTTGGTCCTGGCTTGTGTTCCGTGGTGTGTGTCCTCTGATTCGGGGCCCTGATGACAGCCTGCAGGTCCCGTCCTTACTGAGGACTGTGGTCTGTAGTTAAGCTCTCTAAGTGCCCCCCACAACTACATGACCTACTCCCACAGCCCGCGCCAGATGCTTCTGGCCTCTTTGTGGAAACCCTTCTCAGATTTTCGGGGCGACAGCGGAAGGATCCGGGTGCTGTTCATAACAGCTTTTAATGGAAGCATTGCAGGGTCCCGCGTCTGTTTGTTATAATCCAGATATGTTGACATCTACACTTTATGTTGAAGGATTAGATGATGTGTCGGGAAAGTGTTATGAAAGTCTAACGGTAGAAAACTGCTGTCACTTCAGACTGGTGTGGAGGAAGGTCAGAGCGGCTGACTCACCCGGCAATGTTCAACTTCCCGTTATACAGCACAGGCCCTAATTTGAAGCTAGAAATGACTGCCTCTGATTTCTTCCTCTCACATACACATTCCTTCCATAAGCACGAGCACTGCTGTCGAAACTCAAAGTTTCATCCAAGCCCTTCATGCGAGGCAACTTTTACAGCCAGGAGTATATTACTAGGTGTAAACGGACAAGCATTTATTCGTGCCTGATTCGTAGATATTTCTAATAGAACTATCATCTGCTTCCATCTTGAAAAGTAATGGTTCTGTGCTAACTAAAAATAAAGATAAGTAGGACAACGTTTGTTGAACTGAAAGAAGCTTGCACCTTTTTTCGATAGAGCCAATAACTATGCACCATGTATAGTTGAATATTCTGCACTACCAACTTGTAAACATTGTCCATAAATCAGGGGTGCCGAACCTTTTTAACAAGTAACTAAAATGTTTCTAGTCTGTACAGCCACCTTTCATATGTCCATCCGGAATGCTCGACTTGTGTTCCACGAGCATTATGATGTTTCCTTGGGATTTTTCCGTAAAAAACACACCAGAAACCATCATGTTCATGTCCACCTCCATGATGTGTGGTGTGTTGCGCAAAGGAGAGAGAGAGAAACAAGAGAGAGAACATGCTCACTGTTCCATGATGAGCGGTCATGAAATACGGTGGCCTCAAGTGGACAAAATTAAGTTTCACAACAGACGGATTCATGAGCTCTGGCAATCAGTTCGAGAAAGGATAAATATTTGTAGTTGCTTAAAGTTCTGTGATATCCAGCGCCCTCTATGGTGTAATATGACTTAGATTTAGTTTACTTGTTGTATTGGAAGATTCTTGATATATATATATTGGGAATATATTACATTATGATTCAGTTGAACAAGTACTGTATGTAATAAATCTATTTCAAAGACAAATGAAAGGCTTTTATTTCTGCCTTTTTTATTTATTTATTATTTTTTTTTAATTTCTCACATGTTCAATTTCTCAATGTGAATTATGCAAATTGTATATATTTTTTATTTTTTTATTTTTTTTCAATACCTATAATCTATTACAGCATTCACCACTGCCGACTGCAATAGATCGCTCACAGTGACCACTCAGAGAGTTTCCTCAGACACATTAAAAATCGTGGGAACATTGCCGACCACAGGACAGTTTTGTGCCTGTTTAGTTGTGGTTAAAATGTGTGTGCTTTCTGCTGAGTATGAGATGAAGTTAGTTCACGCACGTTGAGAGAACGAGCAAGAACAGACACCAGAAGCGCAAACGCATTTGGCTTTACTGAACATTTGCTAGCATCATAACTGTGCATGCTGATCAGATGCCGAAGCATTTTAGCCCAGAATACAATCGACTCCACAACAAAATTAAGCAGCATATTTCCCTTAAATCCAGCAACCCTTGTGTGAACAAACAAAAGAGCATTGTTGCTTTCTTTTTAGGAATCAAAATTCTAGTTTTACTTTCAGCGCCAGTTTAATAATTCTGCTTTCCTAACAGTGTAATCTCTTCCTGATCTGCTGCGGAGGCCAGTAATTAGAGGGAATAAATAACTTCAGTCATCTCGTGCAGTTGTTACTTTTGGGCACAAAGTTGGAGAACGAGTTTCAGAAGTGCTCATAGCAATGAGTTTTGGTTGGAAGTTGAAATGGATGTGGAGTATGGCAACATTGAGGCTGTCAGAAGGAACAAACGCAGTGCTCTGTGGTGGTCTGTAAAATCAATTCAATGTGCTGCTGTTCCAAGAGACTTTCTGACTCAGCAATGTGGCATCTAACTTTTATGATATAGAGTTTTAAAGTGTCACCTCCTGCCTTCTATTTAAAACTAAACTAAAGAATTATATGAATTGCCAGCATCTAAGTCAAAAGCTGAAGGTATGGTTGATGCCAGTTTATACATTTTATACAGTCAGTCAGGTGATGCTGCTGTTCAATAGTCCACTTCAGAATGGTAATATTTAGTCCTCCAGTCAGACTCGGGTCCTTTTTGGTCCCTGAGTCTTAATATTTTGTTGTTAGAGTTGCAAAGATCGCAACTTATTACCGCACGATGTACGACAGAAACCATGTCTGTTTAACCACTTCCTGATGCAAGGTGGCAAACACGACTTCCGCTCACTCAAGGCGACTCTTTTTTGCAGTCAATTTTAATGATGTTACAATTACATATTCAAACATATTTGCAGCACCGTAAGAAATAATTTTTAAAAAAAATATATGATTGTGTAATTGGATCAGTTGGCGGTTCTGCATCCACTACACTGTGAAAGTAACAAAGTAGTTTATGCTGCCATTTTTTTGTGAAACTCAACAATATTCACCGACATGACCTGTGACATATAAGTCTGGCGTCTGGTTTGCTTCATCACTGGGTCTGTTGGGATCCGCCCTTGCATTTGTCAAACATTACTTCTGCTTTCTCCTGAAGCAAAAACACTTGTCATTTCAAACGTGTTCTCATTCTTCTCAGAAGTGTTGAAAGCCTGGTATGTTCAAACTGCTGCCTGGAGTGATGCAAACTTAAATCTGATCCTTTAGTTACAGTCTGAACAGTTAAGCATGTGCCTGCAACTTTAGGAAGGCCAGATCCGCTCCATCGCTAGCGTCCATGTGAACAAATGATGTTGTGTCCTCCAAAGCACATTCAGGACACTTTTGGAGCACACTGGAGACACATACTAGTCGCATTTGAGCGAAAATGTGAATGACCTCACAAAAACGTGTGAATTGAGCATTAAACCCTGTCGTGTGAACACAGCCATAGATTACTTTTTACACCTTAAATTAGTGCTGCATAAACAAATGTATTTGTGTGATTGTTACACTGTAAGTTTGGGGTTTATTTAAAAAGTTGGGTGACGCTATATTAAAAAAGTGTATAATTTGAAAGGTGATAGCGTGTTAAACATGGGTTGTGTGTAATGCAGGAGGGGTTTTGAGCTGGATAGAAAATGATAGACAAGATATTTCGGGCAAGTGAGATCCCCACTGGAGGTACAATTATGCTAACCTTGAATTTGAGAAGGAGACTTAAATGATAGAGCTGCAGTGGAAACGCTGTGCAACAGCAGCAGCAATGTGGAGGTCTGAGCCACCGCTTTGTTTGGACTCGTCTCGGTCGTGAAACAAGCTACAAATTTTCTCCACTATATCTGTCACGTATTTGGATTCGCCATGACAACAACCATAAGAAAGTATGACTGCCCTACAGTGATATGAGGAGAATCTTCTCTTGGCCTGTTCAAGGACATTAGAGCTGGCTTTGTGTTCTATCCCAGTTTATTAACAGGGTTATTTGTAACCCTCAATAATACTTGTGAACTGTTAGAACCTGGTATGCTCCTACTTGAGTCCACACCTTAATATGTACTAGGTTTGTTTGCACTGAAGTGGTGGATGATGCATGTGTATAGTACACTATAGACATGTGACTCTCATCTGAGGCTGCTCTTTGTGTTTTCTCTTCATGCCTCTTTGTAAGATGGTCTCCACATTCTGTCTGACATTACTCTATGAAAGGAGTGATTGTTTGCAGTGAAGTCACCCACGCCTCAATTTTCGAGACTATTCTCATGAATAAGTGTGAGATAAGATTATTCAGTGATCGTGACAAGGATGCTGGGACATAGCTTCACCACATTATTCTAGTTTGTTTTATGGAAAACTTCCATCACCATCTCTGCATGCTCCTTGTTAGGAATTTTCCTGGTTTCACCCTCAGTCCAACCATCCAAAACAAATGTCTAAACTTAGCCAGGACTATTAAATAAACTAAAGCTCAATTATTTTGCAGTTTTAATTCCCAAATTGAGGCTAAACGTGCGGGGGCCGGCAAAAAGAACCCACAAAAAGGTCACCTCAAGAAGCTGTGTTTCCAAGTGGTATAGCTATACAGACAAGGTAGACACACACACAAATAAAAACTCAACGCCGTTGTCCAGATTTTGTGACCTCTTTCTTCTTCTCTTGGTTTTCCTTCAGAGGTTGCCAGAGCAAGTCTATAACCTAGTTTCCATCCTCAGTTGTCGTGCAACTGTTTTCCTTTTCTTCTTCTATCTGGTCTCTCCATCAACATTCTTCATCCTTCATTGTCTCTCCTCTCAACTCACAGATTGTTGTTCCTCTGATATACTCTTTTCTCATCATGTCCTTCCTGGCCACCCACCACTTCTACCTCTGCTTCCTGTCTTCTTGTTTGGGTTGCTGTCTTCACACCATACATCATGGCATCTTCCTCTTTAGTCTTAGATACTCTTCTCTTCTCTTCCCTTGATCTCTTCATCATACTACCTGCTTCTTCACTCCTCCTCCTGCCCAGCGCTCTGTATTCTGTCTCCACTCCAACACCTACGATCAGCTTTCTTACTTCCATAAATTCCGGACTGAAACGTGGCTAATCTATGGATTTTTTTTACGGGCAAACAAGCTTCATACTGCCTCAATATTGACCTGATGAAATCATTTTATTTATGTAAAAGCGTTCAAAATGCAGTGTGGTGGAACTTCAAAAACGTGCTTAAACGTTTTTGAGCACTATAATGTAAATAAAAGACGCAACAAGTCTCATTACGTTGTATGCTTCCATTTCAAAACATGGGCATTGCATCTTACATTCCGATGCACTCTATGGTCTGCAATTTGTGGTCATTGAATTGCATTATCACCGTATTGTGATTCAAATGGAGCATAAATAATTCGTTTTTTAGTGCATTTAGTGCAACATTTACCAGAGAATTGACAGTACAAACCTGTACTGTTGGGTCACCCGACCAGGCTGTTTTAAGAGAGGAAATCTTGAGTAAACTAAATATATATATAAATAGCTGACCACTTTCTATAAAACCATTTCTGTTTAGACCAGTTGTAAAGCCACAAAATAGGTTAACATGGAGAAAGCTGACTTATTGTGGCAACCTTTGACGGGAATGCCAAAATCAAAGATGAACAGTCATGAAATATAAATACACAATGAGGAATAAAGAAGTGTCAACACTGCAGTTGGACCCTGCGAGCTGCTCTTTTGCAATATGTAACTGGAGAAAACGGTTGGATGACATCAGAGCTAGAGTCTTTTGCACTCCATTCCTGAGAAAAAAACATTATCACAATACACAGAGAATGATCTTGTCAAACGGTTATTATTTTTACATGAAATTTAACCGTTTTCTCTCTGAGATAAAGAAAGCATTGCAAATTCAGTTGACACGTGGTTCTCATCACTATGTATACATGATTTTGATTAAAAATAAAGCTTATTTTAAATAACCAGTCGGTCAGATTGACTTAATATTTTATTTCAGTCATATTTGGTTTAAAAAAAAATCCGTTCCTGTCCTGGTCATGTGGTGATGGAAAGCACTGAAACATGTCGGCCTTGAGAAATGTGTCACTTATTTATTTATTCATGTGGCAGCCTGTGTTTGTTGTTATTCATGGGCCGTCTACTATTTTGTGAGTGCTAAACAGAAAGTGTATTCATCATGTAAGCTCTTGCACAGTCGGCTCGGACCTGTAATAAGCTGCTCTGAGTGACGCAATAGAAAGTGTTTGGTGTAGATTAAGGCAAGGAATCACAGGCTTTATTTTCCTCATATTTCACCACAAACCCTCCCATCTGCTTTCTGAACAGGACTTTCTTGTGCTACTCATTATTTTTCCCAGATCAAGGTAGATGCTGCTTCCGGAAACCACTTGGCTTTGCGTTGTGTCCGTGTCACGAAAACGGGGTTCAGTTCCTGCCGGAGCCGAATGTTCCGCTTCCTCATCTGGTTGTCCGCTTCCTGAGGAAGCTCTGTCATGGCCCATATGAGTTTTAGCTCAATCTGTTTCTGAGGGAAAGCAGATGTTACTTGGAGCTGCAGCATGCGCTTCTGCATGATCACCAAGTCACCGTCAAGGTGGTGGCTCTTTTTTTAAGATTCCCTCCTGTCATTGATCACTCCATTCCCTCTCCGGTTCCTCTGCGTCTAGACGTCAGCGGTCTTCTTCTCCTCTTCAGCTGAGTTTTAACTGAAGTTGTGGTGAGTTACGGCCACAACTGCGGGCCAGAGATCCCGGTGAATGCTTCCAAGCAAAGGCTGTCTGCCAAATTCTGAGCTCAGCTGGTCTGGGCTGTCAAGGCAGAGGAGCATTTGTAGAATCTTTGGCCAATAACCCACCCACCCCCTGATTAAACACACCCAAATAAGCTATGCAGCGATGTCGGCCCGGCCTGTCCCTCAGCAGCTGAACACTCAAATGCTGAACTTACACCCCCCACTGGGTTTGTTCAGTGGGACTAACATATCTGTTGGGGATGTCAGTAATATTGCGGCTCAGGTTACTGCAATACCTCATGCTTCTTCACTAGTCTTGAACACTTATGTGCCGTAATGAGCAAGTATTTCACGAGTACAGCAAGGCCAGTATTGGTGCAAGCAACCAACTGATGCTGGTAATGGGAACCGGACATCTCTAGGCAAAATACATCCAAGTTATGAACAGATTTCAGAGAGTGTCAGGAGACTGATGATTACATTTCTGTGGTATTCAAGATTACCACCTTCAGCCACCTTTGAATTAGACAGCAACACTGCCAATAATATTTCATCAACAAGTTGTCTAATTGTGTGTAAAATTAAATACACTGAAAGTAATGGTGGATACTTCATCTGTTTTTGTCTTTTTTTATTCTCCAATAATAATAGTTTACCAGTTGGATCCCACTAAGCATCGTGGCTCTGCTGTGGAAGTCAGTCGACGTGGTGCTTATTTAGCCAGGGACAGAACTTATTTATTCATTTTTGAATATGTTGAATAGTGGGTCGTGCAGCACTCTCCTACCATTCTAAAAATATTCCTACAAAACCTTGTCTGACATGACATTCTTGGTCGCACAAGAATTGAAATTAAAAGCCATCTCACCAAGTTAGGGTCTGAAATGTGTGTGTTTAAATTTGCTAGCATAATGTGTACAGTCCCACTACTAGCTCCACTTCTGTTGAGGTCCGTGTTTTGACTTGTTTAAAGTAGCATGCTAGCATTGTCACTAGCCTACCATTAACAGGTTAGCGTTAGCACTTGATTCGGAACAACGGTGAGCAGCTGCTACTCAGCTGTGGTGGAATGTTTGGAAGGAATAGTTTGTTACTACACTTGTGTTTTTCTTGTTCAGTAATGCCTTGCCAAATCACAGTTCACCATTTCTTTACTTCAGTTCATTTCTCCTGGTTTAGTAGCCCCTATGATTTCTTGACGTTACCTCATTTTTCTCCAAAATATAACTTTGTGAGAACAGAAAGCATAGATTGATAAAAAATAATCAGACTGACTCCTTGGTTGTGTCTCTTCCGTCGTCCTGAAGTGATTAAATGTCTTAATACCGCTTTCATTCTGGAAACCAGTCATGCAGACATCAACAAAACAAGATGGCTGAAGTAAAGGTGTAATAAATGACCTATAACTGGGGATTACAAGACTACTGATGTTGGGATGTTTGCCAGAGAAACTGTCTGCGTGCTACTACAGTGTTAGAGAACTTTGATATTGTGTTCCTTCTGTTGAGTTAGTTGCCCAGCAACTGTGAGGTTTCTCCAGAATTCCGTTCAGAAGAGTCGTGCCTCAAGGATTGATGGCAGCGCTGTTCCTCCATGCATCACCCAGAAGCCAATGGCTTGGCAACCATCCTAAAGCAAACACTTGAAGTATTCCTGTATCCTTGATGCCCTCCGCCATCTTGGTTTTGCTATGCATGGTTTCCTCACGGAGCCACGAGAGGTCACAGCATGGGCCTCAGAGTCTTTGTTGTGACCCATAAAGGCTCTATTCTCTCTCAGTAGAAGGGTTTCCAAGGCTGCCAGACACAGGACAGCATTGTGACCCTCTGAGGGCCAACATGAGGCAGACACATGGGAGTGTGTTATCAGTTTAGTGGCCTTCTACTGGAATCGACTCCATTCATTAAGACTTCCCCAGGTTGAGAGTTACTGAACCATACCCCAAATCTATCGCTCAAACAAACAGACTGACTACACAACGTTGTAATTCAGATGTGCTGGACCTTTGATGTGGCTGTATTGCTCACCGATTTTACATCAGTTTTGACAACTTCCCCTTTTATACCGTCAATGGACGCGCTCGTACGTTAGAAGTTTGTTTCCTTCTTCCCACGCTGTGAAAGATGAAAGGTGTCCCAGATGACCTCAGCGTGATGGGAATAAACACGCTGCAGTTTAAACCACAGTTTAGTTCCAGTGTTTGTATTCCTGATTTTCTAGATCCCCACTGCTCCCCTGGTTAAGACTTTGACACTTCATTATTAACCAACACACCCCCATGCTGTAAACATTGAAGGGGGGGTGTTTGGTTTTCATCTCAACAATAAACTGTTGAGACATTATCGACACCCGGCAAGGTAAACAGGAGGAGACTCATGAAGTATTGGGCCCGCCACTTCTATGATTCAGCATCTTTGGTCTGGTGGCTTCACAACAGCTGACAGAAAAACCTGAATAGAAGCAACAGTTGTTCCCCAGTTTGTCCTGGGGAAAGCTGCAAATATGGACTACTTTGGAATTCAACTAGTCATCAACAACCTTTAGGATTTGTCAACTAGATGCCATGTGACCTGCACAGGATGACAAACACCGCAACACGTCTGACTGTAATGTTGTAAGTAGTCATTTTAAAAGGGTGTCAAATGTGAATTTAAGTTGCTTAAAATGCAGTTTAGAACCGTGTGTTTTTTGATGTGTTCCTTCGACTCTAGGTGGCTGTGAATGATGAAACGTCATGCTGACGTCGCGACTCGTCGACACATGAATCCATCAGCAATGTTTTATGAAATGACGTTTCAATTCAACATATTACAAGCAGTTTTGCTGCGCATGAAACACCCCCTGTGGTCACAGTGTAGCACCTCGCTGTACTCAGCTGAAAGGCTTCAGGTAGAACAACAGGCAGCAGCTGAGTGGAGTCCACTTGTCACCAGATAGAAAGAAGAACGACAGACCGAGTTCCAGCTCTGCTGGGTTCGGTGGGTCCGACTCCATGTTAATGATTCCCAAGAGCTTCTGCACTTCCTTGTTCGGGGTTAGTTTGCAATTTAGGTAAAAATAGCTTTAGCAAGGACCATCTGGGCCAGGAATGCCTTGCTAAACAGTGACTCCCAGCCTGGGGTTTGTGTCTCCCTGTGTGTAGTGAGCCTACGAGCTTGTGTTGTGTTTTCATCCAGCCCCTCATTTCTACTTGACTTTCTAACCCCTGGAGATCACGCACACGTCCTCTGCTGCCCTCAGGCATCACTTGATGCTACTTAGAAAGAGAATGTCTCAGTTTGATGTGAGGGGTTTCGACAATAGGAACAGAAGATTGAAGGACAGAAAACCTCATTGTGGCTGACTGAGGGGGAAACCTTCCAAAGGGCTCTCATATTTTCCATGTTGAGCCATCAAAGGCAGCACATGTTAACCATTGTCAACAAGTCCAAACGCTTTGTGCTGTTGGTGCTTCCAGCCAGAGGCTGACCAGGACTAACTGGAGGATTGAATGAGAAGGACCTGTTGTGTATTTGAGGAAAAGCTGGACCAAGTGTTTGTCCTGAGCCGAAAACGTGAGTTAGCTGTAATCGGATATGGGCCCTGCTGAGATCACTACTGGGGCCTGCCAGAGGCCTCTGAAGCAGCAGTCCAGCCTCTGTGGCTCAGTCAGCTTAACCCCTGAAACATCCTGCTCACTGGATGCGAAACATCTGCTGAGGGCGTCGCTGTGAGTCAGACACAGATCTGTGTGTAGCGAAGTTGGCTCCATGCGCTGCACCTCTCTTCAAATGACAATTTGAGCTGCTGTGGAAGCCATGATGTAAGATGTCAAAGGTCTAGGCCAACTATCTGTGACTGTTGTCTGCGATCTGGCTTACGCACGTGAACTGAACGCACCGCGTGATGATTCAATGACAGCTGGAATCCCTCCGCTCTGACTTGTTTTCTCACGTTTTCCTGGTTTCAGCCGCACACCTGCTCCGATGGACCGCAGATAACACCAGCTGCTGACTGCCTGGACCGAGCTCTTCAACGTTCGCCGCGATGGAAGATCCCACCGAGATGAGCTCCGAGGTGGCGGGAGCCGGCGTCGCTGACCTGGACCCTTGCAGCGTGGTGATAGACAGGAACTATGAGATCATCCCGACCGTCATCTGCTCCATGTGCTGCCTATTCGGAATCATCTACTGCTTCTTCGGTGAGGCCTCTGGCGCCCACTTAGTTGGAAAGGTTCCGGTTGGACGCTGAAGTCTGGGGTCTCCTCCGCAGGTTACCGGTGCTTCAAGGCCGTCATGTTCCTGTCCGGCTTGATGTTCGGCTCCGTCATTATTTTCCTGCTGTGCCACAAGGAGCATGTCCTGGACACGCAGCTGAGTGTGGAGGCCAGCGCCGGGATCGGCCTGGGGATCGGCCTGCTCTGCGGCCTGGTTACTATGCTGGTGCGAAGCGTTGGCCTCTTCATGACTGGCCTCCTGCTGGGCCTCCTCTTGGCTCTCGCCGCCCTGCTGGCCATGCACCAGTTCTACACGCCCACCACCGTCTGGGTGCCGCTCGGTGCTCTTTTAGGCTCCGGCATGCTGTTTGCTGTGCTGACCCTGCAGTGGCAGAAGCTCTTCACCATGATATCCACGGCGGTGTTCGGGGCGGCCATCATGACCGTGTGTGCCGACTACTTTGTGGAGATGCTGGCCCTGGCCACGTATGTCTACGAATGCTTGCGCCTCTCCCCACAAACATCGCTCTGCTGGTACAGCTGGGTGATCATGGGCATCTGGCCCTTGCTCAGCCTGATCGGAGTTCTGGTGCAGTGGAAGCTGACGGATAACAGTTTCTCGCACACCGACGGTAAGAGACCTGGAGCTGAGTTCTTACTGATCCAAAAGCATCAGTTTAGATGTTTGACTTTGTGGTTCTAGTCGTCCTCAGCCGCAGACAGAAGCGGGTCCAGCTGAGGAGGATCCGGGAGAAGGAAGCAAAGCTGCGACAGCAGGCAGGTGGGCAGGATGGCTCTTACCGCCGTAAACCCACCCCAGTCAAACGTTATGCTGGGGATCTACTGGCACCGGTCAGTGTCGCCCAACATGGCGTGTGCTGCAGCCACCTAGCGCTTTGTTGGCTCACAGCTTCTCTCTGCCTGTGTATTTCAGAGCTACCTGCAAAGTCTGCGAGACAGACAGATGGGCACCGGTACTTCCCTTAGCAGTCAGGAGACCAGCAATCACACCATGATCGACTTGGACTACGAGACCGGGTCCACGGTTCCTCTCACCGCCACAACCCCAGTGGTGCGGGTCTGAGTCCCGCTGGTTCTTAACACCGTTTACAGCGAAATGCTCACAGGGCTTCCCTCATTCCTGAGCGCAGAGGAAGGGGAGAAACCGGACGCTCTCGCCCTGCTTTCTTCAAGAGAAAGAGAAGCTGGCGATCACGACAACCACTTTTGTTTTTATGAAGATACTAACTCTGAAATGGTCCTGAATTTCCTCTTAACAGCAAGTATGAGCCTCAAATGCAGAAGCAGTTCTGAACTTAATGTACTGTGCATCGGAGTGTAGCCATGTTGCACTCAGTGTTGTGTCTTACCCTTCTAACCGCTAGTGGTCAAAGTATTTGTGAAAGTTGATCATTGTGTGTTTTAGCAGAATGTTTATGGTGCCTGGATGATGGACTTCCAATGACTGCTCCAACTGAGGCTTTTGAAAATCCACTTTATACTGAGGTGTGTTCAAGTGTCTGAGTCAGCTTTGATAATTTATTGTACACAGTAAGTACGCGGTAGCGATTTAAAAACTGCATGTTTCATTTGTAGGTTTTTGCCAAATCATTTCTGTTTTTGTTTGGGAGGTGCCGCGTGACCCAAGTCTGTACATACCTGTCGATAGATGTGAGATGAAAATAAAGGGTTTGATACAATCGGTCGGCCACCTGCTTGTTTCTGGTGTGCTGAGGTTCCAGTACCGGTCCACACCAGCGCCACTCCTTTTTTAACTTTGGCTCATTCATGAATTGCCTTGAGTTGAACATAAATTTACAGCCAGCGATGCTGCGTGATTGCAGCGCCGCAGTGGTCAGTACCAGCAATAATCCTGTTTCCATGGCAACGCTAACACTAACAAGTTTCATTTCGGGATCATTCCACTGTTGAAGAAGGCTGACTGCGGACAAAAGGAAAACTACTGACCACACCTTCCGGTTGTTTATTTCACGGCGTGTCCCCACTTCTCTCCGTGTGCTGGGTGTCTGTTTGTTTTGCACGATGACTCACGGGCTGATCGAAGGCAGGCGGAGCGAACCAGACCAACGCGAACAGAAAGCGCGCAACTCCCTTCATCACGTTACATCTGACGGCCAGCATCGCAGCGCATAATGGGACGCACATGTTGGAGACAGAGCCTCCCTCCTCCACCGCTCCCCGAGATCAAGTTTACGTAACTCTCAGTCACAAAAACACTCTTGAGCTCCGAAAGTGAGTCACGCTCGAAGAACAGCTGAGATCCAACAGCAGTGGAACCGGAGCCTTCTGCTGCCCCCTAGAGGGCGAGCTTCAGCATCGCATCCATCGCTCCTTCTTACTGAGAGGATAACCTCGGTCGACTCTCAGCAGCTCGTTGACCCGCCAGTACTTGTCTCCTTTGAAGAAGAAGATCTTGCCGTTGGTCCAGGTGAAAGCGGCGTCGACGTTCGAGGGCACGCCGGTGAACAGCTTGTCCAGGGGTTTGGGGTACAAGCTCAAGTCGTTGTACCTCAGCTCGTCCCACTGCCAGTGATCTGAACCCTGGAGCAGAGGAGGTCAGAGGACGAGGTTGCACTTGAGGGCGTGAGCCTGCTCACCTTGATGAAGACCAGCTTCTTGTTCTTCTCCAGGTACAAGACGGCGTTGATGTCGTGTGGGATTCGCTGCATTTGTTTGGGGTACCCGCGGTCCAGATGAAAGCTGGTGTACCGCCACACCTGTCCTCCTGTTCCCAGACACAAAAAAACGTGGTACGTGCGGAAGGAGAACCTCCAAGACTTGCAGTACCTTTGAGGAAGTAAGTCTTGTTGGTCCTTGGGGAGTGGACGGCCGCGCTCAGGTTTCCAGGGAGGTGGCTCCACAGAGTGCTGATCTTCACTGGCTTGTTGTGACCCAGAGCGGAGATGGTCCACATGTAGTCACCGCTGAAGGCAAAGGTTTTCTTCCATGGACCTGTGTCAAACCGAGATGCTCATTTGCTTAGACCTAGGTTTAAAGGAGAGGCGGCTCTACTCTGAGTCTATCTACGACTCGAGCAAAAACACTTAAACATCACAGAAGAAGTTTAAAATGACACAGCCTTCTCCTCCATACAGAGGTCACCAGCTTCAGTGTGTTTATGGTATGGAATTTCACTGTTTCAAAATGAGACTGAGAGCGTGCCCTCATCTTACCCAACATTATGGCATCCAGGTTTGCAGTGCATGGATCCGGGACCACTTCAGGGGCCATACTGGGCTCTGGAGGTGGTTTCCCAGATGTCGGCCGAGAATTGGGTTTACCTTCGGTACAGAAGCAAAGACATGAGCTCAACAGAATCACAGAGGGGAAACAGAGGGAGGGGAGAAGGTGCTCAAGCCAGAAAAAAATCATTAACATATGGTGGCAAAATACGATACAAACGTTTCTTCAACCTCACTTTAAGACACTAGTGAACGACGTGATCCCTTCGAGCACACTCCGTAGTATTCAGACTGTTGTTGACAAACCAAGGTTGCAAGTTTGAATCTGGTTGTCAGTTTAACATAACATATCTACTGTGAGCTCCAGACAATTCAGGATGTAGAACCAACATTTGACATTCTTCTGCAGCATGAACGCGGACCACACCAGTAGAGTACTCACCATACAAAGCCTGGATTCCTCGCACGTCGTCTGGATGCAGCTGGAAGTTGGCGCGGTACCCCGAGTAGGCCGGTGCCATGAGGGCGCTACTGTACTGCGAGTGGCCCAGACCAAGCGCGTGAC
Organism: Synchiropus splendidus; assembly: GCF_027744825.2. Lineage (NCBI taxonomy): Eukaryota > Metazoa > Chordata > Actinopteri > Syngnathiformes > Callionymidae > Synchiropus > Synchiropus splendidus. Next base: position 9,647,677 of record NC_071339.1, read on the forward strand.
CGATCTCATGAGCTGCCACGATACGAAGATTGGTGCCGTAGTATGCCCTTTCAGTCCAGTACTCATCTTCGTCGAAGTGGACCTTCCCTGACTCCGGGTACTCGGCGTGGGCCAGCACATGACCTGCAGAAGGATCAAGACACGTGGTCACTCAACATGGAGACACTGAGTGGGAGAAGAGGACCCACCAGGACCGTCAAACGGACAGAAGCCCGTCCTGGAGTGGAAGGAGATCCTGATGTCTGCTGATCCAAGCGTGACCTCTCTGAAGGTCAGAGGGGTCACGTCGCTCCAGTACCTGAAGGCCGACTGGATGGCTGCCTTCACTGCTGACTCCTTCATGTCAGGCGTGTAGTTATAGATGCGGTAGGTCAGATTCTTCTTCCTCCAGCGACCTAAAACGGACGACTCTTACAGCTGACTTTTTCTTCTTCTTCTCTTGTCAAATGGATCATTCAATAATTATAGTCAAACATTAACTGAATCTCAGCTGCTGAATTAAGGATTCAAGCTAACAAGATTTGAAGGACTTGACCAGACTGGACTCAGGAGTCTCAGCGGGACTCACTTGCGATTCTGTACTTGTTGTGCTTCATATTGAAGGGGTCCTGCAGGCCGCAGCGGGGCTGCCTCATCACACCCAGGGTCTCCTCATCCAGCTCTCCGGTCGGTGGAAGGTCATTCACTCTCTGGAAAATGCTGCAATAGTAACAGTAATCTGAGGCATCTTAACGGCAGTACATATTCCTGACAGCAGGGGTCAGTGTCACTAAAGGTAGCTAGTGATGAGCAGACAATACCTGGTACACAGCAAGTGGTGTGTTATAGAACTACACGCTGGAAAAAAAACAGGTAGAGAGGTCACCTGAGGGCTTGAATGACCTCCTCCAGATTGTTTGGGTTTGAGGGATCCGCAGGCTCATTCAGGTAGCCAAACCGCTTCAGAAATGCCTGTGAAATGAAGAAGTAAACTGGGACATAAATGAGTGTGAAAGACCAAAAAACAGAGCGGATGAGGTGCAACATAGATTCTTAAAAACATGTGTCTCGGGGCGATGCCCTCAGTAGGAGTCACATATAAAAGTCCCGCAGCAGAACATGCAAACACTGGAACTCATGCAGTTGCTGTTGACAAGCGTTCAAGTTGGTCATTCCCTCCTGAGCAGAGAATCGATTTTACTCACCACTGCTTCGTTCAGTTCGGTCCATGGCAGCGCTGCAGAGTAGGAGCCTCTGTGTGTCAGAGCCAGGAGCAGCACAAGAATCCCTCGGAGGTCCATCTCCAAGTTCTGACCCACAAACGCCGCAGTCTGCCGAGTGTTTGTTTGCTCCTGGGGAACTTCCAGGAGATTTAAATCTCTGCCCTGAGTGAGTGAGTCAGTGATGATGCACGGCTGAAGAATGAGAGAGCAGCAGAAAGCACAGCTGGACACACTCACCCACTCACACACTCACACACACACACACACACACACACACTCACACATGACGCCATCATGTTCTGGAATGGTGCATTTATTCATCTCAATTTCACAATCCGTAATCGCCAGCATCCGCTCATCATCGCCGCTCCTGCCGTATCTGGGTCAGACAGTTCAAGTGCTGGTCTGAGATGACACGTATCATTAGGTCCAATTCTCAGGCTGGCTTTAATCACATGCATTAAGAACAAATGGCACTGACCCAGCTCTTTTTCTGGGCTTCAACATCTCTGCCGCACGAAAACATCAGGCTCCAGTGACCTGCGTCGGAATGAAGACATGGCATTGTTGGCGCTTCATGAGGAGTTCACTTCAACCCCTCATCAAACTCTTTCAACTTTTTTGAAAACAGCCAGAGGGAAGAACAGTTCTCGCCATTTCTTTTCCCAGACAGACAGCTTCAGGTGTCTCTTGATGAAGTCAACATTTCCAGAGTCCTGTAGATGAACCTGCGCAACAGCTGTTGGAGACACTGAGAACACAGATGCCGCTCACTTCAGAACTGAGCGTGAATCTTTTTGACTGTGTTGCATCACTACCTCGACCAAGCTAAGCCGTGGTCACATATCGCCCAGGTCTGACCACTGATGGTGACCGTTCCATTCTGCCCTGATGCCCTGAACTCCGTGGATTTCATCACATCCTGTTGGAATTTCATCAAGACGGGCCGCGCCCCCGCACCACGCCGGGTCGGCTGAGTTGAAAAGAAATTCATCTTTTATCCCACCTGATTGACTGAATGTATCATCCATCATATCGTAAATCATTAGACTAAAATGGAGCACGATTTTATACACAAAAAAAGTCCTAAATTGTCATCATTATTTGCATTGTATTCATTGCAAAGTTATGGAATGCCAGGAGTGCCGGAATTATAGAGATTTATATAGAGATTTACTGGAAACAAAGTGGAAATATATTTTGAAATTTGTAATATTTGACATAAATATTGTCATCTACTAGGCTATAAGGACCTAAATACACACAGAAATAGATAAGGAAATGCATATATCCAAGTTTTTTTTCGCACTTCCAACAAGTCAATTCCCAACAACTCTTTTACTGACTCCTCTTTTTCCTCCCCACATATTTCCAACAAGCCGGAATTATCGCCAGAATTATATATGTATTTATGTCCTTCAAGGCTATTAGATGACTATATTTATGTCAATTTTCATGTATTTAGAAATATATTTCCACTTTGTTTCCAGTTATTGTCTCTATTTCCAATCCCTTCTGTATCATTTAATTCTGGCATTCCATACTATACAGAGTATACTTCTCGTTTTATTTAAAAAAAAAAAATTCTCGACAAATGATGTTAAGCAGAAACCAGAATTTGGCTAACTGTTTTGCTAGCTTGCGAGTGCTACACGGACATCATCATTTTAGCCATTGCATCTCAGAGGAGCATTTTCACATGATGTGTTTGAGTTGATAAATGTCTCCACAGCCGCACAGTTGCCTTCACATGTTTGGAATTTTGCTAGGATTAATAACGCCTAGCATGCTCTCTTGAGTCCAGCTGTGAAGTTTATGTATAAACAGAAGTCCAGCAGAGGTTCGGCCCAATTGGGGAGTCCGAGAGTCACAGCAGGATGGTGTCAATGTATCACTGTCAGTTGAACACACAACACATGGAGTCAAGACGACACGGCCGATGTCCTGAGACTAAACTCTCAGAGAGGCTGGTTGCCAGCAGAAGAGCTTCTGCCAAGCTTCAAATAGCGAGAAAAATCACATTTCCATTCCACATCTTCCACAAGAGAGAAGAGAAATGCAGAGCCCATGTAGCTGGGGGAACATCACTGGAGCCCGCAGGAGGAGGCTTCCAACACAGCCGACCAGGGTTCTACCTACAGCTTTGGTTGCATTCATCCACCCAATGTTTGACATTCAGTTAGTTCATTCATATTGCGATCAGTCAGCGGTTTCACAGCGTTACATCAAGTGAATCACAGTGCCTCAGTACTTTTAAAATACCCTGTGATGCAGCCGGTTCTGGGATATTAAAGTAGCATCGTGACCCAGCTGGAGTTATTAATAAAAAGAGGGACGGAAGTGAAAGCAGGAACAAGTGAGACACATTGTCGGGGAGCGGGACTTTAGGATGTAGCATCATCACTGACATCCTGTGGGTCAGCTTTTTTCCAGCATCTTCGTGTTGCTCAGTTTCCAGGATTTACAAAATAATACTTGAGCCTAAAGAAACAGGACGCCGTCACAATGGATTTCACAGTTAAGTTCAAACTAAGTTAAAAGTAAGTGAATTTGAAAGTCAAAAATTCAAAACAAAAACTCACAAAAAATCCTAAACTATTCTAAGCTTGGCGGTGGATTCAATATTGTTTCACCACAGTATGAACAAGGATCTTGGTTTATTGTTCCATCAGCGGTTGCCACAGCAAGTCAGCCGTCTCCGCCTTTCCCAACCTAGTTAGTGCATCCTCCCTGGCCACACCTGTCTTCTTCATGGGCTCCTTCATGCACCTCATTAGTCTTCTTCTCCTTCTTATGCTCGCCACTTCATTCTCCATCCAACACGTTCCCTGTCTCTCCTCTGCTCAGGTCCAAACCCTCTGAGTCTGGCCTTCATAACTTGGTCTCCGGTCTTCACCATGAGTTGTCCCACTCATATTCAGAATCAGAATCAGAAAACTTTATTAATCCCTAGGTAAATTGTGTTCGTAACATGCTCTGTACACAACATATCACAGTAAATGAAAAAGAAATAATATTAGTGAAAAAAAAAGCAATACTAAAGAGCTTAGAAAACAAGAAAATGCAGTTCATGAAAAACATGACAAAGAATCCTGCATTGTCATTTTTTCAGGGATGAACTGTACAGTTTTATTGCTCGGTCTTTGAGTTGGGCAGTCTCAGTCTGTTCATGTGCATGTGCTTCTGTATTGGACCAGGAGTGGAGGGAGGGGGTGGGTGATGTTGTCCAGGATGCTCCTTAGTTTATAACCGTCTCCAAGGAGTCCAGTTTCACCCCACATCACCAGCTTTGCGGATGAGTCTGTTGAGTCAAAGCTGGTTCCTAATGAAGTCCTGAGTATCTTCAACTTTGATGAAAGATCTGCGCTTGTCTACTCACCTGACTTAATAAAAACCAATCCAATTTTTTATTTTTTTTAACGCCGACTTGCCATTCGGTGGCTGGATGGGTGAGAAGATCTTGTTTCTTAACAGGCGCCTCCTTGCGGTTGCGGGAACCTGATTTGGAAGCTCATCCTCAGAAGATGAAGATTCTTCTCGGACACTGGAGCCAGTCACTTTCCAGTGTGTCCTTCAAAACAGGCTCAGAAATGCTAAAATAAGTTCATAAATGTAGCAAGCTTATTGTTAATGTTCTGTTGTGACATTAACACAGACTATGGAAGAAATATTTTATTATTCTAGCGCAATAAAAATAATTGAAAAATCATAGTTCTACTATAAAAAACATTTAAAATATCAAAAAATATATTTATAATGAAAAACGTACACATTGATCGTTTCAGAAAATCTAAAAAAAAATCTACTTTACATTTTTTTAACACTGTATTGCAGTTACAATAAACTCTGGGCAAATGTTAAAGTCATAAATAAAATGGGAGGAAACTCATGATATACCCAAGATAAAAAGATTTTTAAATCATGACTCTGAACCAATCCACCAACAAAATAAATGGTTTCCTCCCTCAGTGCAAAATCTAAAAGCAACAGCTGAAGAGCGCAGTAATAACAGGACTGCACTCCTCCAGCGCTTCAAGAGCAACAAGTAGATGAGAAATAGAGTGAAACCACTCACTCTGACTCAACCATAAAGGCTCACAGCTCTCATCCTCCATCCAAGCGTGAGCAGATGTGTGGTCTTCTTGCTGACTCTGCATTCCTACTGCAGTCATTTCTCTGAAATCCTGGCTGTGCCTCCCCCAACTTTGTGTCACAAAACATCTGCATCTACTGCAGAATTCACTTGTGTTTTCCGCTGTTTACGCATTTGCTGGCAAATGGGAAGGAATGAAATAGGCCCACAGCGACGATGGTAAAGTAATTATTCCCACTTTTTTATTCACAGGGAGACAACTCAAGTCATCGCTGGCGGCTTAGCTCTTTAAGTTACACTACAATCACTACATTAACAGCGTCGCATGACCATAACATGTTACAGGAGGTTGTTCCCTCCAACAGCACTCAAGCTTTTCAACAAAGCGACCTGACTTGGGGCTGCACCACATCTTGTTTCTATTGTTGTCGTTGTTTTTGTTTTATTGTACATTAACCGGAAACGCCAAGAAGACAGTGGAGATGATCATGGACTTTAGGAGAGTCACAGTTTCTCCATCCCCTCTCATGTTGGCTGGTTTACCCACTGTGGACTCCTTCTGCTTCCTAGGAACCACCATCACTGAGGACCTCAAATGGGAGCCAACCATCCGGTCCCTCACCAGGAAGGCCCAGCAGAGAATGTTCTTCTTGAGGCAGCTACGATAACTAGGGCTGCCGACGAAGTTGCTGGTGGAGTTCTACATGCAGCCATCATCCAGTCCATCCTCACCTCCTCCATTACTGTCTGGTACAACAGCGCCACCTCTTCAGGACCTGTCTGTCTCCAGGACCCAGAGACATGCAGGTTGGATCAGAGCGGACCCTTCTCATCCTGGTCATGGACTGTTTGTTCCTCTTCCCTCTGGCAGGAGGCTGCGGTCCATCCAGACCAGAACCTCCCGTCATAGGAACAGCTTCTTCCCCTCAGCCGTCAGACTGTTGAATTCATGATCAGCATTTGTTTATTTTATTTTATTATTTATTTTATGTGAGCACTTTATTCCAAAGCACTTGTTGATCATGGCAATACATTGGATTCTGATTAACATTTGTATTTATTGCACTTTATTTGTTCTCTTATTCAATAATGCGGTGGTGTGATCATCAAATCTAATCTAAAAAATACACAGACGTTGTATAAGGATCTAAAAACTCCAGTTTGTCTCTTCTTCATGTTCAGTTCTCGCCGAAACATCAACCTCGCCGCAATAACGCAGTCACAGCTGAAGGTGGCGCTGCCTGCGCTTCAGCTACCGACCTCGACAGCGTTCACTCTCCAGCAGCAGGGGGCGCACTGGGTCAGATATGATTGAATTGACCTTGAGGAACATTAGTAATTATGCGAGGCAGCCAATCTAAATCTTTCACATTTCGGGAGGTGTGAAAATGATTTTAGGTCACGGCTCATCTGGAGCTTATTTCTTTTTTAACACAGTAAAGTGTCCTGGTGACCATAACCGCTGCTGTTCAGTACCGGAGCAAACAGTGTGACAGGTTCGACCCCTTGGCAGAAAGGAGAGCAAGTCAGGTAACGAAAAGGTAAACATCACACTGTCTCCACGACCAGCTGTCAGCAAACCGCTTTATTTTCATTAAAAAAAAGAAAAATCCAGCTATTAAACGTTCTGTTCCCTTCTTTTCTGAACGCATGTAGTTTGCGTTCTGTCGCTAGAAACCATCTGTACTCACCTGCCCGACCCACTACTGTAATCTTCATGGAGGTTCAACAACGTCACGTGTTGGTGGTTAGGGTTTCACCCACAGCCTCGTAGCTGGACGATGCTAACAGCAGCGGTATGTCCTCATGACATATTCCATATTAATTCAGACTGATGATGATTTGTTCAAGTGCAAACATGATATAGAAACATGAGACGGAAATAAAATGTGCATGGCAAACATGATGCTACACAATAGACTCGGGTAAGATCAGGGAGTTTGAACATGCTCTCATTCTGAAAACCTCAGACCACACTATGAGCAAAGCTTGCTGTGTTTTTCATTGAAAATACATCCTAAAATGGCAGCTAGTCATTCCTCTGCTGGGCGCCAGATCAGACTCACCAGCGATCATTCAAGTCATGTGCATCTCTCAATCAGGAGCTTCTCATGTCACACATATATGGAGGTCGTCACCTCACGTCTCACAATATGTTCAATGTACTTAATTCACCCACTGCTGTATCCACAGCATTTGGTCGTGCTCAATCATAAGACCTGAAGAAAAAAATCTCATTCAAATACACTGCAGTTTTTCTTATATGTTCTTCATTACTGACTGAAAGGCTTTCAGTTTGTGGTGTCTCGGACCTTCACCCTGACTCGGTGCCATGCGTTATTCAGGACGCCCCGTAGGTTCCAAATGGGGGCGATGGTGTCCGGCTGCATGTTGTAGCTGTTGTCCACTGCCTTGCAGATTATTTCCAGGTCCTGGGCTTTCGCAGGAAGAGGAGCGGTCACCTCCCACAGCTTCCAGGCCCAGGCCTGCCCCAGATGAGGAGAAGGTTCTGGATCCTGACCCTTCTCCCCACTCCTCAGCTCAGCCACATGCCACGTCTTCCCTCCATCCAGGGAGACGTCCACTCGTACCACCTCACGACCCCCTCCGCTCCAGGCGTAGCCCTTCACCGTCACCTCCTCCTCACTTCGGTCCACCATGGCGCCATCCACTGGTGTGGTGATGGCAGACTGGATGGGGAGCTCTTGGATGGCTGGTGCAGACCTGAAGTCCACCGTGTCCCAGTCCGTGCCAGGGGAGAAGCCCTTGTAGTCGTTCTGCTGCCAGTGGCTGTTGCTCTCCTCCGCACTCACAACGATCTTTCCCAGCCACTTCACACTGCGGGCCCCCACTGTTCCGGGGACCACAGCCCGGACGGGGAAGCCGTGATCTGCCGGGATGGGCTCGCCGTTCATCTCATAAGCTAAAATGACCTCGCCCTCCTCCCTCACGGCTTTGCTCAGAGGAATGGAGGCCCCATACATCGTCCCCGTCACGTCCTTGTCAAGTCCCTCAAAGTGAACATGATGAGCCCAGTGGGCCACGTCTGGACTGTAACCAGCAGCCAGAAGAACGTCTCGCAGCCTGGCACCGCTCCATGTTGCCGTGCTGATGGCGGCGATATCCCAGTTCAGGCCCTTCACCTGCTTCACCTTGTTCATCTCAGAGCGCCGGTTCCCGGCACACTGCAGCGTGACAGTCACTGTGTGTTTGGGGAAGCGGGTCTTCAGCTCCTCTAGTGAGAGCTTTGTAGCCCCCGAGGGCAGGCCCTCCACCTGCAGCTGGTATGTGTCCAGGTCCACTTGAGGAACAGGCAAGTGGTTCCTTTTGAAGAACAGAGCTGAAGGAGTGATGTAGCTGTCAGTCAGGATTTCGGGAGGCGGTTCGGCGTTGAAGGGCTTCAGGCTGTTGATGCGCAGGACAGGATGGCGCTCGGGGTCCGTGGAGTACGGGTCCAATGTCTTGACAGCCTCCTGCTTTTGCTGGTCCTCTGCCCTCAGCTCACCCACCTGAAAGAGCAGAAGTGTTTCAGGTAACCTTCATATTCATGTGTCTTCTCAAACCCCTCACAGGAAACAATTCTCAGTGCACCTCACGATACAATGTGATGTCAACACCATCAACGACAAAGGAGACGAATGAGACTGTGACTGGTAAATTTAAATTGGTAAATTCCTCCTTGATGTTTAAGGTGATGCGCACTTCAGTGTCAAAATATCAAAGTGTAATTAAATGTGGTAAGTTTATTTTTTATGATCATATTTTTTGTTGAATTACCTACCAGTAGGTCTGAGTTTCAAAATCAATTAAAAAAAATCAATAGATTTTCTTTGCTTGACCTGACATTGTTCCATGAAATCCTCAAATCGATTGTTGAACACAGCATCAGCAGGTACAGCGTGGAGCTTGAACCGGGATGTTAAAATCAATACTTCCACATCATTGGTATCAAACAGAGGGTTCTTCTACAGCATGAGACAATCCCTCCCACAGTCAAGGAAAAGTGCAATCGTGACTCATATCTTCAACCAAATCCACATGAAATCGGATCGCGAATCAAACCAAATCTGAATCAACCCCAGCTCCACCAATGTGAAGCTACACAATTGTGAACGAATGCATATAAGACACTCAAGTAGGAGATTTCATTTTCATGAGGAGGCTAGAGTTTCGCTGAGGAAATGCTTCCCAGAATATTCCCAGGGAAACACGCTGCATCATATGCAGGTTACGCCACCAATATTTACCCAGCAGATTAAGTTGTTGTCTGATCAGATGACTATCCTTAAAGCGCTGTCTCTTCCTCTCCCTCCCACTACGTCAACACAGTGGGTCGAGTCATCAGTAGCCAAATGCCAACACGTTTACATAAAGCTGACGTCTTCCTGGCAGGACTTCAAACGCTCCCACCTTGTACTCCGCCAGGATCTCCAAAACATGCTCCTGGTTGTGCACAGCGTACAGGGACCAAAAGGGTTCCAGAGCGCCCCCTGCTGCCAGCATGATCTTGCTACCACCGGGATGGACGCTGACAAAGTCGGTGATGTCATACACACCACCCTGGAAGGTGACCCACACCCTGTCTTCCAGGGAGCGGTGCTTGGTGACCTCCTCCTGGCTGAAGACTGGGAGAACAGAGGACTTCCGCACCATGTCAGGGGCCATGCTGTGGGACTGCTCCGCCTGTTTTGGAAGACAACCTTGTGTTAGTGTACTTCTGCAGCAGGGGATAGAGCTTATCTTCTCTGAGTGACTCCAACTACTGTGTCAACAACACACAAACATAAAACGCTCCATTCATAACAATAAATGACTGCATTTGTGTTCACTTATATTATTTGATATTTAATATTATATTTAAAAAAACAGAACACCACACCACTGTTTGCCTACTCAACTAGCACTGATGAGTCAGCAGAAATCATTGACGTTTTATTTAAGGGATAAAGTTCTTGAACCACACATGTAACACATGCGCAGTTTCACCTTGTGTTGGCAAAGGCCGTACGCCAGAACCACTCCAGAACCAGCCAGCATCCCGGCCACTAAGCCTCGTCTCCATCGCTGCCAGGAGTCTGACCGCTGGTGTTCAGTACTGTTGCTCCAGAGGCGGACAGCGAAGGACGACACCGCCGGGGTCACTGGATGTCTGCGAAAAGATTTAGGGGCAAAAAAGACATCAGGATTTTTCTTATTCTAATGGGTGTGACCACAGTAAACCTCTAAGTCACCACTATTCTGATAGTTGACCAGTTACCCACTACCTTTACGACTAGTCGGCATACGTGTGTGTTTTTAACAACAATGTATTATTGAGTCAAAAGGAACCACAAGTTTTACGGTCAAACACCTCAGCTGAGGAAGACGCTGAAACTCAAATAAAAATTTGAGCCTGAATGTCTGTATTTCTCACATTCTATCCTGATCTGAGGAAACTGATCTCTGACATGATGGAACTTCAAATGACCCTAAAGGTTCTCTTTAATAAAGTACCTTTGGGTGTTGAGCACCCCAAACTGGATCAGACATTTAGAGCGCCGGAGCAGCAGCATCGCATTAGTGTTCTGTGGACAAAAAAGAAAGTTCATACATTCAATTCTAATCACAAATATCTCAGTTCACACTTTTTTTCTGATGGCAACCACACAGAAGAACCTAAATTATTCTTGTTGACCCAAACCCAAGTAGCACCACATGCTCCAGCACAGAATCAGTTGACATCAGCTGAAGAATGAAGCAGGCCCCAGCAGTACAAAGCACTGCAGTAAACCATATTGTGTCAACCTGTGGCCCTAACAGTGGATTGGCAAGCAAAGACAGAGTTACAACGATGAGACGCCATTTTAATGAAACACTTCTGGGAATGATTAACAGTCAAACTGCTTATCTTTACAAAAATGCTTACTACAGAACCCAGTCCGGCACACTGTGGCCCCTGACAGTAAAAATAGATCCTGTTGTGTGTCGAGCCGCTTGAGAAATTCAGCCTTAGCTACTGCCCTTTGTAAAGCCAGTTCTTGTCCTTGGGACATAAAAGCACTTTTATAGAAACCCAACCGCCCTGTTAAACCTCACTGCACGTCCTAATCTGACCAGGGGCAGAGGAGGCCCCTGGCTGAGGAGGTGTAAACATGAGGGGGAGGGGGCTCTTTTGCAGTAGCTCCACGAGCTTTGTGCAAACATAAGTTGATCTTCAATGGGACTGATGCTACGGCAGATAGCAGACTGCATTCGCTTTAGTTTAGTTAGCTGAAAAAAGCACTTAAATGTAGGATGTGTGCCCCTTGTGAGAACCAGTGGAGAGTATATGCCACAAGAAGGCTGGCTTGGTCACCGAAAATTCCCACTCCAGGCCCCATTAGTTGGGCAGTGATGTTGCAGTCACAGCGTACAGAAACACTGCATCCAACACTCACTTAACTGTTCTTGGACCTGTGCAAATGGCACTAACAGGTCGAGTCAAACTAGCTCAATGAGACCAGTCTCTTCCTAGTAAATCTATTCCACTGTTTGCAGACAGCAGGGAAGCACTGAGCTCCTCTGGGGCTAACCAACCACAACATGTCAACTGTGTGGAAGTAGTTGACACTAAAAACAGACAGCAATGTGCAATGTTTGCCAAGCCATAGCTCTGAGAGAAATTCCACCACAAACACTTGAAAAAGCACCACATACTAGAGCAGGAGAATAGCCAGGCGCCAACAGATGTTAGGAGCAGAAAGAAGGGGTCTATCAAAATGAAAATGTGCAGGTGAGGAAGACCACTCTTTCCAGTGTGTGGGGTGAAGTCTGAAAAAAACAACTTAAACATGAATGGGATATGGACCGAAAAACATGATAAAACCTTGCAGCTCTCAGGAACTTATTTACTTGAGCTTGTTATCTGGGAAAAGATGAGCTGGTTTCTGATCATTCCCCTCTTGGTTGACCACTGTCTTATTGTGTGGTCGACTGTGGAGCAACAGCAAAATCTCTTGATGATGCCTTTTCATAAAGAACCACACTTGTCAGAGCGACAGGGTCTGACTGAAGTCCAGATATCCAGTTAGGAGGTTTCACATGTCCCTATAATGTTGGGCAAAATGATCCACTCTAAACTTCAGTCCCTGAGTTAGAAACAGCAACTTTTTATGTTTCGATAATCCGTGCACTGTTTTTAGCACTTTGTTCTTCGGTTGACAGCTTGTATTGGTGGAGTTACAGAGTTGCTCTAAAGAGTAGGGATTGACAGACCCATGGATGAGTGTAAAGCAAAAGCATGTCAGTGACCTCAGTTGGTTAAGTTATGAAAACAGCAAAATAAAACGGCCTCCTTTTTCACTGACATCAACGGAACACACTGAAATGGAAGATGTACCATCTTGGCAAGACGTTACTGTATTTCAAGCTAGTGTAACATGGAAACAGGGTGACGTGACACTACCCAGCAAGACAATGATTTGAGGAGCCCTTACACAGTTCCGATGTGTGTCCTTATTCCATGGCAACATTCCATGAACAGACTTTCATGATGTCAATTTTGTTATGCAAAAGGAATCAGCGAAATGGAGCAATTTGTGTTTGTTCTTTATAAAAGATCAAGAACATCATTCTGTCACACTTGTGTACGTTAAGGTGACGTTTCATCTTGCTAACACTGGATAACTCTCAAAACATAGGAAAAAAAATCAAATATGGTGGGCCTGCCAATGTTCCAGTAAAATGAATTGAAGTTTATCACTCCTGCAATGTTTACTTATTGATAGTTACACAAACACAAACCTTCTGTCTACGTCAAAGCCTAACCTTCTACTACACTTGGTATTTGCAGTTTTTACTTATCGAAACATTTGACACTGGAATACCTCGATTTGCTGTTGCTAGAAGAGAAATTCTTTTTAATTTGTGCTGCAGATGACATGTGGACTTGCTAAATATTGACAGTCAATTTGAAACCTTTACAGTTACATATTTGTTTTCAGGATGGGATTTCCTGTCTTTGTGACCTTTGAGTTTGTTACCGCCTCATACTAAAAATGAACCCATTTCATGACGTATATTTTTATAAGAAGAAGTCATAATCAACTGTTATTTCCTGTCTAGCAAGTGTTCAAAGCGATAATTCCCCCCTAATCTTTGTACTTATCTCTACAAGAAAATGCATAAAGCAAACTCTCGTTCAAAATAGCCCCGATGGTCATTGTCTATGAACAACAAAACAAACTGTGAATGGCTGTTGAAGACGAACTGAGAAAGAAAAGCTCTGCAATTACACTTATATGACCGCCATTAAGTCAGGGCTATCACAGGGGGTCATATAGGTTTATCAGCTGATTGATAAACCTATCAGAGTCATTAAAGATAAGAGGGGTTATCTTACATAAACCTTCCCACTGCTACTCCTAGTTTGAGTCCCGGTAAAATTTGAAAAAAAAAGTCTGAGCAAACGGTCATTTAAAGAGTGGTAGTTAGCCACAAGTACGCACAGAAGACATGTCCAAATACAATACGGACTTAAATGATAATAAAAAAAAGACAGCAGATAGAAGTAGCAGTGTCAGGTAGGACACCAGTGTCTCCCTAAATACAAGTTCTGAGGTCCTTCAAAGAAGCAGCTGGTGACTCATGAGGAAATCAAACCTCACTCTCAAGTCCAAAGAGTCTACAAGTTAACAAGACCTTCATCATGTGAAACTTTAATATGGAAAATATCAGTCTTCTTGTAAACTTGTAGCAGCCACAGTTTAATAGATGAGAAAATTAACAGAACATAACCATAGCAGTAGTTACAACACGACAACACAATAGACTTTTATGACTATAAACTGCTATTTTTTCTCATGATCCGAACCCTGAAGGTTACACGACTACACGTCTAATATATGGATTTTTACAACCTAAAGAATGTCATGCTGCCAAAATATTGAGCCTCACCACATCAAACCGAAAAAAAAAAACTGAAATCAAAGGTGTTTTATTTACCTTCGAGTAGTCAAAAGGCGCCATGTCTGCAGCTCGGCAGCAAAAAAAAATGCAAATAAAAGTTGTGAAGAGTTTGTGTCTCAAGTTCAGAACATTGTCGAGTTTGTCTCATGAGTCAGTCTTGATGCTTGGACTCCGTTTTCAAAACTAGTTTACAAGTGTTCCTCATTCATTTTTAAAGCCAGGTGCACTAGTAACATTTCTATAGTGCAGACAGGACCACTGCACCCTTGGCTTAAATCTGGGACATACATATCACAGGAGCTGTCATGAGTTTGAAGATACAAAAGAGATAGAGCCAGATAAAGGCGATCTAATCTAATCTAGATGGGAAAACGGACAGAACAGTCTCAGTACTTAATAATATCACGACACAGATTTTCCCACCGATTTATCCATCTGTTAATATAGATGTCATTTATATTACCTGGTAAACTGCATAAAAAGAGAAGAATGACTGAAAATCTCAAGGTCTGGTCATTTATTTAGACTTAATGTCATGTTAAACTTGCTTTATGTGTTGAATCCACAACAGAGGAATGAGCTTTCCGCCTTAGCTGTAGGACAAAAATGGGCTCAAACTAACTTTTAAAGTCAACAGAAAAAGTCGTTTTTCTGCCACAACGCATCTCGCCAGTGAACAGAAGGAACAGATTCATTCATCAATAATTCACCAGAAGTAAATACACTTAAAAACACAAGTTGAATATTGAATTTAACTCTTTGACGTCAACGACGGTGTTTCATAATCGTTGAATATGCGTTGCTAACTACCTGCGTAAACGCTATCTTTTTCAGTTAGCATGCTTCCTTTGGATGATGAAATTGAATATTATTACATTTCTTCTTGTAAAAGCCAAGTACTAATTTGACTTGTCACCATCTTATTAAGTATTAATTAATTTAAGTATTTCACCGCACGATATCATTGTGTTATTTGCTGTAGTTTATAGACGCTATATCACTGCACATTGTATATTTTCAGCATGTAACCCATCCAGCTAACGTAGCTAACAGGTTAGCGAACGCAGTGCGAATATAAAGCAACCACACAGCAGCTTGCGGCCCACATATCACCGCAAAAGACGCGTGTTGCATGACTCAATTACATAAATTAAATGCGGATACAAAATGTAAACACTCACATTCCAAGAAGCGGTTGCTCAGTTGTCGCCAACACCTCCAACAAGAAGCACAAGTGAAAGAGCCGAGCTGCGCTGAACGTCACATGCAGCCAATTGGAAAGTTATATGTGATGCGTTCACGGACGCCGCCGCTGCCTCGGTCGTGAAGCGGCAACAAAGTAAACATTGACTCTTCGTTCGAGTGACTGCAACATTCTGTATTGTGTTTGAAATCAATCGTATTCTGAGTAGCAAAAAAATGTTTTTTTATATGTTTTTTTAATCTCATGCATTACAGTAATTTAATTATAATATGTTGGAAATAAAATCCATTCACTCCCAGGAAAATGTGTTGTATTAAATCAATTTGTCCTCGAAACAGATGAAGCAGTACCCATAAATTATCTGGTGACACAGATGTTGAAAACCAAGTCAGAAATCTTTTGGAATCTTGTTTTCCCTGGAGTTCTGTTCATACAGTTCATGTGTTGTATATAATGCAGCAGTGGATGTTGAAAGCATCCTGCTTCAGTGTAATTTAATTCCAAGACAAAGGTGGCTGCATCATGAACTTGAATGCAGCATTTGGTTTTTGAGATCGGCTGGAGTTTGTGAGTAACTTACCGAGAGTCTGGCAACCACATATCAAGTGCATTACACTTCATTTTCCAGTGACAGTTTTACTGCACTTGAATAAACTTTGTAGGCTTTTCCAACTGCACGTCACCAGAGAGCACAAATCACTTACTATAGGCAAGTGTCAGGTGCACAGAAGATGACTGAAGCTTGCTATTGTGGCAGCAATATCATCTTAACATGTTCTCAGTGTTGCATAGGTTGTGCAGACATACTGTATTAGTAGCTCACTTGCCCTATCTCTCCAGAGGGACGACACTTATTTGGGGCTCACCCAGGTGGAGAACTAGTGGACGGGTGCTGCTCAACAGTGACAGAAGATAAGCAACGAGTTAGAAGCAGAAGTGAGTAATTCCAACTAAACAAAGAAAAAGAAAGATTTTCAATCGACTGATGGGTTTGAGCCTCATCTAAAGCCTCACATTTCAGAACTGTGTACCCGATGATTTCATCTTAGACATGCTAACAAAAGCGGTGAGGGAAGATCCTGAGGGACAAAGCGGACAAGACAAAACTGTTGGTGTCAACACAGTACAGCAGGTTATAGGGAAGGAAGCAGCTGGTCAGATGCAGAGGGTCTTCACGCTGTTGCCATACTACAAAAACAAAAAGTAGACCAGATATCATGTGTCAACAGAGTATAGCACTAGGAAATGAACTGCACACACTTTCTGATGTGGGCCAATGAACAACAGGATGTTGAGCAACTCAAAAAGGTCTCTAAGGAGGGACGGATGCATTGACTCACAACTTGGAATAAAGACGATCGACAACGAACAAAACATTTGCAATGCCATTCCCTTCACACGGAGAGAGAAGACTATGGACAGAACCTTGTGGAGAGAGGGTGGCTCAGCAAGTCTGTGTTGGCACTTTCATCCCCAGTGGTGTGTGAGAGCTTTGCATCCCTGTCTAAAGTAAGCAAATGTTTTCTAGAACACATTAGCTGGATAAATACACCAAGAAGAGACAAATATCTGTATATGAATAAGACTCATTTACTTTCTGTTTGGCAGTGAACCTGAACAAAGACATTAAATTCACCGGGGCTTGATCTCTGAAACCTTTACAGCGGCTTTATGAGTTGATAGTCCTGCCATCGCCGAGCGCTGACATGGCAGCTGGGTTATGGTGTCTGATCTCACATTGGTCACCATGGAACACACACAGGGTGCAAATTCCCTCTTTATAACCTGAGGCCACTCCAGACATTGTCCGATGGTACATCAAATAGGCCTCTAAACAAGTGACTGTTTGAGGTGGTGACATGATCTGATGGCACCAAGGACAGTTCGTTTTGCTCAGAGTTTGTTTGAGTTTTTGTTTTTCCTGCCACTCTTTCCGCCAAAAAGAAACCCTTTCAAGACGTTGACCATCTTGAGGCACCCTATACAGATGCAATCACCCCAGTAAATGAATGAATGACCATTCTTGTGTCCCTTCTGGTTGGTATGAAAGGCTGTTATCTGCTATTCTATGAGGGCCTCCGAGTTGGTTCAAAATGCTATAATCCTTTTCCCTTTTCATGAGTCTCTGGTTGGGGTTATGTCTTTCATGCCATAAGTTCATTTGACATGTCATGAATTTGTTTGATGTCAGTAGTTATATACGTTACCTACGTATACGTGTTGGATACATCATCATAATTGACCAGACGCCACCAATCCGGCAAAGTATGTTTTATGACAATATGATATTCCCTATTATTATATTCCTCTATTAAGAAAAAAACACCCGCCCCATAATTCACTGCAGCAAAACAAAACTCATTCCTCTCTCATTGAATTGTGTGATCCGGACCAACCCTACCAACTAGGAGGCTCATTTGTTTGCGTACGGGTACGATAGAAACTGTCCATTAAATGAGTTGCTTTAGTCTGTATCGGGTGCTCGAGGGCAACAGAGGATTTTTGAGATTTGCTGCAGAGTTATTGGTTAATCCCAAACTTCGATGTCTTGTAACAACCGTTGAAGAGAATTGTACTTCATTTTGCAGTGACGACTTTATTACATTCAAATAAACTTTATAGTTGTCGATGCGGAATGGTTCATCTGGCTCACAGACTAGTTAAACATTTGTTATCATAAATATATAACAGTCAGTATAACAGTCATTCAGATTATTGCAGTTTACCTTCATTTGTTTGATTTAATGGATTCCATTTGTTCACGATCGCTGAGGTCAAGGGCAATTCCGAATGAAGGTCGCTAGACGGTTGTGATGAGTACCTCAACGTGCAAGTCCGCCTCATCATTCTCCCCTCATACATTGTAATTACATTTATATGACCTACACCCCCCATATTATATATACAGTCAACGTTCCCTATTTTCCAGAACAGTAGTCTATTCTTGTGTCTGGTCCTTCATCGTAGTGTTTTGTTTGGCTGTCAGCTGCTTGTGATCTTTGAAATCTCTGTAGCTCTTTGGTCACATCACAACAGAGGACAAACAAGTTATTTTTTTCTCTAACATTTTTTTCCAAAATGTTTTTTAAATGGATTTGACACATTTATTTTCCGCTGTTTGTTACTTCTCCCTGTCCCCTGTGCAGGTTCCTTTTTTTCCTCTCAAAAATCCATTCAAAAACCATCCATGTAGTTTCATGCTTTAGTCAGGTATAAACCTGGAGCAAAGAGTGACATCCCTCTCCTGCGGACCTCCCATTCTCCATGGGAAATAACAATGGGCCAACAAACCCATCTTATGCAGCATGTGCTGGGTCTTGCCACTCAAACAGCTGTTAATGATGTTGATAGTGGTGCACTGCTTAATACTGACCCCTAAAAACACCACAACTGGATCACACCCTGATAAGGCTGATGCCCAAAGCTAATACTGTTGTTTGAATGTCAAGTGACTGAAACATGGCCAGCATTGTAGGAGAGTCAGCGAGCCGTGTTTTAGGAATGCTGCCACAGTTTCGGTTGCTATGGTGACAACTGAGTCATTCACCACACATGAATATTTGGATGTTTGCCTGTGTGGGGGGCCAGAAAGGAAACTGCAAATGAAGGGATGTCAGTGGAAATAAACTTGATTGACTGAAGATCAGCAATGCATTGTTGGTGCCGGAGCACTTTCAGTCCAGAGTAGAACGTCCCACACGGTAACAATGAACTTCCTTCCAACTTCCTTGCTGGCATCCGCTTGTGAGCAACTCATTTTTATTTTGTCAATTTCAATTTTCCTTCAACCTTTTCTAGTCACGGCATCGACTTGCTCCGAGGTTTTGTATTTGGACTCTGATTCTAACTAGTTAATTTGTTGTCAAAATAACTCACAAATGGACGAACGTATATCACTGAAAGTAAAAATGTACTATCCAAGATCCTCGGTCGTTCTGCTGTGTTTTGACGGTGCTCCGTTACGCTCTGCCACCTGCTGTCTAACTGCGGACATACATACAGCCATCGTTAGTTAACCACTAGGCCCCCACCTGTAGGACAACGACTTTAAAATCTGTTGTGTGGCCTGGTGGGGCCATACACAGTCCTGGTGCCTTACTAGTTTCATTAAGTCAAGCTGTACAAGTGGACGTACAACAGCTGTGCTTTCATTTCAAATTAAAACTTACATAACTGCATGTCTTTTCTGAATTACTTTAACTTTTTAAGAACGTGATGGGCTATAAAAGCGGAACACAGCCTCACATGTACCGAACTTATTTCAAAAAGCTTTATTTCAGAATTTAAATACAACTCTGATCACTGGAAAAAATGTGGCTCTACCAAGAGAGAATCTACATCACAACATGGAAATGACAAGACACCAAAAAGAAGAAGCAAGTCTTGGCAGCAGAGGCAGGACCCGGCCTGTGTAAGGCTCAGAGGTCAGTCTGACTCTGGCACAGTTTGAGGGGTGGCGAGGGCTCACTGCTGCGCCATCTTGGCTGCTTCTGCTTTGATGAGCGAGATGAGTTCAAGGTTGATCAGAAACACAAATCGAAGTCCTGCGATCTGTAGGAAGACAGGAGCGGTCAGATGTCATCACCACTTTTTTGGCTGTCGTCACTCACCTCCACCACCGAGTTGTTGTTTAGCTTCCATTTGTTTCCTGTCAGAACCGGTCGACCATCGATGTACATAGGTCTTCTGCCCTCGTTGGCAATGAAGAAGTCCCCGTTGTTCTTCAGCTTTATTATTCCTGCGGAGCAGCAAGACAGTTCAGCACACACAGAACATCCTGGGAATACACTTTTGCCTTATGTTATGACCTTGTTTTCTTGAGATTTTCCAGGCCGGTCCCTCTAAGGACAGATCTACATCTATCTGTTTGTCCTTGGTCGCTCGTCCCAGCGTGATCTGAGTGAGACGATGATCAGCGTCACAGGTGAGAAGCCCTCTGGGAGAAACCTGCATCACGACTCACCTCACGAGACCTCATCAGGTAGCGGACCATCCGCCCTCGAAGGGCCGCCAAAGTCTGGTTGTCAAAGTCCGGCATGCTCATCCCTGGAGACACGAGCCACTTCACTCTCAGGGATTTGGAACAGTCAACCCACAGAACACATTTAGTTTACCTGTGATGGTGTCGACCAGAACCTGCCAACGAGGCAACTCCTGCTCCAGCTGCCTAATCTCTTTCTTCTGGTGACGATCAGAAATCATCAACTCTAGAAACAAACACGTAAATTCAAAACCTGACATAGCCGGATCCTGGATCTCCTGGTGGCTCTTACCGTGTTCCAGCACTTCGTCCCTGCTTTCTCTGTGGGCATAAACACAAGCTGGTGAGTTTAAAACTGCTACTGCCCCCTGCAGTTCCTGAGAGGGAAGAAGTCCTTACTTCAATTTGACTTCTTCAACAATCTGCTCTGCATCAGAGAAGTTGAGGACCTGGTCTCCTTTGGGAAGAGGCTGGACTGTATGAAAATAGGTCATTAATGTTGACAGACCTCCCACCAACTATAAGTCGCTTAAGACATTGACATTCTCCAAACACAGAGGTTTCATTTCCTCAGGGGCCAGGTTATATAGTGTGACCGTTGGGGGCTGTCAAACCCAAAGAAAGGAAGGGAAGATATAATCAACCAACTTATCTCAACTCACCGCTCTGGTCATCCAGAAGGTAGTATTGTTTCAGTAGCTGCCAGTGGACTAGCAGACTTTTTGGGGTGCGAGACTGGTGAAAGACACTTGGGTGTTTGCTCAGAAGATCCTGGAACACATCCAGTTTGGGCTGACTAGTCTGATTGAAAAAATCAAGCAAACAATAAAGAAAGAAATGATGACATAATTCCATACAACTGCAGTAAGTGTTTAAGGAAATGAGATATTTACAGAACCAATCTTGGCAAGTAAGGCTTCCTCTGCTTGACTGAAGAGAGCTTTGCTTTGGATTGCTGCTATGGCTTCAGGGTGAAGCTGGCGCATCGCCTGCCAGGCCAGTCTGGGGGGTGGTGAGGACAAGAAGCCTCGTGTTTAGGCGGGAATCAGTGCAGGATCTGTGAAGGGTGTGTCGGCAGTTTCTTACTTTGAGATGACAGGATCGTAGAGGAGAGCATACCAGCGCTCCTTAATTTCCCGAAGGGTGAAACGACAGCTGAACTTGACTCCTAAATGAACTGAGGTGAGGTCTGTTGTCTGGAGACAGAAGAGGACACACTATTTAATGATATTCTTCCTGCATATGGACAGTACACATATAAAAAAATGTAAACTTAGATCGCATTACATAAATACATGAGAAAAAGATAAGTACCAGAGATTGTTATCGATACAGATTTTGACAGCCGACTAGTCACAGACAACCTTAAAGATTAGTCAACTGCGTATGACAACAACACACGCCAACCTGTCTGATTGTAATGCTGTAAATAGTAACAGTAAATATGGATGTAAATTGTTGTAAGTGTTTGTATTGACTTAAATATTGTTTTGAAACATTAGATTTGAATTGCTCAAAATGTGGCGTGAAATGTACAAGTCCTGCTTCGACAGCGATGACGTCACAACTAAGTTGACTCACTCGCCGCCGACTATTTTAATAGTTCATTATAGTCGACTGTGTCGACCAGTCGTCGCCGCCCCAATAGTCCAAAATAAAACCTACTAAAATGAACTTAAAGTGGCCTACTCACCAATCTGGAGTATATATACTATTATTTTACATAATAAAAATATAATAATAATTATAATGACAATAACTTACCAAAAAGTAACCAAGTTATCCATTTGCTCCATATTGATCCATATAGAACAATAACATAAGGATGTGTATTGTATATGAAATTGATTACATGTACAATATAGATGAGACCAAAATAAATATATCAATTTTAGGAATTAGGATTCTACCACCTTTCGGTCATCACGTGAACTACATTACTTATGAAACCGGCCATGGTTCATCATTGAAATTATGACAGATAATCCAAGGCATTCAAGCACCCAGCCTAGGGCCAAAACTAAACATTTTACACCACCCCTATATTTATTCCATTCATTCTTGCAGCTGCTTTGGTCACATGAGTTACTGTACAACACACTGGCTTTCACACCTACCTGTAGCACAGCATTTATAAGCAGGAGATCATCAGTGGGCTTCCATCGACCCAAATCTTTCGTGATATGTAGTGGCTGTTTACTTTTCTTCACTCTCTTGGCAAGAGGAGTGGGGTTCATCATCATCATGAGGGGCTGCGACAAGGACGTACCCGTTTTTGTCAACTGTTGAAAACAGAATATGAAATATAGAATGTACCGAAGAATATATAGATTAGAACAGGATAGTAAAGCACTAAATTCTACTTGCTTTTGAGTATCTACTTCAGTCGAAAGTATACCTTCTTTTTCTCGCTGGAAGAAGGTTCACTTCCTGGACAGCGGATGGGCTCCATGACAGGAGGACCTTTGACTCTGGTGGAGGACTTGACAAGGCTGCTCTCCACTAACTCATCATCAAATTTCTTTCTCTTTATCGACCTGAGGCAGAATTGAACTCAAAGTCAGACCTCACTGAAATACCCAAGGTACCCAAAATGTATCCAAGAAGAAGAAAACATGGAATCATCCTACCTGGACGAACTTCTGCGTTTGGGCACCACTAGTCCAAAAGCTTGTGTTGCTGTTCTCTTCACATCTTTAACTCCTAAAGACTCTTCATCCTCAGACCGACTTTGAACACCAGCTGCTATTTGTGCACCGACACCAGGGTCACCGGCCTGCATCTGCCCATCAACAAAATGAGACGGATAAGTTAGAAATGATTGTTTTAGTATTTTTTTAAACATACCGTCAGTCAGTGCATTTTTTTTTATCTAGGAAGAGCAGAAGAGTAGCGGCTGCATGCGTGATTAAATAACAGGACACTTCATTGTTGGACATAGAAAAGCCAGCATACAATTTGGACTGAATTAAAAAAACATACTGTAGTGCAATATCAATGTAAAGGTCCCAGAAATAAGCATAACGTGGGACGTTTTTGAATTTTAGAGGAAGAGAAAGGTGGTAAACATCGCAGCGTAAAACATCCCCAGGTTTCGCTTATAATGAAACACAGAACATACAACATTTTTCATCTATTCTACTAATATTACATCCCAAAAACACGGAAATAAAAGTGACCACTAACTGCTCTGTACGATCTGCAAAGCAGTCGAACAAACGTAAACATTCACCCTGCTGTAGCTGCAGCACGGGGCCGAAAACAAACCCTAGAAATTGCCTCGGACAGACGAAGAAATAACGTTCATTAATGAATACAACCAGCATAAAAACACTGATTTGACATTACAAATTAGAAAAAAAATGCATACAAATATGCATAATAAATGAAACAAAGCCTAAGAGAGTTGACAGCCCTCTCTGTTTACACTTAGCATTAGCAACGAGGCCTGAACTGCTACCTATCACACTTTCTACATTAATAACAGTTAAGGAAGGCCTGAAAAACACACAGGCGTTGCTATAATGTGTACTGCACCTCCCATTCCACTAGAGTCTCGCTATATTAACTGCAGATTGGCAACATTTATCTTTAAACCACTGGCGTAAGTAAGCTAGCAAAACCACCTTTAGCAAAAACGACTCACTTTTTCTCATTAAGTCTCTCGATGGTGTTATTTGGTTGTCAGAGACGAATCTGTACTGTCTTGAACTGGCCCTTGATTACACACAATATCGCTTCTTCGACTTGTTTTTGACAGTCCTTCAAAACCCCATTTCTAAACGACACGAACAATGCTAGCATTAGCTCCGCAGCTCCATGCTCGCTCGCCTGGGAAAATCATAGCGATGTCACGCAGCTGTGGCGCAACATCGCCATCTTTAGGTTAGGAGTGAATTTGCATGTCCTCTTATACATCCGTCCCCTGAAGTCTACGTCTAATAAATCCACTGCCTTTCCTCCCAAGTGCACCACGGTTGACAGGGAAATGTAATTCCAATGCTGTGTGTGACACTGAAAAACTGATCATCTTAAATCTTCATTTCGTCCTTCAGTCTCAATTGAGCCATTTGTCATTGGAGGTCTCGCACAAGGCTGTAGAAGAGTGCGCATGAAGCCACTGGGGCCCTTTGTGGAAAGGTTTGCACATCCCTGACTTCTTCTAAAGTAAATCACAAGGCCCGATATCACTTGTGTCAGAACATAATGCATGAAATCAAATGGTGGTGTAATAAAATACAAATTAAGCCAGGACCCAAACTGTCTCAACATCACATTAATACTGTATACACGACATTATTCATATAATTAAAGGCACATTCTATTGGCTAAGCGCCATTGTTTAAACACTTTTGTATAGGTATAATCTTTTATGAGCAGTCAGCGGTGCTGGTTTCACTTCCCAAAGTTTAACAGGAGCCAAGTCAGGACATGCTGTACACAGTGCGCTGACTAATAAACTCCTCCGCTACAGATCATTGAAGTTTACTTTACTATAATAGTGGCTGTGGCTGTGATCGTATTAAACTGTTTCGGAGCGAGCAGCATTACCTCTATTCTATATTAAAAGTAGAGTCTGAACCCATGCCAAAGATAGAGTAGACTGGAAGGCGCCTATGTATATGCTGGGGATTATTTTGCCTCATTACCTGCGAGGATAAAGACAACTGAAGTGACGTCACACTTTCAGCACTTGCCCTGCATCTTGGTTTGGTTAAAGGCACAATAATGAGTAGAAGGTGTTCCCCAGAGTTGGTAGTGCTAGGAGATATTGTGCATGCACCTTACTGCTATGGTCAGCATTGAAGTCAAGGCGAGTATCAAGATGTGACATTCTAAAAGGCATAAACAAGGCATAGTTGTGAAAGACGTGTATTTCAATCGCAGATCAAACATATAACTACAACACTCCTACTTCAATGTGATATGAGGGATCGAAAAGTAGAAGAGAGCAGAATGTATCTTAAATCTGCTCCATTCTTCTCCCTTTTTCTCCTCTGTATGAAGTCCACCTTGAAGTAAGCTAAAGTAAAGCTTGTTAGATAAAGTAGAAGCATATATTGAATTACAGTGGTGCCTCGGTTTTCGAGACAAGTCTGGGACAGAGCGTGACTTGGTTTATGACTTTGTCACAGCCAAACTGCACAGAAGCGCACATTCAGAGCTGGACACGCACCGGGCACCTCTTCACTTCTGGAGAGACGTCACTCACTCGGCAACCCCTCCCACATGCAGCGGCCACACACATAGAGGAACAGCGCACCTGCAGCAGACGCTCTACATTCACTCCTACAAAAGACTATTTTAAGGCTTGGAACGCATATATATTATATACTCATTGTAATGGGAAAAATCGATTCAGATTCCGAACAAATCGCTTCTCAAACAGCCGTCTGGAATGGATTGTGGTCGAGAACCGAGGTGCCACTGTACTTTAAAAGTATGAGTGAAGAGAAAGAAATAAAGACAAGAAGTGATATCAAACTGGAGCTATGACGTTCCCACAGACCATCACGTGTAAAAGAAACTATTGCTGCTACTATTCCTCGTTTACTTCACAACAATCAGCTTAAGCAGCTACTGGTTGATCTACGGTGGCCTGCAGTGGACAAAAATAAGTCACATAAGACATGTAATAAGCCTGTATCACAGAAGCCTATTCTAAAGTTATATAATCATGGCACTCCCCACTTCTCAAAACAGGCGGAGGCCCTTGTTGGTACATTTCCTCAGCAGGGAAGCTTGCATCTGCCTTCACTTCCAGGAATTTCTTTCTTATTGTCTCTGTTCTCTGTGTTTACAGACATTTTTTCTGGGTAATTGTGGTCGAATGCTGATCCTTCTATTTTCGCTCTTATCATTGTCTTGTTCGAAACACAGGCTTCAAATTTTTATTCACAGGTATTAAATTAGAATACACAGAGAATTACAACATACGTGAAGACAAAGGCAACGGTCAAACATAAAAATGATAGCGTACGGTGTCACAGATGCATCTCAAAAACCTTGATAGACAAAGTGCAGGAAAGATTCAAAGCTGCCATTTTGTGAAGATTTAAAAACACCTATGTAAGTCTTCTTCAGTATTTCAGTGAGCCAGCTGGACATTTCAAAAGAGAATGATTCAGAAACATTTTCAAGACCCAAACAAAAGCCCAGTTGCCGTGTAAAATCCAGCACATTCCTGTACTCTGCTGTTACGAGACTTTACTTCAACAAATGAAGGTTAAACAGAATGCCAACAATCAGTCCACTTGAACCTAAAACCTTCAGTTAATAGAGAGTTACTGCTCCGGTTTATACCAGCACAATCAAGCACTGTAAAGGCACAATCGTCCAATTCCTTCGACTCTCAAATACAATGGCGAAACAACATCAAAAACTAACATCAGTGACAAAAATACACTTGGAGGAATATATTAAGGAGTCTTCTGGCGTGCTCCTCATTGTGCAAATAAGCAATAAAGGGGCAGAGGGGTAGGACTTTAGGGCTCGGTCCTCGGTCCTGTTCGGGCAATTGCAGCGCCTATAAACTATACACAAAAGGCCTTTGGTCCCCTGTGAGTTGAGATATATCTGCTCGGTCATGATCCAGCAAGTGTCACAGTTCCTTTGTGAATGGCTGCTCCTGTCCGGGTCCACAGAGGGGCTCACGTTCATTTCACCAGAACTGAACGGGCGGGTCATCGTTCAACAAACTGCAGGTTAATGACATTTGCAGGAACTAGAACCATCCGTGTCATGGGTTTCACAGTCGCTCCTTCTGGGTCTGGCCTGACGTCAAACTCCATTAGAATCTAAAAAAAGCAAAAAATGGGACAGGGTTAGTTTTAAAAGACTTCCTGACATCTACTTTCATTAGAACAGAGAGCCTTATTTCCTATCGAGGCGAAACCCTTGTTTGAAAAAATGGGTTAGGTCACATATTAACTATTACTTGTTTGTTTACAGTTAATACTTGATAATTACGGTGTAATTTAGAGCAAACGTAAGTAAACCCAGCAAAGTTACCCAGATATTCATTCATTTATTTATTCATATATATATATATATATATATTCTGACATTCCCGAACGCACCATCCGAGACAGGTAGGTCAGCGCTTCACCTGAGAGAGCGAAAGATGAAAAGCTGCGGAAGCTAAAGAAACCTATTCCTTGTTTATTTCAGCCTGACCAGTTCAGGCAGGTAGCGCTAGCGGCTTGACCTACGGGTGTTGAACAGAGCTCACCCTGGCAAGAGCGAGGTAGAGCTCCAGCTCTGCGATGCGACGGCCTATGCAGCTGCGCTTCCCCACACCAAAGGGAAGAGAGGCGTAGGGGTGATGCGTCTGGTCCTTATTTAGCCAGCGCTGGGGCTGGAACCGGTCTGGGTTTGGAAACACAGCTGGATCTCGTGATGTTGCAAATTGGCAAAGAGTAATCAGAGTCTGGGGGAAAGATTTGACAGTCAGATCACTGTTTTATAATGAAGTGTAAAATAAAGCTCACACGGCAGCAGGAGTTACTTCACCCTCCCCTGTGACTCACGTTTTTAGGGATGAGGTAGCCTCCAACCTGGATGTCTCTTTCACTATTGACTCTTCCATTGGCAGGAATGACTGGATACAATCTGGAAAATGACCATTTTAATGCCTCAATGATCCAGAAAGGAAGCAGGGAATACATGAAACTGTACCTCAGCACTTCTTTGACGGTGGCCTTGAGCAGAGGCATTCGTGCTACGTCTGCGGCAGCTGGCACACGTCGAGACTCCAGGACATTTAAAACTTCCTCTCGGATGGAAGCCTGCAGCTCGGGGTGACGGGAGAGTTCATACAGCGACCAAGTCATGGTGCTGGAGATCTGACAGCAGGAAACACAACATTCATTTACAGGCATAAGTCAAGTCCAACAACAGCAACATGTGGAAGCATTCAGCTCACAGTGTCAACTCCAGCCAGCAGCAGCTCGGTGACGTTGCTGTAGACCGTCTTCATTGGCAGCTCAGTCTGGGACAGAAAGTAGGTGAGATAGCGGCCCTCCACTTTCTCCCCACGATTGATTCTCTCCGCCTCTGCAGTCAGACGTTGATCAATATGTCCCTTAGCTGGAGGTGCAGAGAAGACGGAATCAATAGAGTGGAGAGCCAGCAGAAGCTCACTCACTGATGGTTTGAAACAGGCCACTCAGCCAAAGGTCTTCTGAGGTGATACGTTTACCCTACCGGCAACTGCACTAACCAGTCACTAAACGCCAGAGATGAAGATTGTTTAAACGGCAATTTACCCCTTTTTATGAACTGACCACAGGGGGGGCCAAACTCACTCACAGCAGGGGCTGAAAGATAAACTATGAAATAAACCCCTTTCATGGGAAATGTGTGACATATAGAGTGTGGCTCCTGGCTCACATGCTGCACTTTACCCTCATTTATTTGGACCTCAAAACTGAAATTTATTTTGTACAGACTTTCATTTATTACTAATTTAATAGTAACGCATTAGCTATTATTTTTAGCTTCTAGCAAAATGTTACAACAAACTCACAATTCAAGAGATTCATATTGAGATTAAAATGCATAAAAACTGCAATAAAATGTCATCAAATAACAATGTATGTAATGCATAAGTATGATTTTTGTTTTAGTTTTATAATAATCTAGTAAAGCTTAAATTCAAGAGTTTTTTTTCTTCTGTCTGTCTTTTGGCATGACAACCTCCCACTATCATCACACTTGAGAATACTGTATAAGTGGCCCCTTAGAACGTTTAATGGCACTTAAAATTCTCATAGGATTCAATGTTGAGTCAACTATGTGCATTTAAAGGTTTTGCAGGGGTCTAAAATTCAACATACCAGACGTTGAAGCCTTGGCTTGGCTGGGCCACAGACCAGAGTTGTTTTGCAGTTGTTTTTAAACCAACTGAAGTGTTAAATGCAGTTGAAGAACAGGAGGCTTATTGGTCTTCTGACACCACATCTTACAGGATCATAATCTGCACCTTCAGTTCAGGGATTAAACTCACTTTTTTCATCGGTTTTCTGACATCTCGCTTTGGATAAAAAGGCTGGGGCCACACCCATACTATAATTGGACAACTAGTGGCGGGCCGTCGAACTGCATCCTGAAGCCAACAAATGGCCCACGGGCCGCGAGTATGAGATCCATGGATTAGCCCATAAAAGTGTATGTTGCTTGTAACAGCTGGGTTAACCTCGTGTTTGCTCACACTCACCAGCACGGTCACACATCTTTCCGGACTGGGTCTTCAATTAATTTGGATACAGACAAAAATAATGAATTGACATATATGGTAAACAGTTTATTCTCATATAAGCTGTGTTTTTGTAGTTTTCAGTGCAATAATTCCAGGTTCTCCGCATGACACAATGTGATGCTATAACCAAAACATCCATGATGGAGACGAAATGAGATTGTGCTGATGGATGGAAAATAATTAAAAAAACTACAGGAGCGTAGCTGAAGAGAAAAGTGTCAGTGGAGCACTCCACGCTACGTGAGCAGATCCAACTTAAATATGATCATTCTGATGTCAAATACTTAAATGTGATTCATTTAAATACTTTTAATCGAGTCCCAGCCCAAATTTAAACATCCCACCAGGATGTTTGTGAAGATGGATGTAAAGAGAGAAGAAGATCATTCAGGATTCGCAGAGGAGGATCCACCTACCGAAGTTAAATATGCAGTCCCAGCTCTTGCAGAAGCGGTCCCAGGGTCTAGGGAAGAGCTGGTGGAGCCATCGCGGCATCACCATGGTTGGAAGCGTCATGCAAAACATGTTGTTGATAGAACTGATGAAATGCTTGGTTTCTTTGGGAACAACCGGATCCAGACACCCAATTCTGGACTCAAAGAGCACCGAAGAAATACCTGAGGAGGAGACAGGCGTCTGTGTTGGGTAGGGCACGAAATTTAAACAGGAAATTGACTCAAGCTGATAAAAGCAGTAGTACACTCATAGTACCTGGGGATTAAATGGTGATGTGATACATTGAGTTATTATAAGAGGTGTTACTTGAGGTCAGGATGAGAGGGGATGAGAGGGGAAATGTCATGTATGGGAGGGAGACTTGTGTATGACTAGAGGGCAGTGGTCAAGTTTACTGTAACTGATGTACAGGTGACTGTAGTGTTTCTCACGATGGTGCAAATAATAACTTTCACTTCAGCCTCAAAAAATGTTAAATAAATATTGCAGATTAACTCATAATTGTTGACAATTTAAGACAGATTTCCATGTGGAAAACTTGGTGAGACCCGGGAGTTCCAGGTTCAAATGGAGCACATTTTGAAAGGCAGATCTCTGCAGGTGGGGAGGAGGAGGAGAGAGGGGAGGAAAAGTAGCAACCTGTTTAAGGTCCAAAGGGACACATAAAGCCATTTTCTTGTCTGCTTGCTTAAGACTATGGTGGATGGCTTTGGATAGAGCAAGAGAAATGGTCGAGTTTCATTGATGAAGGTAAATCAAAATGACGTTGTAGGTGTGATGATGTGGTGTCTGGACGAGTGAGTCATTTGTGGAGTTTCATTCATGGAAAGTAGAGTTGTAAAAATCCGTCTGGTGGACAGGAGAACCTGATTCTGATTACCCAACCCGAGTCAGAGCAGCACAGTGATACACGACACCCCACAAGCCCACAGCGCCTGAATTCACTGAAACTCACCCTCAAGACCAAAGTAATAGAATTCGCTGGCGATGTCCGTGATGAGGCCTTGAGGTTGTCTGCGGAGGCGAAGCTTGCTTATGAGGTCACTGACCACGGCATTTAAGGTATGATCGTAGGCTTCCACTGCCTTGGGCCGCAGCATGTGCTTCCCCAAGAGACTTCTCACAGCCTGCCACTCCTCTCCCTCACTGTACACACAAATCAAACACACATGTGAGGACATCTGTGCACACGTCTGACTGAATACATGCTCCGTATCCAGGACAACCACGGAGCTAGTCAAAATTCATCTGGATTTTTTTAAGTTGCATCAAGTTCTGAAGAATGCTTCCTTCAATAAGAAGGCGGGACACGTACGACGTCAGGAGTCCATAGTGCTGCCCTCTGAGCTGCCGGTAGTCCTTCCAGGAGGAGAATTCAGAGCGCATGGGGTGAAGACCTTCCTGCCTCATGACCTGCTCGATGAGAGCCGGATCCGCCACATGAACTGTCAGGATGGGACCAAACCGCGCCTTCCACATGGGGCCGTACTTCTGCAAGCCATTCACCTGAAGCAGGAGAAATACATCTCAACATGAGGCTGGATGCAAGTTAGCACGGGATGATCTAAGCCATAAATTGATGGGCATTTCTGAGACAATATTTTTGTGAGAGGAAAAAAAAAAATTCTCAGTGGCAAGGTTCCCATCCTTGACTTAAATGCATGTCAGTTCCACAATTACTTGCTCATAAATAATTTTCGTCTTTTTAAACATATATTGATTCACAATACAATCTTTCTTTTTCCTAATTTAATAGAATAAAGTGACAATGATAGAGAAAGAAATAAAAGATGCATGCATAGCAAGCCCCTGAATGAAGACATTGACATTGTACATACATTCAACATCTACAACTTCAATTCCATGAATATTTAACATGACAATATGGTCGATTTATTTGATATGTTCGGCTCCTATAAATGTTTTCTTTAAAAAAAAACAAAACAGGAACGTTCTGCGCATGTTCAGTGGTTCAGGCTTTCACGACTGAAGAGTCTAAGCGTAGAATGATAGTTGAAAAGCGCGACACCGTGAGAGACAGTGATGATGCGTGAAAAAGTTGATCTCTGCTGTAAAGAGGAGAGTTCGCTGGACGTCCTACCTGTAGCTGATGCAGCTTGGTCATCCCTCCTCTGGCGAACAAGTCCCAGGCGAAGCTGGCGATTGACGGTCCGGGCATTTGGTCCAGGGTCCTGAGCACGGTCCCCTCCGGACCCCTCGCTGCGCTCTCGGCCCACTTCTCCATCCACTTGAGCAGGGGGGAGGCGGTTCTGCCGGACACTCGGAGAGCTTGCTGCAGCATCTTTCTCACTGAGCTCATGGAGCGATGCCGACACCCGCTGCCATCCTGCTCTATTTATAACACCAGACCTGCGGTTCGAACCCTCCGAGATAAAGCCCTGGAACCCTGCCATTCTGGGCCGATGACGGGTGCTGGGTCCCGCCCCCTCGTGAGCTCGGATGGACGGAAAGGTGTGTCCAATCAGAGAGCAGAATGCGGACCATCCCCGAGTGGCAACACGTGGAGCTGCAGGATAAATAACACTTGCCTCCCGCGGTCTGGTCCGGCCTTATCCAAGCACTTTGCCCTCTGGACCCACTTATTCGGGGCCGATCACGCACTTGGGGATGTGTCTTGAGCTTAAAGTGGACCACTTGCCCTCAAGGCCAATGTTGTCGTGGATCCTCCATGTCAAAGTGGGGAAATCGGTTCTGCTGATAACAGGGTCCGAAAAACACTGAAACAAAATCATTGCTCCATGATAGCAACTAAAGGCGTCACTTGCGACACTTATTACATGGTTTAACTGACCTACAACTTTCTTTTTTTTTACTTCTGTAAATTTCATGGATCCCTCTTTATTGACACCTTTTGTCCACTTCAGGCCACCATAGCTCAAGCTAATTGTTCTACCCGTTTGAGCTGATCCGGATATAAATGAGGGTTATGTTTCTTTTACATAACTTTGATGTGCTTTTTATCATTTCTTTCTTGCTCAGCTGAAGTGCTGACCTACTATCTCAGATGCCTCTGGATGCGTTCAGGAGAGTCGGAATTTTCTTTACTACTTAAAATAACTGTGGATTCGATAACTTACAGGTTTGTGTTTGATCAGATAGCAAGACAAACTCTCATGCTTAAACTGTCTCTTAAATGCGGTCAATGAAAACAAGCAGACTTCACATGTCCGGAATGAGTTCAGTATGAATCAGAGTCAGAATCAGAATAGGATTTATTGCCATGGTCAGTGGGGGTTCCACCAACTAGGAAAGTGCTCCGAAATAAAGTGCTGTTAATTTAAATAAAATAAAATAACAAAGGCTGATCACAAATTCAACAGTCTGACGGCTGAGGGGAAGAAGCTGTTCCTGTGATGGGAGGTTCTGGTCTGGATGGACCGTAGCCTCCTGCCAGAGGGAAGAGGAACAAACAGTCCATGTCCAGGATGAGAAGGGTCGGCTCTGATCCCACCTGCATGTCTCTGGATCCTGGAGACATACAGGTCCAGAAGAGGTGGCAGGCTGCAGTGAACGCTCCGTTGTGCAGTTAATATTGTAGCGCAGAGAGAGACTTGTCCAGAAAGAAAAGCAGAGTCACAGTCACATGCATGCCTTCATCCTAACTGGATCCATTCATCCCTTTCAGACAATCCTCAGAGTGTGGTTTGAACTTCAAGATGCACACAAGCATGAGGTATGACTGTCTCATTGCTGCTTTGGAATGCAGAAAAAGATACCACATTCTCATGTTTGGATTATGATTTTGTCGAGTCAACAATTTTAAATACAACAGTTGAAATATACTTGAGATGTTTCTACAGGCTTAAGCACCATGTGAGGGGAAAGCAAGACGTGGTGACCCCAAAAGAAGAATAAGTGAAGGCGATCACCTGACTAAGAATGAAATCAAGACAAAGCGAATGAATGCATTTGGCCATTCAGTCCGCTGATCTTCACTTTGGTTGGTCAGTTTACTAGGTATCCAGAAAATCATGACCTGATTTGAGGTGGAAGTTGTCCAAAGCACCATGTGTGCGGACTGTTAAGTAACGTTTGCTTCCATCCTCTGTGTGCTGGGAGCTGAAATCTCAGGTCACCCGCTTTCACTGGGACACAGAAGATTGACTGGTAATGGCAGCTTTGCAGTAATGAGCTCCGAATGGAAGGAGCGGTTTTTTCTTCTCTTTTCCATGATTTAATACGCCACGAGTGAAGCGCTCCTGCTGCCGTTTATGATGTTTGCATAGGTGGATGGGTAATGTAAGACTAATAGCCACCCTTCAAGCTTATATGGGCTGTATATTATGTCGAATTATAAGCTATGATGACAAAGTTCCAGCCAAATGTTCAAATCCCATAGGCGAATGCACGAATATATGAGGCCTGAAGGTGTGAGAAAAATAAATGTGGGTTTGAAACTGAGCCCAGAAGCCCAGTGAGGCCTGTGCCAAACATTACATACTGGCTTCAGTGCTGCTGTGCTGATTTGAAGTGCACCAGCTGAGCGCTGGGAGCAGAGCCAGTCCAGTTCGCAGATGGACAGTCCTGCGAGCGTGATGAGAGCATGACAAAATAAAGTCGGACACCATCAGAAACTTTTCAAAAAATTCCTTTAATGTTGCGAAGGGCTTTCAATACACTCATGAAAGCGTATTAGAGCTTCTGGTCTGTTAATGTCTGGTATTCTTCTGTGGATCTTTTGGTCTGCAGTGTTGATATTATGATGAAGCACAGGGTTCAGTTTTGCTGATATTCGGGAGAATAGAATTGTGGTTCACTTGTAGGGCTTCTGGTCGCAGCTGCTAATGTGCCAAGCTCTGCTCAGAGCTAACTAAAGATGGTGTATAAAACAGCCAATAATGGAGCCTCTAAAATCAATAATTTAGTGCGATTAATTGAGATTAAAAATTGAAATATATTGATAGCCCCACGTTGAACAGTGGGGTAACTTTGCTACAGCAGTGTCACTTGAGGTCCAGAAACCTGCTGTGACCTCAGTGTCTTGGGTTCCAATCCAGTCCTGTGAACTTATTGAATTAAAAAAAAAAATTTTTGCAGATAGGCAACGCCAAACTTGTAAATGTAAATGAATAACTAGTTGAAATAACTTGTCGCTGTGTATTTAAAGTCATGTGAAATCCGCTCCTTGGTAGGCACTGTCTCGCTGCAAAGCTTGTTTCAAAGTGTTTCAAAACACAGTTAGTCAGGAAAGCACTGAAGGAATGGACATGTTTCATGATATGCCATATATGTGAAATGTGTTCATGCGGCGGGTGACAGTTTGGCCAAGATAAGAGGACTGATCCTCAATAGTCAATCAGGGGTACTGGCAGTGAAGGCATCACTCATCCATGTCGACACACACACTGGCAGGTCTGTGTTCATTTAGGAACCAAGAAAAGGTCTGACTGTCAGTTCCTCACCAGCGCAGGCATCAAACTGAATCATAGAGAATAAAACTACCAAATTTAAACCTCTGGCCTCGTAACTCCCATCATGAGAAACTTGCTATGAGTGGCTGCGGTTGCTTTTGACCATCGGAAATGACATTATAAAATGATGTCACGGGCCTCGTGTTTCTATATTTTTGTCTAAATGAGTGCACAGAAAGCAGCATTGCAGCATTCAGAACGCAACAGTTTTGATCACATGCTTCAATGTGGTTGTATCAGAGGATAGTACGCCACCCGGGGCAGAGTTTCCTGATTTATATGACTGATATATCATTTTATTATATTGGTTTTCTTTTGATCAATGAGGACAGAAATGGCCTGCAGCAGGTGCAACATGTCATCACCTGACAGCGTTACATTATGTTTCACAACATCACCAATGAAATCAATGGAAACACTTGACCACGGCTTCACGTGTGAGGATGAACTAGTCACGTGGCACAATTATTGCATTCATTTTTAAACATTTCAATGAAAAACGGGGTCACTGTTGAGATGTGAGGGTGCGAGTGAGGCACAGGGCGAAGATCAAATCTGACCCTTTCTGAAAATGTCTATAGACGAGACACAGTTCCGCGGGACTCCAGGGAAGAAGACGCTGAGTTATCTGACTCCAAGATAAACACTGACCTCTGAAATTTACATGAACACATAAACAGCTTTTTAACAAGGTCACCCATGAAGAGTCTGTGCTTGCAACAGACAATTCAAATACAGCTATTGACGGGATTACGCAAGTACTTTTCCATGGAGCAGGAGTTTGTAAAATTAAGTGTTTAAATTCTACTGTTCTACACCACAATATTCGGGCTCATTGTCACCTTTTCACCTCGCTCGCTGAAGCTGGAGGCCACACAGGAAGATGAGCCCCTCAAATCAGAAGTGTTCGAGAAAGGAAGATTAATATTGATTTTGAAAACCAAAGCAATAAGAAATCAGGTGAAAGGAAACTCTCTTTGTCATGTGGTGTGTGGTGAACTGATGTGGCTCAGTTGCAGATCATGCAGGGGGATCGCTGGAGAGGTATTTTCCCTCACCGTGCGGGCACCGAGCCAAAAGGGAGGGCTGCTATACTGCAGACTAGTATGCTAAAGTTCATGGTTGCAGACTGTCTGTCTGACTGGACTCAGCACTCAGGTCCTTTGTACACACGCACACACACACGCACGGGCATGTGTGTACGGTGGTTGTCTTTCCTCTGTGTCAGCAGGCTGGTGATGATGTGAATTCACACCAGTAACTTCTCATTCAACAGAGATATTGTTTGGAAACATCTACATGATTATATAAGAACAGTCCATCCATGTGGATAGTCCTTAGATGCCACATTTCATAAGAAGTCAAGCCAGAAGTCAAGCAGGGAAGGCCACTTCAAGTTCAGCAGGAAGCAACGGTTGCTTGCTTTGGTTTCATTTTTGAATGCATCTCTACTGTCTGCACTTAAAGCATCTTAAAAAGCATTTTACTCCCGGACTACAGAGCGCACCAGAATATTAGCCCCATCCACTACATTTAAGAAGGAAAATAGATTGTTCATACATAAGATGTGTCGCGGATGCAGAGGTTCCCGTCGGCACCGTAGAAAGGTCAGTGGTGCATCTGGCTTAAAAATGCATGAGTATCACTTTGAAAATGGGGTCCAGCATGGAGACTGACTGATGAAACAAACTGGGCAATGTTCTGAACTTGAACCATGAACTCATCACATCTTTTTTTGACATTAAAGCACTTTTTCACCAGTGTGTCAGACGTTCCAACACCACAGCTGGTCTCAGCTGCTGCTTCTCGTCTGTGGTCCTCCAGGAGATTGGCTCTGTTGGCACATTTAAGCTCTTTAAGGTCAATAAAAGGCCTGTGGTTGAATTGGCTTGATGTGACGAGGCTCAATATTTTGCCAGCATGACGCTCTTTAGTCTGTAAAAATCCATATATTAACCGCATCGTATAAGCTGCAGGGTTCAAACCGCAAGAAAAAATGAAAAAGATGTTAAACATGACTTCATTCTGCCGGCCAGTCTGTGACATCACTCTGCGGAGCAAAAGCAGCGTTAAAGTACAGGACAAGCCACTGAAAAAAGTTCTTTAGAAAAGGCTGACACAGGCTCCTAGCCCTCACAGGTAAAAAGACGCTTGCTCACAATAAAGTCTGCTCAGAGCGTCACCAATCCCATGATCCTTTTCGCGACATCACAAAGCGAACGGTGGGGTAATGTATCGCACATCTTATTTTTACAGCTAAATGACTGAAATGGATGGACATGGATCTTTCTGTCTTAGATAAGGTGACATTTCATCTTGCTAAATCTCAAAGCACAGGATGCCGTACGTGGTCCTCTTTAAGGTGCAGTGAGGAGTATCTGCTGAATAGAAACACATCTGGGCACCACATGCAGGAAGGAGCGATGTACGTCCTCCGCGGTGGGAGCGAATACCGCTGACAGGCAGCCACGGTCTCTTTGTTCCTCCACCATGTGTTGATACACTCACTGTCTCAGATGGATGACTAAACTGAAGTGCAGCGATGATTCTCTGCCCGGTTGTTCACTGAAATGTGTAATAAGATGGCAAGGAAACAAACAGTTGTGACTCAGCCGTTTGTTCATTCACCCGGCAGTAATGCGGTCAGCTCAGTGGATGTGTTGTTTAAAATATGCCACCGCGAGAACACGTTGAGCCGTTGCACGTCAATAATCTTATAAAAGCCAGATTAGCATTTCCTTCAACGTTCTGTTAATCAGATCCACTTGTTTTCTATCCCCCCCCGGCTCACTTTTTTTCTTCTGCTGACAGAGCTGAGGACGGACTTCTCTGACTGACTGTGTCCCAACACTGCTATCACCTTCCTGTCCACACACCCGTGCCTTTGTGTGGACGTCCTCCTTCACTTGCTGGTGACTGGACCTCATCTGAATGTTGTTCCTGAAAAGCTGCTGAAGCTCAGCAGAGTGACAACAGATGTATCCATGAGCAGCCAATTTTTTTATATGGGCTGATCTTAAATAACAAAGCTGTTATGATGTCACTGGCAGCAGGTGCGAACAGTTAAGGGGGCTGCAGCTGCTCCGCGCTCCCAATAGTTTTCTCACGCATCACTTTAAAAGGCTTGAGATGACGACAGTTCCCTCCACGTAATGCATGGAGCTGGGACGAAAATGGAGTGTTACAGCTAAAGGGTAGGGTTCTCTTTAACAGCAACAAAGCATTAGACTAGTTGGACATGTAAAGAAAAGAGCCATGGGATGCGACCAGAAAATGAGGAAATAAAGCCAATTGTTTTCCCCACAATAGTAGCTGAAGAGAAACTCAGACATAAAGAAAAGATTGATCGGGTTGATAGAATGAAAAGGCCATAAGGCCTACAGAGAAATTACATTTATGTGCTGAACAATGCTGAAAATTGTGGATAAAATAACCAAAATATAGATAGACATGATCAATATAAAGGAATAAATGTGAAAACAACATGAGGAAAAGTGACAGCTATTAAGACAAAAATTGACAAAATGTAAGTTTTACAATAACAATGTGAAGAAACTGACAGAATAGAAGAAGAAATTGAAACCGCGTGTAACAATATATTAAAGGAACAACAGAAAGTAAAAAAATACTGGAACTAAAGGTTGTTGCACTCTGATGGACATGCCAATAAACGGCCGGAAATTGTGAAAAATTCTGACGTGAATATTGACTGGCAGCTATTCTCCTCCAAATGTTCATAATCGTCATTCTACTTTTTACACTTGGCCTCAAAAAGATTCATTTCCCATGAAAAATGTACAAACATTTACATACATACATACATTTACAAAACCAACAATACTGGTATTTCTGGAGTATCGTATGGCTTCTCATTACTAGGCACAAACCCACATATAAGTTGCTTAACTTGACTTCCGCAAGTAGATATATGGCTAGAAGTTGAGGTCTCCACAAGAAGAAACATCTGGAGGCTGGTCTGGCCTTTGCTAGAGATCATCTGAAGCAGGATCCCAGACAGACGAGCCTCCAGATGTTTCTTCCCGAGGAGACCTCCGCTGTGCTTGACCTGTTTGGTGCTAGAGCGTGATACCTTTGTCCCTGCCTGGTGAAGTGATTCAGTCAAGGCCTCGGTTGTTGTCCTGGGGTTGTTATTGACCTCTCGACAGATTGTCCTGGCTACTCTGGGGGGCACCTTGCGCATCCTGCCACGAGGGTTTTAAGAGTGTGGAACTTCTTGTGCCTGTTGATGATGCTCTGTTTAGCCACTCATTTGTGGGTTTGATGCCTAAGATGCGCAGGAATCAACAGTATAATGTTTGTTGAAGAATCTAAAATACAATGCTTTTGTCATTGGGTATGGATATTTTTGAGGCAGAGTGCATGTGTTCTGTTGTAAAGAACCGGGTCTGGGATTTTAGCACAATCAAGCATGATGAATATTTTGGTATGTGACGCGTCAACAACTTTGACATGAAACATGAAACATACATGTCTGATATGCAAGGACCTTAAAAACCAAAAAATGAAGGAAGAGAATCAGGTTTGCAACTTAAGAAATGACAACGAGAAAGAGAATTAAGACGACATCGGTATAAAAAAAAAAATCCCAGAAAAATCAAAAGTATCATTGTTATATCCTTGAAAACGTGGTGACAAGACGAACACAAGTGGAGGTTTTTTCCCCCCCCACTGCAAAGTGCACCCTCCAGCTGACGGAGGAAAACCACAACCTGTTTAAATGAGCAGACCAGGATCACATTTGATCACGGTTTCCTCATAAGGTCTATCACGAGAGAAAGAAACAAGCGGCAATTGAAAGGAAATTCCTGGAAGCACTGGCTTGTATGAAACTTGTATGAGCTCAAGATAGAGGTGAAACTTGCTAAAATCCAAGTGTATGCTCTGCTTCATTCAGAATGCTGAATCCCCTCAGCACTGATCGGTAAAGTGAAACCACTGAGGGAACCAGTTTCAGTCCTCCCATTAGTGAACATGACCCCAATATTGTGGGAGAAGAGAGTGTTCCCTTCTCTTCCCATTGAGGCTCGGAGGTCCTGATCATCATCATTGCCAAACTTCACACTCCGATAGAGAGCGTCCTGTGAGGGCTGCAGACCACCTACTGCGGAGGTTAACAGGACCTAACCATCTGAAAAAAGTACAATCGCGTAATCAGATCCCCGAACTACAAGCCACAAATGCATCCAGTTACAACAAGAGTGAGTCCCACCGCGGGTAAATATAAAGCAGGTAACAAAAGACACTTCAAAGTAAGTCTTCACATCAGACCCTGAGAACACGGCCGACGCCCTTCCACACAACCTACTAAGACTAGGGTGACAGTACTGCCACTGTTTCTCAGAGTACTGTATATGTGTACTTAGAGATGGTTCCCTATGTTCAACATATAGCCTTAGGCGACTTAACATAAGCTGCCTGACCTCCCAAAAAGCACTTGACATTGTCACATTTTTCTAAAAGAGCTTTCCCGATTCACAGTTATTGCCATTCTTAATATTCCCCATAAACCGGGGTTAAATGGGGGCAAATGTAAAGGAGATTAATCTTAAAGTGGTAATCCCTTCATTATAGCGAGTCAACAAAGGTCGCTGACTGTAGTAGGGTCTTGAGGTTAGGGTCATGAATAATCCCAGGAAGGATGTTGAGATGATTTGGTCGAGAAAACGCGTGAAAGTAATTCACTGATAAAGGTTTTTGAGGTGATCACTTTATGTTGGTTTAGATTTTAAGCAGTCCAGCTTCAGGCAAGTTTTGGGGTGAAAGACTAGTGGCCTGTCCTGGGGGGTCCCCCAGCTCTTGCCTCGAGGAGTCATGACATGCCTCCCGCTCCATTAGGGGACGAGGCAGAGTCTTCATGCTCAATAAAAGAGCCAAAACACACCAATTGTGTTTCCCTTCTTTCATAATTTAAGTGGTCATTTTAACTCATATCATGCTTATTTGGGTTCAGGATATCAACCCATCCTCACTCCGATGGAGTTGTACCGGGAAATTCCTAGCTATGCCCCCTCCCGACATGTAGCTTCCCAGTCAGAAGGTGGGCAACTTCTCACCACCCTGAGCTTGCATTCCAAGATGGATGCCTGCAGTGTCAACAGCGAGGAGACCTCCAGTAGTGTTGCGTATATATATTCCATTTCTAGCTATTATTTCTTTCTGTTCCTGACAGGGAGTGTTCCTCGTACAAGGACCACAGTGTGCTGGACAGCATGGGGTGGGAAGACGTTTGGAAGCTCTCTTGCCTGAATGACATTGGATGTCAGTTGCTATACATCTAGAATATATGTATATAAAACTTGTTACATGGCTCTTGGCTACACGGCGGCTTAGTGGCCTAGCACTCTCACCTGTCCAGGGTGTATTCCTGCCTCTCGCCCAATGACTGCTGGGATAGGCTCCAGCACTCTCCACTACCTTGAACAGCACTAAGCGCTGGTTAACTTACGACGTATGTATGTACATGGCTCACCTCCTTACAGACAATGACTGAAACGCACAGCCGTTTGGGGTGTTTTAAAAAGCAATTGACAGGTTTAACATTTAGAACGAAAGCGGCGCCATCCCATGGCTTATCAGACTCCAGTGTGCCGCCCACTGCGTCAGGATATGCCACGGCAGGCAGAACACGTCCTTCATGTTCCCATTTTCATTTTCCTCAACTTTCCCAACATCAATATCTGGGTCTCAATTCCACTTTTAAAAACTCTTTTTAGTAATTTTTTACCCACTTGTATTGTAACGTTTACCTACTGCTACCTGTACAGCACTTTAGTCAACTTTGATGTGTAAAATACCCCTCATAAATAAAAAGCATCAGATTTGACATGCCTTTATTTTTATTTTTCAACCAAGAAGGAATGAGGTACTTTTGTGTAGTTTCAGAATATCGATTCAAAGAATGGGCTGCTTGAAAACAAAAAAGTTTGGTTACCGACTAGCGACTTTGAACAATACGTTTTCTTTCTTGTTGCTCCTTGCAACTCAAAGCACAGCTATTTCAGAAGACACAAGGTCTACATTTGCCCCAAACAGTCTTGACTTATGTGCATCTAAGTGTGAGCTATTGATGCACGTGGTGGAATTGGAAGGTGGTTCTAGTTAAACGCTTGTTTAACTTGTGAACATTTTGTACTGAACTGAGGCTCCTTGGTGCAGGTCTTTCCCAGGGAAGTCCTGAGGGAAGGGGGTTCTATCTTCGCAACACTGCTCGTAAATCTGACGACAAATAAATGCGAATCAGACTGAGATGTGATTAGAGGGGAACCACATGGAGACCAGCTGATGGTTTAAGTTGGCGCCTATTAAGTTTGACACATTATACTGTGCGGCCTTGATAACATGTACACTCCAGTCCAGCTGGAGCAGCATACCTGCAGGGCAGACTGGAGATACTTTCTCCCACGATCAGTCACCAGGATTCATGCAGAGTTGAAGACAACACCGACACACTTTCTTCATGATGGGATCGCAGCTCATACCGAGTAAATCAGCGCTGAATGAGGGTGTTGGCTTGTCGAGGCGGACATCCAGATGAAGCGATGGACCTTAATAAATGGTTAGACGGTATTTTCATGATACACCACCAACAAAGCAGGACAGCTGCCTCAATAAAAGCCAGTGAGAAGAACCAACTTTAACCTGACGTCCAGATGCAAGAAATGCTTTTCACATGAAACACAAGGAAGCACCCGGATCTCTCTACAAGCCGCCTCAAATGCTAGTCATTAGAAGCTTTTTTTCCTCCAGCGAAGCCTCAACAGCGCATTTAATGAAACCATTGTTTGATGACGTGATGGAAGTAAAATGTTCTCACACCATCTGCACATGAATGAAAGTAACAGATCAGCAGCTGACAAAACAATTATGGCCTATTTCATCTTCAACGAACAATGCATGGTGAACCAGCATGCTGACCCTCAGCAAGAGGGCCATGGGTTTGAATCCCACGTGAGGCACTTGTGAGTGAAACCTTTTTGTGTGGAGTCTCTACAGTCTCCCCGACAGATTTCTTTGAGCACTCCGATTTCCTCCCACGGTCACACATGAATAAAAAGATGGAGGTTAACTGATGACTTGAAGACGTGACGCGCTGTTCATCCGTGTGCGTCCCTAAACTTTCCACTGCATTTTAACACTAGATACAAGTATGACATATTGTCTCACCTAAGTTTTGTACTGGTAACTGCTTAGACGTAAATGATTTCTTGGATGCTCATAGATTTAGAGGAAAAATACATTTCTAGTTCTTAGAAAGGTTTACTACCTGATACTAGGCCATTTAACCAATTGTTCATTCCAACATTGAGTTGTTCCCGATATGCGTCGTCGTACAAAAATCATCAGATTCTTAACTTAGAATAAAGTGACGTGCAGTAGATAGCAGATCGCTACTGTTTGACAGGGAATAACTTCATATTCTCATGCAACCCCCTCACTATTTCACAGGATCACACACACTGCCTCACTCTGCCGTGAAGTTGCCCAGATGTAACTTGCTTATTTCCATTTTCATATAAACAATCTAACTCACACACGATAACAATAACACACACATTTCAAATGCTTTTTGTTGAGGAAACATGACTCATATGAGAAATCTGTGGTCCTGAATATCTCACGTGCGCCAAGCCAAGCACAGCTCCAGACAGAGAAGTCAGATCTCAGATCCAGACGGCTGATATGCT
Source organism: Synchiropus splendidus (assembly GCF_027744825.2). Taxonomy (NCBI): domain Eukaryota; kingdom Metazoa; phylum Chordata; class Actinopteri; order Syngnathiformes; family Callionymidae; genus Synchiropus; species Synchiropus splendidus. The sequence continues at coordinate 9,691,934 of NC_071339.1, forward strand.
GACATTTACATCTCTCTTGAAAAACCGCTACCTGACTGGAGTCGGTGAACACGAGCCGTAGCGGGACGATCCAAACTTCTGTCAGACTCTCTTCCCACCCCAGAGTAATCCACCCCGGACTGATCCAATTGTAGATTAATATTTCAACATGGTGCTTGATGAAATTCACGGTTAGATCTCTGGCCCTGATGGAAAAGGCTCCATCATCCTGAGGTCAGCAGTTCTAGTCGGCACCAGGACAAGACAGGCTTTAAAAGTTATGAATGAAATAAAAGTCGAAAGTGGACCGGGAGCCGGTGGTTCGTTCCTTGCCACCCAGGTGAGTTCTGAACCAGCATATCAAATGATGAACAAAACCGACCTCCTCTACAGAAAATTAAAAAAGCTTTCCACACATTAATGGAACACGGTACCGACCTAAACCTATCAATTATTGCCCCGAACCGATGGGGGAAGTGTTAAAAATGTGAAAAAGCAAGCAGAAGAATGAGCACAGCAAATAAATCTCAATCATTTTACTAAAATGTCATTTGTCTGTACAGCCCACGGTAAACAACAATGTATGACACAAGGGTAATTTAAAAAGAGAAAAACACGTTGAAATGAAATGAAAGAACAACAAAATTCCTCATTGACTGAGGTGAGGCTGAACTAGAAAATAATCTGGAGGTAAAAATAGAATTGTCCCAGCATCATGGCCATAGCGGATCCAGACTTTTTATCCTAGTTTAAATCATCAATCCTCCTAAAAACAGCCAGAAAATTCTTTCCACCATTTCTTTTCACTTTCTTGCCTTCTTCGGTGCAAGTGCCCAATCGACTTATGATGATGTCATCAACCTGCAACACAAAATGGATTCATCTACATGTTAATGGAGCGACATCACGTAGGCATAACCATCAATTGGACTGAACTTCAAGGGAGTAGCATTTTCGACCCTTGTCGACCTTGTTGCTGACATAATAGCTATCATGGGCTCATTGAAAATTTGGGAGGAAAAGAAACTTTCCTAGATACTATCTCCGTTTTCTATCATTTAATATAGTTGATTTAACAACACCAACACTGACACAAGCAAGAAGAGAAGAGGGAGGAGAAACCAGAAAGCTGCTCTCAGCCAAATTTACATTTCTGGTTTCCAATCGATCCACTCCACTGGATGATCATGGATTGGCTACAGGAACATGAACTACAGGGCCACGATTGGATTATAGTTGAAGGATGAGATATGGCCATTGAATACGCAATATCCTGTATGTTGCTAGGCTACATGTGTCAAGCAGTGAATGGTTTATTGATGACTTCAGTTATCGATAAACTGATGGCCAGGACACCCTGGCGGCCCTGGGCAGCACCTCGGCAGGCTCATCCACCCTCGCTGCACCACGGAGCGATTTCAGCGCCCCTTTCTGCCCGGTGCTGGCAGGTGTACACTAAAAGCTAAAATCTAGATGGGACTGACTGTCCATTGTTGACTGTTGACCATTTGTTTATTTACTTTTTTATACATGTTTTACATAATTTCTTATCTGTGTGTTATCTATTTACTTATAACATTTTTTAATGTATAACTTATTTTATTTATAACTATTTTATATTAGTAAACATTTATTATTATTCATAACTTTTTATTGATTTACTTTATGTATTTTATGTATATACATAATATTTGACTACATATTACTGGTGTTTGTGTTGCTTGAAAGCGTGATTTCACTTTATGTTTGCTGATGCTTTGTGGACGTGTGTGATGTTTGTTGTGCATCTTTAATGTCTATGGTATGTGTCTTTGGCTGCGTATGTGTCTTTGGCTGCTGTGACATGTTGAATGTCCCCACTGTGGGACTAATGAAGGCCATCTTATTTAATCTAACCTAAATATTTGTAAGTAACTGCAAGTGAATTACTTTATCCTGTATGCTGGGGATATTTAAGTACTTCTTTAAAGGCCCAAATATCTCCACACTATTCTTGTTCAAAGGTTGACGTACCAGCTCGTCGTCCTGCACACGTGCGAAGAGTGGATGTTCTGTGAAGTGCTTGACCATCCACAGGTGAACTTCCTCCACATCAGTGATGGTATAGACCAGACCCTGACAGGAGCAGACAGACACAGGCAGGTCAGTCGCGCCACTGCTCCGTGCCGTTACCAAGTAATGATAAAAGGAAGACTAGGATCAGAACTTTTCATGTGGATGAGGGCTTATCACATCTGAAGCGCCATGCAAATGTAAAAATAACACAAATGGGAGACACAGAGGTCGCTCACCGCTGTCGCTGGAGTTTGCTCAGAAGCTAAACAGATAATGTTACTAGAACGAGGAATTCCCAGAAAACCCAACATTGGCACATATTTCAACATGTCTCGGCTGGAAACATTCTTTTTCTTCTGCAGAGCCAGGATTAGAGCATGTCATCTGGGTGCACATTAATGTGTTCGGGTAAATGAACGGGCGGCCTGTCGTGCCACCGGCTCTGTTGTGGCACTGCGCCAATTCCCAATGTCCTTGTAAAGCCGCACACACACACACCTTGGGAAAAATGCCAATTTTAAGTTCAAATTTAGACACAAGGCCTTTCATTGTTCCTTCGTGAGAGCTCACACCATAAGTGGGCCGCTGCTGACGTGATGGCTGCGACAGGCAGCTGTGGGCAAGTACAGACATCGACCAGATGCATGACGGCCGGCTTGCTCAACCTAGCGTCCCTGAAATCATAGATTAACTCACACGGCCGCAATCGTTGATCATAGTTGACTGGTAGGAAAGAGACTGCAGGTCAAGAGCTTCGGACAAAAGTGAAGCTACACCTTCATAATGATATTCACCTGACTGCTTACACACTGGATGACGTGTTCGAGGGCTTTTTAAAATCCAAACCAAAGAACAGGGCGATGTGAGAAACGATGTGCCTTTTTGGATGCTGGAGAAATCAGTAGTTTTATGTGACTTCTCATGACTGGGAACCGACAGTTTTGAAGTACTAAGCACAAAGATTAAAGGACTGGCTCAACCAAAGAAGACCAAGGGAACCAGGGGCGCAAGGGTAAACAAAAACTTTCAGACTTCAGTTGAAGACTTCAGTATTTCTTGAAGACAGATTCCAGTGATGCTGAGACCACTGACTGCTGCCTCCATGCTCACTGTTATGCATTTGTAGTGTGTCTCGGTGGCTGAGGTGACGCCACTCTTCCATCAGAGTAAACACATGCTCTGTGTGGATAATGACTGATCTGGTTTGGAGTATGTATGTTAGATTTATCACACCATGGGTAGCTGCAAATTGAGGTCCGGTGACATGGGGAGATGGTGACACAGTGAACTGCTGCTATTGAGAAGTGTCCTGGTTTTATCGACAACACAAACAATACTGATAACTCTTGTCATGCACCTCTCTCAGCTCTGCCACCCACACACATGAACACAACTCATCCAGTGGACATGCACTCAAACGGTTTCCAAAAAGCTGGTTTACAGTAGCCTTTCAATGCCCATAGTGCACCAACTACCACGCAATGTTGCAATCCTTGTGTGAACTGGGCTCAGTCACTGTAAGAGAGCGTCTTGAGTGGGGTTAACCTGTTATTACATTGACGTTACAATCATCTGAAATGTTACTTTGATGCGAAGCTACAATATCAGTACGTGACATGTGATCTAGGGGCCTTAAAAGTGAATTTTGCATCACCTCTTTGATGCATGTTCTAAACAAACTACCTACCAAGGTAGAACCCAAGATTCCGTACGTACCCCAATTCTCAGCGTGTATGCATATTCCGCCAGAAGTGTGGAACTAATGATCCTCCACTTGTGTTTGGTCTTCTTAAAATGTGGGTCTGGAAAGAGGAAGAACATCTTACTGAGCTGAAAGACAGAAGGGAAAAAAAACAGTTAGCGAAACACTCAATATCTCTCAGCCGCACAATGTTCGGACCATGGAACATTTTCTATTTTTACCCACTGATAGCATCAAAATAAATGAACATCACCACCCAAAAGAGCTTCACATAATAATTTGTGTTTGGGGCTGAACGTTGCGGTTTTGAAAAAGTGGAATTTCCCTCCCATTTTTCTTTCTTCCATAAAGTTCCCGTGTCTCTGTCTTTGACAGTGGCGGCTCCATTGACACCCGTCTGGCTGATGCATTAAAAACAATCCCAGTGACTTTTTATTAGTTAAAATAAATAACGTCAGGTACAGACTGAACGATGTGGGGATAATAACTGGGGGGTGCTGCAGCCTCGGGGGCTGGTGCACTGATGATGGAAGACGGAAAATCTTAAACACTTTCAATTATTATTTGGGATGGGGGGGAGCAGAACATATTAAAGAGGAAAAAAATACTTGAGGTCGTGAAAATATGCCTACTCAGCATCTGAGGACCGCCATGCGTGGGTTTAAAAAAAAAAAAAATAAAGGCAGGTTTGGCAGCAGTCTAGGTGTGGGTCATTTTATTATGTAATCACGTGCTAACCACACGGACGACAATTTCATCAAAACTCCCAGCTGGATAGAAAACTCAGTGTTTGCTTTAGATTATTAGAAAATACAGTCGTGTTTGTGGGACTGAGCTCGTCTGAACATCAACCTCTTAAGTTCAACTGTGTTGTATCACCCTCCCGTTTCATCCCATAGAACAGAAAGAAAAGAGCTTTCCATCAATCGTGCCTTTCACCTTCACCATGGTGATGAATATAATGGCTAACTGAGAGGGTTCTAGATAATGGCTGTACACTTACAATTAGGTTTCACACTGAACTTTATTCATGCAAAACTGGTTTACTGTTCCCTTCGTGCCCACACGGAGTATCTCTCAATCACCATGTGATCTGGAGAGATCTTGGCTGTGCGCGGTGCTGTGTGGCCCTGCATGCCACCACTGGTGGGACAGGGTGTCAGCTGTCATGGCTCCACGCAGCATGGCACTAGTGGAAATGAGGGGTAGATTTCGGGCTATAACTCTTGAAATCTCGCTGTCCAACTTGACTTTTGACCCTCACATTAAAATCACATTCCAGTCCAAGTCCAGTCCTGTTTCCTCCAGTTGAAAATGATCTCTAAAATCAAACCCAAACCAACCTAATTCACGTCTTCCTATTCTCCCCCCAGAGTACTGTATCCTCACTGGCTCTAAAAGATGGCAGCACATCTCTACACTTGTTCCATGTCCACTTTAGAATCTACTTTAAGATTCCATTGATAACTTTTAAAGCCTGTCTCGACTATATTGTAGAAGTGCTGAGCCCCTATGAGCCAGCCAGGTGGGTCTCTGCTACTTGTCCTAGAGGTGACCCAGCCTTTTCTGTGAGGGCTTCTCCACTCTGGAACAGTCTGCCTGAGGAGATCCCAAACACAACATGCAACACCGCCACCTTTAAATTGCTGCTAAATGTTCACGTTTATAGGCTGGCATTTGTCTAATATCCTAACATTTTCTCAGGTCTAGTCTCTGAAGGTCTAGTTATCTACCTTGGTGAACAAGCAAGTGCAAACATTCGTCACTGTTTTGCCTGGAAAGCACTTTGTAAACAGCGTAACCAGAAAGTGCTATATAAATAAAGCTTTATTATTATACATTTTGAGCCTTTCTCTGCAATCTTGAATCGTGAATGTCTAAAACTACAGGGTTCTGAGGGTAACTCCCATCAGAGGAAATCCAAACAGAATCAAGGTGAGAGCACACCTTGCTGGGTGAATTTGTCGCTCACAAAATGCACTGTTTATGGTGCACAGGATCGGCGTGTAGTGTTGTAGTCAAGACCACACCAACCGAGAGTTAGACGTTACCAAGACTGAGACAAGACTAAGGTATGTGGAGGCTGCGACCGAGACAAGACTAAGAGAGGATATATAAGGGGTCTCAAAATGAGCTGTAGTGGATGCAGGCACACATTGGCTAACCAATCAGGTGTCAGCAGAAACAGCAGCAGTCTGACAATTCAGACACCTTATTGGTGTTTGGGTGTCCTCCTGTTTAGTTGCAACAAAACCCGGCACCCACTGTGGACCGTTTGTGGACCAGTTTTAGATAGATATCAAAGGAGAAATGCAACAAAACTAAACAAACCTTCACGGTGTTCGATCGGTCTTGAATACAGATCCTGAGAGTCCGCGACTGAGACCAGACCGAGTGAAAATGAATTAGAGACCAAGACTCCAAAATAGTGGTCTTGACGCTGATCTTGAATACAACAACACTAGCAGCATGGATACCCTGGCTCACTCGTGATCACATGACCACAGCATCCCAGCTACATCAGTCTTTCAGATGAAGCTAGTTTCAGGAGGACATTGAGGTGCTGTACCAGGAAAAAGAGAACAAGACTGCACCGACTGCAGTTCAACAGTGAAGTGCATCAAGTCGTACATTACGCGAGAGAAAGTCAAATCTGACCTGCAGCTTCAGACTCCTGGATAATGTTAAATACCAGCCACGGTATGTGATGTTTTCAGGCCAATTCCCAGCTCTTAGATCTCTTGGTTATTTTATGTCAATTGGACTAAAGCTTAGCCCGGTTCAAAACTGTTGGTGGCCTCTGGACCTCCCAAGTTTGGATTAAGCCTTCTTATGTTTTTAAATGTCTGGCTCCAGTATGAAAGGCAAAAAAGAGATGATTCCTTGTACATATATAAACAGAGCTACTTAGATTTATTTGGTGTAAAAATTGCAAGAGAGCACAACGTGATACTTGTGTAGTGTGTGACAATGTATGACCCTGGCCTTGTTCAATTCAGCGTCCACACATACAGAATGTAGTGGGCAGAAAATAACAAAAATTAAAGCAGAGTTTCAGCAAACACACAGGTGGCCCCAGACTTCCGCCACTGCAAAAGCGTGACTAACAAATATGAGTGACCTGCATGATGCATGTGATTAGTGAATCACAGTTGGTCACTAAGACACTTGTGTAGTTGCTCTGGCACGCCTCAGCAGTAAACAAAAATTTGCTTCACAACACAACAAACACTGAATGGAGTCGAGAGCGAAAACAAATACGAGTAATTAGATTCAAGTGAACTGACCTAAATCAAATAGGTTCTGACTCAAGAGTTGGTCTCAAGAGATCAAACAAAATTTCATATTTCAGGCTTCTCCGCCAAATTTGTTTTGGTCGACGTCCAGATGAAAACAATACCCACCACACGCCATCAAGACCAGGAGCACAGATTTATATTGTGAAACACAATTTTTTAAAAATTAACCCGTTTCCTTTTGGCACTTTGGGCATCTGAGGTGAGCCTTTTGTGCCGGGGCACTAAATTAACCCCAGTACAATAAGTCCACTGTGAGGCCTGCTGCAAAGTCATAGTATACGCAGCTAATTGGAACGAGGGGATCAAAATTTGGCTCCCACTCAGCTGATGTGATGCCTGAAGTGTCCATCAATGACCCCATTGTTGGAAAAATCCAGGATTTATTAAGCAATCCCTATAAACTAATTTAATCCATATGTTAAACATGGGGAGTAATTCTTTTGAGAGTGAAGGTCAAGGCTGAACTCACTTCCCACCTTGGCACTGCCAGCAGACTCAGACTCCAACACATGAGACGGACCTTTGAGGATTGAGGTTCCTCGGGGTCAGCACAACATTTCGTATGTATGCTGACTTTTAGGGAATTACAGATGCACTAAGAGTTCACATTAAATAATCTTTTTCATTTTACTTGGTGAGAGAACTGTTGTTAACATGAAAGATATATATATATATATATATATATATATATATATATATATATATATATATATATATATATATATATATATATATATATGCACTTGCTTAAATTGCCCACCCCTTTCTGGAGACATTTCAAACAAATACATTTTCTGCCACGTTTCTGGAAATAGCATGTATATAATAGCCTAGTGTCAGTAGCCACTATTTTTCACAAATTAAAAGGGATTTGCTGCAGGAAAGGAAGCACAATAGTGCTTTGGCCAAGGTTCCTTTGGTGGGCTGCCTCTGGATTTTTTTCAGTGAACGAAGTCTGCCGTGTCTTTAGGTGGAAATACACTGAAATAGACATTGTGATGAAGCACAATGCAAGTTTTGAATCGCACAGGCTGCAACTTAAACAAAAAAAGGTAATCCTGGCAACCCACCCCACAAGATGTCTGGCAACCCGCTCCACCAGTCGCAGAGTGACTTCAGCAGTGACAGCACCCTCTGATGACCAAGCAGCAGCAGTTCAACAACAGGATTTTCAGAACCCATGTCTCACATGGTAGTTCTTTATCTGATATCCTCCCTTGTTCTCCGTTGCGCCAACCATCAATCGCGGCCGACTCCGTGGCCACACTTTAGTGTAAAGTTTGATTCAAAGTCTGCATACAGTGTTAAACTTTACAGTTCAATAGCACAAAGAAACAAAAAGTGTTATTCATATCAATATATGGATCAGTTCATTGCATTTCATCAAAGTATGTAAGGAAAAAGTGTGTTTATATGTACTGTAGCTTGTATCAGCTTTCTGTTTTGTTGTATTACTATAGAATGACTTTTAGTGGAAAATACAAAAGAAACAAATAAAGAAAACTAAAATTGAATGGCTGTACTGTTACGGAAATAAATCCCAATTCAATTTCTTCATGAAATGTTAAGTCCTATTCTCTATAGCAGTGGTTCTTAACCTTGTTGGAGGTACCGAACCCCACCAGTTTCATATGCTCATTCACCGAACCCTTCTTTAGTAAAAAATAAAATATGATACACTAACTGCAGACTAGACTGAGGGGTGGACCTCTGCGGCGGAGGCTCCACCGAACCCCTGAGACCGACTCACCGAACCCCTAGGGTTCGATCGAACCCAGGTTAAGAACCACTGCTCTATAGATACCACACATTTGCAGTCGGCCTTGTATTCTCTTCCTGATTATTGTTTTGGACCAAGTGAGCTACTTTGCTGACTGAGCTGACCTACCAAAAGGTTTAGCATCTAGTTTTTCTTAGTTATCATAACACAGGCACAGCAGATATATGGTGCAAACACAATAGGCGCCAGAGGAAACTGCATTTGAGTGATAAACTAATGTGTTTGAAAATCCATGTCTTACTGGCACTTACATACAATTGACAGAGACATTAACAAAACATTCTGTTCCTTATATTAAGCTGTCAGATAACTCACCTGCCCTTTACTGAAAAAGTTGGGGAGGTACTTCATTGCATTGCTGCGGAGACAGGCGATGTTCTGGTAGCCTCCTGGTTGAGATTCTCGTAGCGATTTGATACGATCCTGCACATAGTCCGAAACCTTCACTCGAATTTCTAAACCTAGCATGAGCTTATCTGGAAAAAGTGGAGAAAGCTCCACTACAAAGACAAATAATGAAGTGAAACAATGCAGCAATGAACAATGTCAAACGATGAGTTTTGAAGTACCGACCTAAAAGACCTCCATAGCCACAGCCAATGTCTGCAAACTCCACTCGTGGTGTCGCCTTTTCAGGGGGGAAGTTGGCAAAGAATTCAGGGTACAGCTTCGACCAGTCCATTTCGTCAGGACACACCGGGCTGAGCAGAGACACAATGGATAACAGAAAACCAGCGCACCGTTGGAATTGCAATTGACACAGAACAAATGTGATGCTTTATCATGACGGACAAATCTATTAATATATTAAAAGACATTCACCAGCACGTGTAAAATGTTGAGGGTCCGCTGGCTGTCACAAATAAGAAAACCTCATCAGACAAAGCTCACAAACATGACATTAAATGGAGATAGTGAGCAAAACTAAATTGATTATATAGTAACTCTTTTCTTATAGGAGTAAAGCCACAGTTTAAATCAAATTTGATACTTTTCATTGATTCTGCATACATTTATTTACATTTTTAGGTACATATACGGGTTGTTGTAAGTAGTCCCTGTATACACTGCTGTGAGATTAAATGTGCCTTACTAAATCATTGTTGGGTCACATGCATCTTCCACACAAAAAGGCCTAATACAAGGCCAACATACATAGGATGGAGTAGGGAGTGAAACATACAGGTATAGGATGGAGTAGGGAGTGAAACATACAGGTATAGGATGGAGTAAGGAGTGAAACATACAGGTATAGGATGGAGTAGAGAGTGAAACATACATGTATAGGATGGAGTAGAGAGTGAAACATACAGGTATAGGATGCAGTAGAGTGTGAAACATACAGGTATAGGATGGAGTAGAGAGTGAAACATACAGGTATAGGATGGAGTAGGGAGTGAAACATACAGGTATAGGATGGAGTAAGGAGTGAAACATACAGGTATAGGATGGAGTAGGGAGTGAAACATACAGGTATGGGATGGAGTAGAGAGTGAAACATACAGGTATAGGATGGAGTAGAGAGTGAAACATACAGGTATAGGATGGAGTAGAGAGTGAAACATACAGGTATAGGATGGAGTAGGGAGTGAAACATACAGGTATAGGATGCAGTAGAGAGTGAAACATACAGGTATAGGATGGAGTAGGGAGTGAAACATACAGGTATAGGATGGAGTAGGGAGTGAAACATACAGGTATAGGATGGAGTAAGGAGTGAAACATACAGGTATAGGATGGAATAAGGAGTGAAACATACAGGTATAGGATGGAGTAGAGAGTGAAACATACAGGTATAGGATGCAGTAGAGAGTGAAACATACAGGTATAGGATGCAGTAGAGAGTGAAACATACAGGTATAGGATGCAGTAGAGAGTGAAACATACAGGTGTAGGATGCAGTAGAGAGTGAACCGCGTGAGAAACGTGGCGAGATGTCCAGCACTTACTAGTCAAACGAGTGATGTGCCATCGGATTAGAATGTGCTCTCTGTCTGTAGTAGCGCTTCTGCGGCATCGTTGTAGTCATCTTGACGTCGGGGCGAACGAATTCACTCAGAATTGTGGAAATACAAGGAAAGCTCTCCGGTTTAAGTCAACATCAGGAGTCACGCTGGTTACTAGGAAGTTTAGCAGCAGACAGTCGCAGCGTTTATACGTCATCGTACAATGGCCGAATCCGGTTTGTTGCTGTAAATGACGTCACGCACATACTCCAAAACTATAGGACGATTTGTTTTTATGTTTTGTAAAATTAGCGAATTATTTTTTTGATATGAGCATGATGTTTTCTTCCACATTCAGCTCTGCACACTCTACATGCCTGTCGAATTCAAGGAAGGGAACTAAACGGGCTTTTCAATGTACTTTATGTTATTGCCAAGAAACGCTTTTACAACAAGGAAAGTATCAACCAAACACAAGTTCTTTTTCCATTTGTTTCATTATGATTCCTGTGCTGTTTCCGCAAAAATATTTATGGGAGGTTTGTCTGTCTTATTTAAGACACATGAACATTTTAATGGATTAATATTTTAAGTGTTATTATTATTATTACTATTTACATGAATTTACATGAAAACAGCTAATTGGAAGGCTTGAAATAACAGTTGTCATTCCAATAATATGCACTATGTTTTGGGTAATGAGAACAACAAACGATCCAGAAAATAAACAAAAGAAACAGTTTCATACTCTTAGGACAGTGAGGGAAACATGAAACTTTTATTTAGTTACAATCACAAAATCAGGATCAGCGGCATCATCTTAAGTATCAAATTTAATTCAGTTTCCATAGAAAAGAAGAGCAGTAACGTGGAAGTAGAAACCTTGAAGATATAAAGCTGCAGTCGAAGTCCGAATCCAAATATCTTTTCCGACGAACATGGTGGAGAAGATAGTAGAATTTGGATTGGATGGATCTCAGGCGAGGCTGAAGTCGCGCTCAGACAGTGGTAACTCTCATGACCATCTCACTGTTGTTGCTGTGAAGGTTGTTTGTCCTCAGCTGGCTCAGGATGTGTAGGATGGTATAAGCACAGTGCTGGTTCAGAAAAGTCCTGACGTGACGGCTCATGTTTCGATCAGCATTTATGGCAACGCGCGGGGAATTCCTCTCCTCCACACTCTTGCCACTGAAGCCCAGCGTGTCGCCAAAGTCTTTCGTCTTGTCATAGTTCAGAACCTTCCACTGCTGGTTCACTGCCTGCCATCGCTTGAATATCCGGTACACAGAAGAGCCTTCGTGTACTATAAGGCCTGGAGCAAAACACAAGAAGAAGGCATGGTTACAGGACTGTTGTGGGAGAGACAGTGAAAAAGAATGCCTACGTGAAAGTGTATGTATTCATGCAAAGGTGGGGATGAAACATTGAGCGGTACAGATAAAAGGTTTTCATAGGAAAGAGCTAATTTATCTATTAATATTCATTCATACAAGAAAAAGGTTTGATAAATTGGGTGAAAATATAGAGACATACAATAAAATATTTCATTTGAAGCTGTGGTGCAGAATTACATTTCCACATTATATACTGGCAAGAGAGGCTGTAAAAATAATAACTAAAAGAATAAAGGGTCCAAAAGCTGTTTTTTTTTCTGTCACAGAAAATTGATTGAAAATAACAGTATATATAAAAATGACAATTAATACTCTAATGCTAAGACTTTATATATGGTTAAATGATTGTAAACATAAATAAACAAGGTGTAAAAAAGCAAACAATATAGAAGAAAAAAAATCTTCCAAAACAAAAGAAAAAAAACAAAATCAAGATAATTAAAAAAAATGTTTTCTGAGATTAGATTATTTAATATTTGATTGATATCGTGGAATAAACATGAAAAGACTTAGAAAAGAAATATAAGGGACAAGAATTCATAAAAGGGTCAATAAAAAATATTTGGAAAAAAGTTAAGTCTTCATAAAACTGTTGTAAACGTTGCAATATATGCACAAAATAATATTGAACAAGAGTCAAATAAAAAAGAAATCATCAAGATCTTAACTATTTATATTGATAATTCTATATATTAATGTACCCAGAAATATTGACTGAATTATGTGCCATCTAACAATCATGAAGCCTCCTACATTAATAGTTTTGCCCACCTCTCATTTAAATAATAAATATGTATCGCAGTAAAAAATAAATATAAAAAGTGCTTGTAATCCCAGAAACTAACCAGAAATGTCTGACCTGGTCATCTGATATCTGGTCATCAATTCTCCTGGAGTGTCAGACAGTGGATTGGCACATTTCCAGGTCATAATGCATGTTATGGTGAGTGTCTGACGCTACTGGCAACCTCGCACAAGAATGTCATACTAGAGACCATTTACAATAAAATGCAAATAGATAAGTTAATTCAAAGTATGTTATTCGTGGATCTGTAATCTTGAAATCCTATCAAAATATCTCGCTCTGTTATTTCATTCAGTCTTGTCCATTGAATGATTCAATAGACACGAGTGATACATTCAAAATTGTGATTTATGAAATGCAGGGTCAGTTCAGTCTTACCCAAACAGACTATGTCCATGAAGCCGTACATGCCGTAGCAGATCTGGAAGAGGAGATCCTGCCTCTGCCACTTTGCTGACGGGCTGAGTGAAGACCACACCAGCCAGGAGATGCTCGCCAGAAGGAACAGGGAGCCCAGGACGATCGCCGCGATCTGCACCCTCTCGATCACCGTCAGAGAAATCGTCCGCCACTGCAAGAGTCAAGGGAAGGAGTGTGAACTGGAGCCGCAGGTACAAAGAGATTGCTGACTGATGATGTTCTCGCAACTATACTCATGATTCCATTGCAAATTGAAAGAGATACTACACGTCCGTGATGGAGAGCTCGATGTCCCATCAAATGAAAATATTAAATGCAGTATGATACACGTGATTTAATGTTTTTATCCAAATCTATCTAGGAGAAAATCAACTTTACTCGTGTACTTAGGCAATATTAATCCACTGCGGTTGTTTGATATGAATTTGACCTCTCATCGCAATGATGTCTCAGAGAAGAAGACCAGCAGTTAGTGCACCTGCAGCGGGTTCTTGGTGCTGATGGCCAGGACCTGGTACTTAAAAAGGCAGAGCTCGCAGCTCCAGGAGCCCCTCTCACTGATCCAGCGGATCAGACAGGTCTGGTGAGAGCAGCGAACCGACCCGGCACATCGACATGGGCTCAACAGCTCCCCCTGCAAGACAAATGAGAAACTGCAATGAGATGGAAAAAACAACTGCTTTCTTTGTTTTAGGGTTGTTTTTTAAATAATATATACTCTCATTATCACGTTCTTCTATAAGTATGCACAAATAAAAATCCACATTAACAATCTTGACTAAAACTAATTATTCTTGTTACAGTATGGACGTTTTATAATTCATTCAAACATTGAAATTATAATATTTTTTGTAATTATTTTACAGAAAATTTTTTCGACACCATTAAAAATGCATAGTCACAAAAAGCCGAATTGTAATTACAATGCACAAACAAATAATAATAATTTTGTCAACTAACAATAACATTAAAACAATATTTAGGAAAAAGCGACTGTACGACAAGTGTATTTCCAACATGACAGACTTGATCTAACCAATATAAATAATAGCAGTCGATAATAATAATAATAATAGCTATCTATAATAATAGTAATAATAATAACAATAATATTAATAATAATGTTTTGGTGAGTGCTGGATAAAACCGTGAGGGACATCACACTGATCGGTCCCAGATTTGCTCCAAACCCCCGAGTTAGAATGAACCCGAGACAACTCTGTGGAGTGAGGCAGCAGCACCAACCACATCATCATTTTCACACCAAAATCACACTTAACTCGAGCTCTTCATAGAATAAGATCTTCCATTATAAATGACGATCTCTTGTTTTATGATCTAAATTTAATTATCAGAAAGATAAAGGGGACACTATTCAGGCGAATCATGAAACTGCATTTCTATCTATAAACACGTGCTTTTAGGAATTGGGAAGCACACTTTTATACACATGAATTCCTATTCTATTGCTTTAACTGGAGCAATTGAGCCACAAGGGGACATTTTATGTGACTATCCGCTGGCATGCAGCAATGACGAGGGATCAGGGCCGCATCGATCTGTTGTGGTGAAGAAACAGCTGACCCAAAAGGTTGTGATTTACAAGCCCATCTTCCTTCCTGCTCTCACCTGAGGACATGCCTTTCACATACCCATGCTCCTTCAACATCCATGTTCACAGCAGCATCACTGAAATTGAATACACGGAGTCCTCCAAAAACAGAATGTATCGATATGTGGAAGGATTTCACAGCTTAAACAGCTCAAATTATTCGAGAACCATCACCGCAAATGGTCAATAGAGGATCATCTAGAGAAACTGAAATGCAACAAGAGAGCAGCATTCATAGCTGAATTTCAACACTGAAATAAAGGACACTTCCTGCAGCCTGAGGCGTTCATCTGGACATAATCTGTTTCCCCAGAGACGTTGCTGCTGCTAGAAATCACAGATTGTGATATATAAAACAATGGCATTGTCATTGCTATAATTCGTCTTTGTAATTCATCCATTCCATTGGTGATACGCACATTAGTCCTTGATCCACAGCAAAACACGTTCCACAGTGTCACCCTCCATTTACACCCACATAGACAGCAGAGAATTATTCAACATATTGAGCAGGAGAGGCAGCACCTCTGACAGATTCAGTTATGATCATAAGTGAGATCGGGAAAGATTGTCTCTGATGTTGGTTCCTCTGCATGCTTCTGTGTTCTGTCTCCCTCGGACGAGTAGACTTTGACTTGCACAAGGCAATACAATCTTTTGACTCCTTTTGTTTCCATTGTTGATCCCTGAGTTGTCATGACACAAAACTCCGGGATATGGATCTTGCACCATGAAAAAGGATGTTATGGAGATAAATGTACGCGATAGCATGATAGTTAAAAAGACAATAACTTATGCCGGCCAGTACAGTATTATTTTATGGACACACTAGCAGAAAAATAAACTGAATAAGCACATTTGGACGAGATGCAAGATTTTATCTTTCACTCAGAAAAAAAAGGTATTTAGGGAAAAATATTAATAAACGTGGAGCAAAGCTGAGACTGTGGGTGGCACCCATTAAGAATGTGTTAAATAGTCTTCACCACATATTTGTTTTTCTGCCATTCACTTTGGTTGTAGTTTCATTTTCATCACATATCTTGTCATTTTAAATATTCTAACAATGTATTTTGTCCAAGCAATGATTTAAATCTCACTGTTTTCTTTGAAAGGGAATATTTATTTTTTGGCTTTCAAAATACGGGTGAATCTCTGGTTTCAAACTGAAAAACAGTGTTTCAATTTGAAGGCTTTCTAACTTAGTCCGGCTGTTGCGTGCCATGTTTCCAGCTGTCAGTGAACTGTCGGGTGCTTGTTTACCTTCTCTGGTCCCTGGAAGCAGATCCGACACTGGGGCGACCTGCTTCCGCTCTCAGCCAGACTGGGCAGTGAAGCTGACTCCAAGCTCCTCTGGTAGCTCTCTTTGTCCTCAAAGGCAAGGCTTCTCGGCCTGGACTCAGAACCATAATATTCCTCGGCGTCATCGCTTTGAGAGCAACTCAGAGGGGGCCAGCCGCAACCCCCGAGCCCGAGCTCGCTCCCACTGGAACCAGGCTCCGTCCCAGGTTGGGTCCTGCCACTGGTTCCGGAACGCATCAGGAGCAAAACTTTAAGTTCATTAAAAAACAGCCTGATCCGATATTTGAGCATTCTTCAGCAGCGTTGCTCTCCTGGTGAGTCAAATGGCAGCATCATACTCCGAAGTTGGTGGTGATTCATTTCTCCATGGTGGGTGCATGTTATTGTTTTGTCAGGTCTGGAAGGCTGGCATTCATCACATACTGGTGAACCTCCATCCAGCGAACACGGAGCCATCACCTCCACAGACCAACGTGAGTCGCACAAATACCACTCAGAAAAACAAAAACAGCACAGGCTGAGGTGATAACCCTCCTGTCACACCTAAAGTCCAGAGCGAGGACCTGTGCTTTCAATTGAACTCATAAAAAAGGCATCGACGGTTTGGAAATTCAACATTTAAAGGAGTCAATGAGGTTTAGCCACGAACCAGGTGGGACAAGAGCTGGAACGGCGAGCATCTTTTGTTGTCTGGCACCATCACTTCGGCAGCCTTTGTTTCTTCTTCTCCTTCTTCGATGCCTGGATGAATTGCGCCCTACATCTTCCTCCAGCCGGCGGACTCGGAACGCTTCGTTGACAAAGTTAACGGTTCATCAGCCGGTGTCGGAGACAAAAAGCAAAGTTAAACTGGCAGGTGTTGTTTTCAGGTCGTGCCTGCGACATCCATCAGCAGAAGAAGAAGAAGAAGAAGAGCAGGAGGAGGAGGAGGAGGAGGAGGATGTGAAGATATGCAGCGAGAGAAGACGTCCCCTTCCCGTTCTTAAACCAACACCGTACCTGGCATCATTGGTGACAAGAATACACGCACTGCTCATCCGCATGTCGAACCACTCCGTCCTTCTCCATGTTCCTTCAGATCTAAACGACACTACAAGCAGAGGCGGATGTCCGACGTGTCGGTGGTCACGTGACCGGTACACCATGTGTTCAAAATACCTGCAGAAAATATAAACGTACTGTCTTTTATCACACACGTGTATTAAAAATACGCCGACCTTTGAGTCATGATAAGAGGAGTATCGAACATTAACATCTATCTTTTAATCAAACGAAGTAACTAAACAAAGAGGCGTAAAATCCAAGCAGAAAATACAGTTATTAATTAATGTTCAATTGTCTGGTCTAAGAGCATAATAAAGAGCAAAGTGATTTATTAAGACTACTTTTCCCCGTTCTTATATAATAAATTATACCCAAGAAATTAATTAATTAACTTAATAAATTCATCAAGTTTATACACATCTTTTTCGTATAAAATATATAACAAATAATCGCTGTCTAATCTTTTTAATTGTAGCAGTTCACGCATGAAATAACAACAAACAAAAAACAGCATTTTCTAGGAGCAACTTGACAACACGAATAATTTCGTTGTATATATACATTTTTTTTAAATTGGAGTAACTCTTTCGCATTCGAGTATAAAACAACTAATTCATTAAAATAAAATTTAATACAATTTAGCGAATTTTCTCGCTTATTACAGAAGTCGACAAATCCCAGTGAACGAAAGACGCGCTCGAGTCGACAGAGCATCTTGACTCAAATCAAAGCGAGTGTATTTGACGCGCTACTGAGGAGGGACAGTTGAGGCTCCTCCCACACTGAGGCAACAGGAAGCAGCGACAAACCCCAAAAACTGTCCAGACTGGAGGTGGAGGAAAGAAGCGCTGGAGGATCAACGCTTCCTGTTGAGTCTTCAGAACCAGAATCTGCCCGATTCAGCGCAGCGCCTCCTCGACCATGCCCTTCTTTTGAAGTGGACAGGAAGTTTACCTGCCTCAGAAACGCAGCCGTGCGAGGTAAGTGGGCCAAAGTTCTCGAGCTGGACGTGACAGCGAGACGAGTGGGTTCTGCTCTGTGTTCCTCATGTGGAAGTGGAGTGAGTTTCCCCTTGCTTCTGTGAGAGATTGTCGCCGCCACGTCAGTGGCCATGTGGCCGCGCGGGAGCTCGTGTCTGGCCTGCTGGTTCCATCTCCTTCTGGCCTGTTTAATTAACAAAGAGGCGCCGTGGAGGAGAACCACGTGTCCGGACGCACGGAGTCCATCTGTCGGCTCCTCCCGCCCACCGGGGCCCAGAATCCGCGGGTGCTTTCATCAGAATCCAAGTGCGGATCTGTCGCGTCAACAGTGTCAGGCCGGTGACCTGTGTCTTGACTGGACAATAATAAACTGACCAAGGAAGTGGGGGAGTCAGGGGCCTTCCTGTTGGAGCCCCCTTGACAGAAGAGCCGCCGCCCCCAACAGGCAAACTACATTGCAAAGGTGGAAGTGCAACCAAAAATAGACCCTGAATGAAAAGACCACAAATGACATGTCTATTCATTTTAGCATAGGCGTCAGTTTGGGGGGGACAGAGTTTTGCCAGTGGTTGTTTTGTCCCCACCACACACAAATCCTGTAAACCATCATAAACCTGCTCATTTATAGTAGTTTAGACAATTCAAACACTCCTGAAAGCACCATCCGCATGGATCCGAGATGGCTAGGTCGGCGCTTCACCCTAGGGAGAAGAACAGGAGCAGACATCATAGCTATGACGTGCGTGGACCTTCACGTGTAAAAGTAACATTGTTTATTTCAGCCTGATCAACTTGAGCTGCTCGCAAGTAGCTTGATCTATGGACAAAAAAATATTTACTGAAGTAAAATAAAGCTATATTTCACTGTATCACAGATACTTTAATACGAAACGAAGCACATAACCTCCACCAGGTAACTTATAATAACTAATAATTTCCTTCTTGACATTCTAAATAGTTATGTATTTCCTTGTCGTCTCTTTTTCCCCAGTAACAGAAACAAATATCTGTATATCTTTTTTGAGTTTGAACGAGCCAGGTGTTGACATTTCCATATACTGGCATCTGCAACGCAATATTATTTTTTAGAAACCAAAGCTGCTGAACATCTAGTCTAAGTGCCCCTCTGCTGTAATAGAAGTTTCCTGAACCACGGCAGGTTATAGTGTTTTCCATCAACGTCCTCATCTGGGGTGTAACTTGAATGTACTGATCTAAAAGGTCATATAAGTTTCATCGTCTTCCCTGCTTTTATTCTCTCATCTGCAGACGTTGTCCAAACTCACACACACCTGTGTACGTGTCGTCCTTTCCTCCCTTCAGTTTTCTTCAATTGGAGCAAGGTTTATCAGGACAGGTGCTCATCACTGTTTGTGACTAAAGGCTAAACGTCAAATATGGATACAGACAGAGCCTCCTGCATTAACTTAGCACCACTGGAAACCAGTGCTGTTGCTATTACTACCCAATGTGAGGCACAAAGAAGACATAACTGGCAGAAATTCTCCATCCTCCAGTGGAGATATATTTCACAGTCTCACTGACCCCATCCTCCTACAACGCTGCCTTCGTTTTCCTCTTTTGTGCTACATGATCAATACTGACTGTGGGCTGCTCCCCCTGATGGATATAGTGGTGAACAGCAATACTAACATGAAAAGCGCATGGGAGCATGTGATCAGTGATGGTGACTTTGTTTGAAACGTACATGAACGGAGCATACAGCTTGCATGCTGTGACCTTCTGTGGGATGGTCTGAGCTGGTACATGACTCAGTCCTGAATGATGATGCAACAATCTTTCACAAGGTCTGCAGCAGACAAGATGTTTGACTTTCTGTGTGCTGTGAGCTCTACTACCCAGCATTCTTTGATTAATGAGTGTTGCGTGAATTGGGTTTACTGCTCGCTCTCATTCATCTCACCGAAAAAGATAAGAGGAAACTCAGACAATCCCTAGTGACACATAGTGAGAGGCTGGTGCTGTCTTGACAGATCGGCTGCCCATAAAAGTAGTGAATGAGGCCAAAAACGGAATCTTCTTTTGTGTTCACAGGGTTGTTAGATGGAGCGTCTAGTGACTTGGCACACGTAGTTGGGAGGGTGAGATCGTGATGAATAGCAGTCATGGGCATTATAATAAATTTGTATAAATTACTGAATGGATGACGAATGTATTTCTTGGCACTGGTGAGAACGTGTGAAGGCGTGATGGAAGTATAATTTCTGTGAAGATGATATAGAAGTTGTTTTTTTCTTGTCAAATGTTACAAAGCTAGAAGTTGTTTTTTTTCTTCTCAAATGTTACAAAGCTTGTCTGGATCATACAGACAAGCCCGAATGTGTGATCTGTGGTGTAACTAAATGAACAGCAAACAAAAGGAAGACAACCTTGAGCAGTGAGAAGAAGTGAGACGGTGAAACCCAAATATACTCAGAAGGCGCTGAAACAACCAAGCCTCTCATCGCCTTACACACCTTTCTTTCTTTATTTTTCTACCCACCAGTATCACCCTGCATGTGTTATAGCTGTAAAATTCATGATAAAAATGTCGCGATGACCTCAAATGGACAGCAGGTGGCAGTATCGTTAAGTAGCGCCCATGTAACACAAACAGGGGAGGGGTGAAGAAGAAGCTGCACAGCAAGGAAGAATTAGATAACCTTTATGAATGACAAGACTTTGGTCAAAACATTGTTTAAATTACATTTCGTCCCCATCATCTCATGAAAGTTAATTTGTACAGTGATGTGATTGTATGCTATGACGTGTGTAAAGTTAAAATGTTCACCTTGTTCTCGACTCACCTGCGTCATGTGCTGAGGAGGAATCGGTGGGAATTTTTCAACAAGACTTGCCTTTTTTTCGTGGTGAAATTTGGTGATGAAATGATACAGTTATAATTCTGACTCAGCAGTGCAACTGGTGATGGATAAGCTTTTTATCTAAGGGATGTAAATATTGTGTATCACTGTGGTGATCTCAGAATTGATGCCTGTCCCCCTACAGTTACGTTCTGGAATTGTGCTTCCAGTCATGGCTCAGGGCGCCAGCATCCAGTACGAGCGAGTGGCCGAGATTGGAGGAGGGGCCTACGGGACGGTTTATAAAGCCCGGGACACTGAGAGTGGGAAGTTTGTGGCTCTGAAGAGTGTTCGGGTCCAGACAAACCAGAATGGACTCCCCATCTCCACGGTCAGAGAAGTGGCTTTACTGAAGCGGCTGGAGCAGTTCGACCACCCAAACGTGGTCCGGTATGTTGCATGCGTGACGACGTTCAGTGCCTCACTGTGGTTCATGTCCTTACAGATCTGGGTCTTCTTGCTTCACAGGCTCATGGACGTCTGTGCCACTCAGAGGTCAGACCAGGAGACGAAGGTCACACTCGTGTTTGAACATGTGGACCAAGACTTGAAGACCTATCTTGAAAAGGCCCCCGTTGCTGGTCTATCCCCCGACCACATTAAAGTGGGCATCAATAAACGTGCTTGTCTCAGACCGGTCAGTTGATGAGGGACTCTTGTTTTGCAGGACCTCATGAGGCAGCTGCTGTGTGGACTGGCCTTCCTGCACTCTAACCGCGTGGTACACCGAGACCTGAAGCCGGAGAATATCTTGGTGACCAGCAAAGGACAAGTGAAGCTGGCTGACTTCGGACTGGCTCGCATCTACAGCTGCCACATGGCTCTCACGCCCGTGGTGAGACCCTTGCTCTCTTCATTATTTACTCTCTCCGTTAATTATCACCTAGATACTGGCGCCAGGCGCTTCACAAACTTGACTAACAGCTTCATGCATTAAATGTTAAATGTTGCTCAAATACACGGGTGGGAAGTTAAGACTTGACTTCTCCTGATACCAAGCCTGCCATATGTGAGGGTATGTGGATTTGTTTTGATTTTCTGGGGCACGAGATCAAAGTGTATCAACAGTACAGTTACAGCTTTTGTCTGCTGCTAAAATGTTACTGAGAGGTGGGGATGGGCAATAACTTATCGTACACGATATACCGCCAAACAAAATCTCCACGATGATTCTGCATCTGACGATGAATTCAATAAACGCGCGGCTCACTCTCTGCATTGGACTTACACTCGTGAACATGACGCGACTATGGCGGTGCGCTGTGCTCTCCGGCTCCACCAGCGTGTGACAGTTGTGGCACTGGTCGACTCGGAGTCTCTGGATCCGTGCTGGCGCCGCGGCGAAACACCGTAGGGTTCACTGATCTTGGACACACTCTCATAGGCAGCGCTAATGCTGCAACCTGGCATCAGTTGGGGACCATCAACAAATTCTAAAACGGTGAAACTGTTAGTGAAATCTTCAATATGGCAATGGAAAACAACTGTTTTAGGTTTTTCATCACACAAGACAAAGGACTGACATATAATGATTTGGTTTCTATAATGATTTGGAGAATAGAATATGACTAAATGATTATTTCTTCACATGATTTCTAATATTTCTTCAATAGCATCTAGGAAATGTGTCCAGACTGGTCCGTAGTTCAAGTCAACTGTTAAGAAACATGAGATACAGCAGACCGATGGTTCAATTTAACCCCTAAATAAAGCTGGCAAAGCAGTCTGTCAGACACCAGAGACGTGAAACATTGAATTTCTCATCTCTACACATAGTTAACTATTATATTGAAACATACACAAATGATGATGTTGGAGACAAACTCCACTAATACGTTTCATCATAAAGCTGTTTCAAGAGAGACTGTAGTGTCCAACACATGGAATAAAATGAGAATGTATTTATTGTGATAATTATCGCCAAAATTACAACATTTGCCCATCCCTACTTAGAGGCCTTCTATCGTTCTGACACTCCTTGTGTTGCGTATGATGCACTTGATATATGATGCCTGACATCATCTGAGTCATCTAAATTCACAGGCATTTTCATCCAACGAAACAGCATTACATCCTTTTTTTCTCTCTCAAAAAGTGTAATTCTTGGGTTTTGTTATGTGTCATTGATGTCAGAGCTGCAGTCATGTCTTCGGTAGAGCTCAAAGTCTCTCGACCTAAAGCGTTATTGACAATTTAATCCGTGATCATTGGTGTTTTTTGGTAGGTGGTGACTCTCTGGTATCGACCTCCTGAAGTTCTGCTCCAGTCCAGCTATGCCACCCCTGTGGACATCTGGAGCACAGGTTGCATCTTTGCAGAGATGTTCAGGCGCAAGTGAGTTCATGAAGGCATTGACAAAGTTAGAGTTTGTTGTTTTGGGTGTACATGAAATATTCAAATTCCTGGAACAAAAGGAAAACTGAGGGATGATTCTCAACTCAGAATGTAGTGTGGTAGCCCTACTCGTACTGTCATCCCACTCGTGTCCATGAAAAGGGTGTTTCTGTCCGGTAATTTCACTGAATATGATCGCAATTCGCCAATTCTCAACCTTTTGCTCTCTGTCTCAACTCAAGTGTGGAGTTCTCCACTACAGAATGGCCTGCCACGATAACAGTTTTTGCTGGTCCTAATAATCGTCTCAGAAATTATTGCAGATAAACGTTATTATAGTCAACGTTTGAGATCAAATTAACCAATAATGTAATGATGTTATTTCTCATCAATAGAAAGAGTTTGACTTTAACTACTGTGATTCATTGACTTTTTGATTATTGTGAATTAAAATCTGATATCTTTGAAATATATACAATGGTACCTCGGTTTTTGAATATCCTGGACTTCGAACAAATCGGAGTTCGAACAAAAATTTCAAGATTTTTTTGCTTCTGATTTTGAACGAAAGTCCAGAACTCGAACGCCTCCGAAAAAAGCCGGAAAAAACATAACGTGCGCGGAGCGATCAGCTGACCCACGACTCGCTCCGTTATTATGTATAACGCAGCCTCTGTATGCAGACGTGTCCCGTTAGCTACATTTACTGACTGTTCTTTCTTCATATTGAGGTGTAAAACCTTTCCTGTCTCTGACCGTGGTAGAGTGTCACAGGGGAGGTGCTCGCTCTCTACACCTCCGAGGCTGGAGCGCTCACTCCAGGGTTTGACCAGTTAATTGCTCCATAGCATGCGACTTATTGGGACTATTAAAATAATATATAGTTGCCAGTTGAACACTGTACTAGGTTTCAGAGAATGTAGTTTCATGGAGCGCTTTTCTCCACCCTTAATATTGTATTGTGATTAGTCAGAAGTTGAGTGCCTTTTCTTGCTCACCAATCTGTCAGGATGAAGTTATCACGATTGTATTATCGACATGCCAACAACTGACAGCACTTGCTTTTTCTGCAGTTCCTCTGCCTTGGTCTCATCGATAGGTCATGTTTTTGTTGCCCACTTTCATGTGAAAGACAGACGCAGTCAAAACAACTCTGTTGGAACCTAAGTGCATGACATTATTAAGTTGACATCCACTAGGAGAGAAGTGAACTGTAGATCTTCCCAGATTCAGAAGGCATTCTGAATGCAAAGTTGAGGGGAAACAAGTGATCAAGTTTCAGTTCTGCATTCACTGGTTGAATAAATGACTCCTAACGGATGTCTCGTCTCCACGGCGGAGACTGAAAAGTTTCCTCTTCTCAAGGTCAATCCGCAGGGTCAGAAAGTTTCGATGATGACAGAAGTGAGCCTCTCCGCTGCCACACTCTTTCAGAAGAAGTTTGGACTCAGATGTGCAGGGCTGACACACGTCAGTCGAGGGAGACCAACAGGCCCGTGTTTAACATTGACTGGGTCCTATCAACAGGGAGTTCATTAGCTTGGTGTCATTGACCTTTGCGGCTTGATCTGTGGCATTTAATTTCTCAAATATCCAAACCGTATAACAAAAGTATTTAATATTACTATGTATTAAATTGCCCAACCAAACCTTAAGATGCCATGGTGAGACCAGGCGGTTTCAATAGACACTGCCCAGAGGAGCGTTTCTTCCTTGCGCCCTCTGGTGGTAATATAGGCGCATTGCATGTCATTTGGCTGTGAAACAACCAAACCGGCAGCGATCTCTGTGTTTCAGACCGTTATTTTGTGGCGAATCAGAAGTGGACCAACTTGGAAAAATATTTGAGTGAGTACAATTTGTTTCTTCAAAGTCAGACATGCAACAAGCGTCATAATTCATTGTGTTTCCAGGTTCATTGGCTTGCCACTCGAGCAGGAATGGCCGACTGATGTTACACTGTCCAGGAAGAACTTCCCCCCAGTCACGCGCCGGCCTGTGTCAGACTTTGTCCCAGAGATCGACGAGCAGGCGGAGCAGCTGCTGCTGGTGAGACACGGGCTACACTTATCAGTGCAAACGCTTGTTGTGTTGCTGTCTGCAACGGGCAGCACGCGCTGTCCTGCCTCAGTCCATCTGGCACTGACTGGAATTTGAGTTGCTATAGAAACAATATCCACTTCATCATGCTCCCACTTCGCAACCAAATACTTCTTCAGTCAAATAATTTTTCAAAACCTTGCATCAAGTGTTTCCTCGAATCGTTTGATGCCATCAATCTGGCTTGTAAAAGCTTGGAATACATTCCCCTCTGCAACTCTGACATGGTGACCACATCTAAAATGAAATGTAATGACATAAACTCTTAAGTCTATGAGCATCCGCTCCCCTCGGGTGTTTGACATGAAAGCCAGAGGGGTGAAAGTGTCTGTCTGATAATGACCCTATGAGGGAGGCGGTAAACATCGGTCACATTGATGCACCAAACTGTTGCTGTGTTTGAACTGTAAATACTGAATTGAAGCGTGGTCTATGTTGCAGTTTTCATTCCCTTCCTGTCCACGGACCTGGCGTGTATAGGCAGCTAATTCCACAGGGGTTCAACTGCAAAATTGCATTTTTGAAAGAGAGACATCTCTTCCCACAACTGTATCATATTTTAACATTTCATTTTAACTGATAACAGCGTTGGGGTAGCAAGAAAATGAACAGAAAAGGAAGGCATGACAGGGAAATGGACTGTAGGGATGTTAACATATTTGAACAGAATTTCCTGGTTTCAGTTGTCGAGTGACTGCACCTCCTTGTTTGACCAATGATTTTTGACTGGTTTCTTGCTTGTTCAAGTGACCTTGAATGTTGAAAGGAAATGCTGCTTGGTTTTGTTGCCGCTGCCTTCATTTCCCCTTTGTCTGTCTTTGACAGAAAATGCTTACCTTTGACCCCTACAAGCGAATATCTGCACTGAATGCACTAGACGATGCATATTTCCACGAGGACGAGACACCGACGAAAAGCTGAAACGATGCTGAGGAAAGTACCGTAAAAGCGTCTCAGTTTGGAGCCGACCTTGATCGATGACCTTCACTGTGTGTATCACTTTACACAAGATGCCGTACACTGAAACGGAGCAGCTTCTGCTGCATGGCTGGGTGTGGAAAAGAAGGACCAGACTTGAGCGTCACTGCCATTTTTTGTATCCCACAGGACCAACGTTTGTAACTTTAAAAATGTTTGCTTGCTGTCATCATTGTCAGCAGGGATTTTACTGGCACACAAGCAGAGCTGTTGACATAATGTCAAATACTCAAGAAACAGTAGCCAGTCTCTGCCGAGAGAGGTGTTAAATTGTATTTTTTAAAACTGATTTTTTTTTTTTACAGTGAAAACGCTGCCACAAGCTTTAGCCTTCAGACATAAAGAATAGGTGAGAACACACAAGAAACAAATGCCTTCAGAAAGTCGGGAGAGAAATCCGAGTGTCTGTTTTTAGATGACTGAAGGTGTGTTTGTTTCATGTTTGGTCTTTTTCATGTGCCAAAACCATCTTCACTCAAGAGTATAAATAAACCTCGAATCACTGCTGAAGTCTGAACTGTGTGCTTTTGTTCAGTTGGTTGTGAAGGGACAAGCTGCTGCAGCGGGTGGACCAGACACTTTCATTTCTTTTTTTCACTGTGGAGGTCTCAGCATTTGATTTACCCTTCAAATGTAAGCTTCATCGTCTCAATTCACTCCCAACACTTTGATAGAAACATGCCCTCAAATGCAGTTCAGAGGCGTGTGCTATTTACTGGTGCAAAGTAGCAACTACATCAGGGTCCATATTAGGAGCTTGGCTTGTTTATATGCCCTCACGTTGCCTGTTGCAATTTTTTAAGGCGGGTGACTAAAGGGTTAAAGAGCTCTTATTTTAGAAGCAGACACTTTGCCCGCGTGCAGCGTCTCTTGTCTTACAAGACCACTTTGTCCCAGTTTCTGAGGCACATAGTGATCACCATTAAGTAACTGCTCTCAGAGAGCAAACGTGTCTGAATTAAAATGATTTAATGGTTCGTTTTTTTCACATCATGTACACAGGCGGTCGCATCATTTTGAGAGTGTTATATATAAATATAATGATGGACCCATACATACATTTAAACAACAACATATTGTTTATTTTGCATCAAGTTTTTATATCACCTTATTTAAACTAAAGCTCTTTTAGTGTCTTGAAACCATTGGTATAATAATTTCAATTTTATTAGAATTTCAAATCTCCCTGAACAAAAGCAAACAGAAGCGTTTGTTTGCTTCTGTTCAGGGATTCCTCCATGTTTGTTGTTGTTGTCATCATCCTAGCTGCCACGTGTCTTGTGCATCAGTGTGATCAGTGGACCAGGAACTCCTGCACTTACAAAGGTTCCCTGTTGTCTGGAGAGCAAATTTAAATTAAATTAAAATAAAACGATTAAATGCAATTAAAGTAATGAATGTTTTTTTACGATTAATTGTGTGTGTGTGTGTGTATGTGTGTGTGTGTGTGTGTGTGTTACAAAGGTGGAAGCCGTATTAGATTACAGATTTCTTCCTACGTTGATACCTGAGACATTATCCGACATCATCAATTTGACATTTCAGGAAATGTCATCATTTGGTCCCCTGCTGATGTCAAAAGAACGTCATCTGTTGGAAACCATCCGTCGTCTGCTGCTTCTCACACGTCACCAAACTTGATTATCTTGGAAATGAACCTCGATTTGCGTGTCACCGACTGCCATTTTAAAGACACATCCTTTTATACAAGATGATCTTACGTTCAAGTCCAACTATGATCCTTTGTTCAACAGGTATATTAGTTAGGGCAGTCAATCGATAAAAATCTTAATCTCGATTAATCGCACTGGGTTAACTGGCGACTAATGGTGAATGAATCCTAGATGTTGCATCTGCTCTAAATGTTGCTTAAAGGAAGCTGCTATCAACACCAGAATGGCCACATGTTGAGCCTCTTCAGAGCCTCTGAGGTGATGCTAAAGCACGGGTGTCAAACTCAACTTGATAGGTTGGAGCAAAAATCCACACCCACTGTGGCCCTTTCTAGCAGTATGGAGACCCCTGTCCTTGAGAGTATCTGTTCTGTTAAACTGAGGGAAGCATTATGTACGTGTGTTGAAGCTAGGGATGCTCCAATCAGGATTTTTGCTGCCTATCACTGATACCCATCTCATGGATTGACAATGAATTTGTAATCCAAATAATGGGACCTCCAGAGTGCGTAATGTGAAAAAAATGAACTTTACATCATTTTAATTCAGGCATGTTTTTGTATACCGCTGCATTACTCTTGATCTCATTTGTGACCAACAACCATATTTAATCTACTTGCACATAAACAAACCAAAACCTCATGAAATGACATGAAACCATGTGATCAGTGCAAAGATATTTATTTGTCATCGTCATGTCATGTTCGTCAAATTTACTAAAGAAAAAAAATACACTTGATGCAAAAATAAAAATAAACAAAAATAAAATTCTGAACAAAAATAAATATAATTAAACCATGTCTAACTCATATATATATATATATATATATATATATATATATATATATATATATATATATATATATATATATATATATATATATATATATATACATATATATATATATATAATTATTATTTTTTATTTTTTATTTTTAGTTTTATTTTTTTACTGTTGGGGGAAGCATCACTTTATCATTTTTTTCTTCTCAAGAACTTCTCCATAGTTGTTAACTGTCACAGATTTGCAGCTGTCAAGTCAATTCACTGACACACTAGTGCCACCATATGTAGCTAATTTATTAAAACAGAACGTCTGGTGGCCCAAAGGTGTAAAACTGAAAAACCTTTAGCCGTCTAGGAGGCGCGTGCAGGTCAACCATTCGGTCCATCCGGTCCTATGGTTAAGAATCACTGCTCTAAAGGTCCATAATGGAGAACAAACCGTCATCACAGTCACAAAACTGCTGTACACTGCAATAAAGCAGCACTTTCTGAATTTAGATTTCAACTGTGTGTGTGTGTGCTGTGGTTGCTGGATGTACCTATTTAGTTTATTTTATTATCTTATTATTCAAGTGCCACATTTTCTGCCATGACAAAACCATGATTCCAGCACTGTTTTTTGGAAGTGCAAACCATTGAAATACTGCGTCTCCAGCAGCTTCACCAGTTTCTAACCGTACATCTTGGTACAGCGCCTGCACTCTGTGGTTCCGGCCTCTGCTGTGCAGAATTTAATGTGATCTCTGAAGTGCACTCAAACGGGGTGGTTAAAAATATTCAGTCTTGTTGATGCCCTTCCAAAGAGACCTGTCTTGGTGGTTTCGTAAAGGTGAACGACAGGCGTCTAAAACCAATCTGGCTTCTCTCCTGCATCATGGTTTGATGCCAAAGTGCACCATGCAGCTGTTGCTTTTCCTTGTGTCGATCAGTACCATGGCTGGAGTGATGCTGAGGCAGAGCGAGGGGGGAGAGAGAGCCGATCATAAATCGCTTCAGAAGGATAGAGGAGAGACAGAGCTGGCGACGGAGCAGGAGCACTGGCAGCAGCAGAGCTGGAGGTTTTTTTTTCCTCCTCTTCTGCCTTCCTTCTGCCTCTTTTGTTGTGTCGGCATCGATAAGAATCTGATGAGCGAGGATACGGACCACCGCCGGCTTCGCTGCAAGGCTTCATTTCCCTGCTCGGTTTACCGGAGCAGCATCCGGTGGCTGTGCGGCAGGATCACCGCTGTCTGGCTGTTTCTGAGGGGGTGAGAGACGAAGGGCTGCAACGCAAAAGGAGGCAAGAAAAAAGGCTGCGGGGAGGGGCTGTGGTGAGCTGGTGGGCTTCCTCAGCCTCACAGACACATTTTATTGACTTGCTAATTGGATGAGGCACTCGGAGGAAGGGATGCAGTGACCGAGAAGAGCTGCTACCTACAGGAAGGATCCGGGCAGCGGGAGGTTCCGCTGGGATCGCTTCACATCATTCGATCCTTTTTTTTTTTTTTTTTTTTTTGTACATGACAGCAGATGTTTGTGCATCTCCGTGACCCTCACTGTGCGATCTCATAATTTCATGCATGACATTGTCGAATGGAGGCTCCGGCAGCGTGACGCTTCGTGACAAGTGAATGATTCCTCCTTTTCAGACCTGATTTTTTGTACTCCCTTTTCCAATGGACCGTCCGTCTCTTCTTTGTATGAAGTGCCATTCCGTGTTTTGAGCGCAGATGGGAAGGATATTCATCTGAAAAAGGAGGTATGTTCTGCGAGGTACACAGTTGGGATCTATCGACTGTTGCATAATTCCACCCAGTATATCGGCCTGAGAACCAGCCAAGACGTCGTTTGCCCATAAATACGCATGTTTCATTGGACAAATATGATATATCAACGGATGTCGAGAGGAGGTCTTATGAATGGAGCAGTGGTGAGCAGTAGTAGTGGCCTGCATGGGTGAGGAATAATGGAGGTCTTTGAAAAAGATCAGTCTAGACTTGCATCAAGTGAAATTCCATTTGTGTTGAACGTGTGGATGATTCTGAGTGGAGGATGATGGTGTCATGTGTCTTCTCTTCTCCAGTCTTCTCCGGGCTGTCATGACCGAGACTCAACAGTCTGACCAGGTCAAAGTTCAGCGACCCTCGTACTGAGGTCAGTTGTACCAATGAGCAACACGGTGAACCCACCGAAACGCACCACCTACCTCATTTCCCTCACTCTGGTGAAGGTTGAAGCCGTGCCAGAGGATGTTGAGGAGGACCAGGCAGAGAAAGACACCCTTCCTGAGGGGGAAGGGAGCCCTAAAAGGGAGGAGGATAGAGAAGAAGAGGAGGACGGAAGGGAGGCCAAGAGGGAAGAGGAAAGACAACTCATGAGCAAAGAGGAAGTGGAACAGGTGCTGGTGAAATATGGCAGCCCCAAAGAGAGCCAGGGGACGTCAGAGCGGAGGGAAGCTCTTGAACTGGCTCGGGAAATAATACAGAAAGACAGCATGCTGGTCAGCAAGGGGAAAGACACGTCTTTTATGCATCAGCCTATGAAGCAGATGGTGAAAGTGTATGGAGGGACGAGCTTCGATGGCACGGTGCGCAGAGAAGGTCCTCGCTCCGAATCCCTCCGGCCAAAGACGGAGCTCTACCGTGAGCCGCCCATGCACTTCCTCAAGGGTGACAACGAGCTGGGCAGCCGCTCTCGCACCAGCCTCCCCTTCTCTGTCCCCTCCCAGGCCAGCGTGAGGCCGGAGGTCATGATGAGGTCACACTCAGGAGCCAACACTGCGTGCTGGAGGGACAACAGAGAGGCCAACACCAGCTCCTACCACTCTGCCAAGACGCTGGACAGGAGAGATAATCGTATGGGGGATCAGTCCCCCCTCATGGCAGCGACGACTCTGGGCCCCTACAGGGCGTCCTGGGCTGACAGTGAAGGCAGAGGAACGCTGATCCGTCCTGGAGTTCCCAGCAGCGGAGGGTTTTCCGGCATCATGTCGCGGGAGGTCTCTCAGGGGGACAGATTTAAGATTGTCCTGCCAGCCAGTGACACGGCCAGAGGCTTGAGGAAGGACACAAATCGTACTCTGGACAACAGCGACCTGCAGTCTCCCGCTGAGGAAATGAAGAAGGCCAGAGATGGAGCGACAATCCAGAGAGCTCCTCCCAGGGACCGCAAGATGCTCAAGTTCATCAGTGGAATTTTCACCAAAAGTTCACCTGCACCACCTCCTGTCACCACGCCACCTCCGCTCTACCCGGCTCTTGAGAGAGCCTCCAGTGAGGAGGAAGGTAAGCCGCGGAATCACGTTCAAAATGATTTCACAACAGATGAGATGAATCCTCAATCTACATGGTTATGACTCCTGAGTGCAGATGACAATCCACATCTAGTATTCAGCGTGGAAAGATGCTGCTACACTACTTCTACATCACATGTTGGATTGTTCCACCAGGATCATTTAACATCTAATTTAAGTCTTAACCCACTGATGGAATGTTATTCAATGTGGTTACACAGCATTACATATTAATTGCCTTTTGCAAACCCCCTCCTGAGTCTAAGTAAGACCAAAACCGAGTCTCCTCTAATGCTCTTACTTTAATTGACTCAATATATCTCTTAAAAAAACACAGCAAATGAAGAAGTATTTGCTCATGTCTTGAGGCTTGTTTTCTGCAGCTCTATTTTTATTCACCGCTTTAGTCAAATGGTGCAGTTTTGGCGTACTTTGTGATTGTAGCATTTATTTAAGAGTATTGCACTTTGGGGTTACCGGATACAAGCTGCTCTGTTAGGGCATGTATCAGAAAAAATACTCACCATTATACTATAAAAAGCATCTCATGAATCATGTAGTTTTTCTGTCTCACACCCGGATCAAAGTTGTGTGGCTCCGCATTAGCCACGCAACACATTTTTAACTGGATGTCTAACATATCTAACTGGACTCATTGTACCCGGTCACACCTCAAGTATTGAAAAATAATTTTCGGAACCCATTATTAATTTCCGATTGTTCCTTACTTTGGCTAATTATCAACATCCCTAATGAGTTTGAGGCCAAACAACAGCCGCAATAATACAGTAATAATACAGTGGTACCACGGTTTTCGAACGTCCCGGAATTCGAACTAATCGGAGTGTGAACAAAAATTTCTAGATTTTTTTGCTTTGGATTTTGAACAGAAATCCAGAACTGGAACACCCCCGAAAAAAGACGAAAAAACATACCGTGCGCAGATCGACCAGCTGACCCACGAGGCGCTTTGTTATTGTGTATAACGCAACCTCTGTATGCAGACGTGTCCCGTTAGCTACATTTACTGACTGTTTTTTCTTCATATTGAGGTGTAAAACCTTTCCTGTCTCACTGGACCGTGGTAGAGTGTCACAGGGGAGGTGCTCGCTCTCCACACCTCCACTCCAGGGTTTGATGTCCTGTTGTGGGCTGGAGCTGGGACAGGGATGAGGCGAGTCTGGGACAGAGCGTGACTTGATTTATGACTTTGTCACAGCCAAACTGCACAGAAGCGCACATTCAGAGCTGGACACGCACCGGGCACCTCTTCACTTCTGGAGAGACGTCACTCACTCAGCAACCCCTCCCACATGCAGCGGCCACACACATAGAGGAACAGCGCACCTGCAGCAGACACTCTACATTCACTCCTACAAAAGCCTATTTTAAGGCTTGGAACGCATTATTTCTTTTTCCATTCATTGTAATGGGAAAAATCGATTCAGATTCAGAACAAATCGCTTGTGGAACGGCCGTCTGAAACGGATTGTGGTCTAGAACCGAGGTACCACTGTATATGGATTTGGTGTCAGTCCAACTCCGCCACATTAACCTCCTGCTGATATGCCTGACCTGCTATGTCACTCCCCATGAAAACCGCAGCATCCTCAGCTCTGACACTTCCCTCTCACTCTCACTCTCATTGCCACCCATTACTCCATCTGTTCCACCCTGCCTGCACTCTCCCCTTCACTTCTCTAATCGCTGTAGTGACTGATGCCAAACTCAATTCCCTGCATCATCTCAGCAGTGGATGCTGTGGCTTCCTTGCCCTTGTTTTCAGTTTCTTCTATCTAAAACTTACTCTGCTAACAAAGAACTTCTACCTTCTGACAGCAATTCATCAAACCTCTCGGAGGTCTTACACATTAACACAATGGCTGACTGCTCCTTAAGAGGAGAGCTACAACACTTAACTGTGCTGAGAAGATTCATCGTGACATAATAGCTTATGATATAACAGTCCGAAGGACTAAGTGCAAAGTTAGCATCTTTCTAGTCACCGGTTTCATTGCCGCACTAATCCCACCTGAGGGAGCTGCTTAGCAACTATAACTACAGTCAGAGCGGATCTAATGAAATGGAAACATTGAAGTGCAAAGGTCCACCAATCTACAACTGGCCACCAGAGGGATTTTCTCTTCTGCTTTCTCAAACAACCTGCTGAGGAAGTTAAGCTATCTAGCCGAGGAGGAGCCATGATACCATTTTTTCCTGGAATATAGGAGATATTCCAGTGGGTCTGGAGTTGCGTTATACTGTTGAACAGCCGGTGAAGTTGACAGCGTGGTAATGTCAGACAATGATGATGTCTGGTCCGAGGTTGAGCTATGCATGGTTTAGCTGGGGAGAGGTCAGGGTCTCTTTCAAATACAGAGATCAATATGTCACTATTTGCAACACCATCTGCAACATCTGGCATTATTAACCAGATAGAAAAATACTCACTAAGGGAGACTGTTAAGTATTTTTCTAGAGGGGTGAATGGGATAGGCTCCAGCACTCCCTGAAACCCTCAGCAGGACTGAGTGCTGGGTAACTGACGGTGTATGTATGTATGTTGTTCTCTTCCTATGACATGTTTTTGTAGGT
Organism: Synchiropus splendidus; assembly: GCF_027744825.2. Taxonomy (NCBI): domain Eukaryota; kingdom Metazoa; phylum Chordata; class Actinopteri; order Syngnathiformes; family Callionymidae; genus Synchiropus; species Synchiropus splendidus. The sequence continues at coordinate 9,726,853 of NC_071339.1, forward strand.
TACATTTCACAAATCCAGAGTTATGAACAGAAAGGACAGTAGTGTTACACTACATGTGTGCGTGTAGTTCTCTATACCCAGCTCCAGTACCAGTACAAACTCCATGACTGATCTGTGAGTCGCTTCTCTTCTTTACAGTAGGTTTGGATTTTCTGGGTCAGACTTTTTTTTAATAAACACCATCTCTTTAGTTGGCTGTTTCATCTCCCTTGTTAGTGAGTCCCGCATTTTCACTCTAGTCATTTGTCTGAAGGTGGTCCGAGCAAGTTGGAAGCTCTCTCTCCTTCTGTGATCTTACCTTTGTGCATTTCCTGGGAGTGCTCCATTTTCTGGCTCTGGACATGGAAGCCACGTCTCACTTGCTGGTTGGCACACAGGACTCTCCAAACCTAGGACAGGATGATGGCTATACTGTAGATGATGTGGCACAGCAGAGGCTGTTGCTCTTGAGATTCATACGGACTAATCACAAGTGTGGATCAAACCTCGAATGAGTTCAGTGAAACTGCCTTCGGTGGTGGATATGAACTACAACAACTCTGTGAAAATAGAACTCACCCAACACTTGTTTACTGGGGTTAAAACTTGGTGAGACTAAAAGAAACAACTGACTTCTTGTATTTTTGTGCTGAAGTCTCCATCTTGATTTGAGCACTTGAAGAGTCAGCAACCTTGAGTTAAAAAAAAAGGCTTGTTATTGTCTGTACTTGAATCATGAATGGCGATGATGAATGGCTTACGTTTTTACCTCCTCAGAAGAGGTTACGATTTCAACTGCATTGGCTTGTCTGTCTGTGTTCAAAATGGCTCGAAAAGTTATGGATGAATTTGGATTAATTTTCAGGAAACTTGTGAAATTGGACAAGGAACAAATGACTCAATTTTCAGATATATATAGATATACGGTATATTAACATCTATGGAGATCATTGCTTGAATTCTCCATGTATTAATTCATGTTCATTGAAGCAAAGCAAACACACAACAGGCTGCTGTTACTTTGCGTGTTTTAGGAGCAGATCACAGTTCTAGTTTGGAGAAAGGAGGCGGTGAAGATTTGATCGGTTGAACATACTTCCGATGAGGGACTCTGCTTGTTTTCAGGATCAAAGATCATCGGAGTTAATCACAGCTTTGTTAGCCAAAAATGATGGATGGCACCCTGGACGACTGCAGACGTTGGAGCTGTGAACAGAAATGCGCTGTGGCACTTCACTCCTGAGGGCTTTGATGAGACGTGAGATTTAATGATGAACAACTCTTGAGCTGTGACCGAACTAGATACATCAGGGGTTCTATTGACTTTTGAATTGAAATCGGAAAAAGAGAAAAACCGGTTGAGATTTCACAATACCCTGAAAATTATCCCAGTTGTGCGTCAGATAAACAGATTGAGAGCACATGAATCTCAGGAAAAATTATCACGGCAATTTCAAACAAACATTTCAAAGGCTGTTACACGCTCCTCAGATTTTAGGAATCCATTTCAGACAGTTTCCGACTTCATTTCCACATTTATTGAATTAGCTGAGAAAACTCTTCATGCATTATTCGTTTTTAAAAAACACGCTTTTTAGAAAAGAAAAGAAAAAAAACAAAGCAGCTTTCACCGATCTTTGATTTTCTACTAAAATATTCCAAAAATGATTATCTCTGACAAGAGATGTGGGATCAGAGTAAGCTCTGAATAATTTGTCACAAGTAAGTGGGACATGAATAATTAAGTTTGGGATACACAGAGCTGTGTTGTGGCGTGGGGGAACCTGCCACTTCCTGCTCTGTGCGTGTGTGTGTGAGTGCGTGCGTGAGGCAGCCTCCCAATGGAGCCCTTTCATTCTACGCTATATTTGTGGGAGTCAGGGATCGCATGAACCCCTTAACTTAAACATTGCGCTCATTAGTATTCCAGCAGTGGATGAACGCAGCTGAGGAAATTGAGAGACAAAAGGGGGTCATCGATCTGATATCCTCTCCCGTAAACAGGTGGCCGTCATCATCTCGCTGCAGGAGCATTTATTATATAGACACCAGGAAGCTTCTGGAAACTGTAGTTTCCATGGCAACAGCAAGCTGTGAGAGATGCTGTTGGGTCTGTGTTGTGACCATGCCGATGTGGGTGCGTGAATAGAGCAGCTCTCTGACAACTGAAGGTTAAATTCTTTGTCCCTCAGGAGGCGTCCCTGTTCGCCCCAAGTCACAGAGCAGCGTGAACCTGTGCGTGACATGAAGGGTCATCGGCGTCACAGGGCTTTAAAGACTCTGTTTTTTTTTAAAGTCTGCCGAGCATCTGGCGGTTCTGTCTGCAGCAGGTTCAGTGATCTATTCTGGATGTTTTCACCTTATTTGCCATTCCATTGTATTTGATGTTTACAATGAAATGTGGAATCGACAGAACTAAAAAGCAGAACTCACTATTGCAGCGCCTTCACCACTATAGGGGGCGGACGTAAGCAAACATGTCTGACTGTGACACTCTACATCGTGACCCTGTGGAACATGTCAGCGGTTTAAATGAGCTGCTGACCCCACCTCTCAGACATTTTTTTTAATTTCTTGTGTACATTTTTTAGGGAACTTTGCGCCTGAATTACTTACTGCATTTTACAAATAAACATTATTTGTTAAAATCATTTCAGCCTGGAGATTTTTTAGGATTAAAAACTATTTTTTACAAGCTGATTTGCTAAGGTCCATATTTCCTGTTGTCAATCACAACTTTCACCACAATTTTCTTGTTTTAGAAGTACCACCAAATCAAGTATGTTTGACTGCAATCGTTTTAAAAACATGAAATAATGTAATTTTCTTTTCAAATACTCAGAATCTTGCATTTTGCTCACACATTTCCCGTATTCAAATTCAGTTCCAAATATTCACTGATAAAATCATCTTGTCTCCCATCTCTTCCACGAGGGGTTTCAACATTTGGACTGTATTTTCCTGTTGCACATTATTTCCAATTGAAAAGTCAACATGATGCATTTTTAATCATGCAACTTTTGTGTTGAACTTTATGCCAAAAATACACTCACGCAGTGGCATTAGCATTTCTTGCCGCTAATTGCGTTTTTCAGCGCACAAGCTTTGTAGTTCATTTCATCATGCAGGTTAAAAATAAAGATCAGATATTGGCGTGGAGAGCGGTTCTCTACGCTGCATAGCAACACAGTCTGTGCGCGCTTCCTCCAGGCACTCCGGTTTCCTCCCACAATCCATAACTCTAAACTGCAATATCTGTTACCACTTTCCACATTGAACTGGGATCGACATTTTTTCTTCTTACTGTTTCATACAGTATTCATTTAGACAGACTAATTTAGACTCTGAAGCTGAAGCCCCTGTTCTAAAAATAAATTCCATGTCTCACTTCTAATTATGTTTTTTGACAGACACTTCGTAGGTTCTGTTTGTTGGCACCCACTATTGGAGACAGGTTGGGTTCATTGTTGTGGCTGCCGGCTCAAAATAGAGAAAAGATCTGATGCAAATCCAAGGTTGGGCCAGAGGGCCGGCAGAAAGAACCAGAAGAATCTTCATAGTAAACACTCCAAGCTCTGTAATACCAAGGCGTCCTCAGAAAAAGCATGACGTGTAATCCTTCCAATCTATCCTGAGGCGTTATCGGAGGGCCCGGCGTATTCGACAGTCACGCCTGCGAAACACATTGGCCAATACATACTTGTTACAGACCAGATGCCTCAGACACAGTCGTCTTCTATGTCTCCTCATCATCAAAAGGACTGCATCATTGATTTTTGGATGAAAACAAATACTTAAAATAAAGCCACAAACCCTATATCGGTGCGACTTGTTATGTTACCGGTGTGTTGTTTATTCCATGGGCTGATTTGCTAGAGAGCACCGAGGTTCTTCCAAAACTGCCCTAGTTCCAGCAGCACAACGCTGTGAAAGCCCTTGATCTGAAGAGAGTCCATGTGTTTTCTGGCTCCCCACCAAAAATAGGGTCGGAAAATAGATGGATTTGTGAGGTTTGCAACTTGCTGAGTCTTTCTGTCAGCTCAGTCCGGGACAGACTCATACAGGGTGCATTTGACTTGCAACACAGCACCAATCTCAGACTGCCTTTCACTAAGCAATGGAAGCCGTAGAACATGGGTCACCAGGACTGCATCATCTGCAAAAGGCAGCAATGAGACCATCCAGTCACCGGCGAGCAAGACGTGTCCCGTTAGCTACATTTACTGACTGTTTTTTCTTCATATTGAGGTGTAAAACCTTTCCTGTCTCCACACTGGACCGTGTCAAAGGGGAGGTGCTCGCTCTCCACACCTCCGAGGCTGGAGCGCTCACTCCAGGGTTTGATGTCCTGTTGTGGGCTGGAGCTGGGACAGGGATGAGGCGAGTCTGGGACAGAGCGTGACTTGGTTTATGACTTTGTCACAGCCAAACTGCACAGAAGCGCACATTCAGAGCTGGACACGCACCGGGCACCTCTTCACTTCTGGAGAGACGTCACTCACTCGGCAACCCCTCCCACATGCAGCGGCCACACACATAGAGGAACAGCGCACCTGCAGCAGACACTCCACATTCACTACTACAAAAGCCTGTTTTAAAGCTTGGAACGCGTTGTTTCTTTTTCCATTCATTGTAATGGGAAAAATCGATTCAGATTTCGAACAATTCGCTTGTCGAACGGCCGTCTGGAACGGACACCACTGGTACCACTGTAGTTGTAGAGGATGTGACAGCCAGCATCAAGAACTAGATGACAGTTGAATTTGAGATAACTTTTCCACATTTCTCCACTGACCCTTGAATAATGTTAAAGACAATGATCCTGTCATGACTCCCACACAAAGTATAAACTCCAGCAAGAAAGCTTCTTGCCTGCGTTGCAGTGGCCGACCCTCATTTATTTCAGTCTCATCAGTGTCACACCAGATGAAGCTTCACTCAATAAAGTGACAGAATCGGCGAATGAATCCAAACAGCTGGAGGATCATTAGAGTAACAACTGCGCTATGAGCTGGAGACTCGGCACAACAGCTATTTATCAACATGACACTTGCAGCATAATGGGATTTTTTAATATTAACACCCAGTCATCATCTACAGCGCAGGCGTTTTTGATGAAGACAAATACGCTGAAGAATATGAGCTGTTTTTCGCTACAGTAAATGATTCCCCGGGTGAAATCGTCTTTTATATTTACCTTTCCGTAAACAAGTTACCACAGTGGAAGAGGCTGTTAACAAAATTTCACATGACGCAGATTAAATCACATTAATTTAACAACCAGGACGCAGGTATGCAGCCCACATGAGAACAATATGGCGGCGTGAAACTACATTGTATTATGTTGACTTTTATGGCTTATGTTACTTTTATTTAATGGCTATTTGGTGTCACTGGCGCCAGATGAAAAAAAATATAGAGGGCTCTAAGCCAGTTTCACATTGAAAACATCTCAATACATATAATTTAACACAACACCAACAAACAACTAAAAAGTAATTATTAAGAAGTTAAACAGAGTAATTATTTCGTCTATGACGAATATTTTCTGTCCACCTCCCGCAACCTGACCTGTCAGTCAGCCACACACGCTCCGACTGAGTCGTGAGAGAGGGGTGATATGTAAATCCAACTCTATTCTGGGTGCAGGTCATGACCCCGGGGACCCCGCCAGCTTTTGTCGTGATTAAGTTTTGAATCAAGTACAGCAACAAAAAAAAAGAGTGGTGATTGAACAGGATTTACTTGATATGTATATATATATATTCAAGTTGAATATTTGAAGGTGTCAAATGACTCTGCTTTCTTCATCTGTGTCCTGCTGTAGTGACGTGCACCAGCAGTCAAGAGTGGCCCATCAGCCAAGCCGTCCAGGAGCTTCACTTGGTGAGTATGTTCAGCCTGACACGACACATTAACATGTATTCCTGCTAATAACTGTGGATTTTTCAGGGTGTTTTGGGCGGTCTTTGTAGCGGCAAGTCTGCTCTGGTCCACAGGCACCTGACAGGAAGTTACCTGGCTGTGGAGAACGCTGAAGGTCAGTGGACATTACTAACTCAAGTGTTTTCTTATATCCTTCTCACTCACCGTGTCCTTCAGGGCGCCAGTACATTAAGGACGTCCTTGTTGATGGGCAGAGTCACCTGTTCATTATCCAAGAAGAGACCGAACTCCCGAGCGCTCAGGTGAGAAGAGAACAGACCACGGCCGGGAGAGTGTGGCTCACTACCGGAGAGTATTTCCACGCGCTCTTTTTCTGGCTTCTCCTCAGTTTGCCAGTTGGGTGGATGCGGTTATTTTGGTCTTCAGTTTGGAAAATGAGGCCAGTTTCTTGGAGGTTTACAAACACTACCACCAGCTTGCAATCCACCGACCCATCAATGAGATTTCCTTTATTGTGGTTGGCACACAGGGTAAGTCACATGGTAAACACACATGGCAACCTACAACTACAACCTGCTACCATGCGACTATAAAGACATGCTAAAACGACTCATCATTAAAAAAAAAAAGACAGAAATGAAAGGCCATTATTACATGGCTAAATACCAATAAAGAGAGTCGCCCTGAAGATAATAAAAAATGATGTTGTTAAGTCACAAAGAGGCAAAGTCACAAATACTGCTCTGTAGAGCATCATGTCAAACGCAGGACACTTTCATTTGAGGGTACACATTTTGTGCTACCGAAATTCCAGACAAGGTAGTGGTGAATATTTAACATATTCCTTTAGTTTGTCAAGAGTTCAGACTTGGAACTCGCTGATTCACCGTCAGAGTAGCTGCAATTCAAGCATTGTTTGTATTAATAATGAATATGACTCAAAACATGTTTAACACCCACCCACCAAGCACTGACTCCTTCTTTAAATCCTCTAGATAGTTTTTTTTTTCCTGTCCTGACATAACTGACTTTACCTTTGCAAACAGCTTGCAAATTTTATCTGCAAAAATTGTACTACAGTACACTTCTGATTTACTGTACTGAAACTTTATTGATGCTGAGTCCACGGTGAGAAAACCCACACACTAACCCTGATCTATTTAGCAAAAGAAACAATTTTAATGTCATGCAAATGGGTCTTGGGTAGTCAGTGCTGCCAGTCATGTGACCAGCTTCAGGTAAATATTGTTTTAACAACACAATAAATGTAGGGCAATAATCTTTGGTTAAAAACAGTCACAATGTGGCTGAAAGTTAGTGGTTAATTTCAGTACCGTACAAGTTGTTTTACTTTAATGTAGAATGACAGATAGGTGGAAATATAGATGACTAGGTGCTGCAGAGGTGCTGAGCCTGTGTGAGGATGAACATTATTCAGACACTCATGTGTCTCTTGTGTTGTGAGAAGCTCATGTGGACAGGACTGACTCTTCCTCCTCTGTTAAGGCTCAGACTGACCACATCTCTGTAGATCACTATGTTCGCTAAAGTCCTCTCATTCAATTGCTGTTTCTTCATAAATATAAAAACAAATCAAAAAGTCAGAATATTGCTTTGTATTTAGGTGATATGTCTTGACTTCAGGTGAAGTTTTGGTCCCGAGGATTTTGAAATGCGGCTCAGTGAAAGTGACAGTGCTGTGTTGTGGTGCAGATAAGATCAGCAGCAGTAACCCGCGGGTCATCGATGATGTCAGAGCCAGACAGCTCTGCTCCGACGTGCGGCGCTGCACCTACTACGAAACCTGCGCCACTTACGGCCTCAACGTGAACCGAGTCTTCAATGACGGTGTGTGCCACTTTCAGACCCAACACCTCACCGGATCGCTGACATTTCTGAGGGCATTATGTGTGATTGTTGTTTTGGCAGCTGCTCAGAAAATCATGACTGCCAAGAAACAGGCTGCTCTGCTGGCTTCCTGTAAGTCCCTTCCCAACTCGCCCAGTCACTCCGGAGGCTCCACACCAGTGTCCGGCATCTTTCCAGGACAGGTACATCAGCAGGGGGCGGAATGTTCCAGGCACACACTTCGCAGTGTTTCTCCTATACACAAAACACTGGAACAAAACGCACACCCACTCGCACTCATGAGATTCACACTCAGACAAACTTCCCTTTTGACTTAGCAGAGCTGGAGCTTCTGTGACTCATAAATAAAACCCAAACACACACAGCGCTTTTATATGTCTGGTTCGAGCGACTGTTACATGAATCATAACACTTCAGCTAGATTTTCTTTTTTTGTCTTCCTATCTTAGTGAGGACCGTCATTGACATACATTGACATAACCCTTTCCCCAGCCTCTCCCCCTAAACCTAACCATCTAAAACAAATGGCTTAACTGAAACCCAATTATAATAACTAATAACTAAAACTGAGGCTTGACAAAGCGAGCACCAACCAAAATGTCCTCACTTTGCGAAAATGTCCTCACTCTGTTGATTATAAACAGGCTCTCACAAAGATAGAAGTGCAAGAACACACACACACCATTTGTATTTCTATCCCTGTGGGGACAGTGTGAGGTTTCTCATTGCCATATCCCTTTCCCCAGCCTCTCACCCTCAACCTAACCCTCCAAAACACATGGCTCACCTTAACCAGGACTCTGAACCAAACTGAAACCCAATCATAATGACAGTTATTTTGAAGTCCACACAAGCCCACACACACATATCATGTCAACACATACAGCACATTACAGCTTCTGCATAAGTCAATATACATTCATTTTCCATTCTTTTTTAGTCTAAGTTTAAGTATTCAGAAGCCTCAGCACGTCCCTGTGTGTTTCCTGTGGGAATGTTTGATGGACGTGCGCAGGATGGTGTTGCTAGGCGACAATCAGAGGCGCATGGCATGGCCCTGGACAATCCAGGATGAAAGATATTTCTTTTTAGTTTTTCTAGCCGATACAGTGTTAGATAGTGTGCCGCCATGCAAGAGAACACATGGAGGAAACCATCCACCATCATGAGCCGGCTTCTTGTTCTAGACTTGGTTGTTCACACCAGAAATGGCTGTTTGTGTATGTTTTTTTTCCCCCACACCTGCTGTGGCCTGCGCAGCTCCAACACACCCGCTGCCAATGGGTTGGTTCTGAGTTAGATAAAGACGGAGAGATTATAAGAGCACAAACAAGCGGCTACTCGCATCAGTGCACCAGCTGGTTGTCCTTATTTGTCACTGTTGGACCAGCTGTCATCTCATCGACCCTGGTTCTAGGAAGCTTCATTAATATCATTTAAATGTTGCTTTGGGAATATCAAGCGGGACTGTTTCATGTCCTCATTTTAACATGGTAATAGAGCAGTAACGCTGTGAAGACTTAATCCTCCCTTTTAACCTGAACAGTCTGGATTTGACGGAGGACTCGGTTAGATCCCTCCAATTTTGGCTGTTAATCTGAACAGCATTGTCCTTTAATCTGAGCTCTTTGACAGTCTTCATGCTGCTGTTAAAGCCCCAATGTCTCCACCCAGGGGATCAATACAGTCTTATCTCCTCCTATCTTAATCACCTCCGCGCTTTGCTCCATCATCACTCTCCACTTCCTCTCGTCTTGCAGGCCAGTAACGGTGGGCAGAGCAGCGACTACTCCTCGTCGCTCCCCTCCACTCCCGTCATTAGTCACAAAGACATTGGCAGAAGTGCAAGAGGGGAGAAGCAGGACGGCACCACGCCTGGATCTGTGAGCGGCGGCACCCGAAGGTGCAACACCCGGTTCGCGGTAAATAAAAATCCCATGCAAAACACTCCTATCATCTTTTAAACCGCCTGCTCAACCAAATCCCAGAGTGAATTTCCTGCTCAGAACCGTACCCCAACTGTTTGAGGCATCTCCACCATGGAGTTGACGTGCGTATTGCTTAAAAAGATTCTTTAATGCAGCAGTGTATCACAACATATTGTGATGAATCAGTTTCGTAATGGATCATAGCATATCAAGTGTTATTTCATGGATGTGCGCAGGGCCGAAGAGGCAGCGACTCCAACAGGCGGAGCGACGACTGCAAAGGTGACCTCGGGAGTGGTCGCTCCATCCCTATCAAACAGGTACACACTTCTCCTGGGTCACAATGAGCATGTTCACATGGCAGCTCAGAAAACCGAATTGTTGCATTGCGAAATTTCTATTTGTCTTAGTCGGACTACACAACTTGGATAATGACGTTAATAGCTTGACTATGGTAGCATATAGCTGAGTAGCTCGACTATGACTGGACTCGGTGATGTGTGGCGGCGCGAGCTTGAGCTGAGCAGCAGAAGTAAACAAACTCCAGGACTAATCATGGTCTACTGGTGTCTAATACCTTCTATACAATGGAAAAGTCATGTCGATGTCAGGTGTCAGCCATTCAGGCAGGCCGTTTTGATTGTCTGTTCTCACGAGAAGATTTGAGGATGTGATTCTTTGGTTTTAGGAGACGACATTACCTCCATGTTAGCAACCGTTAACATGGTGGATAAGCTAGCTCACGCTGGTGATCAAAAGCGCTTTAGTTTACTGAACATCTATCATTCTTGCGATACAAAAACAGAATCTCTTGAACATTTCATTTTACTCAGAAACTTACAATCACTCAATCGCTGTGTACGGAAGACAATGTAACAGTCTGAAACGGCTCCTCGCTACCTGTCAGCTTTTCTTGTGCTTCTTCTACTGAACTCCCAGCGCCACCCCTTGTTACAGAGGTGCATTGCTGAGTAATTTGACTTACC